>NC_140998.1:96975737-97678237 GCF_052327205.1 Somniosus microcephalus | reverse complement strand
AAATCAATGGTGGACATCGAGGTAAACGGGTGCCGGGTTAAATGTTTAATTGACAGTGGAAGCACGGAGAGTTTTATCCACCCTGAACTGGCACAGCAACTCTCCCTAAAGGTGGTCCCTGCTCAGGGTACCATCTCTATGGCTGATAAAACCCAGACATCGACCATTCTGGGTTACCGCACGGTACAATTGGGCGTTAACGGAACTGTATACGATAATTTTAAAGTATTAATCATGAAGAACCTATGTGCGAGGGTGATCTTGGGCCTGGATTTCCAGTGCAACCACCAAAGCATCACGCTCAAGTACGGTGGGTCCCAGCCGCCCCTCACAGTGTGCGGTCTGGCTACCCTGAAGGTAAAGCCGCCTTTGCTATTCGCGAACCTTACCCCTAACTGCCGGCCAATAGCGACCAAAAGCAGGAGGTACAGCTGGGAGGACAGGCGGTTTATCGCGACCGAGGTAGACAGGCTCCTGAAAGAGCGCATTATTGAACGCAGCAACAGCCCGTGGCGTGCCCAAGTGGTAGTGGTAAGGGGTAGCGAGAAGAAACGGATGGTGATCGACTATAGTCAAACGATCAACAGGTACACCCAACTAGACGCCTACCCGCTACCCCGCATATCAGAAATGGTGAACCAAATCGCCCAATACCGGGTGTTCTCCACCATCGACCTCAAGTCAGCGTACCACCAGCTCCCTATCAGACCAGAGGACCGCCCGTACACCGCCTTCGAGGCGAACGGACGCCTCTACCAATTCCTCAGAGTCCCCTTTGGGGTGACGAATGGGGTCTCGGTTTTTCAGAGGGAGATGGACCGCATGGTCGATGACCACCACTTGCAGGCAACCTTCCCCTACCTCGACAACGTCACCATCTGCGGCCACAATCAGCAGGATCACGACTCGAACCTCGAGAGGTTCCTGGAAACCTCACAAAAACTCAACCTCACCTACAATGAGGACAAGTGCATTTTCAACACCACGCGCCTCTGCATACTAGGCAGCGTGGTGGAGAATGGGGAAATCGGACCAGACCCCGACCGATTGCGCCCCTCCGGGAGCTGCCCCTGCCCAACACTCCCAAAGCCCTGAAAAGGTGCCTGGGGTTATTTTCTTATTATTCCCAATGGGTCCCCAACTACTCCGACAAAGCCCGCCCCCTCTTGAAAGCATCCTCTTTTCCGCTCTCTGCTGAGGCCCACGCCGCCTTCAAAAGCATTAAGCAGGATATTGAGTGGGCCACGCTACAGGCAGTGGACGAGAACACTCCATTTCAAGTGGAAAGTGATGCGTCTGACTTCGCCTTGGCGGCCACCCTCAACCAGGCGGGGCGGCCCGTAGCTTTCTTCTCGAGGACCCTCCAAGTGCCCGAGATCAGACACTCCTCCGTGGAAAAGGAGGCCCAAGCCATCGTGGAGGCAGTGCGCCACTGGCGCCACTACCTAGCCGGCAAACGCTTCACCCTACTTACCGACCAGCGGTCGGTAGCGTTTATGTTCAATAATAAACAGAGGGGGAAGATTAAAAATGATAAGATTCTTAGGTGGCGGATCGAGCTCTCCTCCTTCGAGTACGACATCATTTACCGGCCAGGGGCCCTTAACGAATCCCCTGACGCCCTCTCACGAGGGATGTGTGCCAGCGCCACCGGGGATCGGCTACAGACCCTCCACAACGACCTCTGCCACCCAGGGGTCACGCGGCTGTTCCACTTCATAAAGTCCCGTAACTTACCCTACTCGATTGAGGAAGTTCGGTCTCTGACCAGGAACTGCCGCACTTGCGCCGAGTGCAAGCCTCGGTTCTACCGCCCAGATAGAGCCCACTTAATCAAAGCTACACGGCCCTTTGAGCGGCTCAGCTTAGATTTCAAGGACCCCCTCCCGTCCGTCGACCGCAATGTTTACTTCCTGAACATTGTGGACGAATACTCCCGGTTCCCATTCGCCTTCCCCTGCCCAGACATGACCAGCGCCACGGTCATTAAATGCCTCAACAGCCTGTTCTGCCTGTTCGGTATGCCGAGCTACATCCATACGGATAGGGGGGCGTCCTTCATGAGTGAAGAGCTACGCCAGTACATGTTGTCCAAGGGGATCGCCACGAGCCGTACCACCAGCTACAACCCCCGGGGTAATGGCCAAGTGGAGCGAGAGAACGGGACAGTATGGAAAGCAGTCACTCTAGCTCTAAGGACCAAGGGCCTCCCTATCTCCTGCTGGCAGGAAGTCCTCTCGGATGTGCTCCATTCGATACGGTCGCTATTGTGTACGGCCACTAATGCCACGCCTCATGAACGAATGTTTGCCTTTCCCCGGAAATCCACCTCCGGCGTATCCATGCCGTCATGGCTCTCCACCCCAGGTCCGGTACTCGTGCGAAGGCATGTGAGGGGCCACAAGACGGACCCCCTCGTGGAGCCAGTACACCTACTCCACGCCAACCCCCAATACGCATATGTCCGGCACGCCGATGGAAGGGAGGACACCGTGTCCATAAAAGACGTCGCCCCAGCCGGCATCGACAACAACCACGGCAATAGCAGCAACAACGATTACAGCAACTCTTACCCACCCACTACTCTTTCATCACCCCCGGAAGAATATCGACCAACGGCACCCCCACCAACTACCCCTTCAACAAACCTGGCGGCACCCCCAGCAGAGACCCAGGAGACTACCGGGGACACCCAGCCGACACCCGCGGCACCACAACAGCCACGTCGGTCGCAGAGGACTATCAAACCCCCGAACAGACTAAATCTATCGAAGGGGTGAATGTGATGAAATATTCCATTCATCACTGCCTGTGACTGTGGTCGGTTTCAGTGTCATTTCCCTTCCCCCAGTCCTCATTGTATTGTTTATTGGAATCTGCTGGAATGTGCTGTGTGTGTAGGGCTCCGCCCATACCTGGCCCCTTTTGTAAGCTAGCTCAGTCTGGCCTCAGTCTCCAGAAGGAAGATACCTCTCTCTCTTACGTGTTACTTTCTAAGTTAATAAAAGCCTTGTTTTGTTTTGCTAACATCGAGTCTCGGAATTATTGAGGCACATCACTCCCTGCCCCCTCTCTCTCTCCCTGCCCCCTCTCTCTCTGCCTGCCCCGTGTCTCTCCCTCCCCCTCTCTCTCTCCCTAGGGCCTCCGGCCCGGCCCGACTCACCTCAGCTGAGCTCCCGCTCCGGCCCGAGCCCCCGTGCACGGCCTAGCGCCTCAGGCCCGGCCCGACTGACCTCAGCTGAGCTCCCGCTCCGACCCGAGCCCCCGTGCGCGGCCTAGCGCCTCAAGCCCGGCCCGACTCACCTCAGCTGAGCTCCCGCTCCGGCCCGAGCCCCCGTGCGCGGCCTAGCGCCTCAGGCCCGGCCCGAGTGAGCCCTGATGAGCTCCCGCTGTGGGCCTCCGACGCCGCTGCGCTGCTGGATTTATTTTGGGATTAGCCTGGAGAGAGAGGGGGGGAAAGAGCGCCTTAGGCCCGGCCCGATGGACCCCTGCCGCTCCGGTCTCTGGTTTTTTGCGCTCCCGCACTAACGGCAGGCTGTAGGATTAGGCCCCGCCCACACACGCCATGAAATGCCCCCCGTGATGCAGTGCACTCCCCCTGTAGGATTGGTCAACCTTCACGTCACTCAAGGCTAATGAGCCGTAGGATTGGTCAACCGCTAATGAGCGGATTTTGTCCGTTTTTTGAAAGTTTTTTGTATAGTGTCCGAACAATTTTTGTCTGACTAAAAAGTAAATATGCCTATGACATTCCCCTAATCATAAGCTTTCTTTTGATATAACATATGTGTAGGTATGCTCTATAACTTTTGAGTTAAGCGCGGACATACATACAGACAGACAGACAGACACCACCATCCTTTTATATATTTAAATAATAGATAGATACAGTAAGTTCTGTTATTTATGTAGTAGAACTAGTAACTTTTTTTTTTGAAATTCTAATTAATATTTTTATACAACACAGATAGGATTTGGAAGTGGCTATCATAATTCAGCTAACTGAAAATTATAGATCAATAAATCACACATGGCTTGTAGGGAAAGTCTTTCACCAATTTTCAGAGATCTAGTGGCTAAATACTTGGAAAAGTTAACTTCCTAAGGAACAGTCAGTATGGATTCAAAATGTTAATGTTTAACTAACTTGCATTACCGTTCTGAAGCCATTACTGACATGTTGGACTGGGAAAATGCAGTTGATAATTTATACATGTATTTTGACAAGGTTTAAATTAATAATTAATGTCTAAGGCAATAAATCACAGAATATAAAGTAAAATATGATTTTTCATAGAAAATTGACACAAATTAGGCCAGTCTTGGGCTCTTACCTTTTTTTATATATAATTAATGACTTGGATAATAGCATATAAGCAAAATCTCCAGGATTGCAGATGATACCAAAATAGGAGGTATGATCAATAATGAAGTTCAATGCAACTAGATTCAGAATGATTTAGGTCTTTTAGGTAATTAGTCATTGATGGTAGATGCAGTTCTATTTGGATAAATGAGAAAAGAGGAAGTATATGCTAAATAAATCACTGATATAATATGTTGATTGGGAAGAGAGCTAGATGTTTTCGCCGATAAATCTATGAGCTGCCGGCATAGTGCTTAACTGCACCAGAATAGACAAGTAAGTTAGTGGATTGAATTTGCAGAGGTAGAGAGAACAAATCAAAAGAAGTTGTGTTTTTTCTGTGCATTAGACTCTATCTGGAATACTAATTGCTGATCATCTGTTAGAGATGATATTATGAGAGGGTACAGAGGAAAACAACAGCATTGGCCGGAATTTTCTTTACCTTGGCGGGTCCGATGTGGGCGATGTCCGTGGCGGGTCCCGGCCCCTCTGCTGGCTCCATCCTGCTGTAGAAAATGAACTTACTTTAATGGGGCCTATTAAACCCACCCAGCCCGTTGCCTGTCCCAATTAGATGGTGTGGGTCTGGTGACGTCATTCATGACGCATTTTAAGTCGGAATCCTTAAAGGGACCCTGGCCACATTAACTTTTAAGTTTAATCTAACATAGTGGGTGTTGAATCTTTACTATACAATCATATAATAAAAGTTATATATGAGTGACAAAGAAATATTTAAATAATATTATCATTAAGTAATATGACTCCATCTACAAATACGATCAAGAATATAATAAAAAAGTACATTAATTGGAAAGTTATTGGTGCTTTATTCACAAATCTATAGACTTTTGTATCAGTAACTGGTACAAATAAAAGATGTGTGTGTATATAGGTAAGATGTAAAATTGAGCAGATTTTAAATGTAATTGTAAAGGGGTGGGTTTACATTCTTATGCAAGTTCTGCAGAAGAGCTGTGGAATCCCTGACAAACAGTGTAAGTGGTGCTTACAATGTGTTTCTGGGATTTCTGCAGCTCTTCTGTTGAAGATAACAATGGACAAGTGAAAGAACCTCTGCAGAAATGAACCCTAAAGTCTCAGACTGAAAAATTAAATTAGTCATGTTCAGGGACTGAAAGCAAATTGAACCAGTGGAATGAGTGATGAGAATGAATCGTTATGGTTGATGACTTGATTTAATGTGTAACTGGACAATCACAGTATACTGTGAGAAAAACCTGACCAGAAACAACACAAACATTTAATTAAATGGTATATTGTAGGAACGGAGGTTCCTATCTGAATAAGGTATTCAACTCGATGAATCAAATCAACAGGTTTTAATGAACAACGAAGTTAACAGGGAAACTACAGGAGAAACGGTACACAGGTCTACACAGCTTGCTGGGCACTCGATGACTACTGGAAGATTCTGGAAGCTGACGTCATGACGTCATCGCGTTCTTCGCGCCACTGGTGGTCACGTGATCGGCGTCATGACGTCATGATGTGGAGTGCAGGAAAACACAATACAGTACAGTTTAAAGGTGCAGTCTGTGGTTGCACTACACTGTAGTTAAAGGGATTATTACCAATTGTTCTGAGACCCTTGGTGGCTCCGCCACAGGCGCCCCCCCCAGAATCCACTTTAACAGACATTGTCAACCGAGTAGGAGGCTTAATGATCCTGGCCGAACGGCGACGAAATTCACGCAGCGGAAACGGGGCATTAGTGGAAGGGCCAGTGCCGGATTGCGGCAGAAGCGGCGTCTCAGGCGAGGCAGAAACGGTAATCAGAGGTGCAGGCGCGTCAGAGGCCGAATCGGGCTGTTCGACGGTGGGCTGGTGCACGGCTGGTCTGGCGGCTAACGGCAGTCGGCCGCGGCGAGGCGGTTGGGCAGCCACGACAGGCTCACTCCGATCCAGGTGGGCTGGTTTGAGCTGGTCGATAGAGACGGTATCAGACTTTCCACCGACTTCGACTGTGAAAAACTTTTCCCCTGGTGCGATGACACGAAAAGGTCCGGTATACAGTGGCTTGAGTGGGTCTCTGTGACCGCCTTGTCGAATAAAGACATAGTCCGAACTCATGAGCTCTGCTGGGACGTGAGGCCTCTGCAGGTCATGGTGCGAGGTTGGGATGGGCAGGAAATTCCTAGCTGTCTCCTGATGAAGTAGGAGCTGTTGAGCTGCAGACCATGGTTCAGTGTGTGGAGGGAGAAAGTCACCTGGTACTCTGAGTGTCTGGCTATAAACCAGCTCAGCCGATGAAGACTGAAGATCCTCCTTTGGTGCTGTCCGGAGGCCTAGCATCACCCATGGGAGCCTGTCCACCCAGTTGGGTCCCCTCAAGCTGGCACGGAGGGACGCTTTGAGAGACCGATAGAACCTTTCGCACAGGCCATTCGCCTGCGGATGGTACGCGGTGGTACGGTGCAGCTTGGTTCCCAGGCCTTGTGCCACTGCGTTCCACGGCTCTGATGTGAATTGCGGACCGCGGTCCGAGGAGATGTCCGATGGCACCCCGAACTGAGCCACCCACGACGAAAGAAATGCCCTGGCGACGTCTGCTGCGGTGGTAGCGGCCAAGGGAATTGCCTGTGGCCACCTAGTGGTCCGGTCTACCACCGTCAGGAGGTGTGTGAATCCACGCGACCCGGGAAGGGGACCTACTAAATCCACGTGAACGTGGTCGAAACGGCGCTCAGGCACCGGGAAGTTGGCCACCGGAGCCTTGACGTGACGGTTGACTTATGATTTTTGGCAATCGACGCAATTGTTTGTCCAGTCCCGGACGTCCAAATGCACGCCTTTCCAAACGAATTTGCGGGACAGTAGCCATTGAGAAGCCCGCATCCCCGGGTGAGATAACCCGTGGATTGCCTGGAATACCTTCTTGCGCCATTCGACTGGCACAATGGGCCGGGGCACTCCCATGGATGTGTCGCACAAGAGCGTGGTTCCTGCCGCTTGAAACGGCACGTCTGCAACCTGCCAACTGGAAGGCGTGGTCCTAAACGCTTGTACCTCTGGGTCTGCCAGTTGATCCTCTGCCAGTCCGACGAAATCGATGCCCAGGTGGACTGCCTGGACTGGAACCCGGGAAAGGCAATCTGCCATGAGATTATCCTTGCCTGACACGTGCCGCAAATCCGTTGTGAATTCAGATATAAACGTGAGGTGGCGCTGCTGCCGAGCTGACCAAGGTTCTGCCGTTTTGGCCATGGCAAAGGTGAGCGGCTTGTGGTCCACGAATGCAATGAACGGACGGCCTTCTAGCAGGAAACGGAAATGCCGGATGGCCAAAAACAGGGCTTGCAACTCTCTGTCAAAAGTGCTATACTTTCGCTCGTTCTTGCGGAGTTGGCGGCTGAAAAAGGCTAACGGCTGCCAACCCCCGTCGACCCACTGCTCTTGAACCGCTCCGATGGCGTAGTCGGAGGCGTCCGTAGTGAGGGCAACAGTCGCGCCCGGGAGTGGGTGTGCTAGCATAGTCGCATCCGTCAACGCCGCCTTGGTATCGCGGAATGCCTGGTCCATTTGCGGTGTCCAAGTGAAAACATCCTTGCCCGACTTCCCTTTTAGTGCTTCGTACAGAGGTTGCATTAACCGGGCCGCCTTGGGGACAAAACGATGATAAAAAATTTACCATCCCCAAGAACTCTTGTAGGGGTTTGACCATGTGAGGCCGCGGGAATGCGGTAACTGCCTCTACCTTGGTGGCTAGCGGGACGGCGCCTTCTGGAGTAATCCTGTGTCCCAGGAAATCAATGCTGGATACTCCAAATGTGCATTTAGCCGGATTGACAATCAGGCCGTGTTGGCTGAGTCGGGTGAAAAGTGTATGTAAATGGGCCATGTGAGCTGTCGTATTCTTGCTGGCTATTAGGATGTCGTCCAAATATGCAAAAATGAAGGGCAGGTCCCGTAAGACAGAGCCCATCAACCGCTGGAATGCTTGCGCTACGTTTTTTAGACCGAATGGCATGCGGAGGAACTCAAAAAGGCCGAACGGAGTGATGACTGCCATTTTGGGGACGTCTGGAGGGTGCACCGGAACTTGATGATATCCACGAACGAGATCCACTTTAGAAAATATAGCGTTGCCAGCCAGATGTGCCGAAAAATCTTGGATGTGGGGAATAGGATACCTGTCCGGTGTCGTGGCGTCGTTTAAGCGTCTGTAATCCCTGCACGGTCGCCATCCGCCACCTGGTTTGGGTACTATATGCAGTGGGGAGGACCAAGGGCTGTCCGAAGGCCGGATGATCCCGAGGCGCTCCATGGTCTGGAACTCAGCCTTTGCGGCTGCCAGCTTGCTGGCTTCTAATCGCCGCGCCCGAGCGTAAACGGGTGCTCCGGTCGTGGAGATATGGTGCTCCACCCCGTGCCGTGTGCTCTGGGAATTCGCCGAGCAGGCGCGCAAACCCGTCTTGTGATGGAATCGCACAGGCCACCGACCAGGACACGGCGGTGCTGCGGTGGCAGGGCACTGCGTGGAAAGTGGACGCATTAATGAGTCAGCAGTGTTGGACGTCGACCAGCAGACCGTTTGCACAGAAAAAATCAGCACCCAGGATGGCCTGTGAGACCTGAGCTGTAATGAAGTCACAGACAAAACGCTGACCGGCGAAGGTTAAGTTTACCGTCCGTTTCCCGAACGTACGCATGGCAGCGCCATTTACTGCCACGAGGGAAGGCCCCTGGCCGCCGGATAGTAGGTCCAGCTTTGAAGCAGGGAGGATGCTGCACTGGGAACCAGTGTCGCACAGGAATCGTCGGCCCATAACGGAATCCGTAACGTAAATGAGTTTGCCTGCTGAGCCCGCCGCCATAGCTAACTTGCTGTGCTTTCTAGACCTTGTCGTCCGTCCGGTAGGACACGGGCTTGTTGGAGTTTTTTTTTTCTTGAGGGAAACTGCAAGGAGGCCGGCAGCATCGAGCTTTGGCGCCAAAACGGGCGTGGTATGCGCACCATCCTGCTGGGGGAGGGCTGGGCTTCGCTCGCGTGGGGGAAAAGCGCCTCGTGGCTGCACAACATTGCTGAGTAACAGTAAATATCTTGTCTGCCTCTGCAGCGAGTTCAGCACCGTCTGTGATGGCAGTGTTGGCCAAGGCCGCCTGCACCGGTTCGGGTAGCTGGCAGAGGAAAAGCTCACTGAGTAAAAAGCATTGGGGTTCCGCACCCAACAGCGTGAGCATTTGACTCATCAGCTCTGACGGTTTTGAGTCCCCGAGGCCGGGCATGGAAATAAGCTTGCGTGCCCGCTCTGACTTATTAAGATCAAATACCTGTAGCAAACGGGCTTTAAGCGCTTCGTACTTGCCCTCCTCCGATGGGCTTCCAAGGATGCTGACGACCCACGAGGCCGTGGCACTGTCGAGAGCGGCAACCACGTAATAATAACGGGTCGCATCCGCTGTGACCTCCCGGAGAGCGAACTGTGCTTCTGCCTGAAAAACCATGCTGCTGGTTGCTGTTCCCAGAACTGCGGCAGTTTAAGGGCGATGGCGTTCGTGTTCATCCTCGATGAAAGTTGTCCGACGAGATCGGGGTCACCAATGTAGGAACGGAGGTTCCTATCTGAATAAGGTATTCGACTCGATGAATCAAATCAACAGGTTTTAATGAACAACGAAGTTAACAGGGAAACTACAGGAGAAACGGTACACAGGCCTACACAGCTTGCTGGGCACTCGACGACTACTGGAAGATTCTGGAAGCTGACGTCATGACGTCATCGCGTTCTTCGCGCCACTGGTGGTCACGTGATCGGCGTCATGACGTCATCACGTGGAGTGCAGGAAAACACAATACAGTACAGTTTAAAGGTGCAGTCCGTGGTTGCACTACACTGTAGTTAAAGGGATTATTACCAATTGTTCTGAGACCCTTGGTGGCTCCGCCACAATATGTCATTTTTTATAGTGCAGATCAATTCACTGCAATTACTGTTGAGTTGCAAGGCAACAGCGGAGAATGGCCAGTGAAAAATGTATTTCCCTCAACATTTACATCCCTTCAGGAATTTCTGAATTAATATTTACCAGTAGCTTTTCAAATAGAACAGAATTTCCATCAATCTGTTAGCTGATGTAATCAACATGTTTTTAATTTGGTTTGTTTTTCATGCTGTCAAGTAATCAGCTGGAGCAATGGCCACAGAACTCCTGCCTCAGGTTGATGGATATGGTTCCTGAGCTGTGTGAATCCCATGGCCATGCAGGGAAATTTAAAAAGTAGGGGGGAAAAGGCTCTTAAGTGCCTATAAACTACCTCATAATGATTTCAATTGGGTCCCCTACCGCTGCAGTTCGGGTCGGCTCCAGGATGACAGATGCACCTGTGGGAAAGGTGCGTGGGAGAGAGTTGACAGTGAGTTCCCGACCCACTGTCAAAAGAAATCTTTCCCACCTGACCTGTCACCGATCGTGCCCGCTACCACCACGGAAAATTCAGCCCATTGACTCTGGGTATCAGGAATTTAAGTTGAAAAAAGTTAAGAAAGTTAGGCCTATCTAATTGAAAAATGAGTATGAAGAGAATTGAAAACAAATGATTCTGCCAATTTATTCATTATGGTGAAAGTTTAATTTTAATAAGTTAGGAATAAGAAAGGAACTCGGGTGAAACTCTTTCATCCAAAGGTTAATAGGTTATAGGTTACGAGGAATGACCAGAGCATTATAAGTTTGAGCAAGACTTCCTCTGACCTGTACACTGTTGTTTTTGCTATTAAAATCAGCATTTAATTTGCTTATTGATTTCTGCGCTGCAGTGGTTGGACAGGTTGAGCATTGAATTTACGAAGGCATTGGATTCCTCATACCCTCACCTTTGGCAAGTTCCCAGTAGCAGACCCAATCCAGGTCAAGAGCTTGCTTTGAATATTGTATAATGGCACACCCCAGGAGGTCCAGTGGGGTCAACCCTGCATGTTCTGTACGAGTGAAAAGCTTGTAGTACTGCCTCAGCGTTGGTGCCAGAAAATTCACTCTGTGGCTTTGGTGCATAAGAACATAAGAAATAGGAGCAGGAATAGGCCATTTGGCCCCTTGAGCCTGTTCCACCATTCAATAAGATCATGGCTGATCTTCTACCTGATTTCCACTTTCCTGCATTATCCCCATATCCCTTGATTCCCTTTAATATCCCAAAATCTATCGATCTCTGTCCTGAATATGCTCGACGACTGAGCCTCCACAGCCCTCTGGGGTAGAGAATTCCAAAGATTCACCACCCTTTGGGTGAAGGAAGTTCTCCTCATCTCAGTCCTAAATGGCCGACCCCTTATTCGAGACTGTGATCCCTGGTTCTAGACTCCCCAGTCAGGTGAAACATCCTCCCTGCATCTACCCTGTCAAGCCCTTTAAGAATTTTGTATGTTTCAATGAGATCAGCTCTCACTCTTCTAAACTCTAGGGAATATAGGCCTAGTCTACTCAATCTCTCCTCATAGGACAATCCCCCCATCCCAGGAACCAGCCTGGTGAACCTTCGTTGCACTCCCTCTATGGTAAGTATATCCCTCCTTAAGTAAGGAGACCAAAACTGTACACAATACTCCAGGTGTGGTCTCACCAGGGCCCTATATAATTGCCGTAGGGCGTCTTTACTCTTATACTCAAATCCTCTTGTAATAGAGGCCAACATACCATTTGCTTTCCTAATTGCTTGCTGTACCTGCATGTTAACTTTCAGTGATTTGTGTACAAGGACACCCAAGTCCCTCTGAACACCAACATTTCCCAATCTCTCACCATTTAAAAAATACTCTGTTTTTCTATTTTTCCTACCAAAGTGGATAACTTCACATTTCTCCACATTATATTCCATTTGCCATGTTCTTGCCCACTCACTTTAGCTTGTCTATATCCCTTTGAAGCCTCGTTGCATCCTCCTCACAACTTACATCCTCACCCAGCTTTGTATCATTAGCAAACTTGGAAATATTACATTTGGTCCCCTCATCCAAATCATTAATATAGATTGTGAATAGTTGAGGCCCAAGCACTGATCCTTGCTGTACCCCACTAGTTACAGCCTGCCAACCCGAAAATGACCCATTTATTCCTACTCTCCTGTTTTTTGTCCGTTAACCAATCCTCAATCCATGCTAATATATTACCCCCAATCCCATGAGCCCGAATTTTGTTTAATAACCTCTTGTGTGGCAACTTATCGAATGCCTTCTGAAAATCCAAATACACCACAACTACTGGTTCCCTCTTATCTATTCTGCTAGTTACAACCTCAAAAAACTCTTAACAGATTTGTCAAACAAGATTTCCCTTTCATAAATCTGTGTTGACTCTGCCCAATCCTATTATTATTTTCTAAGTGCCCTGTTACCACGTCCTTAATAATAGATTCTAGCAATTTCCCTACTACTGATGTCAGGCTAACTGGTCTGTAGTTCCCCGTTTTCTCTCTCACTCCTTTCTTAAATAGTGGGGTTACATTTGCTACCTTCCAATCCGCGGGAACCGTTCTAGAATCTATGGAATTTTGGAAAATGAGAACCAATGCATCCACTATCTCTATAGCCACCGCTTTCAAAACCCTAGGATGCAGGCCATCAGGTCCAGGGGATTCACTGGCTTTGAGTCCCATTAATTTCTCTAGTACTATCTTTTAACTAATACTAATTTCTTTCAGTTCCTCATTCTCGCTGGAACCTTGGTTCTCCACTATTTCTGGGAAGTTTTTTGCACCTTCTGTGAAGGGGGTAATTTTCCCAGCCCTGGGGAGGTGGGTATGGAGGTGGGACTGTTGGGAATATGGCAGAAACTGTGAGCAGGTACCGACCCCGCTCCCAACCCACCTCCGTGTCATTTTCCTGGGAGATGGGTCCCCGAGTCGCACAGGGACCCATCTCCTCGAGCTCAGAAGGGGATAAGAGCCAATTAACTGCCTGTTAACAGGTAGTTAACAGGCAGTTTTGAGGCTTCTCCCCACTTTCCGCGTGCAATTACGGGCTAACCGATGGCTGCGAACCTCGCCAGGGTCAGCGAGGTGAGCAGTGGGTCTGCGGGGGTGAGAGGGGTCGAAATGTCAGCTGTAGAGGTGCATGATGGGTGCAAGTGTGGACAGGTAAGTATGAGAGGTGAGTGTAAAGTGTTGGAAAAAGCTTCCTTACCTTTGCTTTTTTCTGCAGGCTTCAACCTTTGAGGAACCGGAGGTGCCTCATCTCAATGGCAGAGATGACAGAATGGCTGCTGCATTCTCAGATGCAGCAGCCATCTGCTTTCTGCTGAGGAGAGAGGTCTTGGTGAGCCTTCTGTGCAAGGGCTCACCTTAGAACAGAGATTCAGTGTTTGACAGCTTCTCAAAGCTGTCAAACGCTGACAATTCATCTGTCAAAAGTTTTTTGAAAGATGAAGCTTCATACGCTGACGTCATCTGTCACCGGCTTTCCCTTAATTGTCCGGTAAGCCTGCAGGGCGGGCTTTACAAGGCCAATCAAGGGAAAATAGCGTGGGTTGGTCAGACGTTGCTGGGGGCGGGACTGAAACCCAGAAACCAGAAGTCCTGCCTCCAGCATGTCTCCATTGAGAAAATCCAGCCCAAAGTATTTGTTTAATTTCTCTGCCATTTCCTTATTCCCCATTATAATTTCTCCTGTCTCAGCCTGTAAGGGATCCACATTTACTTTCGCTAACCTTTACCTTTTTACATACCTATAGAAGCTTTTACAGTCTGTTTTTAAGTCTCTCGCCAGTTTACTTTCATATTCGATTTTCCCTTTCTTTATCAATTTCCTGGTCCTCCTTTGCTGAAATCTAAAATCCTCCCAATCCTTAGGCTTACTACTCTTTTTGGCAACATTATAAGTCTCTTCCTTTGATCTAATACTATCTTTAACTTCTCTTGTTAGCCACAGTTGGACCACTTTTCCTGTGGGGTTTTTGTGCCTTTAAGGAATGTATATTTGTTGTAAATTATGTATTAATTCTTTAAATGCTAGCCATTGCTTCTCTACCGTTATACTTTTTAATGTAGTTTCACAATCTACCTTATCCAACTCGCCTCTCACACCTACATAGTTTGCTTTGTTTAGATTTAAAACCCTAGTTTCAGATTTAACTAAATCACTTTCAAACTCAATATAATATAGGCAATCTGTGGAACAGCCGGGTCTCCTTTCCTTAGTGACATTTTATGAAGTATCTAATTATCTTGTAACAATCCCAGAGGACTCATTGCTTTAGTTAATTCCCCAAAAAATTACTTTATTCCTTTACTTAAACATTTCCATTTGATCTTTACTTAAAAAAATGTTTGTTGTTAACAATCAGTTCCAAACTCAGTTGATTTTTCAAGAATGTTTCCTCCCTGTGTGAATTGCCTTTTGTCATCTAAGAAGGTAGACAGAAATGGTTTTGCAGGTTCTGCCAATTGCCCCCTGTAACTGGCCATTAGGAGGTTTACATGAGCAACACAAGTCAAGTCCATATTCACCTAATTCCCCAGGAAGCATGTGTTCCCTTTGGTCTGTACTTCTCAGATAGATTTGACCAAATTTAGAACTCACTGTGGTGCAATCACTAGCTCACCCCTGAATCCTCCCAACCTACAGCACAGTGTACACATGCATTCACCTGCTTTGTCATTGGCTGCATCACAATGAGGTTTCCAAAGGATAGCATTTTTCATCTTATTGTTTTACAATTATTTTCATTAGATTTCCTTTCAACTAGAACACTCCTACCATTTTTTAATATATTTGTTTATGGGATGTGGGCGTTGCTGGCAAGGCCAGCATTTATTGCCCATCCCAATTGCACTTGAGAAGGTGGTGGTGAGCCGCCTTCTTGAACCACTGCAGTCCTTGGGTATTCTGTGGCGAGTGTCTCACCTCCTGACTCCCCAAAGCCTTTCTACCATCTACAAGGCACAAGCCAGGAATGTGATGGAACTCTCCATTTGCCTGGATGAGTGCAGCTCCAACAACACTCAAGAAGCTCGACACCATCCAGGATAAAGCAGCCCGCTTGATTGGCACCCCATTCACCACCTTAAGCATTCACTCCCTCCACCACCAGCGCACCGTGGCTGCAGTGTGTACCATCTACAAGATGCACTGCAGCAACTCGCCAAGGCTTCTTCGGCAGCACATCCCAAACCCGCGACCTCTTCCACCTAGAAGGACAAGGGCAGCAGGCGCATGGGAACACCACCAAGTTCCCTTCCAAATCACACACCATACTGACTTAGAAGTATATCGCCGATCCTTCATTGTCGCTGGGTCAAAATCCTGGAACTCCCTCCCTAACAGCATCATGGGAGTACCTTCACCGCACGGACTGCAGCTTACCACCACCTTCTCAAGGGCAATTAGGGATGGGCAATAAATGCTGCTTTGTCAGCGATGCCCATATCTTATGAATGAATAAAAAAAAAGTATTGGACTAGTACCTGAGGACTGGCGGAGAGCAAATATAGTTTTAATCATGAAAAGAGGAGAAGGACATGAACCTGGCGATAACCGCCTGTTAGCCTAACATTTACAGTAAGAAAAATGCTTGAGGGCATTTTAGAGGGTACAATAAATGAACATCTAAAGAGCAAAAGTATCAAAGGAAGCAGATACCAAAGTTTTAGAAAGAATAGGTCATGCCTTCTAAGCCTACTGGAATTCTTTGTGGAGTTAGCTAAACCAGTGATTGGAATAATCCAGTAGATATAGTTAACTTAGATTGTCAAAAGATGTTCAACAAAGTTCCTCATGTGACACAACAACAACAACTTGCATTTATATAGCACCTTTAATCTGGTAAAACGTCCCAAGTGGACAGAAGGTTAAGTTTTATGGATGATGAATTGTTTAAGTGGATTGAGAATTGGCTTAGCAACGTAACACAGTTAAATGGATATTGGTCTGCTTGAGGAAAAAGTAATCAGTTGTGCTCCAGAGATCTGTTATAGAACCCCTTCTGTTCACAATATTTGTGAATGACATTAAATGGGTGACACCATTGAATTCAGGGAATAACCTGAAAGGGTCCTATTCCTATTTTGTGTTGGTGGGTATTGACATGGAGTCAGATGAGCCTAGCCCCATGGGGAAATGATCAAGTGCCACCCCTTGAAGGGGCGACATTGCTAAACTTCAGGGAATAATATGGAAAGGTTGCCATCAGCAGAGGCTGAAAAGGAAAAGGATGTGGGTGTAATGGTTATATTCTAAAAACATCTGGTCTGTTTGAATCAGTTATCATTAAGGCAAATTAGATACTTGGATGTATCTGAAGGGCATTGGGTTACAAGTCAGAATAAATAATACTGAAATGTTACAGATCAATGCTGAGACCGATTCTGGAGAATGGTGTGCTGTTTTGCTCACTCTACCTCTCAGCAGAAGAAATATATTCATGTAGACGGGCTCAGAGGAGACTGACCAAGGTGATTCCAGTTATCAGGTAATTAAATTATGAAGAATGGCTGGCTGAAGGGACTAAACATAGTTTTGCTGGAGAAAGAATGACTAAGGGGAGGCTTGATACAGATATTTAAAATAATGAAAGGTATAGATAAGTGAAATAAATAAACAATTTTTAATTGGGTAATGAGCACATGACTAGAGGACATAAGTCCACAATTCACAAGCCTTCAGTATGGTTAAAGGTGAGACCACACCTGGAGTACTGTGTGCAGTTTTGGTCTCCTTACCTAAGAAAGGACATACTTGCCACAGAGAGAGTGCAGCGAAGGTTCACCAGACTGATTCCTGGGATGGCAGGACTGTCGTATGAGGAGAGATTGGGTCGACTAGGCCTGTATTCACTAGAGTTTAGAAGAATGAGAGGGGATCTCATTGAAACATATAACATTCTGACAGGGCTCGACAGACTGGATGCAGGGATGTTTCCCCTGGCTTGGGGGGGGGGATGTCTAGAACAAGGAGTCACAGTCTCAGGATACAGGGTAGGTCATTTAGGACTGAGATGAGGAGAAATGTCTTCACTCAGAGTGTGGTGAACCTGTGGAACGCTCTACCACAGAAGGCTGTGGAGGCCAAGTCACTGAATATATTTAAGAAGGAGATCGATAGATTTCTAGACACAAAAGGCATCAAGGGGTATGGGGAGAGAGTGGGACTGTGGTATTGAGATAGAGGATCAGCCATGATCATATTGAATGGCGGAGCAGGCTCGAATGGCCTACTCCTGCTCCTATTTCTCTGTTTCTATGAGATGACATATGGAACAGACTGCCAGAGAAGATATTTGAGCATTATAGAGATAGTAATATTACTGCTTGATTTTTGTTCCCAGGCAAGTAGGGACTTAGTAATCCTTAAAATAGGGATCAACAGATGCTAATGATTTTGGAGGTTGGGGAGGCCATGACCGAGTAAACATAGGTGGGCACATACGTAAAAATGTTGGAAAATGTTTTTAATGAAAGATTGGGTAAATGGTTTTACCTATTAGAAGAACCTGTAAAATTCAACAGTTATATCTAATGCAAACATGCTGTAGTACCATATGCAACCAAAAGTGGATCTGACTATATTATATTTGAATGGCACATGTGTTTGAAGGGATAATTACTAGTCCTAGCCCTTTTCGGGCTACCCCAGATCAGGCATATTCCCCAGACGTTCACCTTCAACTAAAGTTAAAGATAGCCGAATTCTATAAGACGCTCAATTGGTCTAAAGGTTCAGACTATCTCTCCCTAAAGGAAAGGAATGACGTGAAGATGTTACCATCCTCCGGATAGCACTTTTAATAAGTTTAACTAGACTGTAACCTTCTAGATATTATGAGGGTCTGGAATAGCCTCCAGAATTGTACAGAAATTGAGTTCGTGAGATTGATACAGAAATACTACTTGCGACAATTCTAAAAATATATAGATTTATTTAAGAGCTGACATACAGTTAAAAGCTTGTGAGTCAATCGCAACTTTAACAGTTCAAAAACAAATAGCTTACATTTCTTATCCTCAGAGATCCTTATTCTCAAATCTTAACTTCGTACATATTTACATTTCTTATTCTTAATTCTAATCCAGAATATCCACCAAAATCAAATACCTTGATTACCCGAGACACAGAGTTGTAGGCTTACAGAGTGGTTCTGAAGCCGAGAATCAATTGCCCCTTCCCAGCAACTTCTGACTTTCTATTCTGAAAAGCTCTATTTTTTATACCTTTTTTTTAGTGGTTTATCCTTTGACGTTTTCTGCTGATGTAAGCTAATTATCTCTAGTCATCTTCCTGTTGACTTTTTCTATTCTTACTGTCAATTTAGCTGCTGCGTGCATAATTATATCTCTACCTTTAGGTGTTCCAAAAACTTATCATATAAAATTGTTATTACAGATTTATCTCTTTGAGGCCATTCTTATCGAAGGCCTTCCATTCAATTGTAAAATCACCTTAACTGGTTACAACCACAGACTCCTGTCTCCATGGTGTTCCAAGTTCAATACAAAAACCACGTGCTTGCTTGGTGCATCTATTGAAGTCATATCTTCAAAGTGTTCTGTTGGTATCATATTTACAACATGTAAATTAAAGACACTTCTACTAGGGTGTTTGTTTTTCTAGCCATCTTAGTTGGTTATATTATATCGTGTTTCCTGTTTCATTTGATGTTACTTTTACAAAGGCACATGGTTTTTTAATATTCTGTGTTCCTGTTTGGAGTATCAGTTTTTAACACTTTACTTGGGTCATTCTATTGTGTTTCTCCCAAACTCCAGACCTTCTGGAAGCACCAAGTTGCTATTTCAATAGGGCCATTGTTTTAGTATTTTTAACCAATTCCCATTTCAAAAGCTTGTGGTGTTTACAACTTTTGTGTTATCAAACCATCCCATCTCAGAAGCCTGTTTGCACAGCTTGTGTCATTGAGGCTTTAAATTTTTAAACCCAGTATATCATGTATTAATAAAATCAGAATTCTGTTCATATGATGGTGTATTTTTCTGAAATATGGCTTATTCCTTCACATGTTGATCCACAAATTGTTTAGATGACGGTATCTCACAAGGACACATGTGGTGGTCTATTTACACAATGAGTAAGCATTTTAGTTTTTTTTTAATGTTCAAATGAAGAGAAATTAAACGACCTACCTTATGTTCATGTGCATTGAAGAGGGTGAATAGGAAATCTATGAGTGCTGGATATCAGAAATAACAAACAGAAAATGCTGGAAAACAACAGCAAGTCAGTCAGTATGTGAAAGAGAAAGACAGGCTAATGTATTCAGGATGAATATGACAGTTGTGTGCCATGATGATGTAATCTGTGCTGATGAGTTTTATGGGTAGTTGATTTATGGGTAGTTGAAGCGATTATTTTTGATTCATTTTTGTTTGTTTAAGTTTTTGATATTTACGCATTTATGTGCATTTCATTATTGGGTTTTTAAAAATGTTTTTGCCCTTTTTCTGTAAACAGCAGCACAACGATACAGGATCAGGTGATGCAGCATTCCACTGCTCAAGAGTATAGTGGAACATGGCATTTCCCTGGTGTTGCCCCAATGTACCACACCCATTGTATAATATCAGAACTCTAACTGGTGAATACACTGAGAACAAGGTCATGTTTTGGAGAAGATTTCCATCAGAAATCCAATCACTATGATAAACCAAGGCCAAGATTTTCTGGGGATCGGTGGCTGATCGGGTGGGAAAGTGTTTGTTTTTTTTTGACAATGGATAAGGAACCCATTGTCAACCTGCCGCAACGTGCCTTTCCCATTGTCTGGTCTGTCAGCGCTGAGCAGACCCAACAGGCAGCGGCGGGTGACCCAATTAAACTCATTAGCATCTACTTGACAGATCATCAACCAGCTTTTTTAACTTACCTTTTCACTTTAACTTCATGGCCATGGGAACCATACTGTTTGGAGACCACGGCTGTCAACCTGAGGCGGGAATTCAGTGGCCATTGCTCCAGCTGATTACTTGGCAGCTTCAAATGTACAGTAAAAGCTCCCACCTGACAGATCATCACTTTCCTCAGCCACAAGCTGTTTCTCAGTCTATTTCCAGCACAGATTCTGAAGGCATTTCACTCTCCACTCTCCATCCAGTGTCATCTCATTGGAAGAACTCTCTCACCATTGACAGAATGCTTCTGTCATCTCTACTTCACCTGCCATCTATTCTATTAACATGGGTGCCCTTTATACTGTCTCACCTTGGTCCTCAGAATCCGACCACGATCAGCTCTAACACCAGCAACACCAGGCACACCAGCAGCACTAACAACACCACCACCAACCTTCTCCGCAATCACCTGATGCCGCACAAGACAAAGGGCATTAGCACCTGAGCACATTGCTGCCTGGGAGGCCAGGGATGGCCTCACCATGGCCTGATTTACTTCACTTGATGCTGTACACCCTGGGTGCCACATGATGTGCCAGATTGTCACCACCCCAAATGTCCAGCATCTCTATAATGTCCAGGCCATTCCTTTCACACTCCCCACCATTGCGAGGGGTACTGTTATAGCTCATCGTTCACTGCAACTCTCTAAGCTGCTTCCAAAGGTACACACAAATCTGTCCAAGAACGCAAAGTGTTGAAAATAAAGGTTTCAATGTTTGACAGCACATTAACAGAAACTTTACATGAACATTGGATAAACACCCAAGTGGCTACCCTTGTGTGCTGTTAGTTGATTGAATTAGGATGAGGGCGAGTGTGAGGGGTGGCTAGTGATATAGGAATGTGATAATGTAGATAGAGATAGAGAGAGATGGGTGGAGGTGCAAGGTAAGTTGGTGTGAGTAAGGATGTGCAGGTGTAGGGTTGGGAAGGCAGAGTGATGGGGATGTGATGAGTGGCACAGCAGGATGAAGGTGAGTGTGGGTTTGTAGTAACATTTTGTGATCTACTGAGATCATTGAAAGGTTTGTGCCACTGCAGCCTGGTCCTCTAGACCACGTCCCTTCTTGTGATCTCCTCTGCAATGTGCAAGCAGGCTGTGTTGGTCTCCTGGGGAGGTCTCTTCCACCCATCGGAAGGGAAGTGGCCCTCCCTGTGTACTGTGACTCCCTCCATAAGCATATGGAGGGAGTCATGGGAGAACCTGGGTGCAGCCTTCTGCCTCTGTGCAGTCATTGTCAGTGTTTGCAGCATTTCATTGGTGTAGAACACTGACTGCATAAATGTTAAAAGTAAGGTGGCCATGGTCCCTTTAAGAAAACCGACTGATGACTCATCATAAATGACGCCAAAGATCCGCTTCCCCTAATTGGACCGGGAAATGCACTGGTTGGGCTTAACAAGCCCTACCAACGTAAATTCATTTTCCAGAGCGGGATGGAGCTAATAGCGGGGCTGTGACCCGCCACGCTGAGGTAAGGAAAATTTCAGCCCAAGAGTCTAGTTCTACCTTTCTGACTGTTAATTCAATCTCGCTTCTCCACCCTTTTTAGTTTATTCGTTCATCTGTTGCTGGCAAGTCTGGCATTTATTGCCCATCCCTGATTTCCCTTGAGAAGGTGGTGGTGAGCTGCCTTCTTGAACCGTTGCAGTCCATGTGGTGAAGGTACTCCCATAGTGACTTTGCCGTAGCAGTTTGGTACAACTGAGTGTCTTGCTAGGCCATTTCAGAGGGCAGTTAAGAGTCAACCACATTGCTGTGGTTCTGGACCAGGCAGGTAAGGATGGCAGATTTCCTTCTCTAAAGAGCATTAGTGAACCAAATGGGTTTTTACGACAATCCAGTAGTTTTCATGGTTCACCATTACTGAAACTAGCTTTTATATTCCAAATGTATTAACTGAATTGAACTGGAATTTGAACTCATGTCTCCAGATTATTAGTCCAGGCCTCTGGATTACTAGTTCAGCAACATAGCCACTATGCTACTGTTCCCATCCTATAGTCATTGGCACCAGCCACAGAGTGAGGCCTACAGACTCAGTCTGTTCACTGAGTGGTATTTTATACATAACTTTAAAGATATACATAGTATTTTTTTTTACAAAAAGTAGGATTTAAAGAGTAGTTATTTATATATATTTTTGTTCGACTTGTATGGGTGTGAAAATCTGTGGGACCATTTACACTACAGTACAATAACTCTTCAGAACATTCCTCAGAAACCCTTCTTACATGCGGCCCCGCACAACTCCAACCTCTCACGTGATCGGGTCCTCCCATGATCACTCTAGTCGATGAATGGGCTTTGTTGTAACAATGTTCTGCTGTTGAGTTTGGCAGTCAAAGTGGGATCATAAGCCATGGGAGCAAAGGTATACTTTGCCTCTCAGAAACCATTCTGACACATCATTTTCTTCCCTGAATACGGCTGGGAAGCTGGAGTAAGCACCATGGCGACTCCCTGCAAGTTTGATATTGACATGCAGGGTTCACAGACAACGGCCCAGATTTCCCAGTCACAAATAACAGCGCAAATGGTACAGCAACTTCAGGCAAGGGGCACATGCACGGTTAAAGTCAAATATCCAAAGGTACCTGTCCGAGTTGCGCTGCTCCACCATTGGTTTTGCAAAAATGACATCTTGCTGACTGCCTCACCATTGAAATGCATTGAATGGCGGGAAGGTGCAGTAGATATGAACTAAACTCGCCATAGAAAGTTAAGTCTTATCCATTTCAGTCTAAGCACCCTTTTAATGATGAAATAAGTGTTAATTACTGCTAATTAACCTCTCTGGCACTGAAAATTAACTATTACAAATGTGGATTCTCATTCTTTTCATGTTTTAATTATTGTTGGAGATTTAAAAAATGCAAAATTTTATTTGTTTTACTTTTCCTTTGTGTCTCTTTCTTTTTTTCCTCTCTCTTAATTCAATCTTTCCCTTTATTTCTCTTTCTGTACCTGATTTGACATTGAATTCGCATACTCTAATTTACACTTCCTTCTCCACCCTTGCGCTGTTTGTTTCAAAGTCCTTCAATCTGATTGGTTAAGGACATGACCATATTGGTTGCCCTGTTCACTCCAATCCCAGATACCCTGCTTCCCTCGCGCACTGTTGTCAGCTCGCACTTTCAGCAACTTGCCATGCAAAAAAATTTGAAACCTAAACCTGCAAGGGCAAGAATAACAAACTGCAGATGCTGTTAGATGCCCTGCTACAGCGAAATTTGGCCCAATGTGAAGGTTGAGGAAGTGGAAATCTATTTCTATTCAGGAACTAAAGTAGGAGCTTGCAATGCAATGTGGTTGACATCCATTGCCCCTCAAACTGTAGGGACACCAGCAACATTCAATGGCTTTGTTATGCGGCTGTCTTAGGTGTCAGCCCAAAATTGATGATTTCCCCAACTTTACTGAAGATGGTATTTGTAACCTATCATATGCAGGCAGCTAGGTGATATTCCAGAAGTCTGCTGTTGCAGCTTGGAAGGAACCGATGGCATGAAAGTTGAGAGTTGTGCTGACCTTGACAGCCTACTTTGCTGTCTTTTATTCTCCTCCTCCTCTTCCAGCAAGATTACTAATAGGAGAATCCCCATAGGGAAGTTCATATTGTTCTATGGTATCTCTTACTGGAGGTGAGATATGAAAATGTGCTGATGGCCAGAAAGTCCCTCGCTCTGGAAGTTTAAAGTGCAGCTCAGTCACACTCCAAAAAAAATGCAGACAGAGATTGGGGCAAAAACCACTTCCCATTGGGTGGCTCTGTTCCTGACAAGGTTATGCCTCCTTTACCTGTTCATAAATTACACCAATAGAAATTATGTCTAGTGAGGACATAAATGATAAGAAATCTGACACATTATGCCACCTATCCCATTTGCACGTGTGTGCTGCTGAAATGTTGCCTCTCAGTCAGCCTGGATATCTTGTCAGAAAGAAAATGGGGCACCTAATGCAAATGGGTTCTGCTTGACTGAAAAATTGAGCTGTGGTCACATTACTCCCCTATCTTACCAAGAGCAATGGATTTTTTGGTCCCAATATGGTGATAATAATGGAATCCAGTTAATTCCATTCATAAGGAAGATATTGATGATGCAATTGTGCAATAAGTTGGATATTCTCATTGTGTAGCCTGCGTATTTCAGATTGTACTGCATTACTATTTACTCATATTTAGAAACCTCTGAAGAATTGAACAGAGTAGAATTTGAATGACTTGTTTGATTTGTTAGGTTGATAATTCTGATAACAAATTTTGTGAGAAAGTCCAGTTTAAAGTTCAGTAAAGGTGGCTAATGCCTGTGGGAGAATTGTACATACAGACATTGGAGGGGTGTGCCTGCTTGCATCTTCGAAGCATATTGCAACCACATTTTTCTGCAGTAGCAGGTATTGAAAGTTGAGCACACCTCCCTCATTTAAAAGAGAATATTAATTAAAACTAGATGTTATTGGGGCTGACCTCTGTCTCTGGAGATCTGAGTGCAAATTCAATCTGGAACCATTTGTTGTACAGGAGTTGTGACTCAAGGTTACGAGTAGAAATGAAAATCACCAGTAACATGAAATGAGGGTAGCTGTGGTTTATTCACAGTAGATAGGACTTCCATTCATTAGTGTTAAATCAGACCATTGTTACAAGAGAAAAACAATTTAACACAGCTTCAATATAAGTTCTAAGGAAAGGTCATCGACCTGAAACATTGACCCCAATGTTTGTGGAGAGGGTGCCGGGGAGGCTGAAAATGGCCTGAAAAAGGGGACGTACTAGGGTTGACAACCCTCCGGGATTGCCGTGCAGTCTCCAGGAATTCAAGATTAATCTTCAGGACACTGTTGAGAGCAACGCATGCGAAAAATCATATGGGCAAAAAAAACCTGTGCTTTAAAACATTTTCTTTGAATGTTTTTATTTACCTGTTATTAAAATAATTGGACATGGGGAAAAAACAAGCTGTTTGATTGATAGTCAAGAATCATCCAATCCAGTAATGAAGGGCTGGATTTTACCTTTTGATGCGGCTTGGGGGCGGGACAGCTGCCTTCCGGGTTCCAATCTCGCCCCCAACGACATCCAACACATAGATGCTATTTTGCGTCAATTGGTCTTGTTAAGCCTGCTCTGTGGGTTTGCCAGCCAATTAAGAGAAAGCCGGTGTCGGATGATGTCAGTTGATGACGCGTCATCTGTTGGTTTTCTTAAAGGGGCCATGCACAATTTTATTTGACAGGTGGTATTTTAGTGTTTGACAGCATTGAGGGGCTGCAAACGCTGACAATCACTGTATAAAGGTGAGCCCTTGCTCCCAGGCTCTCCAGTGACTCCCTCCTTAGGCTAGAACAGATGGCAGCTGCAGGAGAGGTTACAGAAAAGATCTGTCACTGGTGAGAGAGGTTCTCCCAATGAGGTGGGACTACACAAAAACTTCAAATCTTGTTACCTACAGAAAAGTCTAAATAGATTAAAAATGATTTTCCCAACATTTTCTTAACTCTGAATCTCACCAGTGTACCATTGGATCCTTCACACCACTTCTGCAGCTGTCATAGAAACATAGAAACATAGGAGATAGGAGCATTCGGCCCCTCGAGCCTGCTCCGCCATTCAATGAGATCATGGCTGATCATCCAAACTCAGTACCCTGTCCCTGCCTTCTCCCCATATCCCTTGATCCCTTTAGTCTTAAGAAATATATCTAACTCCTTGAATATATTTAAAGAATTGGCCTCAACTGCCTTCTGTGGTAGAGAATTCCACAGGTTCACCACTCTCTGGGTGAAGAAATTCCTCCTCATCTCAGTCCTAAATGGCTTACCCCTTATCCTTAGACTGTGACCCCTGGTTCTGGACTCTCCCGCCATCGGGAACATCCTTCCTGCATCTTGTCCGTCTAGTCCTGTTAGAATTTTATAAGTTTCAATGAGATCCCCTCTCATTCTTCTAAACTCCAGCAAGTATAAGCCCAATTGACCCAATCGCTCCTCATATGTCATTCCTGCCATCCCAGGTATCAGTCTGGTGAATCTTCGCTGCACTCCCTCCATGGCAAGAACATCCTTCCTCAGATAAGGCGACCAAAACTGCACACAATACTCAAGGTGTGGTCTCACCAAGGCCCTGTACAACTGCAGAAAGACATCTTTGTTCCTGTACTTGAACCCTCTCGCTACGAAGGCCAACATACTATTTGCCGTCTAAACCGCCTGCTGCACCTGCATGCTTACTTTCAGCGACTGTGCACGAAACTCAAAAGGTTAGTATGCAGGTGCAGCAAGTGATTAAGAAGGCCAATGGAATGTTGGCTTTCATTGCTAGGGGGATAGAATATAAAAATAGGGAGGTATTGCTTCAGTTGTACAAGGTATTGGTGAGACCGCACCTGGAATACTGCATACAGTTTTGGTGTCCATACTTAAGAAAAGACATACTTGCTCTCGAGTCAGTACAAAGAAGGTTCACTCGGTTAATCCCGGGGATGAGGGGATGGACATATGAGGAGAGGTTGAGTAGATTGGGACTCTACTCATTGGAGTTCAGAAGAATGAGAGGCGATCTTATTGAAACATATAAGATTGTGAAGGGGTTGGATCGGGTGGATGCGGGGAGGATGTTCCCGATGATGGGTGAAACTAGAACTAGGGGGCATAGTCTTAGAATAAGGGGCTGCTCTTTCAAAACTGAGATGAGGAGGAACTACTTCACTCAGAGGGTGGTAGGTCCATGGAATATGCTGCCCCAAAAAGCTGTAGAAGCTACATCATTACATAAATTTAAAACAGAAATAGACAGTTTCCTAGAAGTAAAGGGAATTAAGGGTTACGGGGAGCGGGCAGGAATTTGGACATGAGTCTAGGTTCGGATCGGTCATGGCCCTGTGGGTAGCGGAGCGGGCCCAGGGGCCGTGTAGCCTGATCCTGCTCCTATTTCATGTGTCTAATTCTGTTAGATTCAGGAGATAGTTCTGTGATAGTAGATTGGCGGTTAGGATCAGATCAGCCATGATCTTATTGAATGGCGGGGCAGGCTCGAGGGGCCGATTTGCCTACTCCTGCTCCTATTTCTTATGTTCTTATGGTGCACAAGGACACCCAGGTCTCGTTGCACTTCCCCTTCTCCCAATCTACTGCCATTCAGATAATAATCTGCCTTCCTGTTTTTGACACCAAAGTGGATAACCTCGCATTTATCCACATTATACTGCATCTGCCATGCATCTGCCCAATCTCCCAACCTGTCCAAATCATACTGGAGTTTCTCGGCATCCTCCTCACAGCACACACACACACCCAGCTTTGTGTCGTCTGCAAAGTTGGAGATATTACATGTAGTTCCCTCATCTAGATCATTAATATATATTGTAAATAGCTGGGGTCCTAGGACCGATCCCTGCGGTACCCCACTAGTCACTGCCTGCCACTCGGAAAAAGACCTGTTTATTCCAACTCTTTGCTTCCTGTCTGCCAACCAGTTCTCTATCCAAGTTAATACCTTGCCCCCAATCGCATGTGCCTTAGCTTTAAATGCTAATCTCTTATGCGGAACCTTATCGAAAGCCTTCTGAAAGTCCAAATACACCACATCCACTGGTTCTCCCTTATCTATTCTGCCAGTTACATCCTCAAAAAATTCCAGTAGATTAGTCAAGCACGATTTACCTTTTGTAAATCCATGTTGACTTTGTCCAATCCTGTCACTGTTTTCCAAGTGCTCTGCTATTACATCTTTTATAATGGACTCTAGCATTTTCCCCACTACCGATGTCAGGCTTACCGGTCTGTAATTCCCCGTTTTCTCACTACCACCTTTTTTGAATAGTGGGGTAACATTAGCTACCCTCCAATACATGGGAACTGTTCCAGAGTCTCTAGAATTTTGGAAGATGACCAGCAATGCATCTACTATTTCTAGGGCCACTTCCTTAAGTACCCTAGGATGAGATTATCAGGCCCTGGGGGTTTATCGGCCTTCAATCCCATCAATTTCCCAAACACCATTTCCCTACAAATACTGATTTCATTCAGTTCCTCCCTCTCATTAGACCCTATGTTCCCTGACATCTCTGGGAGTTTATTTGTGTCCTCCTTTGTGAAGACAGAACCAAAGTATGTATTTAATTGGTCTGCCATTTCTTTGCTCCCCATTATAAATTCCCCTGATTCTGACTGCAAGGGACCTATGCTTGACTTCACCAATCTTTTTCTCTTCACATATATAGAAGCTTTTACAGTCAGTTTTTATGTTCCCTCCAAGCATTCTCTCATACTCTATTTCCCCCCTCTTAATTAATCCCTTTGCCCTCCTTTGCTCAATCCTAAACTGCTCCCAATCCTCAGGTTTACTGCTTTTTCTGGCCAATTTATATGTCCTTTCCTTGGATCTTATGCTATCCCTAATTTCCCTTGTTAGCCACGGTTGAGTCACCTTTTTTGTTTTATTTTTATGCCAAACAGGGATGAACAAATTCTGTCGATCATCCATGGCGATCTTTAAATGTTTGCAATTGCATAACTACCGTCAACTCTTTGAGTAACATTCCCCAATCAATCCTACCCAACTCGTGCCTCATACCATCGTGGTTTCCTTTATTTAATTTCAGGACCCTAGTCTCTGAGTCAACTACTTCACTCTCCATCTTAATGAAGAATTCAATCATATTATGATCGCTCCGCCCCAAGGGGCCTCGCACAACAAGATTGCTAATTATTCCTTTCTCATTACATAATACCCAGTCTAAGATGGCCTGATCTCCAGTTGGTTCCTCGACATATTGGTCCAGGAAACCATCTCGTATACACTCCAGGAATTCCTCCTCCACAGTATTGTTACAAATTTGGTTAGCCCAATCTATATGTAGATTAAAGTCACCCATGATAACTGACGTGCCCTTATTGCACGTGTTAGATCCGTGATTCTGAGAGTATGCTGTTTTTCAATAACCACACGGATGCTGTAACTTAACAATAAACAGGTATTTACTGGAGGAGGGTAGTCTCAAGACTGGGGGTACAGAGGCATGCGCAAGGCTTATATACAGGTGTGGTCACTGCCGGTACTACGGTATACAGGAGCTGTAAATGTAGTTCTGTCTTAAAGGCATATACACTACAATTGCTCCCCTTTTAGATTAGTAGTACCCCTAATATTCAAGTAACAATTAACACTTTAACATGTACATTAAACAACAATAGTCCATTTATAGATTCAGTCTTGGGGCGGCTTCCTGACCCTTTCGGGATAGCGCCTTTCCTGAGGTTCTTGTTCTTGGTACAGAGGCGATTCTGACCCCTTTTCATCGGGTCCACTGCTACTGGTTCTGAGGTAGATGCTACCGGTATGTCGGGTTCATCCCCAGGTACTCGAGACATGGGGTTGACGCGTTCCTGTGACGCTAAGTTCTGATCGACGTGGCGTCTCACAATGTTCTCCCCGACATCCACTGTGTACATTAATGGCCCCTGCCTTGTGCATATTGTTCCGGGTTGCCATTTCTCTGTTCAATAGTCACGGGCCAAGACTGGTTGTCCTACATTGAAGCTCCTTGTCGGCTTCTCATTGATGTGCTGGAATTGTTTGTCCTCAACATTTCTTCGCACATTTGGTCTGAGCAAGTCCAGACGAGCACTCAACCTTTGGTTAAAGAACATCATGGCTGGGGTCTGGTTACATAAGAACATAAGAAATAGGAGCAGGAGTAGGCCAATCGGCCCCTCGAGCCTGCTCCACCATTCGATAAGATCATGGCTGATCTGATCCTAACCGCCAATCTACTATCACAGAACCATCTCCTGAATCTAACAGAATTAGACACACGAAATAACAGCAGGATCAGGCTACACGGCCCCTGGGCCCGCTCCGCTACCCACAGGGCCATGTCCGATCCGAACCTAGACTCATGTCCAAATTCCTGCCCGCTCCCCGTAACCCTTAATTCCCTTTACTTCTAGGAAACTGTCTATTTCTGTTTTAAATTTATGTAATGATGTAGCTTCTACAGCTTTTTGGGGCAACATATTCCATGGACCTACCACCCTCTGAGTGAAGTTGTTCCTCCTCATCTCAGTTTTGAAAGAGCAGCCCCTTATTCTAAGACTATGCCCCCTAGTTCTAGTTTCACCCATCATCGGGAACATCCTCCCTGCATCCACCCGATCCAACCCCTTCACAATCTTATATGTTTCAATAAGATCGCCTCTCATTCTTCTGAACTCCAATGAGTAGAGTCCCAATCTACTCAACCTCTCCTCATATGTCCATCCCCTCATCCCTGGGATTAACCGAGTGAACCTTCTTTGTACTGACTCGAAAGCAAGTATGTCTTTTCTTAAGTATGGACACCAAAACTGTATGCAGTATACCAGGTGCGGTCTCACCAATACCTTGTACAATTGAAGCAATACCTCCCTATTTTTATATTCTATCCCCCTAGCAATGAAAGCCAACATTCCATTGGCCTCCTTAATCACTTGCTGCACCTGCATACTAACCTTTTGAGTTTCGTGCACCAGGACCCCCAGATCCCTTTGTACTTCAGTACTTTCCAGTTTCTTGCCATTAAGATAATAACTTGCTCTACGATTTTTCCTGCCAAAGTGCATAACCTCACACTTTCCAGTATTGTATTCCATCTGCCAAATCTCTGCCCACTTACTTAGCCTGTCTATGTCCCCTTGCAGGTTTTTTATGTCCTCCTCACTCACTACTTTCCCTCCCATCTTAGTATCATCTGCAAACGTTGATATGTTACACTCGGTCCCCTCCTCCAAATCGTTAATATAGATTGTAAAGAGTTGGGGACCCAGCACTGACCCCTGCGGAACACCACTAGTTACTGATTGCCAGTCTGAGAATGAACCATTTATCCCAACTCTCTGCCTTCTGTTAGATAGCCAATCCTCTATCCATGCCAGAATATTACCCCCAATCCCGTGATTTTTTATCTTAAGCAATAATCTTTTGTGTGGCACCTTGTCAATTGCCTTTTGGAAGTCTAAATACACTACTTCCACTGGTTCCCCTTTATCCACCCTATATGTTACTTCCTCAAAGAACTCCAGCAAATTTGTCAAACATGACTTCCCCTTCATAAAACCATGCTGACTTTGTCCTATTAAATTATCATTATCCAAATGTCCTGTTACTGTCTCCTTAATAATGGACTCCAAAATTTTACCTACCACAGATGTTAGGCTAACCGGTCTATTGTTTCCAGCCTTCTGTCTACTGCCCTTTTTAAATAAAGGTGTTACATTAGCAGTTTTCCAGTCTGCCGGGACCTTTGCTGAGTCCAGGGAGTTTTGGAAAATTATTACCAATGCATCCACAATCCCTACCGCCACATGGTAACTGCATGTGTCGCGTTTCGGTAGGCTAATAAGAAATTGTCCATCTTATGCTGTAGTGGAATTTCATCATCGCACATGGCCTTTATCGCCTTCTTAAAGGTTTGTACGAACCTCTCAGCCAATCCATTTGTGGCTGGATGATACGGGGCGGATGTGTAATGCCTTACCCCATTCCTTCTCATAAATTTTCGAAACTCTTCGGACACAAACTGTGGTCCATTATCAAAGCAAATCTGCTCTGGCAAACCGTTTCTGGCAAATATGGTCCGTAGCACTGCAACCGTTTTCCCTGTACTGGTTGAGGACAGTTTTATCACCTCAGGCCACTTCGAATGAGCATCCACTGCTATTAAGAACATTGAGTCCATGAATGGACCAGCAAAATCAATATGCACCCGTTGCCATGGAGAGGAGAGCCACTCTCATGGGTGTAGAGGGGCATGTGGTGGTGCATTTTGGACCTTCTGGCATCCTAAGCAGCTCTTAGTTAGGTCTTCGATTTGTTGATTGATTCCTGGCCACCACACGTAAGCCCTAGCAAGGCTTTTCATTTTCACTCCCCCCAGATGACCTTCATGTAGCTCATTTAGCACTCTCTCCCTTAACTTGGGTGGAATCACCACTCTGGATCCACACATCACTCTCCCCTGGCATACTGACAGCTGTTCTCTTCTGGATGAGAATGCTGGCAACAGTGAGTCGCCATGTGTTGGCCATCCCCTCACCGTCAAATCATATCCCCGAGACAGCGTCGGATCATTGCGGGTCTCCTTCTCTATATCTGCGTTCGTTACTGGCAATCGTTCAATTATTGACGAATAAAATATCTCGATAGGGTCCACTGCTGGTGCTTCCTCCACAGTAGGCAGTGGCAGGCGCGATAGCCCATCAGCGTTCCCATGCTGTTTCGTGCCTTTATATTCTATTTCATATTGATTCGCCCTGCAGTCCAAAGATGTGTGGGTTAGGTTGATTGGCTATGATAAATTGACCCTTAGTGTAAGGGGGATTAAATACGTGGGGTTACGGGGATAGAGTGGGATATGTGTTGGTGTAGGGGTTACGGGGATCGGGTGGGATATGTGTCGGTGCAGGCTCGATGGGCCGAAATGGCCTCTATCTGCACTGTGGGGTTTCTGTGAATCTGTGAATCAATACGTTCCACATATGTCGCCCAATCTTCGACTTCATTGTCGAACGTAGAGATACTGCCACTCTTCGGCATCCCTGGGTGTGATTTAAGTGTCAAAAATGGCATCTCCCACGCTTCCCCTTCTTCTCCGCTGGCACAAAATGGCGTCTCCCGCGCTTTCCTTCCTTCCTGCGCTCGCCCTTCTTCTCCGCTGCGGCTTCTAAAAATGGCGTCTCCCGCGCTCTTCCTTCTTCTCCGCAGCTCAATGGCATCTCCCGCGCTCTCCCTTCTTCTCCCCACGGACACTGATCAGCCCTTGAGCCTTGGCTGTGCTCTGCGTGTTCTTTTCTTTTCTCTCGACGCCGCTCGGTCCTGAACCCGGCTGTTGCTTTACCCTCTCTCCGGTTTTTTTTTTTTCTCCCGACGCTGCTCGGTTTTCAACCCCGGGCTGCGCCCTGTGCACTTCACCCTCTGTCTTACCCCGTCGACGCTGCTCGGCTTTCTCTCCGCCGTCGGTCGGCTCCAGCCGCCGCTGTCCGGGAAGGGTCTGCGCTGGACCTGTCGTCAGTCTCTTGCTGATCATCATGGCTGGGGAACCAAGCCCGGCTCTCCACAGCCTTCCCTGCGATGTTCACTCTCTGCCAGACGACTGGGCGGTTGCTCGTGGTCGACGCCCGTGTTCCTGGCCTCGACTTTTCTTTGTTTTTTTTTGTTACACTGCCCCCCCGGAGCGAATCCTCGAAGGGAAATGCAAAGTTGCAGGTAGATTCAAATCGACACTCGTCGCCACTGTTAGATCCGTGAGTCTGAGAGTATGCTGTTTTTCAATAACCACACGGATGCTGTAACTTAACAATAAACAGGTATGTACTGGAGGAGGGTAGTCTCAAGACTGGGGGTACAGAGGCATGCGCAAGGCTTATATACAGGTGTGGTCACTGCCGGTACTACAGTATACAGGAGCTGTAAAAGTAGTTCTGTCTTAAAGGCACATACACTACAGCACGCGTCTCTAATTTCCCATTTAATGCCATCCCCAACCTCCGCATTACTGTTTGTGTGTCTGTATACAACTCCCACTAACGTTTTCTGCCCCTTGGTATTTCTCAGCTCTACCCATACAGATTCCACATCATCAGAACTAATATCCTTCCTTACAATTGTGTTAATCTCCTCTTTAACCAGCAATGCTACCCCACCTCCTTTTCCTTTTTGCCTGTCTTTCCTGAATATTGAATACCCCTGGATGTTGATTTCCCAGCCTTGGTCACCCTGGAGCCATGTTTCCGTAATCCCAATCATGTCATATCCGTTTACATCTATTTGCGCAGCTAATTCATCCACCTTATTACGAATGCTCCTTGCATTAAGACACAAAGACTTCAGGCTTGTTTTTTTAACACTCTTAGACCTTTTAGAATTAATGAAGAAACATTACAGTAGACCTACAGCTCGCCACACTTACCTGGCGTGGTGTCCGGACGTTGGGAAGCCCCCAGTAGACCTGCCAAAATTGGAAAAAGCCTCTTAACTGCCTGCTAACAACTCAGTTAAGTGCCTATAATCCTCTTCCCACCACTAGGTGTCGGGGGTCCATGCGCAAATTGGGGACCCGATATCTGGGAAGATTGTTTGGAGGCGGCTTGACAGCGGGATCGGGACCCGCTGTCAATCTTTGCTATTTTGTCACCGGTCCCGCCTCCAAACACGCCCCCTGAGCACCGGCAAAATTCACTTATTGATTGGCGTAGGAAGGCGATCCATCATGAGGATGGACATGTTGGGTGCCAATAGTGAGAGTGTGGGGGCAGGGTGGTTGAAGGCAGGTGGTCATATGATGAAACCTGAGTTGGCAACCCGAAGAGGTGGAGGTCCTGCTGAAGTTAATAGCAGGACCTCAGTATCAATTTTCGTTCCATTTCTCGTGAGTCATGTAGATAGCCTGGCCGGTGGCTGGGAGGGAAAAGCAGCGGCAGGAGGCTGCAACTGGGGACCCTTTGGGACAGTCCCCGGCAATCTTTGGGGGGGGGGTGGGCGGGGAGTGTGAGGGAGTGGTGGAATGTCAGCAATTGGGCTTGGGGGGGGAGGGGAGGTGGAGGGGGGGAGGAAAGTCAGCAAACGGGCCTGGGGGTGAGGTTTGTGATTGGATGGGGGAGAGACAGGTCACAATCGGCAGGGAGAAGATCGAAGGTTTCCTTGAAAGGCGTGGGGGAGCACTCCTGCTCCTCCTGACCCACAAGGAGTGCTGTAAAAGGTATGTACTTTGTGGAGCTGGCAGTTCCCATCTCCCTTTCACTGCTGAGTTTCCCAACCCCTGGGACACCTGCGCTGTAGCAGTGAATTTTAAATTGGGCTCTGAATTGCACTGAGGGAGCTCGATGTAACTATTTTAATGAAGTGTCCTGCCTCTCCACGGTGGGACACTCAGAGGCCTCGATATCTGCTGACAGAAAAAAGGCAGCGGGCGCGTGTGCAGAGTGTTGGGGATGCATTCCCCCTTTTAAGTCTTTAACTCCACCCGGAGCCCTCTCACCTGTTGTTGGAGGCAGGGGGGTGGGTGGGGAGTTGGTTTAATATTGAGGCACTTAACTCTGCTCCTCTTTCCGCAGATGCTGCCTGTACTGCTGTGTGTTTCCAGCATTTTCTGTTTATAGTTCAGATATCCTGCATCCGCAGTGTTTTGGTTTTGTTCACTATAATTACCATCTTCTTGTGTCAAAATCTATTTCTTAACTTTTTTGTTTTAAAAGTGCACATAATTAGTTTATAATTCCTAACACATCAAAGTAAAATCCTCATTAGTATAAAGTCTAGGGCCTAGAAATTCAGTTGTTAGCGCCAGCCGCTAGCGCCTTAGGAGGAGGAGAAGTCGGGTGCTAAGCGGCTAGCGGCCGGGCGTGGCACGATCTGCGCCTCTCGCGAACTTCACTTAAGATTTAGCGGTGGCGCAAAACCGCAGCGCCCGCTCAGCTGCGCGCGCAGATCCTGACGTCATTTCATGGTGCAACGCCCTTGGTGCACCCCGAATCGGAACTTCAGTGGCGCCGCCCTTCTGTGCGCCTGGCGCCCCCAGCGACTTGTAGAGGGGAACGGTTCCCAGTCGCTGTGGGGCGCGGGGGGGCGCTAATTGAAGGGGACTCCTCCTGCATTATAAGTGGCAGCCATTTTGTTCCACTCCTTCTGTGTGAGAGATGGATATTTGGAGAGAGACAAAGGGAGAGAGCTTTCTGGTTTGACTCCGCGCTCGCACAGGTACTTCTGGCTTCCGGCCAGAGCTTTGCACTTGGATTTAACTTTCAGTGCCATAGCCTTGAATCGCCACATATAATGGGGGCTGCCATGGGTGGAAACATTGGCTTACTGCATTGCATTCAAAGGGCTCAGAGACGCCGTGAGAGAGTGCCAGTCATGGCCAGATGGAGGAGGGCCAACAGGCATCGGCACAGGAGGCCTTACCCACCCAGGGTATACCGCCAACAGTTCTCATATCTGAACATGTCTGAGGAGCAGTGTGTTCGGAGGCTGCGATTCAGAAGGGAGGTGGTAACTGAGATCTGCCACCTGCTTCGCAGAGATCTGCAGCCACAGCTGAGGAGCAGGACGTCTCTGTCGGTGGCAGTGAAGGTGACGGTGGCTCTCAACTTCTATGCCACCGGTTCCTTCCAATCCGCTACTGGGGACATTGCCAACATCTCCCAGTTCGCGGTACATTGCTGCATCCGCCAGGTGACCAATGCCCTTTTCAGAAGGAGATGTCAGTTCATCTTCCCCATGACCCTGGACAAGCAGCAAGAGTGTGCAATGGGATTTGCAGTATTAGCGGGCTTCCCCATGGTCCAGGGCGCCATTGACTGCACGCATGCCGAGGATTACCGCAACTGGAAGGGCTACCATTTGCTCAATGTGCAGTTGGTGTGTGACCACAGGCAGCTCATACTAGCTGTCAATGCCCGCTTTCCAGGCAGCAGCCACGATGCCTTCATCCTGCGCCAGACTTCTGTGGCAGACATTTTCAAAGCCCAGGCTCACCCACGAGGATGGCTTCTCGGGGACAAAGGCTATCCTTTGTGCACCTGGCTGATGACCCCGCTCCATGTGCCCAGCACCCCTGCTGAAGAGCGATAAAATGACAGCCATCAAGCAACCAGGAACATCATTGAGCACACAATCGGCGTGCTCAAGCAACGGTTCCGTTGTCTGGATCGTTCCGGAGGAGCCCTACAGTACTCGCCTGAGCTAGTCTCCCATTGCGTTGTAGTGTGCTGCATGCTGCACAACCTGGCTATCCTCAGGACTCAGCCACTGCCAGCAGACATTGGAGGACCACCAGAGGAGGAGGAGGAGGAGGAGCACCAAGACGGGAGGGAGGCACAAAGTGCAAGGGCCGTCCGTCGGCAGCTTATTGCAGCTCGGTTCTAGGCCCGCTCTCCGGGAATGGCTTGTGCCAATGAAAGAAGATGAATGGAGCTGCTCCGCAAGCCCTCAGCCGGTCAAGGCAACAAATAGTTCAAAAAGCAAACATGGACAATGCGATTAAAGAAATGTTTTTACTGTGCAAACTCTGTGCCCTTCCCGCATAACAAACTAATTCAGAGAAACCCCCCAAAAAACAGTCAGAGACATAACTGGCTCTCACAACTTTCAGAAAATGAAAAAAGCAGTTAAACAAAAATGATCATGACCCTCGTCCTTTATAAAAAACAAACACAACAGTCTGGGCCTTCATATGTAAAAAAACCTTCTCGGCCTCATATATAAAAAAAACATTTGGTCACACCTTCTACTTTTTCCCCCGCGAGGGTGATCCGCCTCGCTTCCGCGAGTGGCTCCTTCCCGCCCTGCAGCTCCTCCTCAATGGGACCCCAGTGGCTGCAGCAAGGCTGGGGGAAGGCTGCTGAGGGTCAGATGGTGAGACAGCAGATGCCCTTGGGGGACAGCCTGGACCAGCTCTGGGCCTGGAGGGCCTGGCTGCTGACTGCTCCAAATCTGCTTGGGCGGCAGCAGTCTGTCCTACGGGTGGTGGCAGCTGCAGTGGAGAAGTGACAGTGTTGGCTGCAGGAATGCTGCCAACCTGATAGACCACAGGCACTCCCTGGTCAGCTGATACACTGGCACTCGCACAGGCCAGCACTGCAGAATGCGCAGCAATCTGCTGAAGCACCGACTGCTGGGCTGCTGCGGCGCGGCAAGGGCCCCGTTGATGCCTGGCCGATCCAGCGAGGGTGGCAGCAGTTAGTGCCCATGTGGCCCTGGTCTGTGTCTGCATCACACCAGCCAGTGAATGCACGGCACGACTGAGCACTTGGCTGGAAGCCGCCTGTGATGCAGCGAAGTCCTGCTGACTCCTAGCCTGTGCTGCCACGAAGTCCTGCAGACTCCTGGCCTGTGCTGCCCTGAATTCCTGTACATTCCTTGCCAGTGACTCTATGGAGTCAGGCATCCTTGCCACTGCAGCCATGAGCTCAGTGTGCCTGCGCTCAGCCTGAGCACCCATTTCAGCAAGGAGCCGCACCTCCTCTGCGCTCACCGTAGCAGGACTCGAGGCCAGACTCTCCCTCCGGAGAGAAGACCACCGAGCTTCCCCACCCCTCCCGCGATGCTGCAGCCCGCTGGGCCCCGGAGCTCCACTCTCCTCAGACCCTTCCCCCCTGCTCCCCTCCACGGAAGACATGTCCCCATCATGGCCATGGGCTTCCTCGGCTGAGGGTGTCACTGATGGGCCAGCTTCCTCTTCCTCCTCCTCGATTTCAGAATCAGACACAGTGCCAGCTTGAGGGCCCGTCTCCTCACCTGGTGATTCAGCATCTGAAAGCAGGGAGGCACAGGAGTTGCTTTAGAGTGAGGACAGGGCGGCAGCAAGGGTGGCATGAGTGCTGCTATGCACTGCATTGGTTCGATAGTGGAAAAGGATGCTGGTGTGAGGCGCAAGTGGAAAGAGAGATGTCTTACCATTAGACCTTACCATTGCTGCCCAGAACAGGGTCGGCATCTCCACTGGCGATGGGACCCATCAGCCGGCCTGCCATAATGTGCTCCACATGCTGCTCCAGGTCGCAGAGCTGTTTGAGGTCAGGACGGCCTCCCCCAGTCTGTCGCTGCTGCCTGCGGTTGTGGGCCAGCTTGCCCTGCAAGAGAAAGGACGGCCTCTAAGTACAGTGTCAAGCCCTGATCTTGCCTGCACTGCATCCCATGGTGGAATAGCACTGACAGTGTCAAGCCCTCATCTTGCCTGCACTGCCTCCCATGGTGGAATAGCCCTGACAGTGTCAAGCCCTCATCTTGCCTGCACTGCCTCCCATGGTGGAATAGCCCTGACAGCGTCAAGCCCTCATCTTGCCTGCACTGCCTCCCATGGTGGAATAGCTCTGACAGTGTGTAAAGTGCTGAATGTGCAAGTGATTTTCATGACAGTCCCATAGCTGCTGGATGAGGGCTGGGCATTGGGGCTTTCAGGTCCCTTTGGTCATAAAGTGAGGTGCACATGCAGGGATGAGGAGGATACTGGAAAGGGTACTCACCCTGACAACCTGAGTGAGGCCGTTGAACTTTTTTCTGCATTGCACAGGAGTCCTGCCAACCATGCTGTTGGAGGTCACCCTGTTTGCCACCTCCCTCCAGGCTTTTCTATACTCGCTGGGCAGTGGCCTCCTGCCACTATCAGGGAAGAGGAGAAGTCGCCTGCGCTGCACTACGCCAACCAGTACCTTCAGGGCACCCTCGCTGAAGCACTGCACTCGCTCCCTCGCCTTCTCCATAGTCGTGGGCGTTGAACTGTTGAAGCAGCTATGTTCAGGCCTTGATTCAGGGCTGCAGTGTGCAGGGCGTGGCAGCCAAACAAATCCCCCCTCCCCCTTTAAGAGCTGACCGGTGCCAGCGTGTCTGCCTTCAATCAGCAAGTCGCCGCACCTGCGCTGTGCCCGCCCTCGGTGGTAGCGCCCCGGCTCACCGGCTTAGCACCTTTTGATAGTCGTGCATCGCCTGCTTTAGCGCAGCAGCAACCTCTTGGGGTGATGCAACTGAATATCGGCGAATGTGGCGCTAAGTTGCACCGGGCGTTAAATTTAGCGAACGCCCGGCTGTAGCGCCCCAAACGTGGCTATACTGAATTTCTAGGCCTAGTGGTCTGTAGGATTTCGCAATAATTTCAAAATTTTCTACAGTTCTGAAGATTAATTTTGATTAAAGAATACCTGGGTAATATAACATCAAAAATCCGGGGATCAAAATGGCCGCCAGACCGCATGGCAAAAGACAAAGGACTTGAAAAGGCAGCTTGTGTGTGTGTCTGTGAAAAAGGTGACGATCAAAGATGGCTGACCAGACTGCCAATCAAAGGCAGTTCAGGGAGTTTCCCCTCCCTGCAGAGACAATCGATGTGTTTACAGAAACTGCTACACAAAGGATTAACCACTTGAGACTGGTTTCAGTCTGACCACAAGGACAATGACTTTCTGTTTACAATACCTTCAAGGTTATTTACTCAAGCAATCAAGGAAATGGACACATTTCAAACCACTGCAGCTTTATTTGAAAGCCCATCACAGACAATTGAAGACACATTTAAACTGAAAAGGAACAGTTTAAATGAATGGGTAATTCATCCAAACCCATCCTAGACAATGGGGCAGCTTGGATCTCTTTTGTTTTAGCCCAGATACATCCGGATCTGGGCGGGAACATTTCGGCCCCAAGTTGGGGTATAAAAGATAGCTTCTCAGAAGCCATCTCTCTCTCTGTGGCCTCGCCTCCATGCTCTCTACAACGTGGGAGCCTGCCTGAAGAAGTGAAACACCAGCAGTTTACTTTTAAAATACTGGGGTGTTTTTACTTCAGGGCAGTGAAGATCAAAGATCGCAGGGCACGGGGAAGGCGTTTTCATTGGTGAGCATATATTTTTCTGGCCCTTTACAAGGCAACTTAGGATAGTTATACGGGTGGGAATTAAGTGGGAATTTTGTTAGAACTGTGATTTTAGTCGATCTTCCCTCGTTGTGTCCGTTCTCTCCTCCCCTATTTAAGTAAGACGGTGTTGCACTGAGCAGAGAAGTGCTCCAGTGGACACTGAGTGGCTGTATTTAAAAGTGCTGTATTTTAATAAAGGAGTGTTGCACTGAGCAGAGAAGTGCTTCAGTAGACACTGAGTGGCTGTATTTAAAAGTGCTGTATTTATATAAAGGAGTGTTGCACTGAGCAAAGAGCGCTCTAGTGGACACTGAGTGTACTGCATTAAGCAAAAGTGCTGTACCAGGCATAGCTGTGCTGTATCGATTCCATTTTAAGTTGTTTCTTTCTTTTTGTTGCAATAAATACTGATCTGTTTTGCACCCAAACCACGAGTCACGTTTTCTGTCTACATCGCTACCGAATAAGTCCGGCGGTCAGAACCAGGAATAGGGGAGCTCTTCGAAACCGCACGGGGGTCCCTGGAGCAGCTCAGAGGCTTCTGACTGGCCAGAGACAAATAACTCCAACCCCGCTAGCATGTGCTAATTCCTTACAGGTCTGACAATCCAAAAGCTTCATTGAAGATTCTTTATTTTCACTGCATATTGTCCTTATAAAAGATTTGCGAATGCTCTGTATTTTTAATACTTCTCTGACTTTGATTATGTACAGAACATAAATTATGGCTGCAAAGCTTTCATTCCTAACGCCTTCAAAAGATGAGCACTTCAAAATCCTGACTCTGACTTAATTAGTAAAAAATGAATTAAATAAATCTGGGAACATTGTTACATACTGTTGCTGTACATGCTACCAAAAAAAAGCCTTATTACTGAATAACTTCAAAGCTCAGTATTTGAATGAATTCCTATTATGTTACATAGGGCTGATTATCAGTTCTCTTACTAGATTAATTTCTCAGCTATCAGTAGAGAACATTATGGTAACTGTTTCTGAGAGTATTTGCCTTTTGTAGAGCCATTTATAATTGATAATAAGCCAGAAAGCAAAAAAAACCCCAAAGCATAAGCATTTTTGTTATTATTCTAGCTGAAGGTGTTTGAAGCTATTCATTTTTGATTTACATGCTCTGTTTTTCTGCATGAAGCAAATGTAAACTCTAATTTTAATTATACAGCTGTAAGTTCTATTCCTGGGTAAAACCTCCACAAGCTCAAGTCAAGGTTGATCTACATGCAACAGCAGATGTGGAATTTCCTGCGACAACAGCCACAGTGTGTGAATAGGAGCCAATTTAAGATTATTACTGATACAATATTTGTATATGTCTGCATGCATCATATGAGCTTCAATGCTACATTGAGCAGATTTTTTTTTTATATTGAGAAAACTAGGTGATGGGCCAAGAACCACAGTGCAAGATACAGTCAAGGTGGAAAATATATTTCTGAAGGGAACACAGAGGGAGATAAGAATGTTAAAAGATTTTTTTTGCAACACCTTTTTCTCATGCAGAAAGCTTGATGACTGTTTCCACAAGCTAACTGAATCTTTTCTAAACAGAAGCTTGCGTATTTATTCTCTGCCATGTTTGGATTGGCATTGCCCATGTCTAGCGAGTAATACTTATTGCTTACTGGAGAGTACATAGGTTGCCATATTTTCCTGTCATCTCAGATGATGGGAAATGTCACACAACTAGCTCTCTACAAACAGGCTGAAACTACAGGTGGATTTCAAATCCCTCCGCCCGGCGTATGATACAGGAGTTAAAATCAAAGGGATTCACTTTTTAAAAAATTTGTTTATGGGGTGTGGGCGTCGCTGGCAAGGCCAGCATTTATTGCCCATCCCTAATTGCCCTTGAGAAGGTGGTGGTGAGCTGTCTTCTTGAACTGTTTTTTTTCTGCCCTGCGGGAGCTGAGGCAGCTGAGGTGTACACTTGACTCAGCCGAGAGCCTCACAAATTCATTCTAATCATCCTATTACGTAGATGGGATCCCAAAACCATGTTAACAGTGTGCTGGGTTTAGCCACCACCATGAACACTCCGCTCAGCAGGTGCTGTCGGACCAGAAGCGGAGACCTTCCCAGTAGAAAGTAGAAAAACAACAACTTCTTTTTGTGGGGCCAGGAGGAGCAGGAGTTCTGCTTTGCACCGCACAAATTAGTTTGAGCTGCTACTGCCCTGGGCTCCCCGCTTTCCACGTTCCTGAAGCCCTCCCGAACCGCCCCGCTCTACTTACCCTGCTGCCGGCTGGGCAGCCTCCAGGCCGCCTAATATTCTGCCACCTGAACCCAGCAAGCGGCATCTGGCCACCCATTTGGGTTGGGCAGCTCACCGGCTCCATTTAATTAAGGCCCGACCATTGAAGTGAACTGATCCTCCTGCTACACCTCACGGTTGATCAGCCATGAATTCTGCCAACCTGACCATCTGGGAGATAAAATGACCCATACTGTGCAGATTTATTTGTAGAAAAAATATTACATAGAAATGGAAAACCATAGGCAAAACAACAGCTAGAACAAGCATCAAACTTATACTACACAAATCTGATATTTTTCCAGTTTCTTGCGGGAAATTCTTAGAAGAGTACAGTCTCTTGTGGTACATAATAACATAAGAAATAGGAGCAGGAATAGGCCACTTGTCCCCTCGAGCCTGCTCCGCCATTCAATAAGATCATGGCTGATCTTGGGCTCAAAGCCACTTCTCTGCCCGCTCCTATAACCCTTCACTCCCTTATCTTGCAAAAATCTGTCTATCTCCACCTTAAATGTATTTAATGACCCAGCCTCCATGGCTCTCTGGGGCACAGAATTCCACAGATTTATGACCCTCTGAGAGAAGAAATTCTTCCTCATCTCAGTTCTAAAAAGACGACCCTTTATTCTGAAACTATGCCCCCGAGTTCTACATTTCCCCATGAGGGGAAATGTCCTCTCTGCATCTACCTTGTCGAGCCCCCTCATTATCTTTTATATGTTTCAATAAGATCACCTCTCATTCTTCTAAATTCCAATGAGTATAGGCCCAAACCTGCTCAACCTTTCTTCATAAGTCAACCCCCTCATCTCTGGAATTAACCTAGTGAATCATCTCTGAACTACCTCCAATACAAGTATATCCTTCCTTAAATAAGGAGACCAAAACTGTACGCAGTACTCAAGATGTGGTCTCACCAATACCCTGTACAGTTGTAGCAGGACTTCCCTGCTTTTATACTCCAACCCCCTTGCAATAAAGGCCAACATTCCATTTGCCTTTTTGATTACTTGCTGTACCTGCATGCTAACTTTTTGTGTTTCATGCACAAGGACCCCCAGGTCCCTCTGAACCGTAGCATTTTGTAATCTCTCCATTTAAATAATTTGCTTTTTTATTTTTCCTGTCAAAGTGGATAACCTCGCACTTTCCCACATTATACTCCATCTGCCAAATGTTTGCCCACTCACTTAGCCTGTCTATATCCCTTTGCAGATTCTTTGAGTCCTCTGCTCAACTTGCTTTCCCACCCATCTTTGTATCACCTGCAAACTTGGCTACATTACACTTGATCCCTTAATCCAAATCATTAATATAGATTGTAAATAGTTGAGGCCCCAGCACCGATCCCTGTGGCACCCCACTAGTTACTGTTTGCCAACTGGAAAATGACCCATTTATCCCAACTCGCTGCTTTCTGTTAGTTAGCCAATTCTCTATCCATGCTAATATATTACCCCCAACTCCATGAGCTCTTATCTTATGCATTAACCTTTTGCACCTTATCAATTGCCTTCTGGAAATCCAAATACACCACATCCACTGGCTCACCTTTATCTACCCTGCTCGTTACATCCTCAAAGAACTCCAGCAAATTTGTTAAACATGATCTCCCTTTCATAAAACCATGCTGACTCTGCTTGACTGCATTATGATTTTCCAAATGCCCTGCTACTGCTTCCTTAATGAAGGACTCCAGCATTTTCCCAACGACAGATGTTAGACTAACTGGTCTATAGTTTCCTGCTTTCTGTCTCCCTCCTTTCTTAAATAGTGGTGTTACATTTGTGGTTTTCCAATCCGCTTGGACATCTCCAGAGTCCAGGGAATGTTGGTATATTGCAACCAATGCATCCATTATCTCTACAGCCATTTTTTTTAAGACCCTGGGATGCAGGCCTTCTGGTCCAGGGGACTTGTCGTCTTTTAGTTGCATTATTTTACCAAGTACTGTTTCCTTAGTGATAGTGATTGTCTTTAGTTCCCCCCTCCCTGTGGCCCCTTGATTATCCATTATTGGGATGTTGTTAGTGTCTTCTACCGTGAAGACAGATACAAAATATTTGTTCAGAGTCTCTGCCATTTCCCCGTTCCCCATTATTAATTCCCCATTCTCATTCTCTAAGGGACCAATGTTTACTTTAGCTACTCTATTCCATTTTATATACCTGTAGAAGCTCTTACTCTCATAATTCATCTTCTCTCTCTATTACTTTTTTAGTCATCCTTTGCTGGTTTTTAAAAACTTCCCTATCCTCTGGTCTCCCACCAATCTTGGCAACATTGTATGCCTTCATTTTCAATTTGATACCATCCTTTACTTCCTTAGTTAGCCACGGATAGTGTTCCCTTCTCTTAAAATCTTTCTTTCTCACTGGAATATATTTCTGTTGAGAGTTATGAAATATCTCCTTAAATGTCCGCCACTGCATTTCAACTGTCTTACCTTTTAATTTATTTTTCCAATCCACTTTAGCCAGTTCTGCCCTCATGCCATTGTAATTATCTTTGTTTAAGATCAGGACACTGGTTTGAGTTACAATTTTCTCACCCTCCAACTGAATTTGAAATTCAACCATGTTAAGATCACTCTTACCTAGAGGATCCTTTACTATGAGATCATTTATTAATTCTGTCTCATTACACAGTACCAGATCCAAGATAGCCTGCTCCCTGATTGGTTCCATTACATACTGTCCGAGGAAACCATCCTGGATACACTCTATGAACTCTTCCTCAAAGCTACCATGGCCAATTTGATTTGTCCAATCAATATGGAGATTAAAATCACCCATGATTATTACCGTACCTTTTTTACAGGCCTCCATTATTTGTTGATTACACTCTGTCCAACAGTATTGCTACTGTTCGGGGGCCTGTAGATTACGCCCACCAGAGACTTTTTCCCCATATCATTTTTTATCTCAACCCAAACTGATTCTACATCTTGATCTTCTGAGCCAATATCACTTCTCACCACTGCACTGATCCCATCCTTTGCCAACAAAGCTACTCCACCTCCCTTTCCTTTCTGTCTATCCTTCCGAATTGTCAAATACCCTGGAATACATATGTAAGCTGCCTGCCTATGGAGCTCAATCCATCCATGTTGCATGTCGAGGCATGTTGAATAGGAAACTGAAGAGAGGTTACAAGGCCCAACAGTTAAATCTTGGCTCCCTTTGATGTAGAAGCAGTTTCTTGATGCCTGTCTAAAACAAACAGATTCTATGCAGGTGAACATCACAGTTCAGAATGGGTGATGGCTCAGGAATCATGTTTGCTCTCAGTGGTGTTTATAGACATAGAAACATAGAAGATAGGAGCAGGAGTAGGCCATTTGGCCCTTCGAGCCTGCTCCGCCATTCAATGAGATCATGGCTGATCATCCAAATTCAGTACCTGGTCCTTGCCTTCTCCCCATATCCCTTGATCCCTTTAGCCTTGAGAAATATATCCAACTCTTTCTTGAATATACTTAATCAACTGGCCTCCATCGCCCTCTGTGGCAGAGAATTCCACAGGTTCACCACTCTCTGGGTGAAGAAATTCCTCCTCATTTCAGTCCTAAATGGCTTACCCCTTATCCTTAGACTATGACCCCTGGTTCTGGACTCCCCGGCCATCAGAAACATCCTTCCTGCATCTAGTCTGTCCAGGCCTGACAGAATTTTATAGGTTTCGATGAGATCCCCTCTCAATCTTCTAAACTCCAGTGAGTCTAAGCCCAATTGACACAATCTCTCCTCATACGTCATTCCTGCCATCCCAGGTATCAGCCTGGTGAATCTTCGCTGCACTCCTTCCATGGCAAGAACGTCCTTCCTCAGGTAAGGCGACCAAAACTGCACACAATACTCAAGGTGTGGTCTCACCAAGGCCCTGTACAACTGCAGCAAGACATCCTTGTTCTTGTACTCGAATCCTCTTGCTACGAAGGCCAACATACCATTTGCCTTCTTAACCGCCTGCTGCACCTGCATGCTTACGTTCAGTGACTGGTGTACAAGAACACCCAGGTCTCTTTGCACTTCCCCTTCTCCCAATCTATTGCCATTCAAATAATAATCTGCCTTCCTGTTTTTGCCACCAAAGTGGATAACCTCACATTTATTCACGTTATATTGCATCTGCCATGTTTCTGCCCAATCACCCAACCTGTCCAAATCGTGCTGGAGTTTCACGACATCCTCCTCACAGCATACCCTCCCACCCAGCTTTGTGTCATCTGCAAATTTGGAGATATTACATCCAATTCCCTCGTCCAGATCATTAATATATATTGTGAACAGCTGGGGTCCTAGGACCGATCCTTGCGGTACCCCACTAGTCACTGCCTGCCACTCGGAAAACAAGCCGTTTATTCCAACTCTTTGCTTTCTGTCCGCTAACCAGTTCTCTATCCAAGTCAATACCTTGCCCCCAATCCCATGTGCCTTAATTTTGCACGCTAATCTCTTATGCGGGACCTTATCGAAAGCCTTCTGAAAGTCCAAATACACCACATCCACTGGTTCTCCCTTATCTATTTTACCAGTTACACCCTCAAAAAATTCCAGTAGATTAGTCAAGCATGATTTAACTTTTGTAAATCCATGTTGACTTTGTCCGATCCAGTCACTGCTTTCCAAGTGCTCTGCTATTACATCTTTTATAATGGACTCTATCATTTTCCCCACTACTGATGTCAAGCTTACCGGTCTATAATTCCCCGCCTTTTCTCTTCCACCTTTTTTGAATAGTGGGGTATCATTAGCTACCCGCCAATCCATGGGTACCGTTCCAGAATCTATCGAGTTCTGGAAGATGACCAGCAATGCATCTACTATTTCTAGGGCCACTTCCTTAAGTACCCTGGGATGTAGATTATCAGGCCCTGGGGATTTATCGGCCTTCAGTCCCATCAATTTTCCGAACACCATTTCCCTACAAATACTGATTTCTTTCAGTTCCACCCTTTCATCAGATCCTATCTTCCCCGGCATCTCTGGGAGGTTATTTGTGTCCTCCTTTGTGAAGACAGAACCAAAATATGTATTTAGTTGGTCTGCCATTTCTTTGTTCCCCATTATAAATTCCCCCGATTCTGACTGCAAGGGACCTACGCTTGACTTCACCAATCTTTTTCTCTTCACATATCTATAAAAGCTTTTACAGTCAGTTTTTATGTTCTCTGCAAGCTGACTCTCATATTCTATTTTCCCTTTCTTAATTAATCCCTTTGTCCTCCTTTGTTGAATCCTAAACTGCTCCCAATCCTCAGGATTATTGCTTTTTCTGGCCAATTTATATGCCCTCTCCTTGGACCTTATGCTATCCCTAATTTCCCTTGTTAGCCACGGTTGGGTCACCTTTTTTGTTTTATTTTTATGCCAAACTGGGATGAACAATTTCTGTAGTTCGTCCATTCGGTCTTTGAATGTTTGCCATTGCCTATCCACCGTCACCCCTTTGAGTGCCATTCCCCAATCAATCCTACCCAACTCGCTCCTCAGACCATCGTAGTTTCCTTTATTTAAATTGAGGACCCTAGTCTCCGAGTCAACTACTTCATTCTCCATCTTAATGAAGAATTCAATCATATTATGATCGCTCCGACCCAAGGGGCCTCGTACAGCAAGATTGCTAATTAATCCTTTCTCGTTACATAATACCCAGTCTAAGATGGCCTGATCTCTGGTTGGTTCCTCGACATATTGGTCCAGGAAACCATCCCGTAAACACTCCAGGAATTCCTCCTCCACAGTATTGTTACTCATTTGGTTGGCCCAATCTATATGTAGAGTAAAGTCACCCATGATGACTGCTGTGCCCTTATTGCACGCTTCTTTAATTTCTCTTTTAATGCCATCCCCAACCTCCGCCTTACTGTTTGGAGGTCTATAAACCACTCCCACTAACGTTTTTTTCCCCTTAGTATTTCTCAATTCTACCCATACAGATTCTACCTCATCAGAGCTAATAGCCTTCATTACAATTGTGTTAATCCCTTCTTTAACCAGTAATGCTACCCCACCTCCCTTTCCTTTTTGCTTATCTTTCCTGAATATCGAATAACCCTGGATGTTGAGTTCCCGGTCCTGGCCTTCCTTGAGCCACGTTTCCGTAATCCCAACCAAATCGTATTTGTTTACTTCTATTTGCGCAGCCAATTCATCCACCTTATTACAAATGCTCCTCGCATTAAGACACAAAGCCTTCAGGCTTGGTTTTTTAACGCTCTTAGACCTATTAGAATAATTATTTACTGTGGCCATGTTTGATTTAAACCGTTGATTTCTCTGACTGCCACTTTTGTTTTCTCCTTCCTATCTTTTGCTTTTATCCTTGTTTCCCTTTCCTCTGTCTCCCTGCTCAGGTTCCCAACCCCCTGCCATTTTAGTTTAAACCCTCCCCCACAGCACTAGCAAACACTCCCCCTAGGACATTGGTTCCAGCCCTGCCCAGGTGCAAACCGTCCGGTTTGAACTGGTCCCACCTCCCCCAGAACTGGTTCCAATGTCCCAGGAACTTGAATCCCTCCCCCTGGCACCATTCCTCTAGCCACGTATTCATCTGAAGTATCCTTCTATTTCTACTCTGACTAGCACGTGGCACTGGTAGCAATCCTGAGATTACTACCTTTGAGGTCCTGTTTTTTAATTTATCTCCTAACTCCCTATACTCTGCTTTTAGGACCTCATCCCGCTTTTTACCTATATCGTTGGTGCCTATATGCATCACGACAACTGGCTGTTCACCCTCCCCTTCCAAGATGTTCTGGGGCCGCTCTGAGACATCCTTGACCCTTGCACCAGGGAGGCAACACACCATCCTGGAGTCTCGTTTGCGGCCGCAGAAATGCCTATCTATTCCCCTTACAATTGAATCCCCTATTACTATAGCTCTACCCCTCTTTTTCCTCCCATTCTGTGCAGCAGAGCCACCCCTGGTGCCAGGAAGTTGGCTGTTGCTGCCTTCCTCTGATAAGCCATCCCCCCCAACAGTACTCAAAGTGGTGTATCTGTTGGAGAGGGGGATGGCCACAGGGGACCCCTGCACTACCTGCCTGCACCTAGTACTCTGCCTGTTGGTCATCCGTTCCCTTTCTTCCTGTCCAACCTCTACCTGCGGTGTGTCCAACTCCATAAATGTGCTATTCACGATGTCCTGAGCATCGTGAACGCTCCAGTATGCATCCCATCGCAGCTCCAGCGCCGCAATGCGGTCTGTCAGTAGCTGCAGCTGGATGCACTTCCTGCACATGTAGTTGTCAGGGACACAGGAAGTGTCCCTGGTTTCCCACATATCGCAGGAGGAGCAGATCACGGGGCCCGGCTGTCCTGCCATGACTTACCCTTTAATTAATTGATTTTAAATTAAATCAATCCATCCCACTAATTACACTACAGTTAACTGGTTTACCAACAGTCCCTGCTACACCAGAGAGACCTTAGAAACTATAAACTAGAGTTAATGTTTAAAAAAAGAGAGAAATACTCACCAACCAAATACTCACCAACCAATCACTTACCTGCTTCCTGGTGATGTCACACTTTGATTACTTTTTACCTCTCTCCCCTGCTGTTGAACTGGTCGGGCCTCGTTCACTGCCGCCGGTTTTAATCTGCCGCCGATGCTCAGTGTTCCCACGCAGGCCCGCTCTGGTCGGGCTGCTCCTCACTCACTGCCGCCGGTTTTAATCTGCCGCCAATGCTCAGTGTTCCCACACAGGCCCGCTCTGGTCGGGCTGCTCCTCACTCACTGCCGCCGGTTTTAATCTGCCGCCGATGCTCAGTGTTCCCACGCAGGCCCGCTCTGGGCGGGCTGCTCCTCACTCACTGCCGCCGGCTTTAATCTGCCGCTGATGCTCAGTGTTCCCACGCAGGCCCGCTCTGGGCGGGCTGCTCCTCACTCACTGCTGCCGGTTTTTTTTCAAGTACAGTAGAATGCTTTTAACACCTGATGACAGTTGGAAATTAATTCAGCAACATCACGTAGGGAACCAGACACATAGGAAACACGTAAGTCTGACATTCACACTGACTACGTTGACGAGCTATTTATATTGCAGCCAGCTATGTGGATTGGTTATTCCACAGACTAACTTTGTCACAGAACAAAGGAAGTTTGATAAAGACATCAGAGTCACGGCTAGTTGATAGCATTTTTAATATGGATTTGCCCTATTTAAAACAAAAGACGACAAAAAATCCCATTTTTGTCACAAAGGAGTTACACCTTTAAGATTCTGGAAAAGATTGAATTAGAATAGGAGACAATAGGGCAGATCTTGACTTTGTGTGATAGTTTAAGATGGGTGATAGTGAGTTGGCAGCCTACTTTACATCTCTCTCAATTTATATTTACATTGAAGTCAACCAGTTGCCTGCTCGCTATCACCCATTTGACACCATCACACAGTCAACATCTACCCTACTGAGGTGAGTCCTGATTTCAATACATCTTGGGCAGCATACTTGGAGTTTAGGAGGAGCAAGAAAGGAAAGTGCAATATTGCAAAATGCTCTTTGGGAGTACCTTCACCACTTGGGTTGCAGCGGTTCAAGAAGTAGGCTCATTGCCACCTTCTTATGTGAGGGAATAAGCCATATTTCAGAAAGATACACCATAATATGAACAGAATTCTGATTTTTATTAATACATGAGAAACTGGGTTTAAAAATCTAAAGCCTCAGAGACACAGGCTGCAAACAGAAAACAGGCTTCTGAGATGGGATGGTTTGATAACAAAGTTGTAAAAATCAAACAAGCTTTGAAATGGGAATTAGTTAAATATACTAAAACAATGACCCTATTGAAATGGCAGTTTGGCGATTCCAGAGGGTCTGGAGTTTGGGAATAACACAATGGAAGACCCAGTTTAAGGTGTTATAAGCTAACACATTGAACAGAAACACAAACATTAAAAGAGGCATGTGCCTTTGAAAAGATGACATCAAGTAAAAGAAACACCTGCTGGTCAAATAGTTTTTATGTTAAACTTGGAAGACAGGAAATATAAGATTAAATATGCAACCAATTGAGATAGCTAGAAATGCTTGAAACACTCTAGTCAAATGTCTTTAATATATACATAGTAAATATGATAACAACAAGAACACTTTAAAGATATGATTTCAATAGATACACCAAGCAATTACATTGTTTTTGTATTGAACTTGGAACACCACGGAGTCACAATGTCTGCTAAAATCCAGTTAAGCCAATATTAAGAATTGAATGAAAGCATTTTGTAAGGATGGCATCAAACAGAAACCATTGCTGTCATATTGTTTTTATGATAGTTTTTGGAACACCTAAAGGTAGAGACATAATTAAGCATGCAATAGTTGAATTGACAGTAAGATAGAAAGCATTCAACAGAGGTATCAATAAAGACAATTAGCTGACATCAGCAGAGAACTTCAAAGAATAAACCACTGCAAAAAGGGTATAAAAATAAGAGCTTTTCAAACAGAAAGTCAGAACTCACTGAACGGGCCAAGCGTTTCTCAACTTTACAGGCACGCTCTGTAAGTTTTTAACTTTGAGTCTCAGGTAATCAAAGTAATTGATTTTGGTGGATAATCTGGATTTAGAGATAAGTAAGAAATGTAGAAATATAATGAAGTAAAGATTTGAGAATAAGGATCTCTGAGAAATAAGAAATGTAAGCTATTTGTATTTTGAATTGTTAATGTTGCGACTGATTCAACAGCTGTTAACTGAATGTCAGCTCTTAAATAAAACTATATATTTTTAGAATTGTCTCAAAGAGTATTTCTGTATAAACTCGCAAACCCAATTTCTGTACACTCTTTTGTAAGGAGTTGCAGAATTCTGGGGGGTATTCCGGACCCTCATAATATCCGGAAGGTTACAGTCTAGTTAAACTTATTAAAAGTGCTATTTAGAGGACGGTAACATCTTCAGTCGTTCCTTTCCTTTAGGGAGAGATAGCCTGAACCTTTAGACCCATTTAAGCATCTTATGGAATTCGGCTATCTCTAACTTAAGTTGAAGGTGAACGTCTGGGGGAATACGCCTGATCTGCGGTAGCCCGAGAAGGACTATGACTTGTAATTATCCCTTCACTTAAGGGATGAGCAATAAATGCGGGTCTTGGTAGTGATGCCTATATCCCGAGAATGAATTTTTTAAAATTGGCATTGTCAAGCAATTATCCTGGTCCCTTGACCCTTCAGGTTATGCCTTACAATATGTCTCAGAAAAGATTTTCAAGTTATACCGAGCAGGATGAGCAGGAGAAGGCTGCAGTGGAAAATGGGACTGCTTCCAGGAAAGCAACAACGGTCACAGTTAACTGGTGTATTCTTCAGCCGAGCTGGAATACATGAGTAATTGCAATGTACTTTAAATGATAATGACTATCTCTTCCCCTTGCAATCTGCAGTATTGATCCTGTCTTTAAGTTTACCCATGAGGTGTAGTCGTTATCTGGAGCTAATGGCTCAGTGATTCTTCCCAACAATACCCTTTACCAGTCATCAGTGATTTTTGAGATAGTGTGGTTGTCATTTTCCAATATGTTGCAACTACAAGCATCCTTCTGGTGTTTAGGGGGTAATGTTCCAGTTTGTGCTGCCAGCAGGGATCCTCAACACATATTAAATCAGTAATTACAGGGTGGGCTGCCCATGTTTTTCTGTCTATTAAACTTTATGGATAGAATATCATGGACTGTGTGCCCATGATTTGCTGATATGCACCACCAGTAGGCAAGGTTCCCCACCAGTGGCACAGTATTGAAAAATTAGTTGTTAAGTCTTATCCCAGGAACCCTGTGTAGAATAGCTGACAAGGAAGTGCACATGCTGATGAATATAGAGAGGTTAAATGAAGCGTTAAGCACTTCAAGATTATATTAAATGTAATCAGGTGGCTCTTTTCCCTCTTGAGAGGAAGGATCTCTCAAACAACATCACTAAAAACAGATTATCTGGTCATTATCATGTTGCTGTTTGTGGGAGCTTGCTATGCGCAAATTGGCTTCTGCGTTTCCTGCATTACAACAGTGACTACACTTCAAAAATACTTAATTGGCTGTAAAGCACTTTGCGATGTCCTGAGGTCATGAAATGCGACATATAAATGCAAATCTTTTCTTTATGCTATATGCTGCCTTTCTGTAACCATTGCAGCAAGACCTCTGTCGGAATAGCCCTGTTCTGACTGCCTCCTTACCTCATTTTTGCCTGGCTGTCACACCACTTGAAAGATGTTAAACATCCAGGAAATGGGAAGATGCACCATTGTCTCTCTTTTATCTGCTAACAATAGCAGGACTGTGAAAAGCACAGGTCACACATTTGCTACCATCTGCAAGTAACATTTTTTCAAGCATTACCACGGTTAACAGTGCTCATACTACAAGGGTTTCAGTTTATCTCCCAGTTTTAACACTCATCTCTGCTGTTGTTGCTATTAATCTAGGGTGGAAAACATCTCATCTTTCAAACTGTCCTGCGCCTTCTTCATGAGATTTGTCACAATCTGCACTGACTTATCTGAGTCCATTCAGCAGTGGTTAATTTGGACTTGAAGTTGTGTGAATTAAATGGTCTGAACTTAGGACTTGGAAACTATGGCTCATTGGCACCAAAGAATTAACCATTCCATGTCTGGAGTAGATCTCTTTCATGCAATTTAGCAGTGTTTTGCTAGTGATGATGTGTACTCTGTAACATTTGCATATTGAATTATCATTGGCCCGCAGGCATCTGTAAGGAATACCTGTTATATTCACATGTGATCACATGCTGAGTTGTCATTGGCCTGCAGGCATCTGTAAAGGCTACTATTGTTTTGAAGACCCAGGCTAGGGGTCCTAATGCCAGGCTTTTCCCCACTGTACTGCTATGAGTAAGATCAGACCTAATGCTTAATAAAAGAGTTAAACTGTAATACTCCGTTGTCCTGCAAGTTATTATTTTTGTACAAAGTGTGCAAAACAAGACATGGTGTCAGAAGTGGGATTTGAAATGGACATTGTTGGAGCTCCCTTGCCTCGAATGAATTGGGAATCTTTGAACTTACATAGAGAATGGCACAAGTTCAAGCAACACATGGAGTTGATGTTCTCAGGTCTGCTGAAAAGCATAGAGGAGGAAGAAAGATGCAACTACCTACTCCTGTGGATCGGAGAAAAAGGGAGAGACATTTTTAACACATGGTCTCTCACCACGGATGAAGCAAAGGTACTGAAAAGTTATTTTGACCATTTTGAATCATATGTGATGTCCAAGACAAATACGATATTCGCTAGGTACAAGTTTCAGGAGAAAGTACAAGGAGCTGGTGAGTCATTTGAACAGTTCGTGACTGAGTTAAAACTGCTGGTAAAAGACTGTGAATATGCAGATAAGGATGAGATAGTCAGAGACCGCATTGTGTTTGGAATACATTCAGCTAAAGTGAGAGAGAAACTTTTGAATGTTGGGTCCGGGCTAACGCTGGACAAAGCTATTGACATAGCCAGATCGCACGAGATAGCCCAAGCACAGTTGAAAACCATAACCGGTGCCACAAGCAGCTCGCGTGAACAGACAGTGCACGCAGTTAATAGACACACACCAAAGAATACCGCCCAGAGAGCGTGTTTCAGAACAGAAAGAACAGAGAGAGTTCTAAAAATGAGCGACACAGACATAAAATGCTTCAAAACTGTGGATATTGTGGAGAGAAGGTGCATGGGGAAAAGGAGCAATGCCCTGCCAAAGGAAGGCAATGTGCTAAATGTGGTAAACAGAACCACTTTGCTAAAGTTTGCAGGACTGTTTTTGGATAGCAATACACACAGTGAGTGACAGCCAAATGCCAGATAGAGAGCCAAATGCAGAGGAACTGTTTATTGATTCTGTGTCACAGAAAAAACAGATTTCAGAGACTGAGCAAGCCTTTGCAGATATTGAGATAGGAAAACAGGGCAAAGAGCTTAAGTTTAAACTAGACACTGGAGCTCAGGTTAATGTAATTCCTCTGAGTGAGTATCACAGCTTGAAGGATGAGTGTGAGCTACAGCCCACCTCACACAGACTGACCAGCTATGGGGGTGAGCAGCTCATTGTAAAAGGCACATGCATGATGAAATGCAAGTACAAAGAAAGCGACATGATGTTGGACTTTTACATTGTTGACACTCGAGCACCTCCAGTGCTAGGTCTAAAGGCATATTTAGACATGGACCTCATCAAGCTAGTGCTATCATTGACAGCACCAGTTGAGAAGCAGACAGTCATGGAGGAGTTTGCTGACGTTTTCAAAGGAATCGGACTATTCCCAGGTGAATGCACTATTCACCTTGACCCAGCAGCAACCCCTGTGGTTTGCCCACCAAGAAGGATACCCCTTGCTCTACGTAGTTGCCTGAAGGAGGAGCTGCAGATCATGGAGAATACAGAAATCATCATCCAGGAAACAGAACCGACACAGTGGGTCAACGTGTTAGTAGTGGTGGAGAAACCACGTACAGGCAAGCTCAGAGTCTGTCTCGACCCCAGAGATTTGAACAAGGCTATCAAATGACCTCACTACCCTCTACCAATGCTAGATGACATCACACCCAAGCTAGTGGGAGCACGTTACATCAGTGTAATGGACACACGATCAGGATACTGGACTATCAAGCTCACGGAAGAGTCATCTAAGCTAACAACGTTCAACACACCATTTGGACACTACTGATTTCTGCGTTTACCATTTGGTCTTATCTCAGCTCAGGATGAATTCCAGCGGAAGATCGACGAAACCTATGAAGGCCTCGATGGAGTAGTTGCAATCGCACATGACATCCTCATCTATGGCAGGAATAGAGAGGAACATGACAGGAACCTCTGTGCGATACTACAAAGATCACAGGAGAAAGGTATCCGGCTCAACCCCGAGAAAAGCATAATCGGATCGACCGAGATCAGTTATTTCGGGCATCGCCTCTCAACTGATGGCATTAAGCTGGATCCAGAGAAAATCTCCGCCATCAAGAAGATGGAGCCGCCGAAGAACCGTGCAGAGCTAGAGACAGTACTAGACATGGTTAACTACTTAGGCAAGTTTGCCCCGAGCTGCTCCGAAATCAACGCACCCGTGCGTCAGTTGCTCAAACAATCCAATGAGTTCCTGTGGGACAAACAACATGACACAGCATTTCAGAAAATGAAAGACCTAATCACCAGAGAACCAGGACCAGTTCTTGCCTACTTCGACCCCAGCAAAGAGCTCAGACTACAGGTGGATGCATCAATGTACGGACTAGGTGCAGTATTACTGCAAGAAGGAAAGCCCATCGGCTACGCTTCCAGATCTCTCTCAGACAGTGAAATCAACTATGCTCAAATCGTGAAAGAGCTATATGCAATTCTGTTTGGATGTAAGCGTTTCCACCAGTACGTCTATGGCTGACAAGTCATTGTGGAATCCGACCACAAGCCCCTCGAGTCAATCATGAGGAAACCACTAGCCGCAGCCCCACCAAGGCTGCAGAGAATGATCCTTCAGCTACAGAAGTACGACTTCACAATCTTTCACCGTCCAGGCAAAGACATTCCTGTCGCAGACATGCTCTCAAGAAAGTCTCTTAGCTACCAGGACAGCAGCCTCAGTGAAGGCATGGATGTGCAGGTGCACATGGTGTACAACAGCTTACCTGTGAGTGACTCAAAACTGAAGGAGATCCGAGCAGGAACAGAGAAAGATGCACAACTCACACTGCTGAGCAAAGTCATACATGAAGGATGGCCTGAGGAAAGGAGGAAATGCCCTCAGAGCATATCTGAATTCTGGAACCACAGAGACGAACTGTTGCAAATCAACAGAATCGTCTTCAAAGGGGAGAAAATCATCATTCCTACCAGTCTCAGAGAAGAGATGTTGACAAAAATTCATGCTGGACATATGGGCATGGAAAAATGCAAACAAAGAGCACGTGACATTATGTTTTGGCCCGGAATGTGCAAACACATTGAGGACATTGTTGGAAAATGTTCCATTTGTCTAGAACGCCGCCCATCAAATGTCAAAGAGCCCATGATATCTCACCTGTCCCAGACAGGCCCTGGCAGGTCGCGGCAATGGATCTGTTCACATGGAACAACGAGGACTACATAGTGACTGTTGATTACTACAGCAGATTTTTTGAACTGGACAAGCTTCACAGCACCACATCTGCAGCTGTGATCCACAAGCTAAAGGCAGCCTTTGCCAGGCATGGCATGGTAGAGACTTTAGTCTCAGACAATGGCCCCCAATACAAATCAAAAGATTTGGAGTCATTTGCCAAGGCATGGGATTTCACACATGTCACATCAAGCACACATTACCCTCAAAGTAATGGCCTTGCTGAAAAAACTGTCCAGATTACAAAAACACTCATGGACAAAGCCAAAGCGGACAAAAGAGACCCCTACATCAGTCTCCTTGAGTACCCCAACACTTCGGTTGACAACTTCAAGTCACCAGTACAGCTGTTGATGAGCCGCAGGCTTCGCTCAATCCTTCCAAGCACCAACCAGCAGCTGCAGCCAGAGGTCGTCAGCTGCAAGCAAGTGCATGCAAAATGTGTACAGAGACAGCAACACCAAAAGAGATACTATGACAGGTCAGCTAGTCTACTGCCGCCACTGCACAATGGCGAATCCGTCAGAATCCAGGAGCATGACTACTGGAAGCCAGCAGTCGTCGTCCAGCCAGCTGACACTGAGCGATCATATCACGTCCGCACCCCAGAAGGACAGGTGTACTGCCGCAATCGCAGGCACCTCCTGAACACCAAGGAACAACACCGTCATTCCGACGAGAGGATCAGTTCAACAGAGTGTGATGAACAGAGCAATACACAAAACACATCATACTTACCTGAACCTAAACCTGAACCTGAATTGTTGACCGATTCAGGAGCATGCTCAGTTTCATACCACACAAGGTCGGGACGAGAGATCAAGCCTAGAGTTATCCTTGACTTGTGAACTGTCAAAGGGTGTAGGTGGATCGCTGCCCTAAAAAAAACTGTACATCGTTATTGAAACGTTGAGAGGTTTTCAGTGCTAGTTAAATGCTGAGTTTACTTATATGTTTATGCTACCAAGAAGATTATGTAGAAGAAAGGTTTAAAAGTAATGCATAACATTTTTCTTTTAAAAGAAAGGGGATGTAACATTTGCATATTGAATTATCATTGGCCTGCAGGCATCTGTAAGGAATACCTGTTATATTCACATGTGATCACATGCTGAGTTGTCATTGGCCTGCAGGCAGCTGTAAGGACTACTATTGTTTTGAAGACCCAGGCTAGGGGTCCTAATGCCAGGCTTTTCCCCACTGTACTGCTATGAGTAAGATCAGACCTAATGCTTAATAAAAGAGTTAAACTGTAATACTCCATTGTCCTGCAAGTTATTATTTTTGTACAAAGTGTGCAAAACAAGACATACTCCACTCACTTCTAGGTAAGTAGTCAATAACTAAGGAAAGAAATTGCGCTTCTATAGCACCTCTCCGGACATTCCAAAATACTTCACAGCCAATTACTTTTGAAGTATAATCACTGTCGTAAGATAGGCAAACACAGTGGCCAATTTGCACACATCAGAGTCCAACAAACAGCAGTGAGATAAAGGATCAGGTAATTTTTTTTAATGATAGGGGTTGAAAAGAAAAAATGGTGTGGAGATGCCGGAGTTGGACTGGGGTGGACAAATGTAAGAAGTCACACAACACCAGGTTATAGTCCAACAGCTTTATGGTACATGGTACATACTCATGTGACTCGGCCAACGTTGTCTACCTCATACGTTGCAGGAAAGGATGCCCCGGAGCATGGTACATCGGCGAGACCATGCAGACACTGCGACAACGGATGAACGGACACCGCGCAACAATCACCAGGCAGGAGTGTTCCCTCCCAGTCAGGGAACACTTCAGCAGTCAAGGACATTCAGCCTCCGATCTTCGGGTAAGCATTCTCCAAGGCGGCCTTCCAGACACACGACAACGCAAAATCGTCGAGCAGAAACTGATAGCCAAGTTCCGCACCCATGAGGACGGCCTAACCGAGATCTTGGGTTCATGTCACGCTACATGTAACCCCACCTGACGCAGGGTCATCCAGACTCGAGTTGACATTGGCTTGTTCTCTCTACACAGATGCGGCCGGACCTGCTGTGATTTCCAGCAAAAAAAAATGTTTTCTGTCCTTTTTTGTTTTTCATACAGACCCCAGCATCTGCAATATTTGATCCCTGGTGATCCCACCTCATTGTTCTTTGATGTAATGTTTTCCTGACTGACCTGTTTGGACACCATTCACACCTTTGACTGCTGTGATTATCGCTCTGCCGAGGTGTGATAAATGGCAGTTGGAAACATTACCTGTAAACATCTGACATGATTCTCTGACTATATAAGCTGTGTCTTTATGCATTTCTCCACTTCACCTGATGAAGGAGCAGCGCTCCGAAAGCTTGTGATTTCAAATAAAGTTGTTGGACTATAACCTGGTGTTGTGTGACTTCTTACAAAAGAAAAAAGAAAGACTTGCATTTATATAGCACCTTTCATGACCACCGGACATCTCAAAGCGCATTACAGTCACTGAAGTACTTTTGAAGTGGAGTTACTGTTGTAATGTGGGAAATGCGGCAGCCAATTTGTGCACAGCAAGCTCCCACAAACAGCAATGTGAGAATGACCAGATAATCTGTTTTTGTTATGTTGGTTGAGGGACAAATATTGGCCAGGACACCGGGGATAGCGGCCCTACTCTTCGAAATAGTGCCATGGGATCTTTTACATCCACCTGAGAGAGCAGACAGGACCTTGGTTTAACGTCTCACCCGAAAGACGGCACCTCCGACAGTGCAGCACTCCCTCAGTGTGGTGTATGTGCCTTTAAGAGCCCCTGTGTACTGTAATGCCGGTAATGGCCACTCGGGCTATATAAGCCTGTATATTGTCTTGTATCTGTTAGTTCACCTCCAGACTTTGTTCAGTAAACACCTGTGAAACCTACTCCTGCCTTCCGTGTCTCTATTAACACACGGATACAACAGTGGCGACGAATCGGAATCAGACTTACCTGCAATTCGGCAGCACCTCAAGGAGATCGATTCCTCTGACGAAAGTCGAAGAAAAGCAAGAAAAAAAAACAAAAAACTGTGGTTTCACCAGCTAGCCGAGCTGGTGGCAGGTACTGCAATAATCCTTCCTGGGCGGCGGGCTGGGGCTCCATCGGCTGGCTCTGCAGCGGGGCCGAGCAGCGAAGGCGGAGGCAAACGGAGACAGAGGGTGGAGCGCTCGGGAGACGGTCGGCGCTGCAAAGTAGGTCGGCGTTCGGACCAAGCAGAGGGGGGGAAAAATCCCAGAGAGTCCGGTGGGAACGAGTCTCCACCTGTAAATAAAAACCGCGGAAAACAGCGTTGTCAGCAGCGGCGGGAAAGCACGGGAAGCGCCATTTTTTTTCTGCAGGGAAGAAAGGAAAGCACGGGAATCGCCATTTTTTTTTCAGGATGCCTAAGGCTGGCAATATTAATGCTTTCGATAATGATATAGAGGATTGGACCACATATGTGGAAAGAGTGGAGGTATATTGCACAACAAATGGAATAGAAAATGATAAAAAGGCATCAGTACTTCTAAATCTAATGGGCGCAAGGACATACGGGCTGTTACGAAACTTAATCACTCCAGCCAAACCAAAGGACAAGACTTTTAAGGAGATTGTTCATACTCTAAAGGAGCACTTAAACCCAACACTGCTGCTGATAGCGGAACGATTCAAATTCTTCAAGAGGAATCAGCACAAGAATGAAAGTAACGCTGATTACCTCATCGAATTAAGAAAGCTATCAAAGCACTGCCAATTCGGGGCAGGACTGGCAGATTCTCTGCGAGACAAATTCGTCTGCGGTCTCCTAAGTGAAGGAACACAGAAAAGGCTACTTTCTGAGAAAGATTTGACACTGGACAAGGCTTTCAGTATGGCTGTATCATATGAAGCAGCTGCAAGAGGAGCTGCAGAGATACAGCAAAAGACACAGGACTTCGGCACCCATGAAATGACACAGGGTTTCGAGAGATGTTATCGCTGCGGCAGATCCACCCATGACCAGAGGGACTGCTGGTTCAAGGACAAAGCATGCAGGCAATGTGGAAAGATTGGACACATTGCACGTGTATGCCGATCAGGACAAAAAAAATCAATAAGGAAAAGTACAGAAAGGTACAAATGATGACGGACAGTAGCTCCGAAGACCAGAAGAGCGATAGCGACTCCGGAAACAAGAGACTAAGCTGTCTCAAATTACATAATGTAATTGCCAAAGAAGATTACCAGACCATTTGGGTTACCCTCACGATAGCGGGGTCCCCAATTAAAATGGAGCTAGATACAGGATCAGCTCTGACCGTCATAAGTCGACGGGATTATGAGCGGCTATTTCCGCATATACCTTTGAAAGACACATCCATTATTTTGAAAACATATACTGGGCAGAAAGTATACCCCAAAGGGAAAATAAGGGTGCCTGTTGTATACAACGGCAAGGAAATACAAAAGTTGTATGTATACGTTCTGCAAGATGGCGGTCCACCGCTGTTGGGACGTGAATGAATCAGGAAGATACGTTTAGACTGGCATTCCATTCAGGCACTGACAGTGACCAGTAAGAAAAAAAATGATGATGACGTCATACCTGAACGATTAAAAGACATCTTGGCCAACGCCAAGGAAGTGTTTCAACAGAAACTAGGAACCTTGAAAGGCATCACCGCCTCAATAAAAGTGGAAGATGCAGCAATTCCCAAGTTTTTTAAGGCAAGGCCGGTGCCATACGCAATTCGTCCAGCAGTCGAGGCAGAGCTGGAGAATTTGGAAAAGGCAGGCGTATTATCCAAGATAGATTGGAGCGAGTGGGCAACACCCATCATCCCGATCATGAAGAAAACGCTGAATAATGATAAATCTGAAGAACAGAGAAAAATTCGCATCTGTGGGGACTTCAAGGTGACTGTAAACCCAGTCCTTCACACGATACAGTATCCTCTTCCGAGGATAGAAGATATTTTCGCCTCACTATCCGGAGGGAAACGTTTCACCAAAATTGACTTGGCACAGGCATATCTACAGATGGAGGTTGAAGAGGCCTCTAAAAAGTATCTCACGATAAATACACACAAAGGCCTGTACCAGTACAATCGACTGGTTTTCGGAGTAGCATCAGCTCCAGCTATCTGGCAAAGAGCTATGGAGCAAGTCCTCCAAGGGATTCCGGGGACTCAATGCTACCTAGACGACATCCTTGTAACAGGAGAAAACGACAACGAGCACCTTGCCAATTTGGAGTAGGTGCTCACTAGGCTGAGAGAACGGGGCCTACGAGCAAATCGCCCCAAGTGTGAATTTTTCCAGAAACAAATATCATATTGTGGCCACATAATTAACGAGGAAGGGTTGCATAAGTCACCTGAAAAAATTGAAGCGGTCATAAAAGCCCCAGCACCTGAAAATGTCTCACAATTAAGGTCGTTCCTGGGATTAATAAATTACTGTCATAAATTTTTACCGAACTTGTCAACTCTTCTGCACCCTCTTAATGAACTGCTACAAACGGGAGTAATTTGGAAATGGAGCGAAGACTGTAATCGTGCCTTCCATAAATGCAAAGGCTTGATCACGTCCAAGGAAGTTTTGGCTCATTACAACCCATCACTGCCAATCAGACTGGCGTGCGATGCATCCCCTTATGGCGTAGGGGCGGTATTATCGCATAGATTCCCTGATGGCTCGGAGCGGCCTATAGCTTTTGCGTCACGCTCATTCAACTCAGCTGAGCGTAACTATGCCCAGATCGACAGGGAAGCACTCAGCCTGGTATGGGGAGTGAAGAAATTCAACCATACCTACACGGACAAAAATTTACCTTGTTGACTGACCATCAACCCCTCGTCTCCATATTCAACCCTAAAAAGGGTGTTCCCATTATGACAGCGCAAAGGCTACAGAGGTGGTCCCTTTTCCTAGGGGCACACCAATATGACATAGAATACAAAGGATCAAAACAGCATGGGAATGCTGATGGTTTATCGCGCCTACCATTGCCAATGGTAGAAGAGGCACCTACATTGGAACCAGTGGAGATGTTCCACTCAACCATAGTGGAATGTCTACCAGTAACAAATTCTGCCATTGAAAAGGAAACGAGAAATGACCCGACTCTCTCACGAGTCTACGATTTAACGGTGAAGGGATGGCCAGCACATGGCGAACCACTGTTGCCAGCATTCTCGCAAAGAAGAGAACAGCTGTCAGTGTGCCGAGGAACCTTGATGTGTGGATCCAGAGTGGTGATTCCACCTAAACTCCAAGATAAAGTGCTAAAGGAGCTTCACAAGGGGCATCTGGGTGGAGTGAAAATGAAGAACCTAGCCAGAGCGTTTGTGTGGTGGCCAGGTATCGATGGAGACATCGAAGAAATGACCAAGAGCTGCCTAGGATGCCAGAAGGTCCAAAACGCCCCACCACAAGCCCCTCTACATCCATGGGAGTGGCCCTCACCTCCATGGCAAAGGGTACACATCAACTTTGCTGGCCCATTTATGGACTCAATGTTCTTAATCGTGGTTGATGCACACTCCAAGTTGCTGGAGGTAATAAAGATGTCCTCCACCACCACGGAAAAAACCATCACAGTATTAAGGAGCATATTTGCCAGGAATGGGCTGCCTGAACAGATCTGTTCTGATAATGGACCGCAATTTGTGTCCGAAGAATTTAGGAAGTTCTTAAAAAACAATGGGGTTAAGCACTACACATCTGCCCCATACCATCCCGCCACCAATGGATTGGCTGAAAGGTTTGTCCAGACCTTCAAGAAGGCCATAAAGGCCATGGGTAATGAAGACATAAAACTTCAGCATAAGGTAGATAACTTCTTGTTTGCATACAGGAATGCAACACATGTGATTACAAACCAAACTCCCGCCATGATGTTCTTCAATAGAAACCTAAGATGCCGGCTGGATTTGATCAAGCCAAACATCAGAAGGGACGTGGAGAACCGACAATTTCAAGGCATGAATGAAAGGCCAACTAGAACCTTCCAGATAGGTCAACAAGTTTTGGCCCGGGACTACCGTACCGAGAAATGGCAGCCTGGAAGTATTTGCACACGACTAGGACCGCTGATGTATACCGTGGACATTGGAGAAAGCATAATAAGGCACCATGCTGACCAGATCATAGAGTCATCTGAAAAGGGACAACCTACACCACAACTCTATACACCTAATGATGAAGTAGAGATACCCCATAGTATCTACCTCCGATCCGGTGATACTGGAACAAGATGAACCCGACACTGGCATTCAAGCCGAATCAGCCTTGCCAAAAGAACCTGCTACACCACCAGAAACTACTACACCACCGAGGCGTTATCCGGACCGAGTCAGGAAGCCTCCAGAGAGACTGACTTATAATTGATTAACTGCAGCAATGTGTAGATTATTGTTCTTGTAACTTGTTAATGATTACTTAAAATATTATGTACTAGTTGTCTAAAAGGGGAGGAATTGTGGTGTATGTGCCTTTAAGAGCCCCTGTGTACTGTAATGCTGGTAATGGCCACTCGGGCTATATAAGCCTGTATATTGTCTTGTATCTGTTAGTTCACCTCCAGACTTTGTTCAGTAAACACCTGTGAAACCTACTCCTGCCTTCCGTGTCTCTATTAACACGCGGATACAACACTCAGCACTGCACTGGAGTGTCAGCCTAGCTTTGTGTTCAAGTCCCTGGAGTGGGAGTTGAACCCAAAATCTTCTGGCTCAGAGGTGAGAGTGCTACCAACTGAGCCACAGCTGACACTATTGAGGGATAAGTATTGGCCAAATATTCTTCTTTACATAGTGCTATGAGATCTTTTACACCCACACAAGAAGGTACATGGGGCCTCAGTTTAACATCTCATCTGAGATGACAGCACCTCAATTGTCAGCCCAGATTATATGCTGAATCTCTCGAATGAGGCTTGAACCTACAACACTGGCTCCACAAATGCTCTGTTCCTCTGACTCTGACCTTCTGTGCATCCTCCCTTTTAATCTTGTAAAGTCTGTGGGTTGTGCAGTTAATAAATACACAGACTTCAGAAGTAACAAACAAACAGGTCTTTACTATTTGAAGGTCCGGGCGAATCTGCCCCAGCAATCCTGCTACAACACTTATATACTGGTGTGGTCACTATCGGTATTACAGTATACAGAAGCCAAACAAATAGTGCCACACCTAAAGTAGTTCCCTTAAAGGTGAATGGTTACATTCAATAGTTCCCTTAAAGATAGACGGGTACATACACTACAATCCTCCCTTTTTAGCTTATTACTTACAGAGTCCCCGTTAAACATACATATCTTCAACTTCCTATAAAACAAATTACAGATATAATCTCGGTGGAGTCAATGTCATATAAAACAATTTACAGAGATAATCTCGGTGGAAACAGTTCACAGGTTCAGTCTCTGCGGAAACAGTTCATAGATTCAGTCTCTGATCTTGACTCGTTCCGAACAACATTTCTTTGGTGTAGCCGGTTCACCTGGCTAGCGTGACTCCTCCATAGCCTTTTTCTTGACATAACAGCTTGAACTTTCGTCCTATTGAACCAGCAGTGCGGACTTTTACAACCAACTGGCTGTCTTGACATTTTCCAGTTTTTCAACTAATTTAGCTCCTTTCGTAATGTCCCGCCTGGAATGGTAGAAGTGCTAATATTTTAGACAGTTATTATCTTCTGCTTCTTCTTTTTCTTTTCTGCCTTTTTGAAACTCTCGGAGCTCCTTTCTCGGCTGCCAGCTGTAGCGCCACCAACTCTCTATGTTCCTTAGACCTTAAGTGCTTCATCCGGATTTCAGCACTTTGAGAGTTTTCATCACAAGCTGGGCAGACCACATCCTCGTAATATTCAGTGTCACGCAACAGGTCATGGTAATATTCGGGTTCGTCCTGAGTTAGGCCAGCGAGAGAGACTTCTTCTTCCTCCTCACCCGTCTGGACGTTAGCTGACGGTGGTTCCTTCCCTGGACATCTTTCTTGAAAAGCCTTCTTCATGCATTCATATTCATCCCGCTCTTCCTGGGTTATCTGCCATTCCTTCACGACGGACCTCATTTGTGAGTTCAGTACCTTCCCTTCCATCGGTAATTGCGTTATCAGGCTATTTAACCCTTCTACTGAAGTAACGGTTTCCACATTCTTCTGTTCACCTTGACGTGATTCAATGTACTTTTGGCATCCTTGTAAAATTTGTGTTGCCACCTCAGCTATCTCCGTGACTTTTGAGAGCTCCGAACTCGTTCCCCCTGAAGATTGAAGCTCGTGTTCAGATTGTTCCCCTTGCAGAGTCTTGTCCTTCAGCATATGAAGGAGTTGGCTGACCGTTAACTCTTCCCTGGGAACACGGTGGATCAGAGTCTTCTCCATTTCATCCACCTCTTTCTCCAATACTTCCACCTTACGTTCCTCTTGAACTTTGGCTTTCAGCGCTCGGAAAAGTTGCGCCCTGATGCTCTCTAGTTCATGTTCAGGGACCATTCTTACAGTTTCCTTTTCTTCCACTGAAAGGATTCCCAGTTGAATCTGTTCTTCAAGTTGTTGAACCTCGGTCATTGCCGCCTCATATTTGTCTTGGGTGTCCTTCAATGTTTTTATAAGTTCTTGGACATCCTGTCTTTCATGCTCTGCCATGATTTTCACCTCTAATTTCTCATCTATGGATGGAACTTCTACCGATGAGTCTGTCTTGGCCTTGAGCTCATCAAGAATTTCCTGCAGCCTTTGGACTTCTTGCTCATGTTCAACCTTTAGTTGTTCATATGCTTCTACTGAAACTAGCTTTTCGGAGGCTGCCGAGTTAACCCCCTCCAGAATTGTAGCCTGGGCCTGTTCATACTGTTCTTTCAACTTCTCACACTCTGCTTGTAAGGAGTCATAGAGAAGAACTGGAATAAAATCCTGGCTTCCTGAAGATTCCTCTTCCTTTGGTTCGTTCTGTAAATATTCTAGTTCCTGAACAGCATCAGGGGAATGTGATTGGTATTTGACCACGATGGCTCTATGGTCGCTCTCTGCTTGAGCTAGCTGTCTCTGTTGTCTTTCCAGGTTCTCCCATTCGGTGTCCCAGAACTTTTCCATATTTTTCATCTCTTGTACGAGACGGTCACTCAACTGTTCTAATTGTTGTCGTACTTTGACATAAGTTTGCGTCCGAGCTCGGTGTTCTTCCGTCATGGATGAATCCTTTGCTTGAACAGGCTCAGAATTCTCTGTCAACCTGGAGTTCTGCTCTGCAGCTTTATTCTTCTTGGTACCATAAGTCCTTCTGCATGTCTTCGTTTTCTTCCCCATCGTCGGCAAGTCCCTTTTAGCCTTGTCTTCCATATTCGACTTGGTCTTATCATCATCCATTTCAGAATCTGAGCTAATAGCTTGCACCGAGTCCTCCCTCATTATGGCTTTTAGGTAATGCCATTCCATGTCTATTTTCTTAATCCACTCCCATCCTAGAAGTGGTGGTCCTCCCTCAGGTAATACGTACAAGTTCATTCTTGGGTGTTCTTTACCCCTATCTCTCACCTTGACTCTTATTTTCCCCACGGGGTATACGTTATGCCCCGTGTATGTCTGTAATATGAACTTGGTATTTCTTAAAGGTATGTGAGAGAATAGCCGGTGGTAGTCCCTTCGGTTGATGACTGATAGAGCTGATCCAGTGTCCAGCTCCATTCTTACTTGGACTCCAGCTATTTTTAGTATGACCCAGATGGTCTGTAGATCCGTTTCTTTACCCACATTGTGGATTCTCAGACTACCCAGCTCCTGGTTGTTTGGGTCTGAGTCTGAATTCTGTTCGTCTGAACTCTTCTCAGCCACCTTGTGTACCTTGTTGTACTTTTCTTGTGGTGGCTTCCTTTGATTGTTGGTCTTTTTCCCGGACCGGCATACCTTCGCGATGTGACCCAGTTTGCCACATTTCCTACACTCTTGGTTCTTAAACCAGCATTGATTCTGGTCATGCGTTGTCTTCCCACAACGGTAGCATTTTGTTGTGCTTGAAGTAATTTGGTCCACCCCGAGTGCCGCCGCCTTTAGTTGCATTTCCGCCGTTCCTTTCGCTGCGGCTTCGTGCGATGCAGCTATACGGACAGCCCTGTCCAGTGTGAGGTCGTTCTCTTCCAGTAGTCGCTTCTGCGTCCCTTCTTTGGACAATCCGCATACGAACTTGTCCCGCAGCGCTTCTGTCAGATTCCCTCCGAACTGGCAGTATTTCGCTAGCCTACGCAGTTCGACCAAGTATTCCGCATTGCTTTCGTCTTTCTTCTGCGTTCTTGCGTAGAATTTGAATCGTTCAGCCAGCATCAACGGTGTGGGGTTCAAGTGGTCCTTCAGCACAGCCACAATCTCTTCGAAGGTCTGATCCGCTGGTTTATTTGGTGCTATTAGATGCTTCAAGAGCCCGTATGTTTTTGCCCCCATCGAGTTTAGCAATGTTATCGCCTTGTCGTCTTCCTCTATTTTGTTGGCTTCGCAATAGATCTCTATGCGTTCCACGTACGTGGCCCAGTCTTCTATTTCAGAATTAAAGTCGTTAATATTCCCTCGTTTAGGCATCTTTCTTCCCTTGGGAGCAGCACCAGTATTTCTTGAAGTATTCTTATTTATTTGTTTATTTCTAAGATGGCGGGTTTCCCGCGAAATCGGCGGTTTCCCGCTCTTTCCTTCTCTCCCCGCCCACTTCAATGGCGGTATGTCAGTTAAGATGGCGGTTTTCCCGCAAAAATGGCGGTTTCCCGCTCTTCCTTTCTCGCCCCGCCCACTTCAATGGCGGTTTCCCGCTTCTGGCGTCTTCTCCGCCTAATGGCGGCTTCCCGCGTTTCTTCCCGGTGGAAGGGGTACGCTTCCCCCACAGCGGACAGGTTCAGCCGCTGGCTGGCTTCCGCACAGCTCCCCTTACCCGGCTCTGTCTTTTCCTCCCGCCCGCACGGCTCTACCGGCGCTGGGTACACCCCGTTAACGGAGGACAGTTCAGCCGCTGGACTGGCTCTCGCGCAGTCTCTCTCTCCGTACCCGGCTCTGTCGCTCTCTCTCCCACACGTTCGGTGCTACCGGCCCTGGGTACCCCGTTGGTGGAGAACAGTTCAGCCGCTGGACTGGCTCTCGCACAGTCTCTCTCCCCTTGCTCGGCTCTGTCTCTCCCTCTCCCGCACGTTCGGTTCTACCGGCTCTGGGTACCCCGTTGGTGGAGGACAGCTGAGCCGCTGGACTGGCTCTCGCGCAGTCTCTCTCTCCGTACCCGCACAGTTTCTGTTCGCCTCCCAGCCCTCTCGCAGACCGGTGTTTCCCTCCCCGGCTGCGGCTGGGCTTCTCTTCCCGCGCCTACTCCCAGTCTCAGCGCTTCGTGGTTGCGGTCGCTGCCCGGCTTTTCCCGCCGATCGCGGTCCGGCTGTCACCCGACGCCGTTGGACCCGACTTCTGACCGGCTCAGCTCCCCCTCGACCGAGGTCGAGTGCTCTGCCCTTATCCTCCGGATACTTCTACACCTTCCCCTACTCACAGTCTCTTCGGCCGCCTTGTTCCCTGCTGATCGGCTCACTCCGCACCGTGGTAGAAGGGTAGTCAGTGCCTGTTGCTAATGGAAGCTTTTGTTGCTAAAGTCTTCCACCTTTCTCCTGCTGCAGCCTCGTGTTTTCTTCCAGCAGCACGACGAGGGCGGTTGCCTCTCTTCGACGCTCTTCTTGCCTTGGTAATCTTGCCGCAGGGTATGATCGGACTCGTCGCCAATGTAAAGTCTGTGGGTTGTGCAGTTAATAAATACACAGACTTCAGAAGTAACAAACAAACAGGTCTTTACTATTCGAAGGTCCGGGCGAATCTGCCCCAGCAATCCTGCTACAACACTTATATACTGGTGTGGTCACTATCGGTATTACAGTATACAGAAGCCAAACAAATAGTGCCACACCTAAAGTAGTTCCCTTAAAGGTGAATGGTTACATTCAATAGTTCCCTTAAAGATAGACGGGTACATACACTACAAATCTACCAATTGTGGTCGAGCTTCAACCGCTGCAGTCCTGCTCTTGGGAACTCCTGCGCTAAACCTCTCTACCTTGCCACCTCATCTTTAACAACATCCTCAAAACCATACTCGTTTTGACCAAACTTCCAGTCATCCCTCCTAATAGCACCATTTGCAAATCTCAGCGATCTTTTTTAACATTTCAAATCTTAGCTCCGTCAAAGCCCCTGTTCAATTTTCACTGTTCAAGTACACAGAAGTTTCCTGGGTTTAGGCTGCTTCTGCATGTCGAAGCCAGGAGAATCGGGCAGTATGGTAGAGGACAGTAGCCTCCTCGGTACTACCCTTCTCAATGTGTGTACAGGCCACACCAGTCCTAAGAGGACCTCCCCAAGGAGCTGTGCATCTGATGGCTGCACTTCTCCAAGGATGGCGGTGAGCATCTCTGCCAGTTTCATCATGAAGATTTGCAGACTCGCTCCACTGCCACAACTTTGGCTCAACTGGACTTTGCCAAATGAGTGCTCCCTTTCCTGAAAGATGATCATAAGCATAAGTAAGAAAGCACAAGATCCAAACAAAACATTTGTTTTATTTAAGAAAATTGTTCCTGCTCTTTCTTAGCACCGTGCTTCTCCCTCGCACCGAACTATACCTTCCTATCTCTTATGCTTGTGATTTGCCTAAGTGCTCCCTGAGGGTGTGTAGTGCGAGAGGTGGTTGGCTCCTCATGCTTTAAAAAGGGCCATGGGACTGAGGTGGCCCTGGACTTATGGCAGCTGGCTCCTGACACTAAGCCATTGCCGGCTGTGTCTCTGGAGGGAACTCCAAGACAGCCTGGACTCTCCCGCCACCATCCACAGACATTGTGCTCTGAGGGGAACAGCCGGAGTCCGAGCATGTGCTGCTATCCTGAGAAACATCAGTATCAAGGGGGCTGATTTTAGCTCAGGTGCGGGATGGTTTCGTGTTATCCAAATTTCGTGTTTCCCACACGAATCTAAATGGATGTGGGAGATTGATGCAATTTTAACTCAACTGGCCAATTGATTTCCAACGTGTGGGAAGCCTTTGCAAAGGGATTTTTCATGACTGAAAGTCCCCTCCGATGATGTCATTATTGCTGCTGCATTTAAGGTCTGCAACAAGCCTTGCTTCTTCTGCAGACTGCCAACCTTTTGCCCTTTCATGCTAGAGGGACCTGGAAGCAGAATGACCATCAAGAGACCTAGGTCTGCTCCCAGGTTTGATGATGTGGCCGTGCAAGCTTTAGTTGAGGGAGCAAGAGCTCATAAAGAGGTGCTCTTCCCTTCTTCAGGGAGGAAGAAGCCTCCCCAGCAGACCAAGGCTGTGTGGATCCAGGTGGCAGAGGAGGTCAACTCATTATCAGTACACTGCAGAACATGGATTCAGTGCAGGAAGAGATTTCATGACCTTCTGCGCACTGGAAAAGTGAGTGTGGATTTCCCATCACCCTCAATCTGAACCCCATTGCCTCTCCTCACCAGCACTCAGCTTTAGCAATCTCTTCCTCCACATCCCACTTGACACTGACATCCATGCACCCTTATCCATTCCCATTCTCTCTATGGTCACATTCACATCACTATTTATCTATGCAGCCCTCACACTCCCTATCACTCTGATGCTTTGAACACAACTGACAACACACAGGGAGGGCCCTTGGTCTTGCCACCTCACTCCATCTTTGTCTCCTTCTAAGTATCTATGCTATGCAATCTCTACACTCACTCCTTCATTCTCACTCAACCTCCACTTGTCTCCCTCATTGCAGGAAAAGAGAGCTCACAATAAGCAAGAAAGAGCGAGGACAGGAGGAGGGCCACCCTCACTAGCCCACCTCACCCCCTGGGAGGAGGCAATCCTGGAGATCGTAGGAGTGGAGGAAGATGCCCAAGTGGGGGACAGACAGACGGGTGCATCACAGCAAGCTGGTGACAGAATAGTTTTCCATCTCTCTCATTGACATTGCATGAGTCGCTGATAATGATTCTGAAGTTCTAACAGATGGACTTATGATCATCTGCAATATGCAATGTGCATGTAACCTTGGCATCACATCTCTGACTCTTTCCTTTACTCCCCCACAGGACCATCGCAAGCAGCCGTCCCCACTAGCCAGGAGAAACAGCCTGAGCATCCAGACTCCTCAGAGGAAGCTGCAACCTCTGAGGGCGCAGCATCAGCAGAATGCAGCGCACCCAGCACCAACGCAGACACTCACACATCAGTGGGACCTTCGGGACATAGAGTCGTGTTGTCACCTGGTGTATCACAGCTCACAAGTGAGCATCAGCAGATTGTGGAGACAGGAACAGCAGTGGAGAGTGCTAGTCAGAGGGCGCAGGACTCTGCCAGCTTGGCTCAGCTGCATGTCGACCCTCTGCCTCTGGGTCCATCCATAAGATCAGCGGTGCTGGACCTCCAGGAACAGATGCAGGAGTCTCTGGCAGGTTTTGTCTCCAGGGTCGATGCGAGTGTGGAGCGAATGGAGGAGTCCATAGCGAACATGAGCAGAGCCTTTGTGGAGTCATTGGCGCATCAATGCATCACCATGGAAAGAATGGCACCACCATGGAGGGGATAAGTCGCCAGAGTGCAGAAAACATGGTGAGTGTTCATAATAGAATGACATCTCTGGAGGAGCGATGGTCATCTATTGGACAGAGAAACCAGACCTTCATGGAAGTCCTTCTGAGTAGGACTGCCAGTGCAGAAACGGGTCCCCATGGCCCCCTGATATGCAGCAAGGTGCTCTCAAGCCACTTCCAAGTGCTGGCCCCTTCTGGCCTGTGCAGCTTCAGGTGGGTGAGCAGCAGCCTGGCGCTCCTGTTCCTGGTTCTGCTGGTGCCGCGGCTGGTGTTCGAGCTCATCTAATGCCCAGAAAGGAAGGAAATAAATGGCTCCCATGCTTCTGGTATATGCCTCCGTTGAGGAAGCGCTGAGTGAAGGTGGCGAGAGGGGTTTCCCAGGAGGTCACACTGGAGATGGGTGTGAGGCTCCTACCTTCCACCGGTGTGGTTAAGCCTTCTACAAGTTGCCCCAGACCTGAGACCACTAAGTCCTGCCACCTGCAAATCATGGCTGTTCAAATCTCCTCTTTAATGGTTTACCTGCAGGTGATAGTCACCAATGCAATAGTGCTCCCGCCAGGTTTCACATTCGTGATTCCCACCAGGTGTGTTTTATGTGGGAAAAGGGTTAAAGTTGCAAGGGCCTGTTGAAATAGGATTATAGAGGCCATTTAGTGGTAATTAAGGGGCTTAAAGACCAGTCCCGCCTGTTTGATGCGGGATGGAGTCGGGACCATCAGACACGCCTGAGTTAAAGTTGCTCGGAGTCGGGAACCAGGCCGGGGGGCCACCCGCCATTTTTTGCAATTTTAACCCCCCGCCTGCCTCAAAGCCCGCCTCTAAGCCCAATTAAAATCGAGGCCAAGGACTCTAGCCACTGCCATTCTGTTGGGCCCTGGATCTGCAGCCCCACTGATCAGTTGGATGTCTGGTCTAATGACAGCCGTCAGATATGCCCAGCCCTGAGACACGGCACTGGCCACGGTCTGGAAGCCACGATCCATGCTGTGCTCCAATCGGTCCCCAGTTACCTCCAGAGTGGCAGTCTGTGTTTCCCATGGAGGTGGCGGCCCCGACTGGTCCCTGGTTGCTGTCTTTCAGCTGGAGCTGTGCTGTAGATGTGAAGGCAGCTGCCACTTTGCTACATTGTTGCACACAAGGAAGAGAAACCTTCTGAGATATTTCTGCAGAGGACAGATGTAGACTTGACAGTCACACCCGCCAGTTGCAGCACATCCTGGGAGTTTGTCCTCAGAGCTTGCACATAGGTTTGATGTTCCTCCAACATCCTCCGTTTGAGGGTTTACGGCGAACTTCCATCAAAGTTACGGTGATGAAGCGAGAGAAGCCTTGAGAAAATTCTCAGTACAAATCCCACTCGTAGCCCTAAGTTTGAGACCCGGGGTATTTTAATTCCCGGGCATCATCTGTCTGCCCGAAATGAGTGGAAAGCATCAGGTGGACGGGAGTGGAAGATCGGGTGGCCAGAGGCCACTGGCTTGCACCTAAGGAAATCTCACCGGCAAGCAGGTAAGTCGCGGGGTGAGGGTTTTAGGACGGTCTCCCAAAGTCAATGGAAATAAAAATCGGGAGAGATGTAAAATGGGCTTTTTACACAATCTCACAAAGTCAAAAGCTGTGTGTTCTCTTCTCAGGCCAAAAAGATCACACCATTTCTCCAGTAAGCAGTCAGGAAGGATTTCGATAGCACAGTGGTGAAATGGATTCTACAATTCATTGCCCAGCTACTTCTCAAAAAGTTTCATAAACTCCACAGCTAGATTAACAAATCTTTTGTCATTTATTCAAGGTTCATGGCAAGTTAACTTCTTGAGAACAGTTAAGGGATATTATTACAGGCACAACGTGATTGACCACTTTTCTGTAGTTTCCATTAATGACATTGTGTTGCAAGAAATTGCCCATAGCAAAATTTTATGTATCAGCCATTTTGATTGCAGGCTGTTAAAATATGAGTGATGGGCATTTAATCCCCTTTTCGAAAAAAAATAACATGGTCCTCAGAAGGTTACAATTGAATTCTGATGGTCTTTTTCGCAATTGAAATAAGCCTGGTGTACCACTGTAAAATAGAATTTTACAGCACAGAAGAGGCCTTTTGACCTATCCATCTGTACTGGCGCTCTGAAAGAGCCATCAACATAATTCTATTCCACTGCCCATTACTCATATCCTCTTTTTCTTTCTTTTTCAAGTATTTACCCACTTCTGTTTTAAAGCTGTTATGGATTCTGCTACGGGCTCTGATTCTGGTAAGGTATTCCATGTCCTAACAACCGCATGCATAGAAAAAAAGTGTTCTAGCCTCTCCCTTCATTCTTCTGATCATGATCTTAAATTTATGTCCTCTATTTCCCAACTCATCAGTGGAGAAAGTTTTTTACCTATTTAAATTATTAAAAACCCTCATAATTTTAACACCTCTACCAGATCTCCTCTTAGCCTCTGGATATATTTAAATAATTTAACATTATTTTATGATGAACTCTTTTATAATTTTATTTTACTTTCTCCCTTTTTATCACTGATTTCTACTGAAAGTAGCATTATTATCTTTTCATAACGAAGTCTCTCAGCCCTAGTATTATGTTAGCAATTTTTTTCTGTACCCTTTCCATGGGCTTGACATTCATTCTAAAGTAGGGTGCTCAAGACTGGACACAATAATCTAACAGCAGCCTAACCAATGATTTGTATAGTTTAGCATTACCTCTTTGCTTTTGTACTCTATTTATGAATACTATTTATAAAACCACAGGCTTATATGCTTTTTAATAGCTTTATCAACTTGCCCTCTCATTGTCTATCCCCATTGTCTATTATACTCATACAATAGGTGTGATAATAATTTTGCTTGACATCATTTAATTATTGATATTTTAAAATTTAATTTGAAGGGTTACTGTGATGTTTATTAGTCCCTAATAGGGGAAAATCCCAGGACTGTTGTTGAAATAGTAAACTTATGGATTTGTTTAAGGCCTAAACACATGTAACACAAGTGAGTCATGAAGTTTTTGTGACTATCAAGCTTCGTAACTTCATGCAAAGGCCAGATTTAAAACATGCCGGAAAATTGTCCTCTGTTCAAAAAAAAACCTGGTTCATGTTATTTTAGTGAAGAGTTATAAGCAAGAAGAAACTTTAACTGTAACAAGCAGTTCAGTTAATTAAAACAGAAAATGCTGGAAATACTCAGCAGGTATTCAGTTCAGTTAATTATGTGTGAATCGATGCAGCAGGAGATTAAAGATAGCTTTCAGAGCTCCCAATCATAAGTTGTTTTGCTCCTCATGCAAGGCATATGACTAAATTGTTGCTGGTTTTCTTTGATTTAGTTTGTATAGTATATTTTATCATTATTATTAATCTGGTTTATCCAGGCTGGATAAACAAGAGGTAACACAGTAAAATCTTAATGAGCAATAGTTTTGCAAATGGTGCTGAGGGGTTTCAGCGAGATATTACTGAACTGTGGTTGAGTCTTGAAGCTTCAGGAAGGACGTAGACATTAAAATCAATTCTGTCAAGTATGATCTATTTTTGAAAAGCTTTTTAGTCCAACATTGCAGAACATTCACCACTGCTGGCCATCTTGGCTTGATACATACACAGTACCAGGCTAGACACTCTGATAAATGATTGCTTTGGCTTGTAATAGCTTGCCAAAGTGAAGGACGCAGCAAACTTTGACCAGTGTAATGTCTTACTCATTGTCAGGGGTAATGCACACTCATGGGCTAAAATATAATATTTTTACGCTTCACTTGAACACTATTGCCTGAGAGCTTTAGTGGAACATAAGATGAATGAGTTGCGCAGTGAATCTCTAGCAAGCATTTTTTCATAACTTGTCTCCCAGTACCATTATTAACTTGAGCTCATCAAACATGGGAGAGTATGTAACAAACACGCACAGCGGTGCTTCGGATCTGTTCCTTTTAATGAATATCTGGAATTGACTAATAGGGTAAGTCTGGGGAGGCGAGCATGAAAATATTTTTGATATTTAATTTTCCTCCAATAAAATATTCGATTTAGAACCCAAGTTTACTACAATTTTAAATCAAGTAACCTTTTGTTAAAATAATTTTCTATTCTTTGCAACTAACCTAAATAAAATAATTGATTAAAAAGCCATTGTCACTGAGACTGCAGCGAGAAGTGTTGATTTAAAATTGCACAGATGTTCTATGCTGTTAAGGATATTTTGTTTGTGATCCTGGTATCCTACCGGGACTGCTTATTGGGAATTCAGATGTGCAGGTCAATGGGCCCCACAGGATTTTTCCATCTATTACGTCCAAATATAGACTCCTGTTTGGCAAAGCTCTGCGCTGGGAGATAAATTGGTAGAATATGCCCTTATATAAAAAAATCTAATATCAGGGTAAATATAAGTAAGGTTAAAGATTGTGGGATGGATACCAGCACTTTCCAACGCAGATCCATTTTTCAGCAATTTATTGAAGATTATTTTTTTCAACTAAATAGAAGCTATTAGAGGACACAGCTGTTTAATGCTTCTGATTTTACCATGGGAGCTATCACTCATCTCTTTCACGGGATGGCCAGCTGCCATCTTGGAGGGCCCTTTATTAAGTAATTCAGGGAAAAAATTGCTGGTAGCAAATACAATTTCAATACTTTAATATTTTGCCCATTTTTCATGGAATAGCTTTAAATCTCTGATTCTGTGAGCCAGTTCAGTGATTTAAAAAAAAACAACATTAAAGAACATAAATTGCATGAATACTGTGGGTCTCACTCAGCTGTAACTTTTCACCTCAGCATTTCAGTGAGGACCATTGTGTAATGAACACCCTGCATTGTGTACAATAACCTTCAATAAAGTGCTGAGCTATGAACCTGTGCTGGAGAGGAATTACTGGTAATTCCATCCCATAAACTTGATCTTTATTAACTTTTTTCCTGCTATCTGATTTTGTGTATAGTTTAGAGTGTGGAATTTTGAATCAACATTTATACTGGAGTCCCAATAATTAATTATTTTATTTGGTTCATTTGCAAAAATGAGAAAAACATCTTGGAATTTCTTCAGATTGACCTTTTGGTCAAGCAATGAAATTGTTCTGTTTTAAAATCTACAGTGTAAGGTCGTGTTTTTTCTAGATGTTGCGGAATGTATAAGTAGTAATTGGCACTCATTTCAACTGGATTTAGAAGGGGACTTTGGTGAACATAGCTGAGCAACAGGAGCAAAAGGTAGGGTAAATAGGTGTTGCTCAGATTGCAGTGAGTTTGGAGAAGTGCTGGAGATGGTGTACCCCAGAGGTCAGTGCTGTGTGCGATTCTGTGTGTAATTCTAGCTAACTAATTGATAGGTCCAAGAGTCTAGTGTCAGCAATTTTAATACTTCGGTAAGAAATGTAAGATGTATCTTATCATCAATCATATCAAGCTTGGAAATCCCACAGGAACTTACATCAGTCAGCCTACTGGATGGAACCTTTGATGCCTTGAACTTGATCTTGAGTCTTTTCAGTCTCAAAACCGGTTAAGCAGCGCCCCAATTTTAAAATTCTCATCCTTGTTTTCAAATCCCTCCATGGTCTCACCCCTCCCTATCTCTGTAATCTCCTCCAGACCTACAACCCACCCGAGATATCTGCGTCCTCCAATTCTGGCCTCTTAAGCATTCCCGATTTTAATCACTCCACCATTGTTGGCCGTGCCTTCAGCTGGCTCAGCCCTAAGCTCTGAAATTCCCTCGCTTTCCTCCTTTAAGACGCTCCTTAAAACCTACCTCTTTGACCAACCTTTTAGTCATCTGCCCTAATACCTCCTTATGTGGCTTGATGTCAAATTTTGTCTGATAACACTTCGTGAAACATCTTGGGACGTTTTGCTACGTTAAAGGCGCTATATAAATACTTGTTGTTGTTGTTGTTGTCCAGTTCTGCAAATACAGACAGCAGGCCTCATCCCTTATCTCTTCAAGGTTGCTCTGTTGAGTGCCTTTCATTCGACCACAGCTGGAGTCTGTCTTCCAGAACAGCACTTCGCCTGTCTGACTTTAACCACTTCACCATCCAAGTCTCAGTTAAGCATTCTACTTATCTATAGTAGCTTTCCAGTCATAGGAGGCCTCTGGCAAACCAGTAGAAAGTGCGTGTTGGTGCTCAAGAGCCACTTGGGCATTAGCTATAGCTTGAGATGTGAAAAATGGGTCATACCTTAAGGAGACAAGCAGAATGAAAATTAACAGTGATTCTATTTTAAATAGGAGAATGAAATTGTGGGACGGTAAGCCTAACCCCACTAGGATTCAAGTAAGTGCCTTCCCGTAAAAGGGCAACGTCATCAGAATTCAGGGAGCATCTAACCCACCCATACTGTTCTTAAAAAAAAAAAAAAAAATCAGTGACTTAAATTAGCACATTGAGTTTTGGGTAAATTAGAACAAAAATCACATGTGTTGTCTACTGATCCCTTAAAGCATCCAGCGAGCCAGTGGGCACAACATGCTTATGCTGATGAACTCGCACTATAGCTCGAAATGGGGGCTGACACAAAGAATGGGTCCTAATTTGAGTAGACTTTGGGAAATATGGGGCCAGGAAAACCTAGTCCACAGGGTCATAATTAAATGCTTCCCACTACTCAGTGTCCATTGGTAGGACACTGAGTGGTGTATAGAGGAACAAAGGTTCACAGATCCCTGAAGGTAGCAGGCCAAGTAGATAAGATGGTTAAGAAGGCATACGGAATGCTTGCCTTTATTAGCCGTGGCATAGAATACAAGAGCAGGGGGGGGTTATGCTTCAACTGTATAAAACACTAGTTAGGCCTCAGCTGGAGTACTACGTGCAGTTCTGGTCACCACATTACAGGAAAGATGTGATTGCACTAGAGAGGGTACAGAGGAAATTTACAAGGATGTTACCAGGAGTAGAGAATCTTAGCTATGAGGAAAAATTGGATAGGCTGGGTTTGTTTTCCTTGGAACAGAGGAGGCTGAGGGGAGACCTTTATTGAGGTGTATAAATTTATGAGGGGCCTAGATAAAGTGGATAGAAAGGACCTATTTCCCTTAGCAGTGGGGTCAAAAACCAGGAAGCATAGATTTCAAGTAATTGGTGGAAGGTTTAGAGGGGATTTGAGGGGAAATTTCTTCACCCAGAGGGTTGTGGGAGTCTAGAACTCACTGCCTGGAAGGGTGGCAGAGGCAGGAACCCCAACCACATTTAAAAAGTACTTGGATGTGCACTTGGGATGCTCTAACCTGCAGGGCTATGGACCAAGAGCTGGGAAGTGGGATTAGGCTGGATAGCTCTTTGTTGGCCGGCATGGACACGATGGGCCGAAATGGCCTCCTTCCGTGCTGTAACTTTCTATGATTCTATAAAGTGGCTATAGTAAGTGTAGTGGTTATGTCACCGGACTAGTATTCCAGTGGCCTGGACTAATAATCCAGTGGAGCGTGAATTCAAATCCCAATTGTGAGTTTGACTTCAGTGTAAAGAAAATCTGGAAAAAAAAGTGCTGTTATTAGTTAAAGTGACATGAAGCTGTTCACTAGAGAAGAAAACCTGCTGTCCTTACCAAGTCTAGCCTATATGTGACTCCAGTCCCCCATCAACATGTTTGACTGTTAACTTCCCTCTGAAATGACCTAACAAGTCACTCAGTTAGGACATAGAAACATAGAAACATAGAAGATAGGAGCAGGCCATTCGGCCCTTCGAGCCTGCTCCGCCATTCAACGAGATCATGGCTGATCATCCAAACCCTAGCACCCGGTCCCTACACCGACAGCCATCCCACCCAAGCCCTATCCCCTGTAGGGGGTTTCTCTTGCTCGTTCTGGTCTCCTGCCAGGTTTCGTACAATAATTACCCTTGAGTGGTTCGACCCACTCCCCCTACGGTTCTAGACCTTGGACTTAGATGCAGAGAACAGTAGTGCAAAGAAAGAACTCAATAGACCAGGTTGAATAGCACGAAATGGATGCTTTTATTTTTAAACAGTTTGAAGCATTACAAAATACATGTCATAGGCACAGATTAAAGTAACTACAATCATACACAAATTTATGAACTTAACTCTATGGAAATGGGGAACACACGGCACATCGTAAAAGGGGACACACATTACGATTACCCTTAACTCCCTCCCCTATACCTAAACTAAGTTTCGACCTGGGGAACTTGGGATCATGCTCACCACTCTCGAAATCGCGAAAAAGGGGGTTCGCAGCCTTTTGGCACCGCTTTCCGTCGTCACGTGGATTTGGAAGCTTCTGGCGCAGTCGATATTCTCTCTCCCTCGAGGCGGTGGGGCAGACACAGCCTCGATGAGCGCTCGTCAAGGTTGAGATCCACTATTTGGGTTCATGGAGCAGACTTAGATGCAGGCTGCTGAAGAAGTGCATGCACATGGAAAAGTCTTTCCGGCCTGGATCGCCGGTCCTCCAGAGGGTTTCTTCTCTGTCGGCCTGGGTCGTCGATGATCTCCCGACCTCAGTACCCGGGCCACCCTCGTCGTCTTCTCGTCGTGGCCAAGCCTTGTTCGGCTGAACACCGACCACGTTGTCTTTTCACCGAAGTCGTCCGTCTTTAAAAAGACGAAAACGTTTCCATCGATTCCGCATCTGCTGAAGTGGAAGAGGCGCCGATTCTGGCACCGTCCGTCCTTCGTTCGTTCCTTGTAGAAGAAGTTCTTGAAGAAAATGCAAGTCTGAAGTCGTCCAAGAAGAAGAAGCAGCCGCCGTCCAGTCAAGTTGCCTTTTTGATGGACTTTCAATCCATAGTTATACTCTTTTGGGACAGTCTTATCTCCCGCCAAATCATAGTCCTGTCTTTGTATTAATTTTGGCGGGCAGAAATCTCTGCAGGGGCGCTTTGTCTTGTAACGGAGCCGGTGATAACTTAAACTGGCCTTCCTGGCCGATAATGTCTTTTAATGTCTTTTTCATTGTCACTGCGGCTCGGTTCGCATATTGATCGGTCCGGAGATTTTCCTTGATGGCTGCTAAACGGTTTTTCCTTTGTACAATAAATGGGTATAAGTGTTTTTGCATTGTTCGCCCATATCTTGATGGGCCCCATCCTGTACTTAGAATCCATTGAATATGTATGCTGTTTCTCTGAGTTTCAGTTCCCAGATACTGGCTTTCGCGGGCTTACTGTCTTCAATCCACAAGCCTGTCTGGCTTGCAGTAACAGAAATAAAATGGTTCAGAAACTGATCACGGGGCCCGGCGGCCATTTTGTATGCCCTTTTATCAAAGGTTTTTCTGTGCAAGCTTACTTTGGTCAATAAACAGTCTTATTTTATCCAGTTTTCTTGCGTGATTTTTGCTGAAAATTTTGAATCTTACACCCCGTAACCCCGTAACCCCACGTATTTAATCCCCCCTAACACTAAGGGCCAATTTTTATCATGGCCAATCAACCTAACCCGCACATCTTTGGACTGTGGGAGGAAACCGGAGCACCCGGAGGAAACCCACGCAAACACGGGGAGAATGTGCAAACTCCACACAGACAGTCACCCGAGGCCGGATTTGAACCCGGGTCCCTGGCGCTGTGAGGCAACAGTGCTAACCACTATGCCACCGTGCTGCCCTGACATCTAGGGATAGACATTACATGCTGGCCTCACCGGCAATGTGCACATTCTGAGAATTAATTAAAAAAATTAAAGATGATAATACTAATATTTTTCAGTTAATGTTCAGGCCCACCCAAATTGATTATTTTTAAAAAATAGAAACTAAATTAAGGTAGTGAGGTCAGGAGAAATGATTCCAAAAACCCATGTGGTGCCCAAGGGTGAACAAGAAGACTCGACCTATTAGTGCACACGGGTCACCCATGCACAAAATAAAGCTCAAAAATTCAGCAGACAAAAAGAATGAGTGTTCATTAGTAAAGATTGAAAGCAAAAGCATTTGGGTATGAGAACTATTCACTGAGAGCATCCACACAATGTGAACCTATCATCAATGGAATTAATTGAGTATTCAGATGCATCTCAAGGATATTTGATTGAAAATTATAATAAGTTATTTTTACCTTGTGTAACTGATAATGCAGCATTTATAGTATTGTATACAGTTCTATTTTTAAAAGGACATTGATGCATTGGCTAAAAGTTCAGAGAAGAGTGACGAGGGTTATTCAAAGGGGGAGAAATTTGGCCTGTTAGTGCCTCCTGTTAGTGCCTGGCAGATTGTGACGTCAATGAGTTTGGAATGCCCCGTTAACAGCCCAGATGGAAAACTGACAATTGCCCCCTGCCTTAGCGCCTGGCCTGAGCAACGGCAGGAAGAGGAGGCGGGATGTATTCGATGGCCACTGTAGGAGCGGTATTTAAAGGATCAACATCCACTTTCATTTCAGTGGCCAATCAATGCTGCCTTCTCAGTTTCACATTGTGAAACAGCCGTTGTCAGTGAGTTAGACGTTTCTTACTTTCAGGAGTGTTCTACCTGCTAAAAATTTGTCACTTTCATCTGTTAAGATTTCAAAGTCCTGCACTTGGTTACATTAATGGGGGCTGTACTGGCACTCGGCCTCACCCTCCAGCATCAACATAGGAGGCAGCGACAAAGATTGGAAAATGTGGCCAGAGGGAGGAGGGCCAATAGAGCTCTCAACAGGAGCCCTTACCCTCCCGGGTGGCTGATCGGAGATGAGGGCTATCCGCTCTCCACCTGGCTCATGACTCCCCTCCACAACCCCAACACTCCTACCCAGCAGTCATATAATGAGAGCCATGCTGCCACTAGGAATATCATTGAGCAGACCATCGGGGTGCTCAAACAACGGTTCCGCTGCCTTGACCGCTCGGGAGGAGCCCTCCAGAACTCGGCTGAGCGGGTGTCCCATTTCGTCGTGGTGTGCTGCATGCTCCACAACTTGGCCATCATGAGGGCCCAGCCATTGCCATCAGGCATAGCCACACCACCTCAGGAGGAGGAGGAACAGGAAGAGGGACAACAGCGAGGGAGGAGGCAGCCACTCAATCTACCTCATCAGACTGCGGCTCTACCCTATATCCCGGTTGATCACCACATCCCCATCATTCCATCCATTTTGCATGCCATATCACAGCGCAAAGCTGCAAATTCTGCAAAATTCAATAAATAAATTTATCAACATTCAGTAAACTCGGAGCTCCGGCATGGCAAGACAGCCCCAGGTGGGCAGAGGAAACGCTTCAAGGACACCCTCAAAGCCTCCTTGAAAATGTGTAACATCCCCACCGACACCTGGCCCTGGCCCAAGACCGCACAAAGTGGAGGAGAAGCATCCGGGAAGGTGCCAAACACCTCGAGTCTCTTCACTGGGAGCAAGTGGAAGCCAAGCGCAGGCAGCGCAAGGCGCGCACATCAACCCAAGCACCCCACCTACCCGCCCCTTCAACCACCGTCTGCCCCACCTGTGACAGAAACTGTAGGTCCCGCATTGGACTAATCAGTCACCTGCGAACTCATTTTTAATGTGGAAGCAAGGCATCCTCAGTTCCGAGGGACTGCCTAAGAAGAGAAGAAGAAGAAGACAACAACAATATTAATTAATCACCCTTGTGCAAACGCTTACTTGCCCTCTTTACAGTGCCTTTTCCTAACCTACTGGTCCTAAGTAGTCTGTCCCCAGTGGCTGCAGCGCAGCTGGTGGAAGGCTGCTGAGTGTCGGTGACAGAGACTACAGATGGCCTTGCAGGATGCCCTCGACCAGCTCTGAGCTTGGAAGGCCCAGCTGTACACTGCACCGGCGGCAACCTGGCCTGGCTGGAATACAGGCAGCGACAAGGGCAATGGCGGCGTGGCAGTGGTGGGAGCAGGAATGCTGTCATCCTGAGAGAGGACAACAGGCCCCTGCTCCACTGACTCACTGCCACTCCCCTGGGGCAGCACCTCAGCATCCCTACCAATCTGCTGGAGCACAGATTGCTGGCCTGCTTGCCACACTGTGAGATCCCCGGTGGACTGTGGTGGACCCAGCAACAATGGCAGCAGTAAGAGCTTGCGTGGCATCAAGCCGGGACTTCATGAGAGCAGTCTGAGACTCGATGACAGCAACCATTGACTGCATTACAGCACTAAGATGTTGCGTGGCTTCCGCCTATGTGGCAATGGATGCTGCCACATTGCACATGAGGTCTGGGTCCCCACGATCTCTCAGGTAGTCCACCATCCTTTGCAGACTGCCAAGGATGGACTGCCAAGGATGGGTTGCATGGTGTGCACAGAGCTCTGTGCAATGTTGCAGGTGGACTCCTCCTCCTCCTCTTCTCCTGCCTCACTCTCAGTGGGAGGCTCAGGGACAGGCTAGTCAGCTGGTTGCTGATTACCTGAAAGCATAAGGACTCACGTTAAGGTGAGGGCAGGGGGGCAGGAAGGGAGCAAGGAACGCAGACAGTATAATGAGCTGGAAAGTGGGAAAGGCTTATGCTGTGAGGGGGAAGTGGGATGAGCAAAGGAGAGGGGATGAACATACCATTGTTGCCCTCAAGGGGATCGATGTCGCTGACTGCCACGGCGCCCACCGCCTGGCACCCAGTGACTCTCGGCACTCGCTCCTCCAGGTCTGTAAGCTGTTAGATGTCTGCTTCACCTCCGCTTGTTCATTCCTGCCCCCTCCTATTGTGGCCCAGCTTGGCCTGCAAAAGAAAGGAAAGTGTGTGAGTGAGTGTGCAGCTATGTGTTTGGGAGATATGCCTGCCATATTTGAATCAGTATGATTGTAGGCAAGGTGTGAGATGTGGATGTAAGTTTCACATCACAGCAATCACAGAAACCCCACAGTGCAGATAGAGGCCATTTTGGCCCATCGAGCCTGCACCGACACATATCCCACCCGATCCCCGTAACCCCTACACCAACACATATCCCACCCTATCCCCGTAACCCCACGTATTTAATCCCCCTAACACTAAGGATCAATTTATCATAGCCAATCAACCTAACCCGCACATCTTTGGACTGTGGGAGGAAACCGGAGCACCCGGAGGAAACCCACGCAAACACGGGGAGAATGTGCAAACTCCACACAGACAGTCACCCGAGGCCGGATTCGAACCCGGGTCCCTGGCGCTGTGAGGCAACAGTGCTAACCACTATGCCACCGTGCTCCCCTTTTGAGTATGTGGAGATGCTTGGTGGCTGAGTGGTGGGGTTGTGGTGGTTTGTGCAGTCTGTACAGACTGAGGTTCAGATGCTGGTATGTGGGACTTGTTGAATCATGTACTCACCCTGACCACCCAAGTGAGGTCGTTGAATTTTTTATGGCGCTGTGTGAGGACCACACTGCTGGCTGAGATGTCCTGAGCCACTTCCCTCCTTATTGCCCTGAAGACCTGGGGCAATGGCCTCCTGCCAGTGGCCGTGAACAGCACAGCCCTCCTTCTTTCAACTGCTGCGACTAATGCCTGGTCACTGAAACGGTGAGCTCTCTCCCTGGGACTGGGATCAGCCACGAGGATAAGAGGTGTAGCTGTTGAGCTGCTTGGAGGTCGCCTTCAGAGCCAGCAATGTTGAGAATGAGGTTGTGCAGAATGATTGAACCTCCCCTTTAAGAGCTGGAAGGAGTCAGTGTGAATGATGAGTCCCGATTGGAGAGCACCTGAAATTGATTATTGCTCTGCGGGTAGCGCCCTGCTCTCTGTGTGTAGCACCCTAAGTTAAGCGATTAACACTTGATTTAGTGCTCCAGTTCTCTCTTGGAGTGCTAACAATCAATTTAGCGGGAGGTCAGAAGGATTCGCACCTAGCGCTAATTCTTCAACTTTTTAAAATTTAGCGCCCCAACCAGGGCGATACCGGATTTAAGTTCTAAAGAGAAACTCATAGAACTGAACATGTTTTCCTTGCACAAAAGAAATTTAAAAGCGAGTTTTGATGCATAATTGGTCTATTGAATTTGGATTATGATCACTAAACTGGAGGACATGACTGTAAAATTAAAATAATTTTTCCTCAGAGTAATGAACATATAAATTTGACTTCCAGCAAAATGGTTAATGATATTTTAATTAACTAATTTGAAAAAAACCTGGATAAATATCTTGTTAAGAGAAGGACTGAGTGTTATAAAGATCACATTTTTCTTTAGCTGTTGGAAACAGGGAACTGTCATCTGTGAATGCAACTAATCAGGATTGAATAATGTAGATTATAATGTTGGATTAATATCCTAGAGTTCTGCAGCATTAGCTCGGGTGGGAGGCAGGGAAGGATACACTTCACTGTGCTTTATCTTTTTAGAGGTTTTACCTGTGGTTATTCATTCCCCTGGAGAATTAAGTGAGCTAAAATCTATGATTAAGTAAATTTTACATAGTCTGTGTAAAGAATGGAATTCATGGACTGAATCACTTTTTGTGTTCTATCTATAATATATAAAAAATTGTAAATGGGGGCGCGTTCTATTGAAAGCAGCTATATAGACATTTTCTATGGAGATTTCCATGTTAAATTGTCCACACTTGCCTATTGTATATTCCTGTGATACCAGTAGGTGTCACTCTACTGGAGTTTCAATGTTTAATATAGGCCCGGATTTTGCAGTCAACGGCGAAGAAACGATGCTCGCCGTTCATCGCGCGTACAGCTGCCCACAGACTTTTTGAACGGCAACTTATGGGTCCTAGAGACCATTTCCAGTGTGGTGCACTCTACAGGTGATCTGTGGCATGTAAGAGCAGGTCAAGCAATCAGATTGAAGAATCCTTAGAGAGGCATGTCAAATCTAAGTTAGAATATTTCATTCATTGTAAAATCAATACAAAAAGCAAAATAAATAGAGGGAAAGATGGGATTAAGAGAGAGAGAGTGAGATAAAAGAGACAGAAAAAAAGTTTTAAAAAATTTAACCTTTTTTTTAGAATCTCCAACAATAATTAAATTCTGAAGGAATGAGACTCCACACTTGTAAAGTTAAATTTTTAGTGACAGAGAGGTTGTTTGGTAGTAATTAAGACTTATCACGCCATTAAATATTCACTTACACCTGAATGCACCAGCCCTACCTTTTTCTGGCATATTTAGTGGGTAAGTAACAAAAACTTGTATTTATATAGCGCCTTTAATATAGTAAAACGTTCCAAGTCGCTGCACAGAGTATTGGAAGACAACAATTTTTTTAACAACAACTTCATACCCTTACATGGATTTCAACGCCAAGTCCCTTGGCGAGGTACCAGTGTAGCGCAGCTTGTGGAGGAGCAGGGCAAATCGGACAGCAACTTCTGGATTTCCCCATTTAACTGCGCATGTGCAGACTCTAGAAGTTGCTGTCCGATTTGTTCCATAATAACGGTGAGCACTGATAGCCTCGCTGTTATTCTTTATGCAAAATCTGGGCTGATATTTTTAGCCCAGAACTGTAATTGTGCTGGCTGAATGCAGATTATGTAGTCTGAGCATTTTCAGTCTACCTAATTTCCCCAAATTAGTAGTGCACCAGTACAGTTCAGTTAGCTGTACTGATGGTATTTTTTATTTTTTTCAACTAATTTGGGAATCAAGAGGAGAAATTTCACAAGATTTACTACGGCAAAATTTATCTTAAGTGTGTTTTTTTAAATAGAGAGGCTGTGTGTATGTGTTTGTGTGTGCATGAAATTATTTATTTGAAGAAAAGCTAGAGGACAAATTTTAAAAATCTATTCAGGTAAAGAGTTAAACAAGAGTTATGGAAAGAGAGCAGAAAATAAGAGAAAGAGAGAGACAGAAATAGAAGAAGGTGATACAGGGAGGGTCACAACAATAACAGACAAGTAAAAGAGAGGCCATATTCTCCAGCTTACTGTGTGTTATGTCCAGGTCGATCACTGGCAATATATTAAAAAATCTTGTGCATAGTGCAGATTTCCTGTAAGTGTCACTTACCTCCTGTCACACTTTCCCCATCACACTTTTCCTGTCACACATCATGGATTGGCTCAAAGTAAAACAGCAGCAAATCAGAACTGAAGAGGCAGGGAACTTATGAATCATAAGTGAAGGTGGGGTGGGGGCTAGAAAATTGCAAATGAAAATCTACAAAGACTTATGAAAGCAACCAATCTGAATGAACACTTGGGAGAATCCGCTAATAACAGAAAGGAGAAGGTTAACCAATTGAATCACTCAAAACATTATTGAAAACCTTTTCACCATCACTTTTTTTTCTCAGCAATTGAAATTTCTATATCCAAAACAAGGTTTAAAATAAAATAAAAAAATGAAAAATTACTTTTTTCACAATGTTCTTTTTTGTGCCCTTTAATATTTCCATTAAACTTTTAACTTCAAGGCCTGAGCCTGTCCCAAAAGCCTAGGCTTTGACTGGATATTTTCATCCAGTTGAAGGGAGTTACGAACCACATCTGTGCATTCTGAACATGTGCAGTTTGCAGAATTTCCCAAGCCTCATCAATAGGTTCCTTTTAATTGAAATAGAAAGATGTCTTTCCTTGTCTTTGTGAGGAATTTTGAGTTTATTTGCTTTTTCCAAAACAATTTGAAACAAATTGGAGAATGAATTCTCCAAGCTTTATTTCAGATAAGCTTCACATTTGTGCATTTTAATAATTTCCTTTTTTCTGTTATGAAATGCTCAACACTTTGGATTAATAGCACCTTTCATTCATTTTATTGACATTTAGAATGCAAAATAGCAGGTTGTCAAGAATGTATTATTTTTCTCCATGGAAAAGTCAAATAGTACTTCAGTTTGTTTTTCCAAGCAGTTGGAAAATAAATGTAATTAATTGATTCCTCCAATTTGCCTGCTACTCACGTCAATCAAGGGAAGGCTTTCCTCTCCCTATATTCATAGGAAATGGAAGGGCAGTGCCTCCGACTCCTACCCCATTCAGGCATTTGCCAGCAGGTCTTCAGCCAAACTGATTATTCCTCTCGCAGGAGTTTATTTGCAGCAGACAGGCTCACAAGAATAATGATCCCCACTATAAATATAACTGGTTTGGATGGTTGTTCAGCCATTTTGAGATGAGATAATGAATTAGTTAATGTCCCTGGTCATTGTGGAAACTTCTTCAATACCTAATTCAATAACACTCAAGCCCCCTTTGTCTCATTGCTGCATCCTGTGGCTTTTTAAACTTACACAAATTAACTTTATTTTAAAACACAACACTTTAAACATAACCAAATCCTTTCTGTGGAAAAAAAGGTTGATGATCTTGAAATGTGACAGTACCTTATATCACAAAAGGGGCTGCGGATGGGTCAAGAGGAGGCGGGAATATGGCGGGGGGACAGGAGTGCCAACACTTTTGGGCTCAATTCTCCTGGACCCCTCCCTCTCAAGGCAGCCTCCTCCAATACTACCACACCCTGGCTACCCCCCCATAAAACTGTCAAACCTGCCCCCCTCCAACCACCCCACCCCACAATGTTCCAAGGGCCTTTTGTGTGACAGTAATGAAAACTGACGCACAGCCAGGCATGGACAGTTATACACAGTGTCAATAGAGTGGCGAACCAGTGAATTTACAAGCACACAATTTTACAGGCTCAGCTCATTCATTTCATGCTGGTGGGACCCTTCATTCACATTGGAAAATAAAACCTAAAGTGGTTGAAAAGAAAGGTATGACTGAACTTTTAAATACCTACTTCTGATAAAGTTTTATGGATAGACATTACAGTAATAATTCTGATTCAACAACCAAGCTGTCAGGGGGCTCATTTTAAAAAAATGATGTAATCAGTACTTAGTAAAGAAATGGTTAATAAGGAATTTAAGCAATTGAAGATTTATGAAATGACTGGACTGATGGAATACACTTCAGAGTACTTAAGAGAAGGAGAAAGAACAAACTTGCATATATAGCATGGTTTATTACCACAGGACATCCCAAAGAGTGAAAGATGAATTAGTGGAGACTCCACTTGAAATTTTTTACGGTTCTATGGAAATGAGGCCAGTACTAAAATATGAAGATCAATAATTTAATTTCAGTTTTCCAGAAAATATAGATAGAGACTTTGGAAATGTAGGCCAGCTGGGTGGGGGTGGGGTTGGGTGTAAATCACGTGGGTGAAGCTTGCATTGGCAAATCCTACTAAAAATGTAGACATAGGAATTTATGCTGGAAAATGTTGACAGCAAATGTGGGCAAGTGTAAGATTTTTTGTACATCATATAGATGCATACTCAATGATTGCTCCTCCCGGGTCCACTGCAGTGCCAAAGACCGATTCAGCCCTCTACTGAACCGCTCTCCCACCCTCCCAATCGCTTGGCCCCTCCTGATCGCCCCCCTCTCTCCAGATCAGACCCCACCCCCAGTCACCCCCACTCGATTCCAATCGCCCCCCACCCCCCCCATTCCTGATTCCACCCATCCCCCAGTAGGACCTACCTGAGGGCTGCTGCTGGCAATGCATTTAACCTTAAATTGAAATCCTCTTCACTGGTGAGCTGCCTGGGGACATTTCATGCAAATGTGGTTCGAGGCCCAATATCAGGTGTGCCTCAGACCTACCCATCCCAGCGCAGGGACAGGCCCTTGCCCCTAATTTGCACTGGGAAGCCAGCCCGTACCAATTTCTCGGTCTACAAGTCTAGTGGGTGCACTTCTTGCACTAGCTGCTTCTGGTTGGGCTTACACCTGATCGTAAAACAATAGCAAAATACTGCGGATGCTGGAAATCCGCCTGGCCAGCTGAGTATTTCCAGCATTTTCTGTTGTTATACCTGATCATAAAAGCTAGCCTAAGATGTTTTGTTTGACTAATTTGCCATTTCTGTATCCTTGTTTATAACCTATCCTAATATATCTTTCAAAAGACCTTTCCAGTCCTTGATTGTTCATTGTTTCTTAAAATAACTTTAAGAATTCTAACCATTTCCCTTGATATTTGTTTATGCAATGTAACCTTAACCTTCCTTTTAGTTATTTTGTCAATTTGGCCTTTTGTACGTTGAAAAGTACCTTCTTATAATTGTATTCCCCTCAGAATGTCCTTCTTCAACCACTGAGGTTTCAGCTTGTAAGGGGTTTTCCTCGAGAGGTTTCCCTGAGGTTTCTCTCTCTTGAGGCCTCTCTCTCTTGCACAGTAAACCTTGAGTGGTTCGACCCACTCGCCCCTTAGATTCTGTACTCTGGACTTAGGCGCAGGAACTACAATGTAGAGAAACCTCGTTTTGATGAAACAAAATGGAATTTTATTGCAAATGGAAAAATATATCAAATCAAATGCAATACAGATAAGAGTACTGTTAAGTCTGTGTGTTATATTGAGAATTACTACACAGACCACAAGAGTAAACTTTAACAGGTCTTTACTAGTTGAAGGTCAGGGCGGAACTGCCCAATAAATCATTACACAGCACTTATATACCGGTGTGGTCACCACCGGTATTGCAGTATACAGCAGCCAAGATAAAGTAGTGCAACCCTTAAAATAGTTCTCTTAAAGGTGGAACGGTTACATACACTACAATCCTCCCTTTTTAGGTTAACAGTATATATTCCCATTAAACATAACATCATAATATATATACACAACTTAATGGGCCAGAAATTCGCGGCCAAAGGCGTGAGTGCGCTCGGGGTACTCACGCATCTGGCCGCTGGAAATGCCGGCGTTCAGCATGAACAGCGCATGCGGGGAACGCCGGCATTTCCAGACCTCGAGCGCGTGCGACTGCACAGGCAGCGCTTGCGCAGTGAACTTCGTAGATTTCATTCATGAAATCCGTGAGGGTAAGTCCTCAGAAGTTACACTTGAAAAAAGCAAGTGTAAAGTGGTTCATTGGCTGCGAAGGAAGAAACATTTTATCGTGGAGCTTCTGAAATGCAATATTTTTGTTTGGGAAAGGGAGGGAAGTTATTTTAAGACATTTTAAGTAAGTTTTAAAGTTAAAATTTTTTTTTTTTAAAAGGGTTTTCAGAACGGTAGGTAGAAGGAGCAATTGTGGCTGTGTGAATGGAATGTGAGAATGAGTTATGTATGTATGTCCACATATATTCCTTTACGCATATGTATGTATGTTTTATATTCCTTCACTAATGTGTATGAATGTATGTTTTTAATTATGATTTTCCAATAAGTTACTTTCTCTGAAAGTCATAATTAAATAATACATTCATACACATAAGTAAAGGAATATATACATAACACGCAAAGGAACATATACAGACATACATACTTTCAGAAGCTCCACGATAAGAAATATCTTCCTCCGCAGCCTCTGGAGCAACTGTACCCATGCTTTTTTCATGTGTAAGTTGTAAGGACTTGACCTCACTGAAAGCAGTAATGAAAGCGGCGAATTATACTGCGCACGCGCTGCCTGTGCAGTCGCACGCGTTCTGCCTCTGAACCCCTTCGTTCAGAGGACAGGAAATGCCGGTTTTCCCCAAAAGCACTGTGCATGCTGAAAACCGGCATTTCATCCGGCCAGATGCGTAAGTACCCCGACCGTACTCGCGCAGTTGGAAGGGAATTACTGGGCCAACATTTTACATGTCAATAAAATGAAAAATTTAACAATTGCACGACTTGCCCCCTCGCATCTGCGACTGAGGGTCCAAGGAGGTGCATTGCGCAAGAGGTCATCATCGTACGTATCCTCACACTGTTCCCTTTGGGGAACTGTATGAAGTGGTGGAAGGATTTATGGCCGTGATTAACGCTCATTCCGTGACCGTAACCATCTTTGAACCAGCCATTAGGGTGGTTAGTCCTATGGCGGGAGGGTTTTACGGGCTCCCACAACCCATCTGAGGGGGGGGGCCACCAACACCCACGGACGCAAGTATCCCGCTGGATGTCCACCCAGAATTTAAAGTTGGAACTCCGACTCCACTTGCCGGGACTGTCTGGAGTGGGGTTCAAAACCCTACTCCTTCTGGCCCAGCGGCGGGGATGCTTACTGCTACGCAAAAGGCCCACTCCGCACAAAAGGTGACACCCATATGTTTCCTGTGCCTTTTCCCTCCCCGTGACTGGAGCCCTATGCTGCCATTTCACGTTGCTAATCGGATTGGGCCTTTGTCATAGCGGTAGGATCCCCGCCGCTGGGCCAGATCAGGGTAGGGTTTCGAACCCCGCTCCAGACAGTCCCGGCAAGTGGAGTCGGAGCTCCGGCTCTAAATTCTGGGTTGACATCCAGTGGGATATTTGCGTCCGTGGGTGTGGGTGGCCCCCCCTCCTTGTATAGCTTGTGGGAGCCCGTAAAACCCTCCCGCCATAGGACTAACCGCCCTAATGCCTGGTTCAAAGATGGTTACGGTCACGGAATGAGCGTTAATCATGGCCATAAATCCTTCCACCACTTCATACAGTTCCCCAAAGGGAACAGTGTGAAGACATGTATGACGACGACATTGCTAAATAAATAAATGGAATTAAAAAAATTCTTTTAGGGCTTTTAAAAGTCTTTAAATTGCTTTAATTCTGTTTAAAACTACTTCAGATTACTCAAAATAATGTAAACATTTTAAAAAGTTTATAAAAGTTACCAAAATCCTGAAAAAACTTCCAAAAACCTATTTAAACTGCTGCTTTGCATGTAAAAATGCTTAGCAGCTTGACAGAAACATTGGGGGCGTGTCCAGTGAAACTGAGACCTCAAGGGGCGTGTCTCACTTGCACTGCACGCTCCTGGCTTCGCGCTGGCTGCACTCCTGGGCGGCGTGACGTCATACGCTGCCCGGGGTTCTTCTTCTGGAAACACCAATTCCAGGCGTCCCTGGAGCTGATCGGCAGTAGCGCGGGGTAAGTGCAGAAACGGGGCTGCAAGCCCCGTTCACCAATTTCTGGCCCAATGTAAAAACAGTTCACAGATTCAGTCTCTCTGGAGGCTTCCTGACTCGGTCCGGATAACGCCTCGGTGGTGTAGTAGTTTTTGGTGGTGTAGTAGGTTCTTTTGGCAAGGTCGATTCGGTTTGAATGTCAGTGTCGGGTTCGTCTGGTTCCAGTATCACCGGATCGGAGGTAGATACTGTGGGTATCTCTGCTTCATCATTAGGCGTATAGAGTTGTGGTGTAGGTTGTCCCTTTTCGGATGACGCTATGATCTGGTCAGCATGGCGCCTTATTATGCTTTCACCAATGTCCACGGTATACATCAGCGGTCCTAGTCGTGTGCAAATAGTTCCAGGCTGCCATTTTTCAGTATGGTAGTCCCGGGCCAAAACTTGTTGACCTATCTGGAAGGTTCTAGTTGGCCTTTCATTCATGCCTTGAAATTGCCGGCTCTCTACGTCCCTTCTGATGTTTGGCTTGATCAAATCCAGCCGGCATCTTTGTCTTCTATTGAAAAACATCATGGCGGGAGTTTGGTTTGTGACCGCATGTGTTGCATTCCTGTACGCCAACAAGAAGTTATCTACCTTATGTTGTAGATTTATGTCTTCATTACCCATGGCCTTTATAGCCTTCTTGAAGGTCTGGACAAACCTTTCAGCTAATCCATTGGTGGTGGGATGGTATGGGGCGGACGTGTAGTGCTTAACCCCATTGTTTTTTAAGAACTTCCTGAATTCTTCGGACACAAATTGCGGTCCATTATCAGAACAGATCTGTTCCGGCAGCCCATTCCTGGCAAATATGGTCCTTAATACTGTGATGGTTTTTTCCGTGGTGGTGGAGGACATCTTTATTACCTCCGGCCACTTGGAGTGTACATCCACCGCGATTAAGAACATTGAGTCCATAAATGGACCAGCAAAGTCGATATGTACCCTTTGCCATGGAGATGAGGGCCACTCCCATGGATGCAGAGGAGCTTGTGGTGGGGTGTTTTGGACCTTCTGGCATCCTAGACAGCTCTTGGTCATTTCTTCGATGTCTCCATCGATACCTGGCCACCACACGAACGCTCTGGCTAGGTTCTTCATTTTCACTCCACCCAGATGCCCCTTGTGAAGCTCCTTTAGCACTTTATGCTGGAGTTTGGGTGGAATCACCACTCTGGATCCACACATCAAAGTTCCTCGGCACACTGACAGCTGTTCTCTTCTTTGCGAAAATGCTGGCAACAGTGGTTCGCCATGTGCTGGCCATCCCTTCACCGTTAAATCGTAGACTCATGAGAGAGTCGGGTCATTTCTTGTTTCCTTTTCGATCATAGAATTTGTTACTGGTAGACATTCCACTATGGTTGAGTGGAACATCTCCATTGGGTCCACTGTAGGCGCCTCTTCTACCGTTGGCAACGGTAGGCGTAATAAACCGTCAGCATTCCCATGCTGTTTTGATCCTTTGTATTCTATGTCATATCAGTGTGCCCCTAGGAAGAGGGACCGCCTCTGTAGCCTTTGCGCTGTCATAATGGAAACGCCCTTTTTAGGGTTGAATATGGATACCAACGGCTGGTGGTCTGTCAGCAGTGTAAACTTCTGGCCCTGCAGGTAATGATTAAACTTCTTTACTCCCAACACCAGGCTGAGAGCCTCCCTATCTATCTGAGCATAGTTGCGCTCCGCGGAGGTCAATGATCTGAATGCAAATGCGACTGGCCTTTCCGAGCCATTTGGCAACTTGTGTGAGAGTACTGCTCCAATACCATAAGGAGAAGCATCACAAGCTAAACGAATAGGTAGTGTTGGGTTGAAGTGAGCCAACACTTCCTCTGAGGTGATCAATGCCTTGCTTTTGCGAAAGGCCTTCTTACAGTCCTCGCTCCACTTCCATGGTACTTCTTTCTGCAAAAGAGCATTCAGCGGATGCAGCACTGTGGATAGATTTGGCAGAAACTTATGGTAATAGTTAATCAACCCTAGAAACGACCTCAACTGGGATACATTTTCCGGAGCGGGAGCCTTCACAACTGCTTCGATCTTGTCAGGTGACTTGTGCAGCCCCTCCTGGTCAATGATATGACCACAGTACGAGATCCGTTTCTGAAAGAACTCACATTTCTGGCGATTAACTCGAAGGCCATATTCCTTCAACCTGGTGAGCACCAGTTTCAAATTAGCAAGGTGTTTCTCATCGTCATCTCCTGTAATCAGGATATCGTCCAAGTAACATTGAGTGCTTGGAATTCCCTGTAATACCTGCTCCATGGCCCTCTGCCAAATTGCTGGAGCCGAAGCCACTCCAAAAACCAGTCTATTATATCGATACAAGCCTCTGTGCGTGTTGATTGTGAGATACTGGCGCGACTCTTCCTCAACTTCCATCTGTAAGTATGCTTGCGCCAGGTCTATCTTGGTGAAGCGTTTCCCGCCAGACAATGAAGCAAAGATATCCTCAATCCGCGGAAGCAGATATTGCACCGTGTGAAGCACCGGATTAACTGTGATCTTGAAGTCTCCACAGATGCGGACCTTCCCCGGTTCCCCTGGCTTGTTACTCGATGGACGCTTCATGACGGGAACAATGGGCGTGGCCCACTCACTCCAGTCCACCTTAGACAGTACTCCTGAACGTTCTAGCCCTTCCAGCTCAGCTTCCACAGCAGGTCGTATCGCATAAGGTACCGGTCTGGCTTTGAAAAATTTTGGGGTTGCCTGTTCTGCAATCTTGATTTTTGACTTAATTCCTCTCAGTGTTCCCAGTCCCTGTTGTAACACCTCTTTAGCCTCATCCAATACTCTGGACAATCGTTCAGGTTTCACATCTTTTTTCTCGGAATCTACCGTTATTGCGTTTAGGGAGTGCCAGTCCATATTTATTTTCCTGATCCACTCCCGTCCCAGAAGTGGTGGACCTCCCTCAGGTAGTACATATAAGTCCATTCCTTGGTGTTCTTTGCCCTTGTGTACTGATGCGCTATCAATTACTCATAAAAGACTGAGAGTTAAGAGAGTAACTAAAGGCTTTTATTAGCAAAGAACAGAGCATACCTCTCGTGGTTGACTGGGTTCCAAGAAAGGCAGGGGGCTGCAGGTCAATCACCTTTATACCTGGGCCTGTGTGGGTGGAGCCAGCCGAGACATGTTGAGGCATGCATAGGTACAACAGTGTGTAATAACAACAACAACAACAACAACAACAGTGGTTTACCACATGTACCACCTTGACTTTTATCTTCCCGATGGGGTATACTCTTTGCCCCGTGTATGTCTGCAATACTATCTTCGTATCCCATAGGGAAATATGTTTGAATAACCTTTTGTAATCTTGCTTATTCATGACCGTCAACGCCGATCCGGTGTCCAATTCCATCTTCATTTGGACTCCTGCTATCTGCAGTGTGACCCAGATAGTTTGTCGGTCAGCTTCCTTACTCACATTGTGAATTCTCAGACTACCCAGTTCCTTGCTGTTGGAGTCTGAATCCGAATTCTGTTCATCCGAACTCTTCTCAGCCACCTTATGTATCTTTCTGCACTTTTCCTGCGGTGACTTTTTGTTGCTGGTCTTCTTTCCTGACCGGCATACTTTAGCTATGTGACCAAGCTTGCCACATTTTCTACATTCCTGGTTTTTAAACCGGCATTGGTTCTGATCGTGTGTTGTCTTCCCACAACGATAACATTTCGTTGTACCCGAAGCCATTTGATCTACGCTGAGTACCGCTGCCTTCAGCTGCATTTCCGCAGTGCCTCTCGCTGCGGCTTCGTGCGATGTTGCAATAGAGACAGCCTTATCAAGTGTAAGATCATTCTCTTCAAGCAGCCGCTTTTGTGTTTCTTCTTTCGACAATCCACACATGAATTTGTCTCTCAGTGCCTCTGTCAGGCTTCCCCCAAACTGGCAGTATTTCGCTAGCTTACGCAGTTCAATCATATACCCCGCGTTGCTTTCCTCTTTCAGTTGCGTTCTCGCATAAAATTTAAATCGTTCCGCTAACATCAACGGTGTGGGGTTCAAATGATTTTTCAGGACAGCAACAATTTTAGCAAAAGTCTGATCCGCCGGTTTAGCTGGTGATAGAAGATGCTTCAATAGCCCGTATGTCTTCGCACCCATTGAGTTTAGTAAGGTTAGTGCTTTATCTTCATCTGATATTTTATTTGCCTTACAATATATCTCTATGCGTTCTACATACGTGGCCCAATCTTCAACATCGGGATCGAAATCGTTGATGTTACCACGCTTAGGCATCCTCGCGATCTTCTTGAGAAACAAAAGAATTATTTTTTTTTTTTACAAAATGGCGGTTTCCCGCGCTTGTCTTCTTCCCCCGCCTCCGAAAATGGCGGCTTCCCGCGTTTGCCTTTCTCCCCCGCTGGCTGTACTGGCGATTGCCATATTGCTGCATTCGCCCTCCCCCAGTGGTTTTCAAATCATGCCTCCCAGCCCCTCTTGCAGTCCGATCCATTCCCCCGGCTGCGGCTGAGTTCTCCGCGTTTTTTTTTTTTTTTTTAATTTTCTCCCGCGCCTTACGCTGACCCGGTCGCTGCGCCTCGCGGCCTCGGTAGCTGCCTGGCCTTTCTCACCGGTCGCGGTCGAGCTCTCTCTCGATGCTGTTGCGTCTCCCAGCCCGCTTGCAGCCCGGTCTTTCGCACCGGCTGCGTTTGTATTCACGCGGCTTCCGTGCCTTATGCTGCCCCAGTCTCAGCGCCTCTGGCCCCGACTTCTGTCCGGCTCTTTTCCCCGGCTGTGGTCGAGTTCTCCGCCCTTATATCCTCCGTTTTTTTTTTTTTTTTCTCCCCTACTCACAGTCAACGTGGCCGACTTGCTGCTCGTCGCTGATCGGCTTACCCACCACCGTGATAGGAGGGATGATCACTGCCTGTTGCTGATGGAAGGCTTCGTGTCAGAATTCTTCCTTTGCTCTGCAGACCCGAGTCTTTTCTCAGCAGAATGATGAGGGCGGATGCCTCCTCTTGACGCCCGTTAAACTGCCTTGGATGTATCTCTGCCGCAGGGTAAGATCGTACTCGTCGCCACTGTTAAGTCTGTGTGTTATATTGAGAATTACTACACAGACCACAAGAGTAAACTTTAACAGGTCTTTACTAGTTGAAGGTCAGGGCGGAACTGCCCAATAAATCATTACACAGCACTTATATACCAGTGTGGTCACCACCGGTATTGCAGTATACAGCAGCCAAGATAAAGTAGTGCAACCTTTAAAATAGTTCTCTTAAAGGTGGAACGGTTACATACACTACAAGTACGGTACATGGGAGGGAAAAACAAACACAAACAAATCATAACGACATTATACTAACTAAGGCAAATACAGGCATCTTATATTCTACAAAGATCATCATGAAATAAGGAAACACACGGAACATCGAGGGACAACAACTCATGTTAATTGTACCCTTAAATCCACCCCCTTATTAAACCTATCTAGATCTGATTGTGAAGGGCCAGAAACATGCTCACCAATCCCACTAGGAAGTGCAAGGTTTTGAAAATGAGTCTGAGTTTGGTCCTTTCAGGCGTCTTGTCTCCACGTGGATTGTGGAGCCCCTGCGAACTGCGCCACACCTCTCTCCTGAGGTGGGGGTCGGGGGCGGCTGGACACCGGCGGGCCTGGATGTTGGCGGGGTCGAGGATCGTCGGCTCGACCCTTGTTAGAGGAGCTTTGGGCTGGTGTGGCCCCTTCTACCTTCAGCTACGGCCCGGGGATGGTCGATGATCTCCCGATAGTTTTCCCCGGGGCGGGATGCTGGTTTCGAACGACTTTCTTTATACAGTCATAATTATCTTTCTCCTCCGACGGTGGAGAGGAGTCCGCTGATCTTTCCCCAAGCCAGCTCCTCTTTGCCCAGCTCAAAAGCTGGACAGGCTGCTGGGGCTGCAACGACTGTCCGATTTTAAACTGTCCTTTTTCTCTGCTCTCTTTGTGACTGTCCGAGCTTGTTGATTCAAGCTTCCTCCAGCGTCTTCTTCCAAGCTGTTTCTTCCTCCTCAAGCTGCGTGTCCGGGGTGCTGCGCTCCGTGCTTCAACTGCTGAAAGGTCTCTTCAGTTATACCTTTCTTCCCGAGGCCTCACTTCCCGCCCAAAATCAGGTTAGTCTTTGTTTTAATTTTGGCGGGCTTTGAGCACAGCGGGGCAGTTATTATATTTTAAATCATTTTAAGCGGCTGGTAACAGGCCCATCTCTGGTTGGAAATGGCTTTCATTGTTTTGAATGTCCTGCTGATCTCGTTATCTAGTCCTGGGTGCTGTTCTCATGAATATGAAATGATCCCCTTTTGTCTGGGGCAGCATCTTGATGGCCTCTGTCTCCAGGCCGATCTTGACTAGATCTGCATCTAATCCATATGCATACCTGTGGGTCTGGTTTCGTTCTCTCAGAAAACGGCTTCCAGAACTTACTAAGGGTTCAATCCACATAGCTGTCTGAGGTTGCGCAGGAACCATTTTAAAGTGTCCCAATAAGCTGGTCACATGGTATGGCAGCCATTTTGTATGCCCCTTTTTCTGGGCTTCTTTTAAAACAGTCTTAGAATCACGGCCTCTTCTGCCATTTAACCCTTATTAATATGAAATACAATTTTGAGAATCCTAGACTCCCCCCTGATGATACTGTAACTTGCTTGGAGTATCATAATTCTGGGTGAGCAAAATTTTCTGTCCTTCCGCAATCTAACCATCCCCAGTATTTACCTATCTATGATCCCACGACACATGCATTTCCCATTTCAGAAAAATCTTGTGTACATTAAGCATCTATAGATGGCAATACCTTGGAGTTAAAAATCTTATAACTTACTTCCAGGTGTGGAGGGGGTCCTTGTACCCCTACATCACCTAGTGCATACACATTATCAAATAATAATCACATCTAATAAACTTCAATAATAAAAATGAAATACATACGAAAATCCAAAAACACATGAATACCCATCAAAAAATAATACAGAGGAGGGAGGGAAAACTTTAACTTTATACAAAGCAGCAAAAATCTAAACGGGTGTCTCTTCTTCTACCCGCACATAATGCTCCCTCCATTGCCCTCTATTCTCGTACTTTTGTGAATGTTTGACCTTTTTACAGTGTACAAACAGCAAATACACTACAATGACAACCTGGCACACTACAAGAATGTGGGAGGCTATCCTAATCCAGAACGGGACTTCTATATTAGTGAACAGGTCCCACCACGGTGGGGTCACTATGTCCAATATGTCTGCCCCTATCTCTAGAGTCTTCTGCTCCAGTGTGTAGAAGTGTTTCTGTGAAACAACAACGGCTTTTAATATCTTGGTGAGGTGTTCAGGGAGAGGGGGAATGATATATTCAAAATGTGCAACGAATCGCTAAAAATCGGTGAAATTCTCTTTCACAGTGAGGTGAACAGTGGAAGGTTCAGGGATGGGGACAATTCACTCTTGGGCCACTTGAACTTCTGCCCTGGGCTTGAAACAGAAGCTGCTGTCGCTCACCGGACACCAACCGTGCTGTCCATGCTGGTAGTGGTGCGCTGCAGTGGTGACACAGTATGTCCCACCTCCTATATATGTCACCTGCGGGGGCACATGGCCTTGTGCCATTGCCTCCATGGTGCAATTTATAGGCTTCGCGCCAGTAGTTCTGAACCCGCACTGTGGTTTTGAATGGGCATTCAAGTGCTGGGGACACAGGATGATGTGTGCTCCCCGGCTCCGGCAGCCCGAGAGGTTGGTACCCATCATTGCATGCTCCCATCGAATGACATAAGGTGGGACCCCCGTGTAGAGAATGTGCGCACCCCCCTGAATGACTCCAATGTTCTCCACCCTGTATACCGGGGCGGGTTTGGCTGTCTTTCCCATCACCGGCATTCTTACCATTATACCCATAATGGTGTGATTAGACCGTCCACAGTCCACTGGGACTGGGTAGGCCTCTGAAGCTAGTCTGAGCTGGCACAGGCTCAATGCATTCTCAAAAGGGTGGAGGGCTGCGAGGTGCTTGTTGCTAATCCAGGAGGGGACTAAGCCTTACTTTAAATCCTCCAGATTACTGCGGCCCTCGCCCAGTAACCACGCCCCGTATAGCACACAAGCTTCGTTCTGCGCAGCCTGATCAGACGCATTCCGATCCTCCCTGATGAGAGCATTTACCATTTTGGCGTGTTTCTCCAGCTCCGCTATTATCTCTTTTAAGTGTAGTGTCATGGCCTGGTCCTCGTGTAACTCAGAACCCACTACCTTATTCTCATCAGTCAGTATCTTTCTTAGCTGTGTTTTCAAACCATTAATCTGAGTTTGTAGCTCCACGTCATCCAGTGCGTTGATGACGGAAGTTCCTGTGTTAAAAGCTGTGAAAATATCATTTACTGCACCCCTTCTTTGTCTCCCTATTCTGTCCAAGACCTCATGTGGTGTGGTGTACAATTCGGCTCTGTCGACATCGGCAAAATCGAATTCGTAAAACTGTTTAAACATGTTTGTTAACAGGACCTGGTATAATTGCTCTGTTTCCTTGGGGCACCACGCTGGTAATCTTACCTCGGTGAGGTTTAAAATCACCGAAGCCACCGCGTAGTGGACCCCTTGGTACAGTACCTGACCTGTGGGTACCAATACCAATCCTTTCCCGGGTCCCTTTGTCGTGGTGGGGCACCCTTCCTTGAGGGCTTTTGCTACCAGAACTGTGGGCAGGGGCTTGCCGGGTCGGGTGATGAGCTCAGTGGCGTTCACTGGGATCTGTGAGTATGGGACTCCGCACGCCCATGAGCTGACGTCCCACCTCATTCCTTGCCCAGCATCCTGCCACTGTCTTTGGAAAAAGATCGAGATGCCTGTGGGGCAAGTGCTTTGTGAACCCCACATACAGATGTAGATCCCCTCATCTGGCTCCCACCATTTCTCCCAACAGACACTCAACCCCCCGTGTGTCCCCGTAATTGTCCGATGGGTGTTATTACCCAATCTTTCCCAGTCCACAGTGGAGTTCTTCATGGTGCTGCTCAACTTACGCAGCCACCACCATCGATCCAAGGGTACGTGGCCGTTGCAAACAAGGCAGATCTTCTTGCCCACGGTGACGCTGATCCTGGGTGCAATGATCCCCACCCTGGGGCACATCAGAGACGTTTCTCTGTATGCAAACCCCGTCTGGCTGGAGTATTCAGAGGAGTTCGACCCCAGCCAGCCTGGCCATCTCCCTTCATGGAAGTAGGCCGCAGTCTCTTCAGCGTCCCGTGAGCCGGTTCCATCAGTCGCGATGGGGCCTCTATTTCCAGAGCACCCATAAACGGTGGAGTCCTTGGTGCGGCCCCGATAGGCCCAGCTCCATCCAGCCATCGCGATCGCGACGAGAATCCCTCTCATCTTTACTGGCTTCTGCAACAAACCACACAAATATAGCCAGGCTCCCGAGAGATTCGGGCTTAGGTGACGGCATGATCAGGTCTTCCGACCTCGATCCAAAACAACACACACACACTGGGCAGATTTAAAGCTACTTAAAATTCAAATTATCTTAATATTTACACTTAAAACTTAAACCTAAACTAAACTTATGTACAGCGCCGCCCGTCCCCGGGCGGCTTGCCTAATCCCTGATCGGACTGCAGCTCACCGCTCCCTGTGGCGGGGCTGCAGTGACCTTTGGCTCTGGTTCCCCACAGCCTTTCGCTGTTAAACGGGGACTGTGTTTTCTCAAGGATTTCTGAAGTCGGCGTCTACTGGGAGTGGGTGACTCGGGCCAAGACTTTACAGGCTGAGGCGTTCGGGTCAACCTGCGAGAAGGTACTTTGGGCGTGGCTCCCTTAGCGAGTGGACATTCGGGTGGGACCTCAGCTCTCACAGCCCGTGGCTTTTCCACGACTGTAGGCTTCGGCTCCCTTCCCTCAGGCTCCGCCCCTTTGGGATTTGGGCAGGCTCCCTTGGCGAGTGGACCTTCGGGTGGGACTTCAGCTCTCACAGCCCGTGGCTCTTCCACGACTGTGGGCTTCGGCTCCCTCCCCTCAGGCTCGGCCCCTTCGGGAATTGGGTCTGTGGCAGACGGCTCCTCCCCACCTGTCCCTACAGGTGGAGGATCTCTGCCCCCAACTTCTACCTCCCCCACGCTCGAGTCGAGGGCGGGATCTCCGTCCTCCGACTCCTCCTCCTCCAGAATCGTGTCGAGGGCGGGACCTTGCTGTTCGGGTCCCTCCTCGTCCGAGTCCCAGGCCATCGGAGAAGGCTCCCCCCAGGTGGGCGGGACCTCTTCTCCTTCCAAGCAGGCTACAATGCCAGCTTGTGTGGTCTGTGACTCATCGCGCGCCTCAGGCCGAGGATCTTTATCCTCAGACCTGGCTTCGGTTGCTGATGTTTTTGACCCGGTTTAAACAGTTTGCACTGATTGATGTGAAACCATTTAGTGCGCCGGGGCAACTTCACAGCGTATACCATGGGGCTAGCTTTGCCAACAATTTTGTAGGGTCCCCGGTACAGTGGTTCTGAACTCCCCACTCGGGCAGAGTCTCCTACCATGACCTTATCTCCCACTTCCCACTCCTGGGCTCCGGTGGCGGGGATCGATAGATCTTGTACCGATTCCCGCCTGGCCTGATCTATGGCTCTCTCACCGGCGCGGATGGTCAGACCCAGGAATTTCACCTCCGGCTGGACGATCCGTGCCTTCTTTGGGTTTACCTTAAAACCCTTTTTACCTAACAGCTCCAATAACTCGGCCAATAGTGGGCCATGCTCCTCTCTTGAGTCTGTGAGCAGGAGCAGGTCGTCCACATATTGCACTAGCTGATGGGGCTGGCTGAACTCTTTTAAACTTCCTGCCATGCATTGATGAAAAATGCTGGGGCTGTTGTGGAAACCCTGTGGCAAGCAGTTCCAGGTGGACTGTTGCCCTTTAAACATAAAGGCAAACTTGTACTGATCCTCCCTCCGTAAAGGGATGGACCAAAACCCATTAGAAATATCCAGCACCGTGAACGTGGTCGCGGAGGCTGGAATACTTCCTATCAGGTCGGCAACTGCTGCTACTGTTGGTGCGCAGGCTGGGATGTTGCTATTGAGGACTCTGTAGTCCACCATGGCTCTCCAGGAATTATTCGGCTTCTTTACCGGCCATAACGGAGAGTTCACATGGGTGGCTATCGGTCTCAACACACCCTGCTGCACCAGTGAAGATATTGCTGTCTCCATGTCGGGCTCCGCTGCCCTGGGGAAGTTGTACTGTTTTTGGGGTCGGGCCATGGGGTCCCCGTCTATGCTAACCTCAAACCCGGTGACCCTCCCGCAATCGTGCTTGTGAGTGGCAAACATCGCTATGTGGTCGCACACGAATGCCTGTAAATCTTGTGGCACACACGCGACCATGAGCTCGAGGCCATAGCCCGCTTTTGGCTTCACGGTATCCTTTCTCCTCCCCCTGGGAAGATGACTACCTGGCCTGGCTCACCCTTACCCGCTCCCCAAAGACAATGATTTCTTAGGTCCACGAGGATCCCGTGTTCGACCAAGAAATCGGACCCTATGATCCCTTTCCCATTCTCCACCTCCCACTTCATTAGTATACACCTCCACTTGGTGCGGAGTGGTCCTATATGAATGGAGAGGGGAATGGAATGTGCGCCAGCCTGTTCCTTGCCTGTGAAGCCCAACAAAACATATGGAACCCCGGTGGACAGAGGCGAGGTGGCGGGGTTATCTGTGTGGATCACGGTGCACGATGCCCCCGTATCCAACAAATAGGTCCCCTTCACCTCCTGCACTTCCATCTCCACGAGGGGTCGCCTCCATATATCGTATCGCAGCGCACACAAGTAAACGGGCTGCGTCGGCTCTAGTCATTTGGGCACAGCGGTCGGGGTTTCAGGAGCGACAAGACCGGTGGTGACAGCTATTTTTTCCTGCGAGGTCATCAGAGACCGCATTGTCTGTATGATCGCTTCAATTGCAGCGGGATCCACTACTGCACCAGCTCCTTGCGCTGAGGCAGGAGTTACGGCTTGGTTTTGGGCTGGTACTGAGGCAGCAGTCTGGGCTTGGGCTTGGACTGCGGGAAATTTCCCTCTACTATCCTTCCACGGATTTCTACAGTCCTTGCGCCAATGTCCATCCTTCCCACACCCGTAACAATTGAGCTTGGCTTGGACAGGGCGATTCCCTTCCTGCCTCCACTCCTTCTTGCTTGGGGCTGCGGGTTTTGCCTCATGCACCTTTCCTTTCTGGGGAGGTGTTTCCTGACTTCTACAGTTCTTATACGCCACATTTAACTGACGGAGTACCGCTTCTTCCGTGACACCGGGACCTTGGGGATCAAACCATGATCTGGCTAGGGCCCGTATCTCTGGCAAGTTGTTGGTAACCACGCAACGGAGCCAATGAACCCACTGTTCGTCGCTCATTTGAGCCCGTTCAGGCATACCCGGACAGCTGCGTCAATACACTGGCCGCAGCCTTTCTGCGAAAACCCGTGGGGGTTCTCCAGATAGCTGCAGGGTCCCTTCCACACGGTCGAACGGACTACCGTCATTCACTCCCATTACTTCTAAAACCTCCTCCTTGAGATCCGTATACCCTTTCCATCCCCTCTTGGCATCCTCTGAGAGGCACTGAAGGATTGTAGGATCCCGGGAGAAAAGCAACAGTTTCGCCTGTTCCTGATCATCGCAGTCATTTATGGCTGCTGTTTCCTCTATCTCCCTGAAATGAATCGAGGGATCTCCCTTTACTGTGAGTCATGTGAGGTGGCTCACCATGGACCTTAAGTTCGGGCCAGCGTAGGGCACCACGAGCTGGTTCTGGTGGGGTCCGATACCGCCATCGGCAGTGTTGGGACCGAACCTCTGGTGCCGAGCGGGACACATCGGTGCCTGTCCCGGTTTTGCGACCAGTGGTTCTTCCACGCACTCCACCTCGGCTACCTCCTCCTTTTCCGACCAAGTCTCACTATAGCTCGGCAGTGCTGAGGGCTCGGTGGCTGGTACCACAATTACCTCAGCTGGAATCGGCTGTTTCGATTCCTTCAAAAAGTCCATGTGACTGGCTTTCGGGCTGACGAGACACACCATGCCTCTTGCCTTAACCACGGCCGCTCTTAGGTCCTCTATGGTCTTTTGGCAGGGGCCATGGTCTGTGCTCTCAAACCCGTGCTCGAGGGCCAGCTTGTAAGCTGCCTTAACCTCCACTACTCTCTCCTCCTGCGCTCTTAGCTGTTGTGCGAGGCAGGCGCTTTTCTCCCGTATCCTCGTTTCATTGATCTTTGCTTCAGTAACCTGGCACTCCAGGTACTCTATCCTCGCCTGATGCTGACTAGCTACCACTTGGTGTTCCTGATTCAGTGCGTGAAGCGCTGTGATGAGTTTTTCCCCACCCATGGCCTTTTCCTCTATCTCTGCTGCCTGGGCTGTGATTTTGGCTGCCTGTGCTGCAACGACTCGGTCCAAGATCTGGACCTGCTTCTTGTAACACATCAGCCACACTGCCTTTTCCACTGACTTCTTATGCTCTTTGCTCTCTATCCATCTGATGGCTGCATCCACTGGACGCCCATCCAGCAAGAGATCGGAAATCCACTGTTTAGTGAGATTTACCTTGCCAAAGACATAATCCGCTATTCTCTCATCCATTGCATTTCGACCATTCAAACTTGGATCTACTACATTGCAATCCTGCTGCCAGAGTCCTGCCGCGGTCACCATTTTCTGTAAGGGGTTTTCCTCGAGAGGTTTCCCTGAGGTTTCTCTCTCTAGAGGCCTCTCTCTCTTGCACAGTAAACCTTGAGTGGTTCGACCCACTCGCCCCTTAGATTCTGTACTCTGGACTTAGGCGCAGGAACTACAATGTAGAGAAACCTCATGTAGACCAAGTTTGATGAAACAAAATGGAATTTTATTGCAAATGGAAAAATATATCAAATATCAAATCAAATGCAACACAGATAAGAGTACGGTACATGGGAGGGAAAAACAAACACAAACAAATCACAACGACATTATACTAACTAAGGCAAATGCAGGCATCTTATATTCTACAAAGATCATCATGAAATAAGGAAACACACGGAACATCGAGGGACAACAACTCATGTTAATTGTACCCTTAAATCCACCCCCTTATTAAACCTATCTAGATCTGATTGTGAAGGGCCAGAAACATGCTCACCAATCCCACTAGGAAGTGCAAGGTTTTGAAAACGCGTCTGTGTTTGGTCCTTTCAGGCGTCTCGTCTCCACATGGATTGTGGAGCCCCTGCGAACTGCGCCACACCTCTCTCCTGAGGTGGGGGTCGGGGCGGCTGGACACCGGCGGGCCTAGATGTTGGCGGGGTCGAGGATCGTCGGCTCGACCCTGGTTAGAGGAGCTCTGGGCTGGTGTGCCCCCTTCTACCTTCAGCTACGGCCCGGGGATGGTCGATGATCCCCCGATAGTTTTCCCCGGGGCGGGACGCTGGTTTCGAGCGACTTTCTTTATACAGTCATAATTATCTTTCTCCTCCGACGGTGGCGAGGAGTCCGCTGATCTTTCCCCAAGCCAGCTCCTCTTTGCCCAGCTCAAAAGCTGGACAGGCTGCTGGGGCTGCAACGACTGTCCGATTTTAAACTGTCCTTTTTCTCGGCTCTCTTTTTGACTGTCCGAGCTTGTTGATTCAAGCTTCCTCCAGCATCTTCTTCCAAGCTGTTTCTTCCTCCTCAAGCTGTGTGTCCGGGGTGCTGCGCTCCGTGCTTCAACTGCTGAAAGGTCTCTTCAGTTATACCTTTCTTCCCGAGGCCTCACTTCCCGCCCAAAATCAGGTTAGTCTTTGTTTTAACTTTGGCGGGCTTTGAGCACAGCGGGGCAGTTATTATATTTAAAATCATTTTAAGCGGCTGGTAACAGGCCCATCTCTGGTTGGAAATGGCTTTCATTGTTTTGAATGTCCTGCTGATCTCGTTATCTAGTCCTGGGTGCTGTTCTCATGAATATGAAATGATCCCCTTTTGTCTGGGGCAGCATCTTGATGGCCTCTGTCTCCAGGCCGATCTTGACTAGATCTGCATCTAATCCATATGCATACCTGTGGGTCTGGTTTCGTTCTCTCAGAAAACGGCTTCCAGAACTTACTAAGGGTTCAATCCACGTAGCTGTCTGAGGTTGCGCAGGAACCATTTTAAAGTGGCCCAATAAGCTGGTCACATGGTATGGTGGCCATTTTGTATGCCCCTTTTACTGGGCTTTTTTTAAAACAGTCTTAGAATCACGGCCTCTTCTGCCATTTAACCCTTATTAATATGAAATCCAATTTTGCGAATCCTACAAGCTTACCCTCTACTCATCTCTTTTTGTATTCCTGGGAAATATGAAGCTTCTTTCCCCTTCAACAACATTTAAGAAATATTGCTCTTTTCTTAGAAGGATTACTACCCAGTACTATAATCCAGTTCACCCTCTCCAAGTCTTCGTTTGTGTCTTTACGTTTTATTAAATTTTGTAGTACCATTAAGTTATCTTTTAGGTATTCGTGGTCACCGATGTAGGTATTGGATGAATTCTTACTTAATAATCGAGTTCGACTCCAGGAGAACAATCAAAAAGGTTTTTAATGCAGGAACAGAGGAATTCAAACAGGTTGCAGAGCTAGGTACAGGAGAGCCATAAAATAGGTCTTCACCAGATGGTGACGCCACGAGGACTGAATAGGCAGTCCCATGGATTGCGTGATGACGTCATCGCGTTCTTCCCGCGCTTGGGTAGTCACGTGACTTGCGTGATGACGTCATCGCGTTTGCCCGTGCTTGGGACGGTCACGTGATGTGCGACGTGACGTTATCGCGTTAACCCGCAACATCGCGTTTGCCCGCGCTCCCAAAGGAGGAAAGCCCCGCACCGGCTACATCGTTACGTTAAAGGGAATTATGTACGGTAAGTAAGGGACACTCGGTGGTACCGCTACATGCGCCCCCCCAGAATTCGCTTTAACGGACGTCGAACGGTGAGGTGGTCTGACGAGCCTGTCCGAACGACTCCTGTAGTCTCAAGACAGAGACTGCTGGGTGGTTGGCGTTCTGGCGGGCGGTCGTTCTTGGGTTGCCGTAACGACGATGGGTGCCTGATGGTCAGGCGGGCGGTCGTGGTGTCTTGACGTGGCGGGTGAGGTCAAAATATGTGGTCCGGTAGACGGGGTCTTGAGCGGATCCCGATGCGTGTAAGGGTGAATAAAACATATTCAGCCCTGCGAAGGACCATGGTGTCATGGCGAATAAAACGTATTCAGTCATGCGAAGGACCATGGAAGCGTGTGACCTCTGTAGCCCGTGGCTCGAAGCGGGCGCTGGGGCGAAACCGCTGGCCGCGTCATAACGACTGGCAGGTTGGGCAGACACGGACCATGGCTCTGTCATTGTTGGGAAAATGTCCCCAGTCTGACGAAATCTGCAGGAACGCCGAACGGGTGATCCAGGAGGAAAAAAAACGTGGGTCTGGGCAGGTCGGTGAACTCGCCGACAGGCGAGCGAACTCTCCGACAGTCGGGAACGCATGGAACGGTGCATGCCATAGTGCTACTACGGTAACACAGAAGAGAGTGAACCGTTGCTGCGTTGATCAGTGATCGGTGATGACAGCAATTTTCACGTGGCCGATCATGGCCGCGGGATGCCCGTTGGACCCGTCCTCGATGGTCGCAGCGTCAGTAGATGTTTGCTTTTGTTGAGGGGAAAACTGTAGAGAGGGTGGCAACGCTTCTAGTTGTTGTTGATTGCGGTAGGGGGAAAAACTGCCGGGAGGGCGGCAATGCTTCTAGTTGTTGTTGATTTCGGTAGGGGTAAAAATTGCCGGGAGGGCGGCAACGCTTCGCCGTCGCGCCAAAAAGCATGGTAGAAAAGACAGACCAGCAGGCTGAAGGGCTGGTGCGGCGTCGGCGGGGGATGGGTCCTCGTGGTTTGTGAGGGGCGAGTCCTCGTGGATTGCGAGGGGCGAGTCCTCATGGGTTGCGAGGGGTGGTTTGCGAGGACTGAGTCCTCGTGGCCTCTCCGCCGGGGCGCGCTCCAATCCTGTGAGCCCGTAAACGTGCTGTACCCGCGCTGTGAGGGTGTTATACTTGCCATTCTGCCGTGGGGTTGCTGAAGAGGCTGACGCTCCGAAAGTCGGCAGAGCTGTCGAAAACGGAGGCCATATCCAGGTACGTGGTCTGCGCCGTATCGATGTTGCACAAGGCGAACGGGGCTTCTACCAGGATAAAGCACGAGGGCGGTTGTTGCTCCCAGTGTTGCGGTAGCTGAGCGAAACGGCTGTAGCTTCCAGGCATGCTTCTTTCGTGAAAGACGTTCATGAAAAATCGGGGTCCAGCTGCGCTGCTTTCGTGAAAAACGTTCATGAAAAACGGGGTCACCAATGTAGGCATTGATGAGCTCCCATCCTCACGTCGTTGGTCACCAATTGTAGGAATTGGTGTTCATCGGTTGTTGTTCGTCGGTTGTTGTTCGTCGTGCCGTTCTTCTGTGAAAACGTTCACAGAGACGGGGTTCAGGCTGTGCGCTTCCTCCGTGAAAAACGTTCACGGAGACGGGGTCACCAATTGTAGATATTCGTGGTCACCGATGTAGGTATTGGACGAATTCCTACTTTATAATCGAGTTCGACTCCAGGAGAACAATCAAAAAGGTTTTTAATGCAGGAACAGAGGAATTCAAACAGGTTGCAGAGCTAGGTACAGGAGAGCCATAAAATAGGTCTTCACCAGACGGAGATGCCACGAGGACTGAGTAGGCAGTCCCGTGGATTGCGTGATGACGTCATCACGTTCTTCCCGCGCTTGGGTAGTCACGTGACTTGCGTGATGACATCATCGCATTTGCCTGCGCTTGGGACGGTCACGTGATGTGCGACGTGACATCATCGCGTTAATCCGCGTCATCGCGTTCGCCCGCACTCCCAAAGGAGGAAAGCCCCGCACCGGCTACATCGTTACGTTAAAGGGAATTATGTACGGTAAGTAAGGGACACTCGATGGTACCGCTACAATCTCCTGTTTAACACCGCCTCATTAGTAAAAATCTAAAGATACAATAATCACAATAGGTTCAGATGTTCACCCAAGAGATCTCAGCTATTTAGTACTGAATATTAAATCCAATTTAGGTTTCTCCTCTGGAAGTATCCACAATGTGCTGAGTCATAAAACAATTGTGGAATATTCAATACATTTCCATATTACCACCTATCGCATTTGATAACCCATTTCATACCTAACAGTTAAAATCTCCCAAACTTATAACCCTGCAATCCTTTGCCACTTTGCTATTTTCTGTACAAAGTTACGGCAACTTATTTCTAATGCTTCAAGTATTTATGAAAATACCTCAATAATCCATTTAGGCTCTTTTAGATACCCACTTCATTCCTTAAACTACATTCTCCTGAATTACTTAAACTAGTCGAACCTTTATTATTAGCTGCCCCATCTTTCACTGAATGCGCTACCTTATCACTTGTTCATAGTAATTCAAAGGATTCTCAGTTTTAATTTTAACTTTTTGTGCCCTATGAGATATCTGCGCTCCTCTAATTCTGGCCTCTTCAACATCCCTGATTTTAATTGCCCCAGCATTGGCGGCCGTGCCTTCAGTTGCCAAGGCCCTAAGCTCTGGAATTCCCTCCCTAAACCTCTCTGCCTCTCTATTTCTCTTTCCTCCTTTAAGACGCTCCTTAAAACCTACCTCTTTGGCCAAGCTTTTGGTCATCTGCCCTAATATCTCCTTATGTGCCTCGGTGTCAAATTTGGTTTTATAATTGCTCCTGTGAAATGCCATGGGACGTTTTACTATGTTAAAGGCGCTACATAAATACAAGTTGTTGTTGTTGCCAGTCTCTGACTTATTTAAATGTCATCCCTCTTAAATAGTTTCCCCTCCTCCACAAATTTCATCTAGCCATCTATAAAAACAAGATTTTCCTTCTACTTAACTCTGACAGCCAATCTGTTTCCCTCGCCCTCCAAATTCAGAAAACTGTGAAAGGGGCTGTATAACTTGATGCTGTCCACTCATTGTATTCTGAAAAACCTAGCACTGTAAATCCATTACATGCAGAATAATGGCACAACTGCCGGAAAATGTATGCGGACCTGAGCGGAGGCAGCACTGGAGGAGGTGACAGAACATAAATAGAGCGGGATCAGAGGCAGCGCGGACCTAAGCGGAGGTGGCAGTACAATTCCTGTAAATTCTAAAACAACAAAAAAAACAAGGAGTGATGTCACAGGACAGCAGCTAAGCAATTGGTTGGTGAGTATTAATTTTTTTTTTCTAAGCTAGGACAGTGGTTTAAACTAAGAGTGGGAAACTATAACATAATTTATTAAATTAAAAACTTAATCAGATACACTAATTAATATAACTATAAATAATTGTTGAATAAAGATTTTAACTGATTAAATAAATAAAAGAAGTTTAGATTAAGATATGGCAGAGCAGGTTGTGTGTCTGGATTGTAGTATGTGGGCGTTTGTGGACAGTGAGACTGTTCCAAGTGAGCACATCTGCAGTAGATGTCTCCATCTCGAATCTCTCCGGCTCAAAGTCATTGAGTTGGAGTGTGAGTTAGAGACACTCTGACGCATGAGGGAGGGGGAAGAGTATCTGGACAGTTTGCTCCAGACCTCAGTCACACCTCGTAGAGAAGTGCAGGATCAAAACGGGGTTGGTGTGACCCATAGTGTACAGAGTAAGGGGAACCCAGGTAAGAAAGGGAACGAGGAGCCACAGAAACTGATCCTATCCAACAGGTACAATGTACTTGCTGCCTGTGAGGATAAAGATAAAGATTGTCGGAAGGACAGCCAGAATACGGACCATGACACTTTGGAGCAGGAGGCTGTCCTAAGGGGGGGGGGGGCGGGGCGGAGGGGGGGAGGAGGAGGAGAGGAAGTGTAATGTGGTAGTTGTAGGGGATTCTATAATTAGGGGGCCAGATAGCATCCTTTGTAACCAAGATGGAGAGTCCCACATGGTATGTTGCCTACCTGGTGCCAAGGTAAGGGACATCTCGAACTGGCTTGAAAGGATACTGGAGAGGGAGGGGGAGGATCCAGTCATTGTGGTCCATGTTGGGACCAACAACCTAGGGAAGAGTAGGCAAGAGATCCTGTTTGGGGAGTACCAGAAACTAGGAGCTAAATTAAAGAACAGGACCTCAAGGGTTATAGTCTCTGGATTATTACCTGAGCCACGTGCAAATTGGTGCAGGGATAAGCTGATTAGGGAAGCGAACACGTGGCTAAAGGAGTGGTGTGGGAAAGAGGGGTTCCATTTCATGGGGCACTGGCACCAGTATTGGGACGGGAAGGAACTGAGCCATTGGGACGGGCTCCACCGGCCTGGGACCAGGGTCCTAGCGGAAAGGATAAATAGGGCGGTCACATTGGCCGGAGTTTTCCAGGGTGTCAGTGGATGGGATCGGTGGCTGGTCGGGTGGGAAAGTGCTTTTTTGACAGTGGGTCGGGAACCGCTGTCAACCCGCCACAACGCGCCTTTCCCAATGTCTGTCAGTGCTGAGCAGACCCGACAGGCAGCGGCGGGCGACCCAATTAATCGCATTATTGCCTTGTTGACAGATCATTAACAGGCTTTTTTAACTAACCTTTTCACTTTAACTACATGGCCACGGGAACCACGCTGTTCGGGGACCACGGCTGTCAATCTGAGGCGGGAATTCAGTGGCCCTTGCTCCAGCTGTTAATTGACAGCTTCAAATGTACAGTAAAAGTTCCGACATGACAGATTATCACTTTCCTCAGCCACAAGATGTTTCTCAGTCCATTCCCAGCAGAGATTCTGCAGGCTTTTCACTCTCCACTCTCCATCCAGTATCACCTCATTGGAAGAACTCTCTCACCATTGACAGAATGCTTCTGTCATCTCTACTTCACCTGCCATCTATTCCATCAACATGGGTGCCCTTTATACTCTCTCATCTTGGTCCTCAGAATCTGACCATGATCAGCCCCAACACGAGCAGCACCAGCTGCACCAACAGCAACACCAAACTTTTCACCTGATGCTGCACAGGACACAGGGCACCAGCACCCGACAACATTGTTGCTCGGGACGCCAGGGGTGGCCTCAGCATGGCCAGATTTACTTCACTTGACACTGGACACCCTGGCTGCCACATGATGCACCAGGTTGTCACCACCCCACACCACCCCAGATCATTGAAAGGTTTGCACCACTGCACTCAGGTTCTCATGATCACATCCCTGCTTGTGCCCTCCTCTGCAATGTGCAACCAGGCTGTGTACCTCTCCTGAAAGGATTTTTACTAGTTCTAGCCCCTTTGGGGCTATCCCGGATCAGGCGTATTTCTCAGATGTTCACCTTCAACTAGAGGTTGAGGTAGCCGAATCCTAAAGACGCTTAACTGGGTCTAAAGGTCTGGGCTATTTCTCCTTAAAGGAAAGGAGCAACCCGAGAATGTTACCATCCTCCAGATAGCATTTTTAATAAGTTTAGCCAGACAGTAAAGTCCCGGATATTATGAGGGTCCGGAGATTTCCTTCAGAAATTGAAACTCTTCACCAAAGAGTGTACAAAGATTGGGTTCACGAGTTATTGATACAGAAGTTTTATATGAGACAATTCTGAAAATATATAGAGATTTATTAAAAAACTGACATGCAGCAGGCGGTTAAGAAGGCAAATGGTATGTTGGCCTTCATAGCGAGAGGGTTTGAGTACAGGAACAAGGATGTCTTGCTGCAGTTGTACAGGGCCTTGGTGAGACCACACCTGGAGTATTGTGTGCAGTTTTGGTCACCTTATCTGAGGAAGGATGTTCTTGCCATGGAGGGAGTGCAGCGAAGATTCACCAGACTGATACCTGGGATGGCAGGAATGACGTATGAGGAGAGATTGGGTCGATTGGGCTTATACTCGCTGGAGTTTAGAAGAATGAGAGGGGATCTCATTGAAACTTATAAAATTCTGACAGGACTGGACAGACTAGATGCAGGAAGGATGTTCCCGATGGTCGAGGAGTCCAGAACCAGGGGTCACAGTCTAAGGATAAGGATTAAGCCATTTAGGACTGAAATGAGGAGGAATTTCTTCACCCAGAGAGTGGTGAACCTGTGGAATTCTCTACCACAAAAGGCAGTAGTGGCCAATTCATTAAATATATTCAAGAAGGAGTTGGATATATTTCTTAAGGCTAAAGGGATCAAGGGATATGGGGAGAAAGCAGGGACAGGGTACTGAATTTGGATGATCAGCCATGATCGCATTGAATGGCGGAGCAGGCTCGAGGGGCCGAATGGCCTACTCCTGCTCCTATCTTCTATGTTTCTATGCAATTTACAGTTGGTGAATTAGTCAATTGCAACATTAACAGTTTTAAAAAGAGAAAAAATACAATCTTATTCTTAACAGAGAATCCTACTTATAAATCTTAACTTCGCCACAGTATTACCATTCTTAAACTTGTCTGTTACAGGATATCCATCAATTATCAAGATAGCAGTTACCTTCAATCCCCGAGGTACAAAAGAGTGAAGAACTACAGAGCCGCCCCTGTAGTTGCGAATCGCTTTGCCCGATTAAAGCAAGTCTGATTATCTCATTCGAGACTCCAATATTTATACCCCTTTTTCAGTTGTTCTTCATAAGGTTTCTGTTAATCCAAGTTAATAATCACTAATAATCTTTTAGCTGACCTACTGAAATTCTTACTGCCACAGCATCAATAGCTATTGGGAGGTTATCATATGTGGGCAAAGGGCAGATGTACCTTACATCATGTCATTCTCAAGAAGTTTTAATCAAGATCATTCATCCAGGGCAGACCTTTGTCTTATTTTAATAAGGTTAACCATTCGGGGCCACCCATTCTTCTGTTTGAATAAGGTTACTTATTCAGGGTCCACAACTTGTCCTATTTCAATAGCCAGAATTCTTTCATAGCTATTTCATAGTTAGGTTTCTAAATTTCCAAAGAATTTATAAGGTAGAGTTCCTTATAAGGTACTCTTTAGGGTTAACGACTGTCTTATCTCAACGAGGCCAGAATTCTTTCAGAAGGTAGGATTTCCAAATCCAGTTTGCCATGCCTTCCTTTAAAAAAGTTATATAGTATATTTTTCTATAAAGGTTATATAGAAGAATTCCTTCACATCCTGGGGAGGTCTCATCCGCCCATATGGAGGGAGTCATGGGAGAACCTCGGTGCAGCCCTGCACCTCTGTGCAGTGCTTGAATCATCTCAATGAAAGAAAGGATGAAAGAAAGAAAGACTTGCATTTATATAGCACCTTTCATGACCACCGGATATCTCAAAACGCTTTACAGCCAATTAAGTACTTTTGGGGTGTAGTCACTGTTGTAATGTGAGAAACATGGCAGCCAATTTGCACACAGCAAACTCCCACAAACAGCAATGTGATAATGACCAGATAATCTGCTTTTGTTATGTTGGTTGAGTGATAAATATTGGCCAGGACACCGGGGATAACTCCCCTGCTCGTCTTCGAAATAGTGCAATGGGATCTTTTACTTTCACCTGAGAGAGCAGACAGGGACTTGGTTTAATGTCTCATCCAAAAGATGGCACCTCCAACAGTACAGCACTCCCTCAGCACTGTACTGGGGTGTCAGCCTTGTAAGATTCGAAATTTTCAGCAATAACCACACAAGAAAACAGGATAAAATAAGACAGTTTATTGACCAATGTAAGCTTGCACAGAAAAACCTTTGATAAAAGGGCATACAAAATGGCCGCCGGGCCTCGTGATCAGTTTCTGGACCATTTGATTTCTGTTACTGCAAGCCAGACAGGCTTGTGGATTGAAAACAGTAAGCCCGCGAAAGCCAGTATCGGGAAATCGAAACTCAGGGAAACAGCATACATATTCAATGGATTCTAAGTACAGGACGGTGTCAGGCAAACAGGATGGGGCCCATCAAGATATGGGCGGACAATGCATGAACAATTATACCCATTTAATGTACAAAGGAGAAACCATTTAACAGCCATCAAGGGAAATCTCCAGACCGATCAATATGCGAACCGAGTCACGGTGACAATGTAAAAGACATTAAAAGACATTATTGGCCAGGAAGGCCAGTTAAGTTATCACCGGCTCCCGTTACAAGACAAAGCACCCCTGCAGAGATTTCTGCCCACCAAAATTAATACAAAGACAGGACTATGATTTGGCGGGAGATAAGACTGTCCCAAAAGGATATAACTATGGATTGAAAATCCATCAAAGTGACGGTTACACAGATCCAGGATCAAGTTCACGTTTCACTTCTTCGGAATTCGACCAAGACGTTTCTTCTTTTCGAGGACGCTTCGGACGGACTTTTCAGTGCAAGGCAGCACTTCGATTTCGGGACACGATCGGTGTTCAGCCAGACAAGGCTCGGCCACGACGGGAAGACGACGAGGGTGGCCCGGGTGCTGTTGTCGGGAGATCATCGACGACCCAGGCCGAAGGAGAAGACACCCTCGGGAAAAACCGACGATCCAGGTCGGATAAAAAGGACATTCCGAGCCTAGCCAGGCAAGGCCTCGACAGGTGCATCCATTTCTTCAATATCACATTGGTGGCAGGGACTGCTCCATGAACCCAAATCCACAATAGTGGATCTCAACCTTGACGAGCGCTCATCGAGGCTGTGTCTACCCCGCCGCCTCGAGAGAGAGAGAGAGAGAGAGAGAGAATATCGACTGCGCCAGAAGTTTCCAGATCCACGTGACGACGGAAAGCTGTGCTAAAAGATTGCGAACCCCTTTTTGCGATTCTGATAGTGGTGAGCATGATCCTGAGTTCCTCAAATCGAAACTTAGTTTAGGTATTTAGGGGAGGGAGTAAGGTTAAATCGTAATGTGCTTCCCCTTTTACGACGTGCCGTGTGTTCCCCATTTCCATAGAGTCAAGTTCATAAATTTGTGCATGATTGTAGTTACTTTAATCTGTGCCTATGACATGTATTTTGTAATGCTTCAAACTGTTTAAAAATAAAAGCATCCATTTTGGGCTATTCAACCTGGTCTATTGAGTCCTTTCTCTGCACTACAGCTCTCTGCATCTAAGTCCAAGGTCTAGAACCATAGGGGAGAGTGGGTCGAACCACTCAAGGGTAATTATTGCACAAAGCCTGGCAGGAGACCAGAATGAGCAAGAGAAACCCCCTACAGAAATGGCGACCGCGGCAGGACCTTGGCAGCAGGAAAGTAGTGTGTTAGATCAAGGTCTGAATAAACGAAATGTGATGGATGAAAGAATAGCGGATTATGTTTTTGGAAAACTCAACCTCACAAAACAATGGATATCTGACCTATTAAGGGATAGGCGCCCGCTAGACGCAGCCATCAAGTGGACAGTGGGTAAAGAGCATAAGAAATCTGTAGAAAAGTCGGTCTGGCTGATGTGCTACAAGAAGCAAGTCCAGCTTTTGGACCAAGTCGTTGCAGCACAAACAGCCCAGATCAAAGGGTTGCTTACAGACGTAGAGGAAAAGGTTGCGGGAGGTCAAAAACTGATTGAATCGCTTAACGCGCTGAATCAGGAACGCCACTCCACAACTCGCTGCCACGAAACCCGGGTAGAGTATTTAAAATGTCAGGTCATTGAAGCCAAGGCCTGTGAAGGTAGAATGAGAGAGAGGTGTTTCCGTCTAGCTAAGCAAATAGAGACCCAAGAGGAAAATCTTCTGGGAGCCAGGGCAGCATATAAGATGGCCATGGAGGATAGATCTGAGAGCACCGACCACAGCGCTTGCCGCCGGGAGCAAGAGGACCTGAGAACGGCCCTAGCCAAGGCAAACAGGTTGGTGTGTCTCATAAACCCACCAGCGAGCCAGCTATTGCTAGCCAAGGAATCCAAAAGACCGATTCCACTAGAGATAGTTCAGTAACCAACCCCCGAACCCTCTGCGCCTCCTGCTTATGATGAGTCTTGGACTCCGGGGAAGGAAACGGAGACGGTAAATGAAGAGATTCTTGAGGTAGAGCAACACCAGATAGTAGAGTCGGGGCCGGCGCCGATGTGTCCAACTCGACACCGGAGGCTCGGTCCGAATGAAGACAATGGCGAGGACGGACCCCTTGTGAATCAGATCATAATGCCCCACAGCGCACAACAGCTGAGGGCAATGATAAGTCACATCCCAAAACTCTCCGAGTCAGGAGATCCCTCCGTCCATTTTAGGGACGTGGAGCAGACCGCAGCAGTTAATGACTGCGACGGGGCTGAACAGTCTAAGGTGCTGCTGTTCTCCCTGGACAGCTCGCTCCTCCAGTGTCTCCCTGACGAGAGCAAGAGAGGGCACAGGGAATATGAGTTGTTACGGGACGAGATCCTGGAGATTATAGGAGAGGGTGACGGAACTCCGTTCCTCCGTTTAGAAAAGACAGTGCAGCTAGAGGGAGAACCCCCACGGGTTTTCGCCGGAAGGTTGTGGCCCGTGTATCGGCGCAGCTGCCCGGGAGGACCGGAACGGAACGCGCTAAATGATGAACAAAGGGCTCATTGGCTCCGGTGCCTGGTAGCAGGTTGCTTGCCAATAGTGAGGGAGCAGGCCAAAGCATGGTTTGACCCCACTAACGCCCGCTCCACGGAGGAACTAGTACTTGATCAGCTCACGATCAGTTACAGGAACAACAAGGGTAGGAAAACGCCTGTTTTAAAAGGAAAGGTACATGAGGCAAGGCCCGCAGCTTCTGCTAAAAAGGAATGGCATCAGGAGGGGAATCGCCCTCCCCAAGCCAACAGCAGTTGTTACGGGTGTGGGAAGGAGGGTCATTGGCGCAAGGACTGTAGAAATCCATGGAAGGATAAGAGAGAGAGAATGTTCGCCGCAGCCCAAGCCCGAGCCCAAGCCCAGACCGTTGCCCCAGCACCAGTCCAAGCCCAAGCCCAGACCGCTGCCCCAGCACCAGCCCAGAACCCAACCGTAGCCCCTGCCCCAACAACAGGAGGTGGTGCGGTTGTGGATCCCGCTACGATTGAGTCAATCTTGGAGACTATGCGGTCTCTGATGACCTCGCAGGGGAAGGTAGCAGTCGACAACAGCCCTATCGCTCCCGAGACCCCAACCGAAGCACCTAAATGACTGACGCCTGCGCAGCCCGTCTACTTGTGTCCGCTCCGCTATGACGCCTGGAGAAGACCTGTGGTGGAAATGGAGGTGGAAAGGGAAAAGGGTAGTTACCTGTTGGATACGGGAGCTTCGTGTACTGTGATCCACACAGCTAGACCTTTTGCCTCACCTCTGTCCACCCAGGCTCCATTCTTAGTAGCGGGTTTCACAGGCAGAGAACAGGCTGGCGCGTACTCCATCCCGCTCTCCATTCATTTGGGAGCACTCCACACCACATGGACGTGTATCCTATTGAAGTGGAGTGAGGGGGGTGGAAAAGGCATCCTCGGGGCTGATTTCTTGGTGGAACACGGGATCCTCGTGGACCTGAGAAATCACTGTCTCTGGGGAGCCGAGAGCGGTTTAGGTAAGGTAGTCGTAATCCCAGGGAGGGAAGAAAAGGGGGCCCAGTGCACCATGAAGCCGTCAGGAGGTTACGATCTCGAGCTCATGGTAGCGAACGTCCCAACGGACTTGCAGGCGTGTGTGTCGGAAAATCTGACCGCGTTTGCCACCCACAAGCACGACTGTGGGAGAGTCACTGGGTTTGAAGTCAGCGTAGACGGGGACCCCATGATCCGACCCCAAAAGCAGTATAATTTCCCCAAGGAGGCAGAACCCGACATGGAGACCGCAATATCTTCATTGGTGCAGCAGGGCGTATTGAGACCAATAGCCACTCACGTGAACTCCCCCTTATGGCCGCTAAAGAAGCCGGACAATTCGTGGAGAGCCACGGTGGACTACAGAGTCCTCAATAGTAACATACCAGCCTGCGCGCCCACAGTAGCAGCAGTTGCAGACCTAATAGGGAGTATTCCAGCATCGGCGACCACGTTCACGGTGCTGGACATCTCGAACGGTTTCTGGTCCATTCCGCTGCGGCGGGAGGATCAATACAAGTTTGCCTTTACTTTCAAAGGGCAACAGTACACTTGGAACTGCTTGCCACAGGGTTTTCACAACAGCCCCAGCATTTTCCATCAATGCATGGCGGGGAGTTTAAAAGAGTTTAGCCAGCCCAACCAGATAGTACAGTATGTGGACGACCTACTCCTGTTCACGGACACAAGGGAGGAGCACGGCCCACTATTAGCCGAATTATTGGAACTGTTAGAAAGGAAGGGTTTCAAAGTAAACCCAAAGAAAGCACAGATCGGCCAGCAGGAAGTCAAATTCCTGGGTCTGGCCATCCGCGCTGGAGAAAGAGCCATAGATAAGGCCAGAAGGGAATCAGTACAAGATCTGCCGATCCCCAACACAGTAACGGGTGTAAGGTCCTTTTTGGGATTGACCGGGTACTGCAGAGATTTCATCGAGGACTATGCTGCCACAGCAGCCCCGCTACTCCGACTCTTACACAAGGGAGTCGAGTGGTCTTGGGATGAGGGGTGCCAGGCAGCATTCGAGAAGTTGAAAAGAGATCTGCAGACCGCGCCAGCCCTAGGGGCCATATAAGGGGGAGAGAAGTTCTTCCTGGAGGTAGCCGCTAGTGGGGACAGCCTGAGTGCCGTGTTGCTCCAGGAGCGGCACGGCAAGCTGAGACCGATAGTTTATTCCTCCAGGGTGCTCACGGATGTAGAGAGGAGTTTCTCCAATTGCGAACGGCATCTCCTGGCCACGCATTGGGCTGTGAACAGATCAGTGATCTTCACAGGAACCTCTCCCATCACGCTCCTCACCCATCACACCCCCACAAAGATGCTTCTGGATGGAGGGATTAAGGATGGGACCGTAAGCAGCGCTCGGATTGCGCGCTGGACCCTCCTCCTTTCCCAGATGGATCTCAAAGTTAAAGGCCTCTGCGAGCCAAAGCTCGCAGCCAACATGGTATATCCCGGAACAGCCCATCGGTGTTCTGTAGAAGGGGTATGGGAGGTCAACATAGGTTTACGGGCCGGGATACACCCCACAGGCCGCGAAATCTACGTAGACAGTTCTAGCACTGTATCTGCTGGCGAACGACTCACGGTGTGGAGTTTATGACCCCGCGGCAAACATTGCCCTGGCAATTAAGCTCCCCAGCACTATGAGCGCACAGCAGGCTGAACTGTCCGCGGTGGCGTACGTGGTTACCCACCCCGAGATTTTCCCAACCCCATACACGATTTGCTCAGACAGCATGTTCACATGCAATTCGTGTACGGAGTACCTCGCCATCTGGTCCCGCCGCGGATATACCTCCGCGGGCGGGCGGCCTTTAACAGTTAAGCCCTTGCTGGAAAAGATCCTGGCAGCTGTGGGAGAGGAAGGGGAGGTGTTCATCCATAAGGTGTAGGCTCATTCCACCACAGAACCCCGCAGTCAGGGCAACCAGCAGGCGGATGCGCTAGCCAGGGAGGGTGCCCGCAACGGCATTCTCTGGGACCCCTATGGACCCAGACCCGTGGCGGCGATCCAAGGCAGGGAGGGAATTCCAGGGAACACAGGGGTGACACCGCCCCCAGACCTAAAGACCATCCAAACCCTGGATCCCACCCTAAAAACAGTCCTAAAAGCCATCACAGAAGGCAAGCAGGTAGAGGGTCCGTACAGTACGGCAGCCCTCTCAGTCAAAGAAGGCATGCTGTTCCGAGAGGAGCAGTGGGTTGTGCCGCAGCAGCACCGGAGGGAATTCCTGCAACTGGCCCACGAGGGTCCAGGGGCGGGACACCCCGGGCCTGAGGTTACCTGGCAGCGGGTAGAGCAGGCGGGATGGTGGCCGGGACTTTGGGACGATGTCCGCGAATTCTGCACAAGCTGTCTTGTGTGCGCTGCAAACAACCCAGACCCCCACAAAAGGAAGGTGCCCATGGGGCACATCAGGAGGGTAGAGGGACCATGGCAGTCGATTCAGGTCGACTACATAGGGCCCCTGCCCGCCGCCCAGGGAGGATATAAGTACTGCCTTGTCCTGGTAGATGTGTTCACCAAATGGGTGGAAGCTTTCCCGTGCAGAACAGCTACGGCACTGGGCACTGCTAAGATCTTGATTCGGGAAGTGTTCTCACGGTGGGGACTCCCCCGTTTTGTAGAGTCCGACCAAAGGAGTCAGTTCACCGGTCAAGTAATGCAGAATGCCCTCATGCTCTTGGGCATTGAGGGGAAGTGGCACGTAGCATACAATCCCCAGTCATCCGGGATTGTTGAACGCATGAATCGGACCCTCAAGGAAAAGCTGAGGAAAGAGACAATGGGTTCGCCCCAGAAATGGGCGGAGGTCCTGCCTTTAGTCCTCATGGGGATCCGAGCCAGCCAGTCCAAAAGTACGGGGTATTCCCCGCACGAATTAATGACTGGAAGGATCATGCGAACACCCACCCATGTACTAGCCCCGGTGCTCACTGAGGGCCAGCTCCGAGAGGTGAAGCGAGACAAATTCGTCCAAACCCTTTTGGAGCGCCTGAAACAGATTTATGGGCAGGCGGCTGGGAACATGAGAAGACAGCACCAGGGAAATCGACTGTTACTGGAACCTCGTAAGCAACAAGAGTGGGTAGTCGGAGACCAGGTCATGGTCCAAAACTACGCCAGGGTAGGGAGTTTTGAACCATTGTACATGGGGCCTTACAGCATTGTAGACAAGGCCAGCCTCATGGTTTATGCAGTGAAGGTGCCCCGACGTACCAAATCGTTTCACATTAACCAGTGTAAACTGTTTAAATCGGGTGCACAAGGACCAACAAAAGGGACCAGGTCTGAGAACAAAAATCCTCAGCCTGTAACAGAGTCACAGACCACACAGGCTGGAACAGTAGCCTGCGTGAAGGGAGGGGCCACCCCATCGGAGTGGGAGGTCTCCCCTCTAATTTGGGATTCGGACGAGGAAGAGCCCGAACAGTTCGACCTCGCCTTAGACCCAATCACGGAGGAGGACGAGTCAGAGGACGACGATCCTGCCCTCGACTCAAGCTTGGGGGAGGTAGGGAATGGGGGCGGAGACTCACTACCTGTAGGGACAGGTGAGGTGGAGTCGGAAGCCACAAATCCCGGCCCCGGGGGGGCGGAGCCTGAGGGAGGGGAGCTGGAGCCGGCAGCTGTGGTGGAACCACAGGCTGTGACGGTGACAGTCCCAACCCCCGGTCCATCAGCCCTGGGAGCCTCACCCAAAGCAGCCCCTCGTAGGTCGACTCGAGCACCCCAGCCCAGAAAGTTTTGGCCAGATTCTCCCCATTTTTCCCAACCTCGGTTTAGAGCAGCCCCAGAAAGGCATGGTTCCCGTTCAACAGCGACAGGCTGCGGGGGATCAAAGCCGAAGGCCAGTGCAGCCCCACCACAGGGTGTGGCACGCTGCAGCCCTCACAGGAATTCAGTAGGCCGCCCGGCGGAGGGCGGCGCTGTACATAAGTTAAATTAGGTAATTATGATGATAGTTTAAGGAATATAAAGTTTACGGTGTTAAGAAATGTTAAGAGTACGATTTTGAAGTCTGCCCGGTATGTGTGCTTGTTTAGGAGCGGGGTCCAGGAACCCGCGCGTCCATTTAATTAGGCCAGCACCTGTTGGGAGCCTGGCCACATCATTTTATTGGTTACAGAAACCTGGGATATGATGAAAAAGATTCTCATCGTGTTCGTGGCGATCGGGTGCGGGTGGGCCTACCGAGGCCGCACCAAGGACGTCATCATCTTCGGGTGTTCCGGGGACACGGCCCCCATCGCAACGGATGGGACAGGGGAGCGAGAGGTTGAGGAAACCGCCACCTACTTCCACCAGGGGAGATGGCCAGGTTGGCTGGGGATGAATTCTACGGAATACTCCAGCAATTTCAGTTTTGCCTACCAAGAGACTTCGTTAATGTGCCCTCGGGTGAGGATCCTTGCACCCAGAGTCAGCGTTACCGTGGGAAAGAGGATCTGTCTGGTGTGTAATGGGAACGTACCACTAAGGCGATGGTGGTGGCTGTGAAAGCTGGGAAAGGACATGAAGAACTCTACGGTCGAGTGGGAGCGACTGGGTAATAATACCAATCGGACTATTACGGGGACTCATGGACAATTACGTGTGTGTTGGGACAAATGGTGGGAACCAGATGAAGGAATATATGTCTGTATGTGGGGTTCAAAACGCGTTTGCCCCAAGGGCGTATCCATCTTCTTCCAGAGGCAGTGGCAGGATGAAGGAAAGGGGATGAGATGGGATGTCAGCACTCGAGCGTGCGGAGCCCCATACTCCCCTATTCCGGTAAATGCCACTGAACTCATCACCCGCCCAAGCAAGCCCCTGCCCACGCTTCCGGTAGCACTAGCCCAGAAAGAAGGGTGCCCAACCACCACCAAGGGACCCGGGAACGGTTTAGTATTGGTACCCACCGGTCAGGTGCTGTACTAAGGGGTACACTACGCGGTGGCCTCAGTGATTTTAAACCTCACTGAGGTACGATTGCCGGAGTGGTGTCCCAAAGAAACGGAACAATTATACCAGGTCCTGTTAACCCGAATGTTTAGACAGTTTTACGAGTTTGACTTTGCCGACATCGACAAAGACAAATTATACACCACACCACCAGAAGTTTTGGATCGAGTCGGGAGGCAAAGAAGGGGTACAGTAAATGACATATTCACTGCTTTTAATACCGGGACACCTGACGTCAACGCTCTAGATAACGTGGAGCTGCAGACACAGATCAACGGTTTAAAAGCCCAGTTAAGGAACATACTGACAGACGAAAATAAGGTAGTGGGTTCTGAGTTACATGAGGACCAGGCCATGACACTACACTTTAAGGAAATAATAGCTGAGCTGGAGAAACACGCGAGAACGGTAAATGCGCTCATTAAGGAGGATCGGAATGCGTCCGATCAAGCTGCGCAAAACGAGGCCTGTGTGCTATATGGGGCGTGGTTACTGGGCGAGGGCCGCAGTAATCTTGAGGATTTAAAACAGGGTTTGATCCCGTCCTGGATCAGCAACAAGCACTTGCAAGCGCTCCACCCTTTTGAGAATGCATTAAGCCCGTGCCAGCTCAGACTAGCTGCAGAAGCGTACCCAGTCCCAGTGGACTGCGGACGTTTGAATCATACTATCATGGGAATAGTGGTAAGAATGCCGGTGTTGGGTCCCGCAGCAAAGCCCGCCCCGGTATACAGGGTGGAGAACATTGGAGTCATTCAGGGGGGCGCACACATTCGTTACGCAGTGGTCCCGCCTTACGTCATCAGATGGGAGCGTACGATGACAGGCACCGACCTCTCGGGGTGTCGGAGCCGGGGAGCACACATCATCCTGTGTCCCCAGCACTTGAATGCCTTTTTGAAACCACAGTGCGGGTTCAGAACCGCTAGCGCGAAGCCGATAAATTGCACCATGGAGGCAATGGCAGAGGGCCATGTGCCCCCGCAGGTAGCATATATCGGGGGTGGGACATACTGCGTCACCACTGCAGCGCCTCACTACCGCTACGGACAACACGAGTGGTGTTCGATCAGTGATAGCAGTTTCTGTTTCAAACCCAGGGCCGAGGTTCAAGTGGCACAACAACGAATTGTCCCCATTCCTGCACCCTCCACCGTTCACCTCACTGTCAAAGAGAATTTCACGGACTTACAACGATTTGTCGCGCATTTTGGTTATGTCATTCCCCCTCTTCCCGAACACCTCACCAAGATTTTAAAAGCCGTTATAGTTTCACAGAAACATTTTTACACACTGGAGCAGAAGACTTTAGAGATAGGAAAAAACATATTGGACATAGTCATCCCAACATGGTGGGACTTGTTCACTAACATAGAGGTCCCGGCCTGGATTAGAATAGCATCCCACATCCTAGTAGTGTGTCAGGTTTTAATTGTGATATTTTTGCTATTCGTGCATTGCAAAAGAGGCAAACGCCTCCAGAGGCACGAGAACACAGGAGAATGGAGAGAACGCTATGTGCGAATAGGGGAAGAAGACACCCCACTTTAAGTTGCTAGTATTGAAGGTTAAGCGTCCCTCCATTTTTAGATTTTGGCCATTTGCGTGTTTTTGTTTTAAGCATATGAATATTGTTATGTTATTAGTCGTTCTTAAGTTTTTGGATTAATAAAAGGTGTATGCAGGTGGTGCAAGAGGGTATCAACCCCTGCACATCTGACAGATGAATGTGTTATAGTTTAAGAAGTGCTGCCTATGATTGTCCAAATGTGCACAAAGTAATTTTCGTTTTTTTTCGGAAATGGGAACTGCATGTGTCGTGAGGGTCATAGATAGTTAAGTGCCAGGAATGTTTGGATGTGGGGAATCAGGGAAAATTTGCTCACCAAGGATCATTGATACCTCTAGCAAGCTATCAGTATCACAGGGGGGCCTGTAAGATTCAAAATTTTCAGCAATAATCACGCAAGAAAACAGGATAAAATAAGACAGTTTATTGACCAAAGTAAGCTTGCACAGAAAAACCTTTGAAAAAAGGGCATACAAAATGGCCGCCGGGCCTCGTGATCAGTTTCTGGACCATTTGATTTCTGTTACTGCAAGCCAGACAGGCTTGTGGATTGAAAACAGTAAGCCCGTGAAAGCCAGTATCGGGAAACCGAAACTCAGGGAAACAGCATACATATTCAATGGATTCTAAGTACAGGACGGTTTCAGGCAAACAGGATGGGGCCCATCAAGATATGGGCGGACAATGCATGAACACTTATACCCATTTAATGTACAAAGGAGAAACCGTTTAACAGCCATCAAGGGAAATCTCCAGACCGATCAATATGCGAACCGAGTCACGGTGACAATGTAAAAGACATTAAAAGACATTATCGGCCAGGAAGGCCAGTTAAGTTATCACCGGCTCCCGTTACAAGACAAAGCGCCCCTGCAGAGATTTCTGCCCGCCAAAATTAATACAAAGACAGGACTATGATTTGGCGGGAGATAAGACTGTCCCAAAAGGGTATAACTATGGATTGAAAATCCATCAAAGTGACGGTTACACAGATCCAGGATCAAGTTCACGTTTCACTTCTTCGGAATTCGACCAAGACGTTTCTTCTTTTCGAGGACGCTTCGGACGGACTTTTCAGTGCAAGGCAGCACTTCGATTTCGGGACACGATCGGTGTTCAGCCAGACAAGGCTCGGCCACGACGGGAAGACGACGAGGGTGGCCCGGGTGCTGTTGTCGGGAGATCATCGACGACCCAGGCCGAAGGAGAAGACACCCTCGGGAAAAACCGACGATCCAGGTCGGATAAAAAGGACATTCCGAGCCTAGCCAGGCAAGGCCTCGACAGGTGCATCCATTTCTTCAATATCACATTGGTGGCAGGGACTGCTCCATGAACCCAAATCCACAATAGTGGATCTCAACCTTGACGAGCGCTCATCGAGGCTGTGTCTACCCCGCCGCCTCGAGAGAGAGAGAGAGAGAGAGAGAGAATATCGACTGCGCCAGAAGTTTCCAGATCCACGTGACGACGGAAAGCTGTGCTAAAAGATTGCGAACCCCTTTTTGCGATTCTGATAGTGGTGAGCATGATCCCGAGTTCCTCAAATCGAAACTTAGTTTAGGTATTTAGGGGAGGGAGTAAGGTTAAATCGTAATGTGCTTCCCCTTTTACGACGTGCCGTGTGTTCCCCATTTCCATAGAGTCAAGTTCATAAATTTGTGCATGATTGTAGTTACTTTAATCTGTGCCTATGACATGTATTTTGTAATGCTTCAAACTGTTTAAAAATAAAAGCATCCATTTCGTGCTATTCAACCTGGTCTATTGAGTCCTTTCTCTGGACTACAGTTCTCTGCATCTAAGTCCAAGGTCTAGAACCGTAGGGGAGAGTGGGTCGAACCACTCAAGGGTAATTATTGCACAAAGCCTGGCAGGAGACCAGAACAAGCAAGAGAAACCCCCTACAGCCTCGTTTTATGTGCTTAAGTCCCTTCTGACCCAGAGGCGAGTGTGCTACCAACTGAGCCATAGCTGACACTGACTGCACAAAAGTCAAAATAAAGTTGGCCATGGTCCCTTTAAGAAAACCGGCTTAACAAGCCCTATCAAGGGAAAGTCATTTTAGACAACTGGATGGGGCCAGCAGCGGGGTCGGGGCCCGCCACCGACGTTGCCCGCCCCGGACCCGCTGAGGTGAGAAAAATCCCGGCCCAGGACTTTAAACTAGTAAATGGTCGGGGGGGGGGCGCTCAGGTGGAAATTGTAGTAAAAATAATAGTTCAAAAACAAACAAAAGGGAAGAGAGTAGAGTAAGTCAGAAATTGTGCTTTAGGCACTATGTGTAAAGGGAAAATTAAAAGATGTAAAGTGATTAAACCAGGAGCGAGCACTAAGAAATAAGTAAGTAAAACATTAGAACTGAAGGACAGGCTAAGGTGTGTGGCCCAAATAAGCGTTCTTTATACAAACGCACAGAGTATATAAGGAATAAATTGAATGAACTGCAGGCATGAATTCACATTGGAGGGTCTGACATGGTAGCCATTACTGAGACATGGACTGTGACTGAACACCTTGAAAATTTTCAGGTGATCAGAGAGAGCCAGACTGAATTTTTTGAAGAGGTGACTAATGTAGTGGACAGGGGAATGTCTATGGATGTTATTTATCTGGACTTCCAGAAGGCATTTGATAAAGTCCCACATAAGAGACTTTTAACTAAGGTAGAAGCCCATGGAATTGAGGGCAAATTATTGACCTGGTTAGGAAATTGGCTGAGCGGCAGGAGACAGAGAGTAGGGATAATGGGCAGGTACTCAAATTGGCAAGATGTGACTAGTGGTGCCCCGCAAGGATCTGTGTTGGGGCCTCAACTATTCACAGTATTTATTAACGACTTGGATGATGGCAGAGAAAGTCATATATCCAGATTTGCCGATGACACAAAGATAGACGGCATTGTAGAAAGTGTAGATGGAAGCATACAATTACAAAGGGATATTGATAGATTAAGTGAATGGGCAAAACTGTGGCAAATGTAGGCAAATGTGAGGTCATCCACTTTGAACCTAAAAAGAATAGAACAGGGTACTTTCTAAATGGTGAAAGGCTAAAAACAGTGGAGGTGCAAATAGACTTGGGGGTTCAGGTACATAGATCATTAAAATGTCATGAACAGGTACAGAAAATAATCAAAAAGGCTAATGGAATGCTGGCCTTTATATCTAGAGGACTAGAGTACAAGGGGGTAGAAGTTATGCTGCAGCTGTTCAAAATCCTGGTTAGACCACACCTGGAGCACTGTGAGCAGCTCTGGGCACCAGACCTTAGGAAGGCTATATTGGCCTTGGAGGGAGTGCAGCATAGGTTTACCAGTATGATACCTGGACTGCAAGGGTTAAATTATGAGGAGAGATTACACAAAGTAGGGTTGTATTTCCCAGAAATTAAAAGTTTAAGGGGTGATTTGATTGAAGTTTTCAGGATATTAAGGGGAACAGATAGGGTAGATAGAGAGAAACTATTTCTGCTGGTTGGGGATTCTAGGACTAGGGGGCATAGCCTAAAAATTAGAGCCAGACCTTTCAGGAGTGAAATTAGGAAACACTTCTACACACAAAGCATGGTAGAAGTTTGGAACACTCTTCTGCACACGGCAATTGATGCAAGATCAATTGATAATTTTAAATCTGAGATTGATAGCTTTCTATTAACCAAAGGTGTTAAGGGATATGGGCCAAAGGCGGGTATATGGAGTTAGGTCGCAGATCAGCCATGACCTCATTGAATGGCAGAACAGGCTCGAGGGGCTGAATGGCCTACTCCTGTTCCCATGTTCCTATGCTTATTGTTTCCTCCGTCCATTTGAACAATTCACAACTTAAAGAAATTACGCCTGAAGCTGCGCCCAATTTTCCGATGTCAGATTACGCCCAAGTGTCCTCCCAATCTCATTAGAATAAGCCCACATTTAAAATGGGCGCAAATGGGCATAAATCAGTGAAAACTATTTTAAAATTTGTTTTATGGGATGTGGGCGTCGCTGACAAGGCCAGCATATATTGCCCATCCCTAATTACCATTGAGAAAGTGGTGGTCAGCCACCTTCTTGAACCGCTGCAGTCCATGTGGTGAAGGTACTCCCACAGTGCTGTTAGGTAGGGAGTTCCGGGATTTTGACCCAGTGACGATGAAGGATTGGAGATATACTTCTAAGTCAGGATGGTGTGTGACTTGGAGGGGAACTTGGAGGTGGTGGTGTTCCCATGCGTCTACTGCTCTTGTCCTTCTAGGTGGTAGGGCTCACGGGTTTGGGAGGTGCTGCCGAAGAAGCCTTGGCGAGTTGCTGCAGTGCATTTTATAGATGGTACACACTGCAGCCATGGTACGCTGGTGGTGGAGGGAGTGAATGTTTAAGGTGGTGGATGGGGTGCCAATCAAGCGGGCTGCTTTGTCCTGGATAGTGTTGAGCTTCTTGAGTGTTGTTGGAGCTGCACTCATCCAGGAAAGTGGAGAGTATTCCATCACACTCCCTATTTGTGCCTTGTAGATGGTGGAACAGCTTTGGGGAGTCAGGAGGTGAGAGACTCGCTGCAGAATACCCAGCCTCTGACCTGCTCTTATTGCCACGGTATTTATGTGGCTGGTTCAGTTAAGTTTCTGGTCAATGGTGACCCCCAGGATGTTGATGGTGGGGGATTCGGCGATGGTAATGCCGTTGGATGTCAAGGAGAGGTGGTTAGACTTACGCTTGTTGGAGATAGGCATTGCCTGGCACTTCTGTGGCACGAATGTTACCTGCCACTTATCAGCCCAAGCCTGAACGTCGTCCAGGTCTTGTTGCATGCGGGCATGGACTGCTTCATTATCTGTGGAGTTGCAAATGGCGCTGAACACTGTGCAGTCATCAGCGAACATCCCCATTTCTGACCTTATGTTGGAGGGAAGATCATTGATGAAGCAGCTGAAGTTACTTGGGTCTAGGACACTGCCCTGAGGAACTCCTGCAGCGATGTCCTAGGGCTGTGATGATTGACCTTCAACCACCACAACCATCTTCCTTTGTGCTGGGTATGACTCCAGCCAGTGGAGCGTGTCCCCGCCCCTCCGCCCCCCGATTCCCATTGACTTCAGTTTTACTAGGGCTCATTGATGCCACACTCGGTCAAATGCTGCCTTGATGTCAAAGGCAGTCACTCTCACCTCACCTCTGGAATTCAGCTCCTTTGTTCATGTTTGGACCAAGGCTGTAATGAGGTTGGGAGCTGAGTGGTCTTGGCGGAACTCAAACTGGGCATCAGTGAGCACGTTTTTGGTGAGTAAGTTTCGCTTGATAGCACTGTCGATGACACCTTCCATCACTTTGCTAATGATTGAGAGTAGACTGATGGGGTGGTAATTGGCCGGGTTGGATTTGTCCTGCTTTTTGTGGACGGGACATACCTGGGCAGTTTTACACATTGTCGGATAGATGCCAGTGCTGTAGCTGTACTGGAACAGCTTGGCTAGAGGCACGGCTAGTTCTGGAGCACAAGTCTTCAGCACGACAGCCGGGATGTTGTCGGGGCCCATAGCCTTTGCTGTATCCAGTGCGCTCAGCCATTTCTTGATATCATGTGGAGTGAATCGAATTGACTGAAGTCTGGCTTCTGTGATGGTGGGGACCTCAGGAGTAGGCCGATATGGATCATCCACTTGGCACTTCTGGCTGAAGATGGTTGAAAACTCTTCAGCCTTGTCTTTTGCACTCACGTGCTGGGCTCCACCATCATTGAGGATGGGGATATTCATGGAGCCTCCTCCTCCCGTTAGTTGTTTAATGGTCCACCACTATTCACAACTGGATGTGGCAGGACTGCAGAGCTTTGATCTGATCCGTTGATTGTGGGATCGCTTAGCCCTGTCTATAGAATGCTGCTTCTGCTTTTTAGCATGCATGTAGTCCCATGTTGCAGCTTTCCCAGGTTGGCACCTCATTTTTAGGTACTCCTGGTACTGCTCCTGGCATGCTCTTCTACACTCCTTATTGAACCAGGGTTAGTCCTCAGTGTGAAGATGGGACTTCGTCTCCACAATGACTGTGCGGTGATCACTGGTACCAATCGGGGCGCAAGGAAATGCCAAACCCACATTAGTATTTCAGTTCAACTCATTTAAACATCATTCATACACATCAGGACAGCATTTTTAAGAACCTGCAATCGGGCAAGCTTTTTAGTTTTTATTTTGACTAACAATTGGCAGTGTTAACTTATACCTCAGTCTTAACTCTGCAGATTTCCAGCAGTGTTTATTTCCCTTGTCTAACTGTCATTTTAATGGTCTGGGCACCATTTTCCTGAGGGAATGTTTGTGCCTCCTAGCATGCTGCAAATCAGATCCATGCTGTCTGGAAGAAACTGAGTACCAATGTTGTACAATGATTACACCATATTTGGTAATTAAAAGCAACTAGAGGCTCCTGTGATTCAATGTTCTGCTAAATGGCAATGCTCTGCTCACAAATTTGTAGGGACGGCATTTACTTCATAAATATTGACGATATATACCCACATTCATTTTGAAAAGCCCATCCCCATGTAACAGGATTGTACTCAATCTGAAACCATTTTACTTACTGAATCACTATATATAAGGTATGTAGAATAAAAGAATTATTAGTCACAAATTACAAAGATATATGCAGCACTGAACTATTTGGCGTATCTGGGCATATGTCCAGAACCAAGAAGTATCTGTAATTACCAATCCAAAGGATCCTCTGAGTACCTGTTAATTATTATTCATTATATGTGCGGAAAACTTTCATTGATCTTACTGTGAAAAATGTTAGCTGAGTTGGTTGCAGTAATTACATCATTTTTCATTATGACTATGTAAGAATTCGCAATAATTTACAGTTCTGAAGATTAATTTTTTTGATTAAAGAATCCCTGGGCGTTGTGCTTTTAAATTTCCAGGGATAAAAATGGCTGTCATACCACATGGCCGAAGACAAAGGGGCTTGGAATGCAGCTTTCTGTGTCTGGAAGTAAGGTTCAATGGAGACAAAACGTTACCACAGGACAATGCTTTGTTTACAAAGCAATTGAATGCTATTAGCATTTGTTTGTATATCGAGTGGATACATCTAAACTGCAGAAGAGACTTTTGGATCTTGAATGGGAACCGTTTTAAGAACTGAATGGGCTTAAATCACCTAGCATTCTGGACAATAGAGCAGTTGTATTTCCCTTTTGTTTCAGCCCAGGGAGCTCCGGAAGACACATTAACCCAGACCAACCACTCTGAGTTAGCCAATCACAGCTTTCTCTTGTGTATTGGACCCTTTGGGCGGGGAATTTTGCACACAGCCCTTGCAGGGCAGAACGGCAGGACCTCACCAGGTATAAAAGATAGCTGCTGAAAAGCTATCTCTCTTTTTACTTCGCTGGACCACAGGTGAGCAGGGTGTTCTGACTCCTCGGCAAGGCAACCTAGCAGGAGTTAGGGGGTGGTGATGTGAGGGTAATTGCTAAGATTGTTTAAGTAACATTGGAGCCATTTTATCCCTCGTTTTCGCCGTCTGCAACCCCGTTATATAGTTTTACTGTAATTACTGTGTTCATGTGGTATAGTTTATTCTTTTGATTGTAGTTTATTTAGGTAATAAAACTTGATTTTTCTCTCATCCAAACCACTTGTCCATTTTAATATCATTAATTATAAGTTCCTCCACTCAGAACTGAAGGAGGGGTAGCGATTCAAAACCGCTGTTTGTAAATTGGTTTGGAGTGCAGCAGCAAAAGGCTGCTGGCCAGGTAAATTACCATACACCAGTTAAAAGAAGCCCCCCCTTACAACTACATTAAATACATGTTCAGATATCAAAATATGGAATCTAAAGGGTTGATTTTAATCCAGAATAGAAGGGTGGAATGGTGGAATAGTGAAGTGTGGATGAGTGTTGCAGGGTGAAGGTGTTGTGACAGCTGCCTGTATAACTGGCACAGACTTGCATGATTCTTCAGTGATGATCGCAGACCAGCTGAACATGAATGGAGTGAAAGCCCTTCCTGTTGATGAAGGCTGCTGGCTGGTTACGCCAATACTGTCCATAATGCCCTGGGCAATGGGGGAAGCCAGCCACTGCTGCAAAACCCAGACCTCAGTCGTTTTGAGTGTTGGCGTTCACAGGAAAGGTGATGTATTGCTTGGCCCTGCAAATTGGATATTGGTGACGCGCTTGATCCAGCTCTGCACTGCATACTTTGAGATATGGGTGATGTCTCCTGTAACAGGCAAAAAAGTTAAGGGCGGTGAAGACTTTGACACCCATTGACAAAGCATGGCCTCCTGGTCCAGAGGGCAGCAAGTCCTATTTCAAGAAGCTGTGTAGATCAGCGACAGCCTGCCTGGTGAAGCACAGCCTCCTGATACAGTACTCCTCAGTCATATTCAAAAATGTGACTCTTGGCTGTTAGACCATATGGCCTAGGTAAGGCCGTTTACGAGCAGCCCCCTCACCGGCCATCTTCTAACAGGCCCACCTGCTGCTCATCCTGGCTGTTGAAGCTGACACTGTTGTTGCTCCTCTTCCTCCAATTGTTCCTTCATCCAAAGCAATGAAGCAAAATCGATACCCATGATAAGTTGTCAAAATTTAATCAGGGTGTGTGATGCAAAAAAACCCAGAAACAAGCAACCTCCAAGCTGAAAAATGCTTTGGAAATCCACTAAGCATACAGATCCCTATGATATGAGTGCCTGCAGCTGAGTGATCATTTAAATACTGCTTCTAGTCAGTCAGTCAGTACCTGCAGCAAATCCTGTGAGGTTTTACCCACCGCTTTGCCCGCTGAGTGGGACTTGAGTCCCGCCCAATTAAAATCATGTCAGAGACCTAATTACATCATAGGGCCCCAATTTGCAAGTAATCATGAGGCATTCTCCTGCTTCTGGCTTGTGCCTCAGTCACCTAAATGAAGTCAGAACTTAAAATAGTGGCCAATGGAATTCAGTGGGAACAGGGCAGTAAGTCGGGTCAATCGATTTTAACGGCCTCCTGCCCCGTTCCCGCTGGGTGGGGTGGGTTAAAATCAACCCCAGGTTCATTTTGTTTTGAGAAAATGAAACAGGAAAGAGATTTGATGCAAAAACTCCATTTAAAAAGTGAGAAAGGCTACTAAAAGATTAAGCCAAACGAAGGTTGGAAATCATCATTATAAGAAATCTGCTGTTATCGCCTGCTCTTAATGTGTAGGCGATGTAATGTTATCTTAATAACGTAATTACGAGTCTCACAAGCAGTTGTAGAGGAGTGCCATTTATTCAGTCCTGACTCTGTGTCCCCAGTACAGCATCTGAAGCATGGCCAAGATGGCGTCGGATCCCATCCCCGGATATGACATCAGCCATCAACCAGCTGTCAATCAAACCCCGCTGTCTTTACGACAGCTACGGTTATCCGTACATCTTCCCCCTTCAATGAAGACATAACACAATAACAACATAACATAACATAACACATAGAACACTTGTTAACATCATATAGAACCAGTCAGTGGAGCTACACCGTTGAACTAATTGCAGGTAGGTATAAACCTTATCCACGTCCAGGAGTTCATTAACTGTTTACAGTCTTATCAATCCCTGTCTACAGGTCAAGTTTAACTACAGGCTTTCTGGTGCGCTGTGACCTGCGTGGCTGAACGGGTGTTTGCTGAACCACCCCAGTTGTATCCCTTAAATTCATGTCTGTACCACACAGGTCCCTTGTCACATTATCACTATTGTGTCCTTCGTCACTTTGTGGCATTTCCCTCATCTCGTCTCTTTGTGGCATTTCCCTCATCTCATCATCCTCTCTGTCCTCCTGAGGCTGAAAGGTCTCTGTGGTTTTCAGTAGGTGCCTCCTGTTTCTGCGAAACACACTGCCATTCTCTGTCATGACACTGTATGACCTGGGGGCGACCTGTTGTAGAACGGTGACTCTTTCATTACATGACTCAGGCCCTTCAATGCGAACTATATCCTTCTCCTGTAGAGGCACTAGTGTAGTGGCTGTGCGGTCATGAAGTGTTTTTTGTTTCTGTTGTAGTTTCCAAGCCTTGTCTGCCCACACCTCACCTCTGTGGCCAGGTGTGACATAACTGGGAAGTCATGTACGGATTTTCTGACCCAGTAAGAGCTCAGCTGGAGATTTGCCACTTGCTAGCGGGCCCGCCCTGTACGACATCAGGGCCAGATATCGGTCAGTGTTGCTGTGTGCTGCTTTCTTTAATAGTCTTTTCACAATCTGTACCCCCTTCTCCGCGTTTCCATTAGCCTGAGGATAGAGCGGACTGGAGGTTACATGATTAAACTCATACTCTGATGCAAATAACTGAAACTCATGACTGGCATAGGGAGGGCCATTATCAGAGACCAGGGTTAGAGGGATGACCTGCCTGGCAAAGATTGACTTCAGGTGAGTTATCACAGCTCTTGATGCGGTACTGGACATGAGAGCCATCTCCGGATAATTGGAATAATAATCAATAACTAACAAAGTCTCTTCCTTCATAGTGAAATATATCAGTTCCGACCTTTTCCCAAGGTTGTGATGGGAGCTCTGTGGTAATGAGGGGCTCTTTTGTTTGCTTGTAGTGATACTCCTGACATGTAGCACACTCGCTGATCAACTGGTCAATATCAGAGTTCATGTTTGGCCAGTAGAGTGCCTCACGTGCTCTCCTTTTTGACTTTTCTGCACCCAGGTGCCCTTCATGTATCCTGTTGAGCATTTCTCGTCGCATAGAGGTGGGCACTACTATCCTGTCACACTTAAGCAGTAGTCCATTGACCACAGAGAGCTCAGACTGAATGTGATAATATTGTTTACATGACCCTTTCTTCCAGCCCTCTTGAAGATTTCTCATTACTTTACTCAGGACTGGGTCCTTTGATGTCTCTGTAACTATCACTGATAGTTGTTCCTGTGTGGCGGGTAATGCTGCGTAGACCATATCCACATGAAGAGCCACATCCTCTTCTGATTCACTGTTTTGTGTGGCGTAAGGTGCAGCCCTGGATAGTGTGTCTGCAATGAACATTTGTGTCCCTGGCACATATGTTAGCTCAAAATCGTAACGTTGAAGTCTCATCATTAGGTGTTGTATCCGTGGTGACATGTCATACAGATTCTTCTTTGCGATCCCTAGCAGTGGCTTATGGTCCATTTCTAGGATAACCTTGGGAAGACCATAGATGTAGGTATGAAATTTTTCACACCCAAATGCCAGGCCAAGGCACTCCTTCTCAATTTGTGCGTACCGGCACTCTGTAGCCGTCATGGAGCGTGACGCATACGCCACTGGTCGCCATTCTCCTTCATCTTCCTGTAGAAGGACAGCCCCTAATCCATTCTTAGAGGCATCTGTGGACACTTTTGTCCTCTTTTTAGGGCAGGAGAACTTCAGTAGGGCTTCACTTGCTAGAATATGTAGCAGCCCCTTCCATTCTCTCTCATGTTCATGTCCCCATTGGAACTCTGTCTCTTGGTGCAGCAGTTTTCTCAGATGAACAGTTTTCACTACGAGATTTGGAATTAATTTTCCTAGGTAGTTAACCATGCCAAGGGCCTGCTGAACCCCTTTCTTGTCCTTTGGTTTCTCCCTGTCATGCATAGCCTTTACCTTTGACTTGTCTGGCTGAATCCCCTCTGAAGAGATCTTGTCTCCGAGGAATGTGATTTCATGAACACTGAACTGACATTTGTCTTTATTTAGTTTGAGTCCATACTGCTGTATTCTCTGAAGTGTTTTCTCCAGTCTGGTATCGTGCTCCCCCTGAGTGGAGCCCCATACTACCAGATCATCCACGTACACACGCACTCCCTCCAGGCCCTCGATGATTTGCTCCATTGCTCTGTGAAAGATTTCTGGGGTGGAGCTAATACCAAAGGGCAGATGCTGGTAGGAGTATCGACCAAACGGGGTGTTAAAAGTGCACAGCTTAGCACTTTCTTCATCAAGTTTCAACTGCCAGAAACCGTGCGAGGCGTCCATCTTGGAGGAGACTTTTGCTTCTGTCATTTCGCAGACTATTTCCTCTCTCTTTGGAATTTGGTAGTGCTCTCTTTTGATATTGGCGTTAAGGTCCTTGGGATCCATGCAGACACGCAATTTATCAGTTTTCTTTGAATTGACGCAGACCGTGGAATTTACCCAGTCAGCCGGTTCCTCAATCTTCTTTATGACAGCTAGTCCCTCCATGCAGTCTAGCTCTTTCCTCAGTTTTTCATGGAGAGCCACTGGAACTCTCCTGAGTGTGTGAATCACAGGTTGTGCATCCTCTCTCAGTTTGATGGAGTATGTAAAGGGCAGTGCTCCGAAACCCTGAAAGACATCTGCATATTTGTGTGCTATAGTCTCATGAGTCAGATTTGTACTATCTTGGGGGGCACTCTGCACACAGTTCTGTTCATTGATAGTATAGATTCATTTTACCAAGCCCAAATCCACACAGGCCTTATCCCCCAACAGTGACTCATGTCCTTCAGGCACTATAACATAGGTCAAATGGTAAATGCGATTTTTTACCTTAACATTCAGCCTACACGTTCCTTTTGTTTCAATGCTTTGTCCATTGTATGCCTTCAAAGACACTGTCTTCTTCAGTATTTTAGGTCGCACTTTGAGATTCCGTGCATCACTCCAACTTATGAGGTTTGCCTTAGCACCTGTATCTAGCTTAAAGGGAACAATGGTGCCATTTACCAGCAAGGGAGCTATCCAAACTTCAGTCTTTGGTCCTACAGAGTGCACTTCATTAGCATTTTTGCCCTGTTTTGACTCATTTTGCACCATTCCAACAAACAAAGTCTCTGCTCCTGTCTCTTCAGTCTCAATAGCATGCACTGTCTTTTTACCTTCAGTTTTCTCTTCCAAAAAACACATCTTGGCAAAGTGATTCCTGCCTTTACATTTTGCACAGTTCTTCCCATAAGCAGGACACTGTCTGGCTACGTGTTTATTACCGCACTGCCTGCATTCATAAGGCATCATCGTCTTGAACTCCGTGGGCCCTCTTGTGTCCCTTTTGTGTACCACATCCGCTGGCAGGTTTTTCAGCCCCAGGGTGCTCCCTTCTGCTGTGCTGCTCCCTTTGAAAGTTTTCGTGTGCATGGCTGAGAGTTCACTAGCATGACATATTTTCACTGCTGCATCCAAACTTAGGTCATTGTCTCTAAGCATTCTCTCCCTCACCTTCTTGTCGAGTATTCCAAAAACGACTTGATCGCATATCATCGATTCCTTCAGGTCCCTAAAGTTGCATGTTTGTGCTTTTATTTTCAAGTCCGTCAAAAAAAATCAAAGGATTCTCCTTGCTTTTGCACGCGGGAGCGAAACACGAATCTCTCATACGTTTCATTCTTTTTTGGAGTGCAGTATTCGTCGAACCATTCTATCACCTTGTCCAGATCATTTTTATCATCTTCGGCTGCAAACATAAATGTATTAAACAGCTCGATTGCCTGCGAGCCAGCCACTGTTAGCAACAAAGCTACTTTACATGTTCCAGAGCTAGTCAAAGCGTCAATCGCTGTGAGGTAGAGAAGAAAGCGTTGCTTGAAGACACACCAATTTTCATCCACATTTCCTTCTAGTTGCAGGCTAGCCGGAGGTTTTATTCCTTCCATTGTTGTAGTATGTCCTTATCGTGAGTTCAATAAATCCTGGTATCATGTAATGTTATCTTAATAACGTAATTACGAGTCTCACAAGCAGTTGTAGAGGAGTGCCATTTATTCAGTCCTGACTCTGTGTCCCCAGTACATTATCTGAAGCATGGCCAAGATGGCGTTGGATCCCGCCCCCGGATATGACATCAGCCGTCAACCAGCTGTCAATCAAACCCCGCTGTCTTTACGACAGCTACGGTTATCCGTACAGGTGACAGTCAGACTTTTTAGCAGTGACAAAGGGAGTGTTTTCTGCCAGGAGAAAGGGTGGAGTTACACTCCATGCTTTTACTTTTTAAATGCAGTCAGGAAGTAAACTGACACCACATCACCATTTTCAATTTTGTCATTCTTGAAACAGGAATTTTAACAGCCAGAAAAATGACTAATTCCAAGCCACCTGCAATCATGTCAATTTTACACCACTTAACTGGCTGATGAGCTGTTTAACTGGTATAGGTGCTGGCACAGGCCACACCGGCAGCTGTGCACTGTGGAAATTTGCAGCTTTCAGAGTGACAGTGAAGCACACCCTTAAAGCCTATTGTACAGACAGGACCATGGAGCAACTGATGGCTCAGAACTGGAAATGAGGGAGCAGCTTTCAACTTTGCAATCACAGGCTGTCACCAACAGGCCTGGCAACAGATAGTGGACAGGGACTTTGCAATTTCCACTATCTCAAACATATGGAAAGCGGCGAGGAAGAAATTTCATGGCATCAAGAAAGCAATCAAAGTGAGGCAGTATAACTGGTGCATACAAGGACAGAAATGGAGTATAGTCCCAAATAAGCTCTGTGGGGGTAATTGTAACTTTGTGCGATAGTGTAAAATGGGTGATAGCGAATCAACAGCTTGTTTTATATCTCTCCCGATTTTTATTTCCATTAAAGTCAATGTTCCATCTGCTCTGTTTATAGTTGTGGGCAAAACAAGTATACGTGAGCTGGCAGGCTGAAAATAAGCTGCTTCCTGTCATCACCATCTTCTTCACTATGCAGTTTCAACAAATGCCAGCAAATCACCATACACTGAAAGTGAGGTTTCAGCATTCATTGGGTGAAGGTCAGGACGCTAGGGATGAAGTGGTGATGGGTGTAGCTATAGGGCAGTCAAGCAGCAGAGACTGAGTGTGCCTTTTGGCTATCCTGTAGTGCAGAGGGGTGCACACTGCTAAGACCTTTTGGAAAGGAGGATGTTGTGCTATGTGGAAGGCACTGACAACTAATGTGCTCATTGCATCCGACAGTTGAGAATGGAATGGCTGGTTTGCTGGCCTGGAAACAACAGTTACATCTTGCATGCTGCTGGGCACTGGCACTATTTCTGGTCTACTCATGCCTCACTACAATGCCTCTGTGAATGTTTCGGGGAGTAAAATCCAAGAAGCCTTCAGGGCCAGTTTGAACTCAGTTAATAACAGCAGACAGTGTGAAGAGAGGGACTCAATGTGCTCATCATAATCCATTAGTCTCTGCTCACACACACTTTTCTGGCATTGTGCTCTCACTTCAGATTTGGTTGACACTCAAGTCAGCAGCAGTTTCAAGAAAGTATGAAGCCTTTTATTGCTCTGACGATGTCCATGTTGGTGTCACAACTACTGGAAATGATGCCGGTGCATTGAGGTTGATAGGCAAAAGAGGCAGCAGAGCTTCTTCATCAGTATCTCGGGGTACTTTGTAACATCCTTTTCCCTGCTTCCCAATACTGCTTTTTTGAGGGTAGCACATAGGGGCTTTCCACTCAAGTAAGGCATCAGAGGAAGTGCATGGATGCAAGAACCATGGCAGTGAAGTGACTCTAAATAATCAGCACATTATAGACTGGGCAAACTAAAGTTGCAGTAATAGCGTGGAGGTCGAGTTCATGGAATGTATTCAAGATAGCTTTCTAGATCAGTATGTCGAGGAACCAACTAGGGAACAGGGTATTTTAGATGTATTATTGTGCAATGAGAAAAGGTTAATTAATAACCTTGTAGTAAAAGAGTCTCTGGAGAAGAGTGATCATAATATAATGGGCCAGTAATTCCGTTCCCAACGCGTGAGTATGGACGGTGTACTCACGCATGTGGCCGGAGGAATTGCTGGATTCCAGCATGCACAGCGCATGCGCGGGAAACCGGCATTTCCTCTCCATCGAACTAAGGGGTTAAGAGGTCCAACACGTGCGTGCAGGACTCTGCGCGCATGCATTGAACTTCCTTCATTTTGACAGGTTTGCGCGTGTGCAAGGGCCTTGACTTTTTGGAAATGAAAAAAGGAGGCGTAAGGAGTGGATTCTTGAAGGTAAGTGGTCTATTATTTAAAATTATTACATTTTTTCCACAGCTTCATTGTTTTTAAGGACTGTACAGTAAGGTAAGTTTATTTTTAGACCCGAATTCGTTAAAAAAAAAAAAATTCAAAAATTTTATTAATTGTTTTAAATAGTTTTTAAAAATTATTTATAGTTTATTTAATTATTGGGATGTTTTTTTTAATTTTAATTAAAGTTAAACTAATCTTTTGGGTGCCCGTACTTTTCATGAGTTTGACAGTCTTTACTATCACACTCATGAATGAGTTTCCCCTCCCCTGATTGGCTGCAGAGTGCTCACCTGATCCCAGCCGGCACATCGCACTAACTACGCCGCTGGATCAGGTAAGCACATCGCGCCGACATCGGAACCGGGCCAGGGACAGGAAATGCAAGCAGGCCCGGGCTTCAGATGTCAGCGCGCAGGGTGAGTGCAGATCGGGGGCTTGCACGCGCGGCAAGCACCCGATCCTAATTTCTGGCTCAACAGAATTTTATATTGCGTTTGAGAGTGATTTAGTTAAGTCCTAAACTAGGGTCTTAAATCTGAACAAAGCAAACTACATAGGTATGAATTGGCTAAGGTAGATTGGGGAACTAGATTAAAAGATATGACGATAAATAAGTAACGGCAAGCATTTAAAGAATTACTTCATAATTCGCAATGAATATACATCCCCTTGAGGAATAAAAACCCCATGGGAAAAGTGATCCATCGGTAGCTAACAAGAGAAGTTAAAGATAATATTAGATTAAAGGAAAAAGCTTATAATGTTGACAAAAAGAGTAATAAGCCTGAGGATTGGGATGATTTTAGAATTAAGCAAAGGTTGACCAAGAAATGGATAAAGAAAGAGAAAAGAGAATATGAGAGTAAACTAGTAAGAGACATAAAAACAGATTGTAAAAGCTTCCATAGATATGTAAAAAGGAAGAGATTAGCAAAAGTAAAAATAGGTTCCTTAGAGGCAGAGACAGAGAAATTATAATAGGGATAAGGAAATGGCAGAGACATTTAACAAATGCTTTGTAACATGTCTTCATGGTAGAAGACACAAATAACATTCTAGAATAAGTGCGGAACCTAGGGGTTAGCGAGAAAGAGGAACTTAAAGAAATTGTACTGGAGAAATTAATGGGACTCAAAGTTGACAAATCCCCTGGACGTGATGGCCTACATCCTAGGGTTTTAAAAGCAGTAGCTACAGATATAGTGGATGCATAGGTAACTCTGCTATTCAAGAAAAGAGGAAGAGAGAAAACAGGGAACTATAGAACAATTAGCTTGACATCAATAGTAGGGAAAATGCTAGAATCTATTATTAAGGATGTGGTAACAGAGCACTTAGAAAATCATTATATGTGTGGGCAGAGTCAACACAGATTTAGGAAAGGGAAATCGTCTTTGACAAATCTGTTAGAGTTTTTGAGGTTGTAACTAGTAGGGTAGATAAGGCGGAACCAGTGGATATAGTGTATTTAGATTTTCAAAAAGCATTCTATAATGTGCCACACAAATGGTTATTACACAAAATTAGGGCTCATGGGATTGGGGGTAATATATTACCATGGATTGATTAACGGACAGAAAACAGAGAGTAGGAATAAACGGGTAATTTTTGGATGCTGAACTAGTGGAGTACCACAAGGATCAGTGCTTTGGCCTCAGCTATTTACAATCTAGATCAATGACTTAGATGAGAAGACCGAGTATAATGTATCAAAGTTTTCTGATGATACAAAGTTGGGTGGGAAAGTAAGCTGTGAGAAGGATTCAAAGGTCTAAAAATTCGAGTGTTTTACATCACCCGTTACTGGCATAATTTAGCGAAAACATGGCGGCCACCGCTCTTTCGCCAGCTGGTGGTGGGTCCCGCGGTGTCCGCCATTTTCCGAGGGCCAGCAGCACTACTGGTAAAAGCGATGGCCATGCAAATGTAAATTAGGGAGAGGGTGACGACAGTCAGCATGCAACGCTGACTTAATGTCACCTTGGCGAACTTGGACCTTAGCATTGAGTTCAGCACTGGGTCCTAAGCTCGCCATGAAAACCCAGCATTCAGCAGACTGACAAACAGATTAAGAAAGACTGTGGGATGGACAGACAGAATGCTGACCAAGGCACCATGGAGCAGGAGGCTGTCCAACAGGAGGAGGTGCAGAGTAGAAAGGTTGTAGTTATAGGCGATTCTATAATTAAGGAGATAGATAGTATTCCTTGCAGTCAGGATCAAGAGTCCTGAAGGGTTTGTTGCCTACCCGGGGAAGGGACATCTTGAAATGGTTGGAAAATAATCTGGAAAGAGAGGGAGAGAATCCAGTTGTGATGTTCCATGTCAAAACCAACAACACAGGAAAGATGAGGGAAGAGGTCCTGCTATCAGGAGTTAGGAGCTAATTTGAAAAGCAGGACCTCAAGGGTAATAATCTCGGGATTATTACCCGAGCCATGTACAAATTGGAAAAAAAAATTAGTCCCTGGGCTGTGGGCATTGCTGGCAAGGCCAGCATTTAATGTCCATCCCTAATTGCCCTTGAGAAGGTGGTGGTGGGCCGCCCTCTTGAACCACCGCTGTCCGTGTGGTGAAGGTACTCCCACAGTGCTGTTAAGGAGGGAATTCCAGGATTTTGACCCAGCGATGATGAAGGAACGGCGATATACTTCCAAGTCAGGATGGTGCGTGACTTGGAGGGGAACTTGCAGGTGGTGGTGTCTCCATGTGCCTGCTGCCCTTGTCCTTCTAGGCGGTAGAGGTCACGGGTTTGGGAGGTGCTGCCGAAGAAGCCTTGGCAAGTTGCTGCAGAGCATCTTGTAGACGGTACACACTGCACCCACGGTACGCCGGTGCTGGAAGGAGTGAATGCTTAAGGTGGTGGATGGGGTGCCAATCAAGCGAGCTGTTTTGTCCTGGATGGTGTCGAGCTTCTTGAGTATTGTTGGAGCTGCACTCATCCAGGCAACTGGAGAGTATTCCATCACACTCCTTACTTGTGCCTTGTAGATTTTGGAAAGGCTTTGGGGAGTCAGGAGGTGAGACACAAGCCACAGAACACCCAGCATCTGACCTGCTCTTGTTGCCACAATATTTATGTGGCTGGTCCAGTTAAGTTTCTGGTCAATGGTGGCCCCCAGGATATTGATGGTGGGGGATTTGGCGATGATAATGCCGTTGAATATGAAGAGGTGGTGGTTAGATGCTTGCTTGTTGGAGATAGTCATTACCTGGCACTTGTGTGGCGCGAATGTTACCTGCTACTTATCAGCCCAAGCTTGAATGTTGTCCAGGTCTTGCTGCATGCGGGCATGGACTGCTTCATTATTTGAGGAGTTGCGAATGGAACTGAACACTGTGCAATCATCAGTGAACATCCCCAACTCTGACCTTATGATGGAGGGAAGGTCATTGATGAAGCAGCTGAAGATGGTTGGGACTAGGTCACTGCCCTAAGGAACACCTGCAGTGATGCCCTGGGGCTGCGATGATTGGCCTCCAACAACCATAACCATCTTTCTTTGTGCTAGGTATGACTCCAGCCAGTGGAGAGTTTTCCCCCTGATATCCATTTATTTCAATTTTGCTAGGGCTCCTTGATGCCAAACTTGGTCAAATGCTGCCTTGATGTCAAGGGCAGTCACTCTCACCTCACCTCTGGAATTCAGCTCTTTTTTCCCTGTTTGAACCAAGGCTGTACGGAGGTCTGGAGCTGAGTGGTCATGGCGGAAACCAAACTGAGCATCGGTGATCAGGTTAGTGGTGAGTAAGTGCTGCTTGATAGCACTGTCGACGACACCTTCCTTCACTTTGCTGATGATTGCGTGTAGACTGATGGGGCGGTAGGTAATTGGCTGGATTGGATTTGTCCTGCTCTTTGTGGACATTACATATCTGGGCAGTTTTCCACTTTGCCGGGTAGATTGGATGAGAGGGTACCAAGGGTCCAGAGAGCTGTCATCCGGAAAAAGGGCTGTTTGCAGTCAACCACTTTCCTTCTTCGTTTCACAACAACATGTTTTGAGTAAGTACGAGACACTTTGTAGTGTCGTAAAGGGATCAGACTTTATTGATATACAGCACAGGTGATCGGCCTAACTGTATACAGAGAGTGGCTTTTCAGTTTCTGTATCTTTTGAGCTTTGGTGGACACCAGATGCTGCGTGGCCCCAGTCTGAGAGATGCTACTAGTGGTGCCACAGACTCCTGTGAGGAGGACCCAGCTACATCATCCATTGAGATGACTACACGCTCCATAGTTGACTGCGGCGCGATGCCATGCGGCGGAATGCCAGATTAGTCTGTAATGGACTCCTCCACACTCTCTGACATGTAACTGAAACTCCTCAACAGGCAGTACAATGCACTGATCCATGGGTGGTGCACAGAAAGCATTTATCTTTTAAAAGCTGCACCTCTGTCCTCTTCAGCAGAACTGGGATGTGAGTTGGCCCTCTGCTGAGCTGTTTCCTGGGCTGGCCTTTCTATCTGCACCTGTTCCTGCTCACTTGTGCTTGGTGAATCACCCAGTACAGACCCCTCTAACTCACTATCTATATCACAAGCGGTGCCAATCACTGTGTTGGTGCTTAGAAGGGTGAGAGCAAGTGATGGTGCATCTTAGGGAGGGTTCTCCTCCTCAGACTGTGCAGCTACAGGGCCCAAGTCATCTGAAAGACTTGGAAAAAGGGCAAAGAAACATGGGTTAGCATATAATAGCAATGGTAAGCACCAGGTTGACATGCTGAGTGTGTGTGTGTGAACAAGAGAGTTAAGTGGAAAGGAGAAAAGGAAGTAAAGATGCCCAATCAGCTGCTTTGCATGAGCTCCAGTCTGGCCATCTCCAATGCTGCATGTCCGCTCACTGCCAATGATATTGATGGTCGCCTGCGCCATTGGTGCCAGAGTTTGTTTGTAAGGGGTGCATCTTTTAACTGGTTTATGGTAATTTACCTGGCCAGCAGCCTTTGCCTCTGAGCTCTGACCAATTCCAACCTTTTACCTGGTTTATGGTAATTCACCTGGTCAGCAGCCTTTTGCTGCTGCACTCTAAACCAATTTACAAACAGCGGTTTCGAATCGCTACCCCTCCTTCAGTTCTGAGTGGAGGAACTTATAATTAATGATATTAAAATGGAACAAGTGGTTTGGATGAGAGAAAAATCAAGTTTTATTACCTAAATAAACTACAATCCAAAGAATAAACTATGCCACACGAACAGAGTAATTACAGTAAAACTATATAACAGGGGGTTGCAGAGGGTGAAAACGAGGGATTAAATGGCTACAATGTTACTTAAACAATCTTAGCAATTCCCTTAAATCACCACCCCCTAACTCCTGCTAGGTTGTCTTGTTGAGGAGTGAGAACATCCTGCTCACCTGTGGTCCAGCGAAGTAAAAAAGTGATAGCTTCTCAGCAGCTATCCTATATACCTGGTGAGCTCCTGCTGTTCTGCCCTGCCAGGGCTGTGTGCAAAATTCCCACCCAAAAGTTCCAATACACAAGAGAAAGCTGTGATTGGCTAACTCAGAGTGGTTGGACTGGGTTAGTGTGTCTTCCGGAGCTCCCTGGGCTGAAACAAAAGGGAAGTACAACTGCTCTATTGTCCAGAATGCTAGGTGATTTAGACCCATTCAGTTCTTAAACGGTTCCCATTCAAGATCCAAAAGTCTCTTCTGCAGTTTAGATGTATCCACTCGATATTCAAACAAATGCTAATAGCATTCAATTGCTTTGTAAACAAAGCATTGTCCTGTGGTCATCTGGAACCACTATTGATTGCAACATTGTAGAACGTTTTGTAAACAGGCATCAATTGTCCTGCTGCAGGGGGGTGGGGGCTCCCCTTTGATTGGCAGCTCCATTGAACCTTACTTCCAGACACAGAAAGCTGCTTTCCAAGTCCTTTGTCTTCGGCCATGTGGTGCGACTGCCATTTTTATCCCTGGAAATTTAAAAGCACAACGCCCAGGGATTCTTTAATCAAAAAAATTAATCTTCAGAACTGTAAATTATTGCAAATTCTTACAGTCCGCCCTTGGATACTTCCAGCTTGCTTGCAGTATCCTCTTGAAGAAATGAGCAATAATTTCTGACCCCTCACAAACAACCATCCCCTGTATTTACCTAATAGCTATCTGCCACTGATCCCCGTCCCGTCTATTCCCCTTAAATTCAAGAAAAAACACGATGGTACGGTAGGCATCTTACAGATACTTCAGTTTTCAATAAGGGGTCTCATACCCCTACACGCTTGTAAATTTATACAATGTAAACCAAATTGACACCTTTTACATTATAACTTATTACAAAATGTCATCAAAATGATCCCAAGCACGGAGAGGGTCCTACGCCTCTGCTCAACTTGGAGTTGTCACAAAATGATCCCAAGCACGGAGAGGATCCTATGCCTCTGCTCAAATTGGGGCTGTAACACAAAATACAAAAAAACATTAAACATTTGAAACAACATGCTTAAATAAAACCCTGACCATCACGTGCCGATGGTGGGTCACGAAATTTGAGTGGGTATTGCTCCTCCCACCCGGGCAGTAAAAGTACCTTCCACCACCCTTTGATCATCTTAAACTTTAAAACAGGCAGAATGGATTTACAGACCAGCCTGCTCCGCCAGCCCCGAGCCGTTCCCTTGTCCCTTTCTGGAGGCGGGGTACCCCTCATGTTAAAATTACCTTGGCACAGACCGAGACCGGGGAGTATGGGACCGTGACTCTCAGTCCCTCCCCCTCCCATCTTCCCTCGACTGGCTGCAGAAAATGATGGGTGCCTGTGTGGCGGCTCTCCCTGGCCCCATACTGATCCGACCACCCACTCATCCTTCCCAGCCACACTTACCCTCTTTGCCTGTGGACCCCTGGGTGAGTTCCTCCCTCCCCCGACCGCACCCACGCGACTCTTGGGTCTCCCCCTCCCTATGCAATCTTTCCCGGGCCATCGCCACCCACCCCCGAGGAACGCGTCCCTATCACAAGGCGCCTGCGCTTCCCCATCGTGACTCCTCAACAGCGAGGTCTCCCGCAAGTGAACTTCGGTCAGGATAGTGCTGGGTTGGGGGCCGTGCCCCACTCAGCTGGGGCCATCTCCTCCCCGTAGGAGGAGTAGGCAAGTTCCTCTGGACCCTGTCCGGTTTTCCCCGAAGATCGCTGCGGGGTCTCCTGGATTCGTCCAGTGGCGAGGTGATCCCCAACATTCTGTCTCCATATCTTCATTCGATGCCCAGCTCGGGCTGGGCGAACATGGCTGCTTCATTTTCCAATCTCCTGTAAAAACTTAAAAGGACATGCAGCCAGGTCTCATTGACCTGCTGTCTTAGGTGGAGACATGGTCGGGCCCCTTGACCTCGGACCAAAATACAAACATGTAAACTTAAACTCTTTAAACTTAAACTTCAAACTGGTTATATGAAACTAAAATTTACACCTTAAAGCAAGCTATATACACACACATAGCTATAATACAAATGCCGCCCGTCTCCGGACGGCCAGGCTAATCTCTGGCACTGTCGCAGATTGCTGCTGGCTGCAGCGCAGCTGGACTGCCTCCTGTCTCTGGTCCCTCGCAGCTTATGGCTGTTGAGTGGGGGCCTCTGCCCTTTGGCTTCTCCCTGGTTTGGGAGATTGCTCTTTGTGGCAGGTACCCTGGTGACCACCTTTTCTTGGGCTTGCTGGCCCGCTGAGACCTTCTGAGGGGTGTCTCTGTGGGGGGAAACTTTGGCTGGCAGACCCTGAGCTTGGGTCACAGCCCTAGCTGGCTGGGAACCTTCTCCCCCATGTCCAAATAGCCCGCACTGTATAATGTACCTGGCAGCCTGCCAGTGCAAATCTCTCTCTGGGTTTGTCTGCTCTTCCCTGCCCACTCCTGTGCTGGGGGCAGGTATACTCTCACCACCCGCTGCTGGTGGCTGGAAATTTTCCTCCCCATGTTTAAAACCTGGTGTCAGCTCCCTCCCTATGTCTCCTGCAAGAGGGATTGCTATCCCTGCCCCCCCAGGGTCCCACATCATGGGGGGGACCACTCTAGAAGCTGGCTGAGAAGCTGGTCCCTTTAAACAGGCCACTGCACCTGCGTGAATCTGCTGTTCGGAAGACTGGGGAAGTCCTGTCTCCAGACCAGCGCCTGTGCATTCGTGGGCTGTTTCAGTGAATGAATGGGCAGCAGCCTGCTGATTTCTAATCCCAGGCTGCTGTTTCTTTGTTTCTGAGCCACCTAACCTTTCCAAATTCGAACTTTTGGCAAAACTAGGGTCCCACTGGGGTAGGGAAGTGTCCCAATTTGTGGGCAGGAGAACCTGTCCCTGGAAGCAAGCAACATTGCCTGTCTTTGTAGGCTGTGAACTTGAACTTGCATGGACAGCAAACTCATGTTCCCTCACCCAGGTGGCTTTAACTGGGGAATTTTGGACCTGCCTTTCGTCTGGGGCCAAAACTATCCCCTATGTGCCTCCCTTGTCCCGGATTTCTGCTACTGGACCTGCTCTACAGGGGTCCCAGAACTCTCCTTCCCTGTTCCCTGGCTTAAACAGCTTACTCTGAACATGAATGGCTCCTCCCCCCACACAAGCCACAGTGCTTGCCTGTGAACTTGAACTTGCTGTGGGCTGAGGATTCCTATTCTCAGGCTCACTCCTCACGGGCGGACATTACCTCCGTTGTTGGAGGGGGTACACTGGTCCTGGTCCCCGCCTGCCTAGCGGGACCTGCTGGTGTTCTCCTACCACCCCATTATCCACCCCTCCTCGCTGCCAGAGCTCCTCAAGACTTGGAGCTGTGGGTTGCGGTCTTGGGGTCTCTAATTCCCAATCCAGCACCGTTCTGGGTGCTGCCTGTGGGATGGTTCTACTTGGACTGCCAGTAAAGTCCAGCTGACCTGCCTTCGGGCCGATCAGACAAATCATCCCCTTTGATGCATTTAAAGCCATGTTAAGGCTTTCTATCTCTGCCCTACAGGGGCCATGATTTGCTTCCTCAAACCTTAGGACGCAGGCCAGCTTATAAGCTGCCTTTACTTCCCTAAACTTCTCCTCCTGCTCTGTCTCTTCTGAGGTGAGGCGGGCATTCTCTTCCCGCAGTCTCATCTCGCTCCTCTTTGCTTCTATAATTTGGTACTTTAGGAATTCTATCTCATTCCTTGCATGTCTTTTTCCCTCGCTAGCTTCTTGGGTGAGGTGTGCGATTTCCTCCTGTAGCCTCATCTCCCAGTCCCTCGCCTCTGTGACTTCCTGCACAAGGCGCTCTATAAATGCCTGGCATTTCGTGACCTCTAGTGTGAGGCGTGCATTCTCTTCCCGCACCCTCATTCCACTAGCTCTGGCCTCATACACCTCTCTGGGGCGTTCTACCTCCGCCTGGCATTTTTCAAGCTGGGACTCCCGATTTTTGGCATCTTTAACCTCCTCCTGCACCCTCTTCTCACCCTTCCTAACCCAGCCACCTATACCCTGATAGGTCAGCCTATACGCTGCTGCTAACATCCGCAGGGCTACCCACATACTGAAAACAATGAGAGAAACAAGAGCTGATGCTTTCTCCAGATCCAGACCACTTATTAAATCAAAAACTGCCTCCACTCCTACCTGGCTTGCCATTTTGTAAGGGCAGCATCTTTTAACTGGTTTATGGTAATTTACCTGGCCAGCAGCCTTTGCCTCTGAGCTCTGACCAATTCCAACCTTTTACCTGGTTTATGGTAATTCACCTGGTCAGCAGCCTTTTGCTGCAGCACTCTAAACCAATTTACAAACAGCGGTTTCGAATCGCTACCCATCCTTCAGTTCTGAGTGGAGGAACTTATAATTAATGATATTAAAACGGAACAAGTGGTTTGGATGAGAGAAAAATCAAGTTTTATTACCTAAATAAACTACAATCCAAAGAATAAACTATGCCACACGAACACAGTAATTACAGTAAAACTATATAACGGGGGTTGCAGACGGTGAAAATGAGGGATTAAATGGCTACAATGTTACTTAAACAATCTTAGCAATTCCCTTAAATCACCACCCCCTAACTCCTGCTAGGTTGTCTTGTTGAGGAGTCAGAACACCCTGCTCACCTGTGGTCCAGCGAAGTAAAAAAGTGATAGCTTCTCAGTAGCTATCTTATATACCTGGTGAGCTCCTGCTGTTCTGCCCTGCCAGGGCTGTGTGCAAAATTCCCACCCAAAGGTTCCAATACACAAGAGAAAGCTGTGATTGGCCAACTCAGAGTGGTTGGACTGGGTCAATGTGTCTTCCGGAGCTCCCTGGGCTGAAACAAAAGGGCAATACAACTGCTCTATTGTCCAGAATGCTAGGTGATTTAGACCCATTCAGTTCTTAAACGGTTCCCATTCAAGATCCAAAAGTCTCTTCTGCAGTTTAGATGTATCCACTCGATATTCAAACAAATGCTAATAGCATTCAATTGCTTTGTAAACAAAGCATTGTCCTGTGGTCATCTGGAACCACTATTGATTGCAACATTGTAGAACGTTTTGTAAACAGGCATCGATTGTCCTGCTGCAGAGGGAGTGGGGGCTCCCCTTTGATTGGCAGCTCCATTGAACCTCACTTCCAGACACAGAAAGCTGCTTTCCAAGTCCTTTGTCTTCAGCCATGTGGTGTGACAGCCATTTTTATCCCTGGAAATTTAAAAGCACAATGCCCAGGGATTCTTTAATCAAAAAAATTAATCTTCAGAACTGTAAATTATTGCAAATTCTTACATGTATTCCAGCAGGACCTCCTCCTTCAGTTGTGTGCCAGGCTCTCCTGCAAGAAGAGTGGAAGTGGGTGAGTGCTTGCTCTGTTGAAATGTTTTGAAGATGTGTGAGGCTGATTATCGAGGGAAAGAAGCAGCAAGTGTGGCCAAGAGGGGACTTAGATCACTAGATTTTTTTATTAGGCAAGAGTATTAAGGGATAGGGAACAAAGGCGGGTAAATGGAGCTGGGGTACAGATCAGCCATGATCTAATTGAATGACAGAACAGGCTCGAGAGGCTGAATGGCCTACTCCTGTACCTACGTTCCTAGTAGTGGGTGTTGATTGTGTGAGTGCAAGCAGAAGGAGGAGTAGTGAAGTGTCTGAATGGATTGGAGGAGAGGCTTAGGAGAGCAGTGTCAGCTGTGGCTCAGTGGGTCGCACTCTCACCTCTGAGTCAGAAGGTTGTGGGCTGAAGTCCCACACCGGCGACTTGAGCACAAAAATCTAGGCTGACGCTCTAGTGCAGTGCTGAGGGAGTTGAACGTTAACTCAGTTTCTCTCTCCACAGCTGCTGCTTTTTTTTATCCTCAGAACAAGGCTGCCCATTCCTTACTTGCTCCATGAACACCTCCACCACTGCATTGGAGAATTAGGGAACCCTGGACCATGTCATGCTTCCTGCTGCTTCAATAACTCATTCTCCTCTGGCTACCCTTGAAAAGAGCACCTCCCCTTTTAATGGCTGCAGTCTGCCTTTTGAGTGGAGGCCGCCCTGCTGGATTACTTGCCCTCCCAGTCGGCGAGCCGCCTATAAGAAGCACGATTAGCGCTGGCTGCTCACCTGTTGTACTTAAACGATGGCCACCCACAAAAGTCGATCGGGCCTCTCCCTGAGCGGAACGGTCACCCTACCCACTGCCTGCCTGATATACACTTGGCATGAAAATCAACTCCACGACTTCTTTGAGAATGGAGCCCTAGATCAGGAACACACTGATACTTGATAAAGAAGTGCTGAAATGAAGAAAGTGCCAGACATTTATTCACATCAGATTCCTCTACACAGCATGTGGGCTTTGATTATGCATGACACTCCATTCATACAGTTATATATTCATGTAACAAAATCTGTGCTGAGTATTTGTGTGGTGATTGGTCAAGCATTAGCCTTGAGCTCATTATCGCAGAAGACAAATGATAAGATAGAGCCATTCATGTAGACGGCAGTGTTTGAACATTCCAGTTAGAGCAATATGGGTTATGCCTGTCGGCATTTATATTTCCACTTTTCATTTTTTATATTTTGGAGAATTTTGTGTTAATTAAAGTGAAGGATAATAGTACTGGAAAAGAGCACATTTTTATTCCATTTCTGCCCAGTAATAGTAATAGTATGCCGTAAGTCTAATACAACAAAGGCTAAATATAGCTAATGGCTCAATTGATGAACTTTATGTATTAAGGTAGTTTTCATGTTCATTTATTGCTGACGACTGACGTTAACCTTTAAAGTATCCCAGTTTGAAGTTGCTCCGAGGCGCAAGGGTTCATTTTAATGAATCTGAGAGTTGCCACATAAATGTCAGGTATGTTACTGCAATTACATGCAAATAAAAAGTAAAGGACAATGTCAATAAAACAAATTCTCCCTCCTCCAGATGAAGAACCCGGCAAGGCCGAGGATGTGGAGGCCCTCACCGATCTTAAAGGCAGGGTCTCATTTAAATAGTCTTGTGCAGATTCCTAGCCGACCAGATTGAGAGCCTGGATGGCAGGCGGGAGGGGAATTTTGTGGCCTCCCGAACTGACGGGTGCCTGAGGTGCACTTGTAGTGGTGCAGACGCCTGCCACGATTGTTTAAATACAGGAAACTCTCGATTTACCGGCACCCAAACAACCGGAAATCTCGGTTAACCAGCAAAATTCATGAGTAGGTTCAGTTAAGTTTTTCTTCATATTAGTGGCCGTTTCTTGATTCTTGGCTGTGTAATCGGGGGTTTCTGCACTTGCTGCTAAGCAACAGGGACGCTTGGTCTGTGGCCGGGGTTCTTGCAGCTGTTGCTAAGCAACAGGGAAGCCTGGATTTGCTGCTGTGTACGGAGCTCTCGTACCTTTTAACTATAACTCTCTGTAATCTGGACTTTTTGATAAACCAGCACCACACCGGTCCCGTCTGTGCCGGATAAAAAAGAGTTTCCTGTAAGTGTAACACTCGGGACTCTGGAAAATGCAGTAGGGTCTGCAGCTCAGCTTCCAGGGTGGACTGAATCAAAAGTCTGTAGATATTCAGCCCCATAATAATCACGGCCATTGATTTACAATGTCCATACAAATATGAAAATAATCACGGAATTTCAGGCTGTAAATACCACTAAAACTCATTAGAACACTGTGTAATTATAAAAGCTATTTGACTTATTTAATCACCATAGATCCATAGTGGCCTTGATAATATACATTACTAAGAACTCTGCATCCCCCTACTCACTAATGCCGCAGGAGGTCCTCTTGTATTATATGAACATGCATTGTGCATTATATGGTATAATGTCCTTGTAGTTACAAAACAATGCTGTCAACTTGACTCCCTAACTCTAATCTCTAAGTCCGAATGTTGACGGTTCAGACCCTATCATGGAATTCAGCATATAATCTAGGCTAACACTACAACGCAATACTAAGGGAGGGCTGCGTTGTTGGATGTCTTTCAGATGAGACATAACATATGTTCCTGTTCCAGTGGATGTAAAAGCTTCTGCTGCAGTATTCGAAGAAGACTAAGGAGTTCTCTTGGTTGCCTGATCAAAATTCCTTCCTCAACAATCACTACCAAAACACATTGGCCCAGAAATTCGGGTCCCAACGCGTGAGTGCGCCCAATGAAAGTGCCGGTTTTGTGCATGCACTGCGCATGCGCGGGAAACCGGCACTTCCGTTCCCCTGAAAGAAGGGGTTGATAGGTGGAACGCGTACGCCAGAGAGGCAGCGCGTGTGCATCGAACTTACATTTTTTTTTCATGTTTCTCCGGGAGGGTATGTCTCCAGCAGTTACATTTTTAAAAAGCTGGCGGCATGGCCTGCTTTTAACAAGGTAAGTGGTGAATTAATTAAAATTAAAACATTTTTTCCATAGGTTTATTATTTTTAAATACTTTAAAGAAAGGTAAGTTTATTTTTAGCCCTGTTAGAAAATGTAATTAATTTTTTCAAAAGTTTAAATTATTGTTCAAAATAGTTATTTCATGTAATTTATAGTTATTTTTAAAAATGTGATTTAAAAAAAAAAATTATTTGAAGTTTCAGTGATGTTTTGGGGCTTATAGTATTTATAGGCTTGACAGCTCTTTCTGTCAAACTTATGAATGAAGCATTCCCTACTACCATTGGCTCTCCATGGCCCACGTGATCCCAGGGGACGCATTCAACTAACTGCGCCCCTGGGATACGCAAGCACTGCGCGCTGGCAGTTGGAGGAGGCCCAGGATCAGAATCCCATGCGGGCCCACAGCTCAACGGCCGGCGCGGTAGGTAAGTGCAGGTCGGGGGCTTGCACCCGCGGGAAGCCTTCGACCTGAATTTCTGGGCCATTATCTGGTTATTGATTCATTTCATGTTTGTGGAACCTGTGAAGAAATTGTCTGCTGCATTTGCCTACATAGTAACAGTGACTGCACTTCAAAAAGTAAGTCATTGATTGTAAAGCATTTTGAGACATCCCAATGATATGATACGATGTTACATAACCACAAGTTGTTTGTTTATCCTCAAGCTTACCATAAGCAACACCCACAGGAAGTCCACTCATGCTCTTTAAATATTTTTTAAACAAATTAGTTTCACAAGCTTTAATCACTTCACCAGTGCTGAGATTAGTCTATTGCTCCTGTTATACTGGAAGCATCAAGGTATATTTATGTTCACAAAACTGGCCCAGATTTTGCGTTGAGATTAAGGGTGAGGCTAACGGCACACTCTGTTATTATGGAGTGAATTGGACAGCAACTTCCAGAGTCCACACATGCGCAGTTAAATGCAGAAATCCAGACGTTGTGGTCCAAGTTACCCTACTTCTCCACAGGCTGTGCTATATCAGTACCTCACCGATAGGCTCGGCATGAAGTTGCTACACTTACCCTCTACTTATCCATTAAACATGTCAGAAAAAGTTAGGGCTGGTGCATTCAGGAGTAAGTGAATTTTTAATGGTGTGATAAGTCATAATTACTGCCAAACAATGCCTCTGGCACTGAAAATTTAATTTTAAAAGTGTGACTCTCATTCCTTCAGAATTTAAATGTTGGAGATTTTTCAAAAAATTCAAATTATTTTTTTTTTAACTTTTTCTGTCTGCCACTTTTATCTCTCTTAATCCCATTTTTCTTTCCCAATCTTTATTTCGCTATCTGTACATGATTTAAATCTAATTCATACTTCCTGGTTGCTACTTCCTGGTTTAAACTCTGCGTGTCTCAGTGAGGATTCTTCAATCTGATTGGTTGAAGAGCTGCGCTGTTGCATTCATTGCTCACATATGCTACAGACCCCCTGTAGAGGGTGCTGCACTGGATCAGATGCCAGATTGGAGCAAGTCTCCACTCAAAAGCCTGAGAAAACTTTGTAGGCAGCTGTCAGCGAGGTGAGCGGCAAGTGCCGTTCCTTCGCTGCTGAGAGCAAAATCTGGGCCATTGTAATTGCACCTTGAAAGTTCGTGTCTAGAGCTGCTGAACCCAAAGTAGCTCCAGTTGCACCAGCTCTTCTGAGACGTACGCATTTGTGGAGTAATATGTCGGCGGAAGTGTAACAGGCAGAGTTAACATGATGCTGCATAACCCAAAGTACATCATGAGATTGTGGCATTAAGGTATGCCTGCAGATGTTGTATGGTGCTCTGAATTTTGGAGGAAACCAAAGTGTCTCATTTGTGGGAATAGGATAACTTGATCCACATGACCAAGGTGATATTATTTAGTTCTGACTCTTTAGATATTTTAAAAGTAATCATCATGACTATATAGAGCTTATTTCCTGGCATTGATCACAGGAAACATGCATTCCCAGAGCAAAAGCTCAGGAAATGTGGACAGAGATCCATTTTGCCAGGTCTATCGTGCCCCTATTACATTGCCCTGGAAGTTCCGGGTGTTCCTGGGGTTGACCCCAAACTATGCCTGCAATAGGTGCAGATCCAATAATCCCATGGAATTAAGGTGGATGAGGTCATTCCCAGCTTCCAGCCTCTGTTTCCTCTTCTTCTGTCCTTCAGATGCTTATTTTGAAGAGCATTCAAAGAAAGTAGGCATTCAGCATTTTGCAAAGTTCCCTGCAGTATAGAGAGTCCCAGGGGCAGCCCAAAGACAGAAGGCTGCCACAGATAAGAGGGTATTTCTCTAGGAATGTAGTCAGACTTGCAGCAATGCCCTTGTTTCCTGCTTAGCTTTCTGATGCAAGGCTCAGCCAGAGGGAAGGCCTGCACAAGGGGGCCACCTTCCTCTTAATGGCTGAGAACAGAAAATGCAGGTACTCCTGGGCTTGGATAGATGAAGTGCATTTCAGATACATATCCAATCGTAACCAGAACATCTCTAGCGATGACTTCTCTCCCCACCTCCAGAGACCCCATGGATCTATCCTTGGTCCTGTATTTTTCCTCATCTACATGCTGCCCCATGGCATCATCATCTGCAGACATGGGGTCAACTTCCACGTGTATGTTAATGATACCCAGCTCTACCTCTCCCGACCCCATAACTGCTTCTGTGCAATCAGAATGCATGTTCAACATCCTCAACTGCATTTGTGCAATCAGAATGCTTGCTCAACATCCAGTCTTGGATAAACTGCAGCTTCTTCCCATGAACAGTGGGAAGACTAAAGCCATTGGCCCGGATTTTGCTGTCAGTGTAAAAGGAATGGCGCTCAACATTCATCTCGCTAACAACTCCCCACAAAGTTTTCTTGGGCTTCTCAGCATAGATTTGCACTAATCCAGCGTGGTGCCCACTACAGAGCATCTGTGGCATCTGTGAGCAGTGCAAATAACAGCTAGGTTCTTCAACCAATCAGATAATCCACACTGAATAACGCAGAATCTAAAGCAGGAAGTATAAAGCAGAAGTATAAATTAGATTTAAATCATATACAGAAATAAAAATAAAGATTGGGAAAGACAGGTGGGATTAAGAAAGAGAGATAAAAGAGACACAGAAAAAGTAAAAACAAGTAAAAAAAAAATTATTTTAATTTTAATTTAAAAAAAAATCTCCAACACCAATTAACTTCTGAAGGAATGAGACTCCACACTTGTAATATTAAAGTTTCACGGACAGAGAGGTTGTTTGGCAGTAATTATCACTTATCACGCCATTAAAAATTCACTTACTCCTGAATGCACCAGCCCTAACATTTTCTAGCATCTTTAGTGGGGAACTAGTGGGCAAGGATGCCAATTTCACGCCATTACATTGATTTCAATGCCGAGTCTATTGCAAGGAATGTTACAGCGCACCCTGTGGAGGAGCGGGGTATCTCTGTCAGCAACTTCCGGATATCCGCAATTAACTGCACATGTGCGTAGTGCAGAAATTTCTGACAGATTTTCTCCATTATACCAGTGAGCATTGATAGCCTCACCATTATCATCGCAAAACCCAGGCCATTATCTTTAGCCTCTGTCACAAACTGCCATCCTCACCAGCAACGCCATGCCTCTCTCCGGTCATATCTTAGGCTGAACCAGGTAATTTGCAACCTTAGTGTCTTGTCCAATCCCGAGCTGAGTTTCCAACCCCATATCCTCTCCATACAAAGACCTGCAACTTCCACCTCCATAACATCGCCCACCTCCATCTCTACCTTAACCTGTTTGAAACCTTAATCCATATGTTAGTCACCACTAGACGTGATTTTTCCAATGCTGATCAGCCTGAGGCTCTTGCAGTGAGGGAAGGGAAGCCTGGGGCAGTGGAGCCCAAGGGTTCCTTCTGTAGTCGGGAAAGCACTCCTGCACTTCCTGGACCACAAGGAAACTGATTAAAAATAAATTAAAAGCACTTCTTCTGGCCGTGGATCAATTTCGTGCCAGCTTTCCTCAGCATAGTCAGCACTGTACATGACTCATGCGGCACGGGGTTAAAATCATGTTGGGGTCCAAATGTTATTTGAATTTGTATGAAACATAGAAACATAGAAACAAAGAAGATAGGAGCAGGAGTAGGACTTTCAGCCCCTCGAGCCTGCTCCGCCATTCAATGCGATCATGGCTGATCATCCAAATTCAGTACCCTGTCTCTGCCTTCTCCCCATATCCCTTGATCCCTTTAGCCTTAAGAAATATATCCAACTCCTTCTTGAATATATTAAATGAATTGGCCTGCACCGCCCTCTGTGGTAGAGAATTCCACAGGTTCACCACTCTCTGGGTGAAGAAATTCCTCCTCATCTCTGTCCTAAATGGCTTACCCCTTATCCTTAGACTGTGACCCCTGGTTCTGGACTCCCCGGCCATCGGGAACATTCTTCCTGCATCTAGTCTGTCTAGTCCTGTTAGAATTTTATAAGTTTCAATGAGATCCCCTCTCATTCTTCTAAACTACAGCGAGTATAAGCCCAATCGACCCAATCTCTCCTCATACGTCATTCCTGCCATCCCAGGTATCAGTCTGGTGAATCTTCGCTGCACTGCCTCCATGGCAAGAACATCCTTCCTCAGATAAGGCGACCAAAATTGCACACAATACTCGAGGTGTGGTCTCACCAAGGCCCTGTACAACTGTAGCAAGACATCCTTGTTCCTGTACTCGAACCCTCTTGCTACGAAGGCCAACATACCATTTGCCTTCTTAACCGCCTGCTGCACCTGCATGCATATCTTCAGCGACTGGTGCACAAGGACACCCAGGTCTCGTTGCACTTCCCCTTCTCCCAATCCATTGCCATTCAGATAATAATCTGCCTTCCTGTTTTTGCCACCAAAGTGGATGACCTCGCATTTATCCACATTATACTGCATCTGCCATGCTTCTGCCCAATCACCCAACCTGTCCAAATCATACTGGAGTTTCTCGGCATCCTCCTCACAGCACACATGCCCACCCAGCTTTGCGTCGTCTGCAAACTTGGAGATATTACATCTAGTTCCCTTGTCTAGATCATTTATATATATTGTGAATAGCTGGGGTCCTAGGACCGATCCTTGCGGTACCCCACTAGTTACTGCCTGCCACTCGGAAAAAGAGCCATTTATTCCAGCTCTTTGCTTCCTGTCTGCCAACCAGTTCTCTATCCAAGTCAGTACCTTGCCCCCAATCACATGTGCCTTAACTTTACATGCTAATCTCTTATGCAGGACCTTATCGAAAGCCTTCTGAAAGTCCAAATACACCACACCCACTGGTTCTCCCTTATCTATTCTACCAGTTACATCCTCAAAAAATTCCAGTAGCTTAGTCAAGCACGATTTACCCTTTGTACATCCATGTTGACTTTGTCCGATCCTGTCACTTTTTTCCAAGTGCTCTGCTATTAGATCTTTTATAATGGACTCTAGCATTTTACCCACTACTGATGTCAGGCTTACCGGTCTATAATTCCCCATTTTCTCTCTACCACCTTTTTTGAATAGTGGGGTAACATTAGCTACCCTCCAATCCATGGGAACTGTTCCAGAGTCTATCGAATTTTGGAAGATGACCAGCAATGCATCTACTATTTATAGGGCCACTTCCTTAAGTACCCTAGGATGTAGATTATCATGCCCTAGGGATTTATTGGCCTTCAATCCCGTCAATTTCCCTAACACCATTTCCCTACAAATACTGATTTCTTTCAGTTCCCTCCTCTCATTAGACCCTATGTTCCCCGACATCTCTGAGATCCTGACTTGCCAGCGGCGAGGGTCTCACACGCCTCCCGAAACCCAGGAGTAACATTGGCGTCTGGGGAGAGCGGAGGTAAGAAGGCAGCTTTGATTTGAACCCCTCGCATGGTCAGTTCTCGTCAGGCTTGGGGTATTTAAATTGGAGCTTAAAGGTCAGTGGACTTGCTGTTTCATTTGCGAGTGCATTTGATATTTGCATTATGTAATCTGTAAACTTTCCTGCTCCTTACAAAAAGGAAAAATGCTCCATTTGGCACTGTGCACTAAAATGGTTCCGTAAATCATTGCATGCGACACTTTGATCAGATTAGCAGTGATTTTTGGCAGTGCACAATATATTGAGCACAGAAGAACCGGCAAAGGCCTTTTCTATTGATTCTTTGTTAGGGTCATTTATATGCCTTTTTAAAAATAAATCCAATCTGTGCATGTACAAGTCTACTTGTTTGCTAAAAATTATCAGTTTTCCAAAAAAGCACTATTGTGAGGAGTGAAGGCCGTCTTTTCATTGGCCCTATCACTGAAATAATTAATAATGTCTGCGCGAGAAGGGACTCAGAGTGCAGAGATGTTTCACTAGCTTCTAGCCCAGTGGTTGCCAGACATTCCCCTCTGCATAGTTGTCAAGCACTCGTTTTAGCATGAAGAGATTCCTCAGATACTGTTGCCAACAAAATGTTTGCCCCTATAACAAGAAGAAAATTCCTTGATGTTGGTGTAAATAACCTCATCACAGGGATGTTGAGGGAAAAATTGGCCCCAGTGAGTTCTGAAAAGAAAATCAATTGTAATCATTTGAAAAACACTTAACACAAGTTAATGCATGATGTGCTAATAAAGACTTTCAAGATTACTTATCTTATCAAAGAAAACATATTTAAGGCATTTAGAAAGCTTAATGTTTAGAGAAATAAAAGCACATGGAATTGATTTTTAAGAGCAATTCAAGTAGAGCAACAAAACTTGCAACTTATGGACCACAATGAACATAAAATATCCAAAAGCGCATCATAGACCTGATAAAAGAGGGTTAGGGGTTGATGCCAAAGCCAACATCAAAGAGATAGATTTTAAAGAGGGTTTAGAAGGAAGGGAGAGATGTACCAATGTAGAGGGGCTTAGGGACAGTTCAAGGGTGTGGGACCAAAACAATAACGGCTCGGTGGATGAAGGTTCGGCAGAGAAAGGAGGAATGCGAAGGAGACCTAAGTCCGAAAGCAGTGCGTGCATACTGGAACATAGGGCTGATAGAGAGTGCAGCGGTAGGGTGAGGTGAAACCATGTAGATGAGGACGCTGCGTTGAGGGATGGAGAGAGAATTAAGGTTGTGTGAGAAGATGGTAATAGGAGAATGAGACTATGGTCCAGAATTTTCTCAGTGATTTACACTGTTGTTCCGCCTTTAAAGAAAAGTGTTACATTTGTTGTTGGCCTCGAGAGGCAGATACCCTGGGTTTGCTCCATTGCATATTCATTGGTGCAAGCATCTGTGCAAAACCAGTGCAAGCAGCTGAATTAGCAGGAAACATCTGTGCAGTCTTTTAAATGGCCTGTGCTATTCAGCAGAACAAGGTAAGACAGGAAACACTGCTTGGCTCTTTCATTTCTCTTTCACATTACTCTGGCTGCACTCCTGAGTCACAATAATGAGCTGCCGGCACCAATTTCACATGTCCCCTGCGACCACGTGAACGGGCTCGTGCAGCGCAGCCCCCTCCAACTCCCTGCTCAACTGTTTTCGGGCACAATCAAATTTCTAGGCCTATATCGTTTCATATTAAATGATTCATTATGAATTTAAAAATTAGACTCTGTTGGCTGCCTTTGAAAGGAATTCTTTTGTCTTTGCTGGGGCCTTGAGTTTAAACAATACACAATAATGCCTGGAGAAAAAGTGCTAGGTCAGGGAAAGGTGGCTTGCTGCTGTTTGTATTATTGCCCATAAACAAATGGAATCAGGTCGAGGTTGTCAGTTCCTCAGTTTTGTGAAATGATAATGTCATCAAGTTTTCCACTGTGAGAGGAAGTCTGTGATTGCCACCGCCACTAAGAGGTTGACAGACAGAGGTTTAAAAAAAGGTTTTGTTTCAGGCCTGGCCTAGTAATAAGCATCTATCTAGACAGTAAGGGGCTGCTATTCATATCCCCATCCACTGAGATAATAGAAATAATTAATATTATAATTATCAGCCTGCTGAGAAAGAACTGCAAACTCCTTCAAAGGAGCAGGCGTGTGTGAGAGGCTCCCCTTTAATCTGGCTAAATTGGCAGCTCTGTGCTTCAAGGAATCTTAGCCTAGGATATATTCTGTAGACCATTGCACATTTCCTCAGTTTAGTTTTGGTTTCAGCTAAAGCAATACTGAGCTTCTTAAGTATGGTAGGAATGCGGCTACTTGCATTTATTGGATTGTGTCAAAACATGTTTGAACAGGATACATTTCAATTATTGTGGACTAATCCAAACTTTTGTCATTTTTATAAATATTAGTACTACTAGTTTCATACTGTTTTATTTTGTTTCCGCACAGTCCTAAATTTTAGAGTATATGTGATTTGTAATTTTATCCTGAACAATATGTTATTATAGCTTGGTGTTTTTTCATTAATTATGGAGGACAGGAGTGCATGATGGGCAACCCATACAACTTCTGTTGTGAACTTTCACAGTAAAAGTATTATTGGTAGTCCTGTGACACATTATGGCCTGGAAGTTCCTGAAGACATACTCCAAAACAATAGCATAAGTATGGTGTAATGCTATTTCCGGCGCAAAAGATGTTTCATATAGCAAACCACTATTATGCGGGACACTCTCTGTGGGCTGTATTGCAGGAAGCTTCCAGATCAGTCCAGGTAGCAGAATCATTGCTTAAGGACTCCAATGGCCTGCTCAATAAGGCCTGTAACTGAGTGATGAATCTGATTGTAGCATTGAGCATAGGTTCCCCAGAGGAATCATGAACCAATTGTGCAGGTGATAGTCCTTGTCCCCAAACAGCTAGCCTCTCACTTGCTATGCAGGGGCAAAGATTCGGGGGATGTAGCTGCCAGGAAACAGGCACAGTCCTGAATGATACGCTGCTGGTGATCACACACCAGTTGCACATTAATAAAGTGGAAGGCCTTGCGAGTCATGAAGGCAATGGTGTTGTGTTGTGTGAAGGAGCCAGCAGTTGTTATTGCTGCAGTCAATAATGCCCTGGACTTGGGGGAATTCTATTATCTGTGCAAACCCCAGAGCCCTACCCTGCTATATCTGGATATCTGTTGTAAGATTCGCAAAAATTCTACATTTCCCCAAAGGTTATTAATAAGAAAAGGGACCCTGCGTGGATATTTTAATGAAAAAGGGTACCCAAGATGGCGTCCGCGCCTCGTGGCAGAAAGCCTGTGAGATTTTTTAAAACTTGGACTCTGCGGCACAGGCAGCTCGTGGAGAAATCGAAACCAAAGCTGCAGTTTCTGTGAAGAGAGACTTTGCATTTTGAAAACCAGACAGGACTTTGAATTATGTATTAGACCAAATCGGAGACAGATCAGGCCTATAGTTAAGGCCATCAAGCAGTTTGCATAAATAATCGGGAACTGCTTAAGGAAGCCATCGAGGCTGGACAGGCCCATTAAGATGTATTAATAACAAGACAAGTCAATTATCAGGCCAGTAGATGCGATTACCGGCCATCTAAAAACAGTTAGAGTAGATTGCTACCGTTATTTAAAATAGCCTGCCAAGATTGGGACAAAAGACTAACCTGATTTGGCGCGCTGATAAGGGCCATCCGAAGGAGTATAATTGTAGGCCCACTGGTAACCTTCTCTCTCTGCTCTCTGCTCTCAGCCTTTGCTCCGGCTCCAGCCCCTCACCCTCGTGGCTACTGCTCTTCCCCCATCCCACGCTTACCACCCGGCCACTGCCCGTGTCTTCCCCATTCCATCAGGGACGCCCAGCATTGCACCAGGCGGACATGGACAAACCAGGCCAGGCGAGGCGGGACGCGACGAGGCGAGGTGGTGAAGAAGACGAATGGAAAGACGATTGAAGAAAAGCTTCGAATAATCGGGCCTTCAGTCCAGCTGACCTGCGACTATCTTCATGCAAACTCCAACTGCCGGTCGAGGAAGAGGAACCATCATCCCTGCGAGGTAAAGTACCCAAGCAGAGACTTCAACTTTGGGGTACTTGTACCTGGACAACGCTCTTGCAGCACCCCGAGACCACGTGATGATGGCAGACTCCAGAGAGCACAAAGAGCAAACCTCAAACCCCACCGCTGTTTTCAATTCAGCAGATCTTTTGGATTGGTGAGCATGAATTCTGACCCCTCATAGCTTAACCTAGTTAGGTATAGGGGGGTGGGATAAGGATAAGGGGATTGTTAAGGTAGTTCGTTTTCCCTCGATGTGCCGTGTGTTCCCCATTCCCTGTATAAGTATAGTTATTTTGTATTTTGCCTGTAAAAGTTTATACTAGTAACTTTTCATAGGATTGTGTTAATTTCTTCTTCAATAAAAATCTTGGTTTTGCTTACATCCAACCACCTGTCTACTCGAGTCTTTTCTGTATCACCGCCTTGTACCTAAGTCCGGTGTCTAGAACCCAGGGGCGTGGGAGCGATTCGAACCACTCATAAACAGTCAGAGGCATAACTAAATGGGCGTACGCGCCACCCCACCACCACCCCCTACACTGTGGGGAAAGCGACGGACACTTTTGTTCTAGCAAACATGGCATCAGCCACCTGCTTAATGCAAGCATGAGCTGCAGCCTTACTGATGTTACTGATATCTATTGGAAGGAGCTGGAAGCAGTGACTTTGATTGTAACAGGCAATGCTGTGTTAGCTATGGCATTTGGGTGCAGGTCTTGATGCAGGAGGTGAAACAACTCTAACAGCCTCCCTAGAGAAGTGCAGCCTCCTTATGCACTGCTCCTCAAAGAACTGCACACATGTTTGCCTGAGTCTGTAAACTCTGTTGGGAGGGTAAGGATTCCGATGAGCACACCTCCTTATATTCGGTTTCCTTCCAGGTGCAGATCTGTTTGCTCCTTCCTCTTGCATTTTCTCCTGCTCCTCCTCCTCTTGCTGGAGTGGGATCCCTAGGCTGCCCCTGCCCCATGAAGAAATAATTACACGTAAGAGTGCAGAAAGTCCAGTAGTGCCTACAACAACTTTACAGTGGTTTGGGGTTGTGCCTTAGGCATTCCCTGGCTACCCCTGTTATGTCTACTGATTTCCATGCCTGCGGAGAGCAGACCTGAGTTCTGTTGTGGGCCTATAAAGGGCCCCCAAAATGTAAATTAACAACAGTAATCCATCCCATCCTACTTGCACTCTGCTCCTATGATGATAATGGATTTTTTGGCCACTTGAATCTAACCTGATTGGGCCATCAGACTCCCCCCACTCTCTAGGAGCAGCACTGAAGCAGCAGGGTGCCTTTCTAATTTTCCATTGGCAAAGTGGCGCAGGCACCTCTGTTGAGGGCATTCATCCCAATGATTTGGTAGAGGGTCATGGGGGAGGCCAAAGTGACAGGCAATAGTCTGGCCCTGCCACATTTCTGTAGCCTTGCCTATGATACCTTGTGACTACTGTTATGGTGATATCAGTCTTGTTAAGTACAGGAAACAATATTGCTTTCTATATATTATACAATTGTTATGTAAGGCTGTGCACAGCTGGTGACAGTAATCATTTTCTGAGATAAATTATTACTTTTGTTTTTCTACCAGACTGAATTATCACTTGTCTGGGTGGTGAAAATCACCTTCACTTGTAGAGAATAGCAGTAGTTACTCAGAATGCAGATAAAGAAAACCACACCTGGGGATCATATATCAAGGTTTTATTTGTCCCATCAGAAAGCCAGAACATAAAATCGAGTATTGAAAAGGGCTTCACAAACTGAGCTCAGCAGGGAGCACCATTCAAACAGAAGATGCTGTCCTTTCTGACAATGTACTCTTGAAACATTAGTTATTGCTATTATTATTTTTTATTTCCATTTAAGTTATTTCTTCAATGTGATCAATCTGGTCAATAAGAAATTGCATTGTTGCAGTACAACTATAGTATTGACTTTTTTTCTCACTCTACCTTCCTATATCTTTGCTAAAAGAATCCAATCCAATCTTCAACAGGCTATTAAAAGCCCAATATCATGTATTAAATTGATTTTACTGAATAAGAATTGTTTCATTTGGCATTACTCTTTTGGCCCTGGCTTGTAACCAAAGTGCAGTCCAACACTTCACTAGGGCCTAAGTTTTCCCAGCATGTGCTGACACTGGGCCAACACTGTTGCACTGATGGCACAATATGAGAAAATTTAGGCCCTAGATCTTTGTCTGCTCAATAAGAATTGATTGGATTTATGTATTACATTCATTCTTGCTACTTATGCCACGCACAGGGTTAAGTCAGTCATTATGAGTTGCTTCTGGAAGCTGCAGAGAATATACATTATGGTCTGGTATGCATGAATTGGTAGATGTCCCTATTGTACAAAAGGCGGTTTAACGTGTAAGCGTATGCTGAGTGCCATGTCATCGGTTTCATTCTGTTCAGCAGTGTCCCTGGTATCTCACTGGAAAAAAGTATTGCTTTCCAGCAAGCACAGATCGTTCCAGATGGTAGGGAGAAACAAAGTGAATCAGAGTAAAAAGAAAAAACACGTGAGTGGAAGATCAACTAATATAGTTATGAGGGATACAGCTTTCAATGACTTTTATTCTGATATATCTTCAATGGATTTAGAATGGTATACCTGAGGCTTATTTTCTACTAGTCAGTCTGAAGCCAGCAGAGATGCAAAATGAATCAGAGGCTGCTTGATGGCATTCTGCAACATAAGTGAGTAATCGTATTTCAGGAATCAACTTTAAGTTGAGTATTAGCACAGGAGAAATATCTTTGTTGTTTTGACATTGAGGAGAATAGTAACATTTGTAATCACTTTTAATATACTGGCTTAGAAATTCATGGGTCCTCAATGGGGCAACATAAGCGTGGTAGAGTGGTTCTTATGCCCAGAGAAAGCAGAGGAGGCTGACCCCATCAAAAATCCCAGGGTCAGATCATTTAAATAATGCTGACAGGACAAAGGTGAGAGTCCCACCAACAGAGGGCCAGAAACATAGAAACATAGAAGATAGGAGCAGGAATAGGCCATTCGGCCCTTCGAGCCTGCTCCACCATTCAATGAGAGCACAGAAATCACAGAAACCCCACAGTGCAGATAGAGGCCATTTCGGCCCATTGAGCCTGCACCGACACATATCCCACCCGATCCCCATAACCCCTACACCAACACATATCCCACCCTATCCCCGTAACCCCACGTATTTAATCCCCCTAACACTAAGGGTCAATTTATCATAGCCAATCATCCTAACCCGCACATCTTTGGACTATGGGAGGAAACCGGAGCACCCGGAGGAAACCCACGCAAACACGGGGAGAATGTGCAAACTCCACACAGACAGTCACCTGAGGCTGGATTCGAACCCGAGTCCCTGGCGCTGTGAGGCAACAGTGCTAACCACTATGCCACCATGCTACACCAGGGGAACCTGGAAAATTCAGGGTGGGTGTAGAGCAAGGGCACAACTTCCATATTTAAAGGGTGGCATGCAGTTACAGACCTCAGCAGACTCTTGGAATAGCTAGTGCTGAAGAAGGGAAAATATAAACATCTAATTTCTCTGAGGCTGATGTGGAAGTGCTGTTGGCCCAAATTAAAGGAACGAGGGATATAATAGTTGGAGTAACAGTGAAGAAGCCATTACATACAACATCATAGGGAGGGAGGTAGCTATGGCTGTGAGTGGGACCGGCATAATCTCAAGAATACTCTTGAAGTATCAAAAGAAGTTTAATGACCTCACTAGAACAGCAAAGGTACGAATATTTACAAATAACAGTGTCAGTAAATGAATCAGAGAGAAACACGTGGCTATTCCCCTGTACTGTAGTCAAGCATTGCCCTTTGGGATATCACATGGAACATGAATTCTGGCTGATAGTGACAGCAGAATATGGAGTCTGAAGTAACCAATTAACACTGAGCACTCCTGCAGGAGATGACAGCACACACTGCCAAGGAATGCCAGAGCACTAGGGGAGGATGTGCCAACATCTGGCATTTAACAGCACATGAAGAGGAAGCAATGGCAACAATTGCCTTTGACACTGCCCTGGGAGTTGGGAATGGAGATGTGGGAGTCTCTGTGTCCTCAGTAGGTTCATTTGATATTGCTATGTATTCCTCAATCTCTTCACCAGATACCATTTTCTTCATAAGGATAGCTGATTGAGATAGAATGCTGCTCAAGCAGACCAAAGTTAGCAGTACTGTTTTATTTGCCTCCAGTGGCTGCAAACCAGGATACAACTGAGAAGATTGCTGATGCACAAGGCCTTGCAGTCTCTTCTACCTCTGGCAACACTGGTGACCACGCACACTGTCATTCATCCTCTCCCTTACCCACAACAGCAAAGAGACACCAATGCAGCGAGAGAATACAGATAGTGTATACAAGGAATTGATATAGAGCACAAGGAAGCCAAATGTTGCAGATGTGGAAGTGTACAGGGCAGCATTCCTGAGGGACTAACGATAGAGTCATAGAGTCATAGAGTTATACAGCACAGAAAGAGGCCCTTCGGCCCATCGCGTCTGCGCCGGCCATCAAGCTCTATCTAATCTAATCCCATTTTCCAGCATTTGGTCCGTAGCCTTGTATGCTATGGCATTTCAAGTGCTCATCCAAATGCTTCTTGAATGTTGTGAGGGTTCCTGCCTCTACCACCCTTTCAGGCAGTGAGTTCCAGATTCCAACCACACTCTGGGTGAAAAAGTTTTTCCTCAAATCCCCTCTAAACCTCCTGCCCCTTACCTTGAATCTATGCCCCCTTGTTATTGACCCCTCTACTAAGGGGAAAAGTTCCTTTCTATCCATCCTATCTATGCCCCTCATAATTTTGTATACCTCAATCAGGTCCCCCCTCAGCCTTCTCTGCTCCAAGGAAAACAACCCCAGCCTGTCCAGTCTTTCTTCATAGCTGAAGCACTCCAGCCCAGGTAACATCCTGGTAAATCTCCTCTGCACCCTCTCCAAAGCAATCACATCCTTCCTATAGTGTGGTGACCAGAACTGCACACAATACTCCAGCTGTGGCCTTACCAGCGTTTTGTACAGCTCCATCATAACCTCCCTGCTCTTATATTCTATGCCTCGGCTAATGAAGGCAAGTACCCCATATGCCTTTTTAACCACCTTATCCACCTGTTCTGTTGCCTTCAGGGATCTATGTACATGCACACCAAGGTCCCTCTGATCCTCTGTCTTTCCTAGGGTCTTACCATTCATTGTGTATTCCCTTGCCTTGTTAGTCCATCCAAAATGCATCACCTCACACTTTTCAGGGTTAAATTCCATTTGCCACTGTTCCGCCCATCTGACCAACCCATCTATATCATCCTGTAGCCTGAGGCTTCCCGCCTCGCTATTTACCACCCCACCAATTTTCGTATCATCTGCGAACTTACTGATCATACCTTTTACATTCACATCCAAATCATTAATGTAGACCACAAACAGCAAGGGACCCAGCACCGATCCCTGTGGTACCCCACTGGACACAGGCTTCCAGTCACAAAAACAACCTTCTACCATCACCCTCTGCCTTCTGCCACTAAGCCAGTTTTGGATCCAATGTGCCAAGGCACCCTGGATCCCATGGGCTCTTACCTTCCTGACCAGTCTCCTATGCGGGACTTTATCAAAAGCCTTACTGAAATCCATGTAAACCACATCCACTGCACTACCCTCATCCACTGCACTACCCTCATCCACACACCTAGTCACCCCCTCGAAAAATTCAATCAAATTGGTCAGACATGATCTTCCCTTGACAAAGCCATGCTGGCTATCCCTAATTAATCCCTGCCTCTCCAAGTGGAGACCAATTCTGTCCCTCAGAATTTTTTCCAATAATTTCCCTACCACTGATGTTAGGCTCACTGGCCTGTAATTCCCTGGTTTATCCCTACTACCCTTAGCTGTTCTCCAGTCCTCTGGCACATCCCCTGTGGCCAGACAGGTTCTGAAAATTTGTGTCAGAGCCCCTGCAATCTCTTCCTTTGCCTCACATAGTAGCCTGGGATACATCTCGTCCGGGCCTGGGGATTTATCCACTTTTACGCCTGCTAAAACCGCTAGTACCTCCTCCCTCTTGATGCTAACATGTTCAAGTATATCACAGTCCCCGTGCCCGATTTCTATGTCCACATCGTCCTTCTCCATAGTGAACACAGATGCAAAAAAATCATTTAAAACCCCACCTACATCCACTGGCTCTACACACTGTTTGCCACTTTGGTCCCTAATGGGCCCTACTCTTTCCCTAGTTATCCTCTTGCCCTTAATATACTTATAAAACACCTTAGGATTTTCCTTTATTTTGCTCGCCAGCGTTATTTCATGGCCCCTCCTCGCTCTCCTAATTTCTTTTGTAAGTATCCCCCTGCACTTTTTATACTCCTCTGGGGCTTCCTCTGTCTTTAGTCCTTTGTATCTGCCAAAAGCCCCCCTTTTTTTCCTAATCCATTCTCGTATATCCCTTGACATCCAAGGTTCCCTGGGCTTGTTGGTCCCACCCTTGACCTTTACGGGAACATGTTGCCATTGTACTCTTTCAATTTCCTTTCTGAAAGACTCCCATTGCTCCGATGTGGATTTTCCTTCAAGTAGCTGATCCCAGTCCACATTGGCCAGATCCTGCCTTATCATATTAAAATCGGCCTTCCCCCAATTTAGAACCTTTATTTCCGGTCCATCCTTGTCCTTTTTCATGACTACCTTAAATCTCACCGAATTATGGTCACTGTCACCAAAGTGCTCACCTACTAACACTTTTACCACTTGCCCGGCCACATTCCCTAGAATTAGGTCCAGTACCGCCCCCTCTCTTGTAGGACTTTCTACATGCTGGCTCAAAAAGCTCTCCTCGATGCACTTTAAGAATTCTGCACCCTCTAAGCCTTTCACACTCTGACTATCCCAGTTAATATTGGAAGTTGAAATCCCCCACTATAATTACCCTATTATTTGCACACTTCTCTGAGATTTGCCTATATATCTGTTCCTCTATCTCCCCCTGGTTATTTGGGGGCCTATAGTACACTCCCAGCAAAGTGCTAGCTCCCTTTTTGTTTTTAAGTTCAACCCATATGGCCTCATTAGAGGAACCTGTTAATATATCATCCCTCCTTACAGCAGTAATTGTCTCCTTAATTAATATTGTGACACCCCCTCCTCTTTTACCCCCCCCCCGTCTCGCCTGAAGATTCTATACCCCGGAATATTGAGCTGCCAGTCTTGCCCCTCCCTCAACCATGTCTCCGTGATAGCAACAATATCATACACCCATGTGTTCATCAACACTTTCAGTTCATCTACCTTATTCGTAAGACTCCTTGCATTAAAATAAATGCCATTTAGCCTTGCCCTACTCCCATGTGCTGTTACATATTTGCTCTGCCTTCCTGTCTGACTTATTTTTTCCTCTATATTTGGTTGTACATCACCCCCTATTATAGCTCCACTCTTTATCCCATCCCCCTGCCAAGTTAGTTTAAACCCCCCCGAACAGTGCTAGCAAACCTCCCCGCAAGGATATTTGTCCCGTTCTGGTTCAGGTGCAACCCGTCCGACTTGTACAAGTCCCACCTTCCCCAGAAGCAGGCCCAGTGATCCAGGAAACTAAAGCCCTCCCTCCTGCACCAACTCTTTAGCCTCGCATTCGTCTGCTCTATCCTCCTATTCCTATACTCACTAGCACGTGGCACCGGGAGTAATCCACAGATTACAACCTTTGAGGTCCTGCTCTTTAGTCTGCTGCCTAGCTCCCTAAATTCTTGCTGCAGGACCTCATCCCTCTTCCTACCCATGTCATTGGTCCCAATGTGAACCACGACCTCTGACTGTCCACCCTCCCCCTTCAGAATGCCCTGCAGCCATTCAGTGACATCCTTGACCCTGGCACCAGGGAGGCAACAAACCATCCTGGAGTCACGTCTACGGCCACAGAAATGCCTATCTGTTCCCCTTACGATAGAATCCCCTACCACTATTGCTCTCCCACTCTTTTTCCTCCCTTCCTGAGCAGCAGCAACACCCCCGGTGCCAGGAAGTTGGCTGCTGCTGCCTTCCTCTGGTAAGTCATCCCCCTCAACAGTATCCAAATCGGTATACCTATTTGAGAGGGGGATGTGCACAGGGGACCCCTGCACTACCTGCCTGCTTCTACTGCTCTGCCTGATGGTCACCCATTTCCCTTCTGCCTGTGCAGCCCTTACCTGCGGTGTGACCAACTCACTAAACGTGCTACTCACGACCCTCTCAGCATCGTGAATGCTCCAAACCTCATCCATCCGCAGCTCCAGCGCTGCAATGCGGTCTACTAGTAGCTGCAGCTGGATACATTTCTGGCACACATGGTCGTCAGGGACACAGGCAGCGTCCCTGAATTCCCACATAGAGCAAGAGGAGCATAACACGGGGCTGGGCTGTCCTGACATGACTTACCCTTTAATTAATTTAAATTAATTCAATACCACCAATTAAAGATATACACTAGGGCGCTTGTATGGTTTACCAACAGTCCCCGCTACACCAGAAAGACCTTAGCAACTATAAACCAGAGTTAAAGTTTAAAAAATAGAGAAATACTCACCAACCAATCACTTGCCTGCTCCCTGGTGGCGTCACACTCTGATTACTTTTTACCTCTCTCCCCGCTGCTGAGTTGGTATGCTTCGCTGCTGCCGCCGCTTTTATGCTCCACCTCGGTCGCTGTTCTCCCCCAGGTCCAGCCGCTGTGGTCGGGCCTCGCTGCTGCTGCGGCTTTTATGCTCCGCCTCAGTCGCTGTTCTCCCCCAGGTCCAGCCGCTGTGGTCGGGCCTCGCTGCTGCCGCTGCTTTTATGCTCCACCTCGGTCGCTGTTCTCCCCCAGGTCCAGCCGCTGTGGTCGGGCCTCGCTGCTGCCGCTGCTTTTATGCTCTGCCTCGGTCGCTGTTCTCCCCCAGGTCCAGCCGCTGTGGTCGGGCCTCGCTGCCGCCGCCGCTTTTATACTCTGCCTCGGTCGCTGTTCTTCCCCAGGTCCAGCCGCTGTGGTCGGGCCTCGCTGCTGCCGCTGCTTTTATGCTCCACCTCGGTCGCTGCTCTCCCCCAGGTCCAGCCGCTGATTGACTATCTCAAGGATTTAAGGATCTTTCTGATTCCATGATGTCCATTCCCCAACTGATCATTGGTAACCAGAATCCTGTTCCCAGTATCAATGGAGAAGCTGGTATGTGTATGCCTCATGGAGACAGCACAGAGGAACACACCATCAGCTCCTCTCAGAAGCCTTTAGCTTTGGAGGACCAGGCTGCGAAGGAGCCTGCGACAAAATCAGCCTGAGTTGTGTCCACCCCAGGACGTGAGGACCCTGAGAGAAGGGCCATCTCCATCCCATTAGTAAAATCTGGAGGGTTGAAACACACAACTATAAAGGAACCCACATGGCTTTACTCTATTTAAATGAATGAGAGAAAATCGGGAGTGTCCCTTTAAAGGTGTGCATTCTAACCTGCTCAATTTGACCAGTATTTGCTTCACCGCAGCCAATTCAGTACGCTTGGGTACAGATCCAGGAAAATCTCCCTTAGTATTACAGTAATATAACTATTTCTCCTACTTTAATAGCTTTATTACTGTAACATTAATGTATTTTTCAGTTTCTCAGTAGCTGAGCTAGAATTTAAACAACTGATAGGTCAAGGAAGATTGGAATTTCTTTGAACCTGCTGCCATCTAAAGTTAGCAAAAACATTTGAGTATTATATAAAAGGAATTTTAGTAATAGCTATGAAAATTAATAGAGTTTAACATGGATTTTTGAACAGGTTACCATAAATCTTTGCGTGTATTACTAATTTAGTGGATGAGAGTGTCCCAGTCGATATAGATAATATTTTATTAATTATCTCCCAACAGACTGGTAGTCAAGGTATAAACTGATAGAGTGAGAGAAGTAGTGAATATGGTCTACAGATTTGTCAAGCAGCCATTAACAGAGGCAGCTATAGTCAGGCATTATTCAGGCGGCGGATTAGTGACTGATGGATTTCTATGAAGGTCGGTCATTTTCATCATTTTTATAAATGCCCGAGAAGGAAAGGTCGAATATTTTCCATCCCTCCATCCACCACCCATGCATTCCTAATAAGGGAAAAATTCCACCCACTAATAAATTTGTTCGTGAGACAAAATGTGTGGGAAGTGAAAATGCATAATTAGATATTGTTGAGAGGGTTTTGGAGAAACTTAGCATTTGAGCTAAGGATTGGCAGATGGCACTTAATGTGGATAAATGGAGGTAATTCATAGGAGAGAAAACAGTTATTCTAGTCCCGTTATAGATGATTTTACTTTGACAACTGTAGAGCAGAGAAAGCATTTAAGACCAGTTATGTACGTGCCTTTGAAAGTGTCTGTTAGGTGGCAATTAATAAGGCAAATGTAATGTACATTGTTGGAGGCATGGATCTGGTACTAATTCTGTACAATATATTAATAAAACTGCATTAAAAAAATTTCATCTGTTTAGTCACTATGCTGTCAAACAGGATATTGTACATTAGAAAGAGAACAGGGCACAGCAAGAAAGAAAATTTGAAGATTTCTCTACTCAGCATAAAGTGGACAGTACAGAATTTAATTCCAAGTGGGCCAGTTACCACTCTTTTTCTGCCCTGGAGCTAACTTGAAGTCTGGCGGCTGAGGTTCCCACCTGACTCATGCAGGAGCCTCATACAGATCCCTTCAGGTCTTATCCCACTGTACCTAGTGAATTTCTCCAGCCTTCCATGCCCTCTAGTGCACTGACTCTGGCTTCCTTTGTAACTCTCTAATCCTATGTTCCAATGTTGATGGCAGGCCCTCCAGGGGAGACTCTATGGAGCTCTCTCCCACATATCTCCATTTCTCTATCTCCCTCTCCAACGTAAGAAGTCTTCTCAAAGCCTAGGGCTAGATTTTCAGTATAGACAGTTTTGGGGCGCTAACCTTAGCGCCCGCCCGAAGTTAGCGCCCGCCCCAAAGTAGCGCCCCGTTGCCGGAAATTCAGTGGCTTCGCCCTAAGAGATTGGTGGAGCGCTAAAAGAGGCGTTCCACTCCTACCTTTAGGCGCTAAGCCGGCGGTCCAGAGGGATAGCGCCCAGGCGGGGCGCAGCGCGGGTGCGGTCATTTTTGGACTGACAGCAGACCCCGTGGCGCCGACCAGCTCTTAAAGGGGGAAGGGACGAATTGGTCTGCTGCCACGCCCTGCACACTGCAGCCTTGCAAAGAGGCCTCAACACTGCTGCTCAGCCCCAGGGAGTCATGGCAACGCCAGAGAAGGCCCGTCAGCGTGCCCTGCGCTTCTCAGAGGGTGATCTGGACATAATGGTCACAGCTCTGGAGGTGAGGCGCAAGATCTTGTTCCCAGAGAGTGGGAGGAATCCAACCCACCACGACTACACCAAAGCCTGGAAGCAGATCGCCCAGAGGGTGACGTTCACCGGCGATGCCCCCAGGACCCACAAACAATGTCATAAAAAATACAACGATCTGACCAGGATTTTGAAGGTGAGTAGCCTTTCCAGTCTCCTCCTCATTCTTGCATGTACACCTGACACGATGGGCAAAGGGAGCTGAAAGTCCTATTGGCCAGCCCTCAGCCAGCAGCATTGGGACAGTCATGAGCATCACATGGCCATTCGGCACTCTACACTTTGTCCAAGCTATTCCACCATGGGAGGCAGTGCACACTACATCAGGGCTTCACTCTGTCCACGCTATTCCACCATGGGAGGCAGTGCACACTACATTAGGGCTTCACTCTGTCCACGCTATTCCACCATGGGAGGCAGTGCACACTACATCAGGGCTTCACTCTGTCCACGCTATTCCACCATGGGAGGCAGTGCACACTACATCAGGGCTTCACTCTGTCCACGCTATTCCACCATGGGAGGCAGTGCACACTACATCAGGGCTTCACTCTGTCCAAGCTATTCCACCATGGGAGGCAGTGCACACTACATCAGGGCTTCACTGCGCACTTACAGCCCGTCCTTTCTCTTGCAGGCTAAAGTAGCGTTTAATTGCCAGGCGCGTGCCAGGGGTGGCCGCGCCAAGCTGCAGAAGCTCACTCGGCTGGAGGAGCGCGTGTGTGTGCTCATGGGAGCCCGTGTGATTGTCCCCACAGCGTGCGGAGTATCCGACCCTCCACTGCCCGGCAATGGTAAGGACCTCGCCTTTTGGCCCTCTCGCGTCGCATTGGCCCATCCGAGCTACCTCCTTTGCCACTGTCCCACCAATGATCTGAATGCCACCAGTCCTAACTCCCTTGCGGACGCCGTCTCCTCACTCTGAAGCTACTCTTGTGCATTCCTGCTTTCAGCTGGTGACGACCAGGACCCTGAAGCTGCCAGTGACAGCACCTCCGACCAGGAGGAGGAGGAGGAGCAAGCCGGACCTTCGGGGGAACAGTCACGTCCCGCAGGAGAGGAGGAAATGCTTGACACCTCCTCACTGGACGAGTGCCTGGAAGAACTGTCGCAGGGCAATGCAGCTTCTGGGACCAGTGGCGTCCAGCCACCCAGGAGCCGTGCGCGTGGCCCGCGGCCTTCCCCCCAAAGGGGGGAAGGATCAGAGGGGAGTGCTGCTGATCGGCACACTCGCCGCCACCAACGCGGCAAGGGTCCCCTAGTTCGGCCCCCTCCTCCCCAGCGGGAGAGTCGCGACTCCAGTCCGGACACCTTCACCGCGGAGGAGATGCGGAAGCTGGATAAGATGGCCGAGGATTCGGACCGGCGCCCCACGGAGCTCATGAGCGTGGTGGGGCGCATGCCTGAGGCCATCGAGTCGCTGGCGACCAGTGTGCACGAGTTCGGGGCAGCAACTGCCGCGAGTGGCCGCATGCTGACTGATGCCGTCAAGACCCTGGCGGCTGTGATGCGCGCGCACACCAGGACCACAGGGGCACTCACTGCTGCCACACGCGCTGTCTCAGGCAGGCATCGCCAGGGCAGCCGCCGCGCTGGACCATCCCAGCAAGCCACCCCTCGGCTGATTGTTGCGGATCCTGCAGTGCGGGCCCGGCCGAGTGCCACCGCACCACAGCACCAGCCAGCGCATCCCAGACGCCAGCTGGCCCACATTGCGCCATCCGTCGCCGCCATTCCCCCACTGGGGCATCAAGGGCAAGCGGCTGCAGCTGATGGTGGCCAGGCTCAGGTGCGCCACTCAGCAGACGGCCCCTCGAGGCCCAAACGCCGTGTAGGCCGCCCCCCAGCGGCATCTGGCGGAAGGGCATCTGAGCCTCAGGCGCCGTCCCCCAGCCTCGCAGCAGCCACTGGGCAGAGCTTGCGAAGGAGCAGCAGGCCGGGCAGGGGAGGCAAAAGGCTGGGCAAGGTCTCGCCCTCGCGGGCCACTCAGTAGAGGGTGTGGGCAGCTTTCCTTTTATATGGCGGTGGCCATCTTTATTTTGCCCATGGTTGTGTTGTTGGAGGGCTTATTTTTTGCGTTAGGCCGACGTTGAGGCCCGGTTTGAAGAAAGGTGGAGTGACTCCTCCCCAGTTTGTGGGAGTGAGTCATTTGTTGGGCTTTTTGTGGGGCCCGTTTATTGTTTTTGGGGATTCATGTGGGAAGGGCTTTTCATTTTTGTGTAATAAAAAATTATCTTTATTCATGCAGTCTCCATGGTTGTTCTTCTTAGTGTTTGTTGGCTTCGCCGGCTGAGGGCTTGCGGAGCGGCTGCATTCATCTTCCCTCATGGCCCCTGGCCATTCCCTGACAGGGGGCTTAGAAGTACCGTGTAATAAGGTGGCGTCGTGCGGCCCTTGGCCCTGGTCGCTCCCTCCTGGGAACGTACTCCTGCTCCTCCTCCTCCTCCTCCTCATGCTCCTCCTGCTCCTCCTCCTGAGGTGCTGGTCCAACGTCAGGTGGCAGTGCCTGAGTCCTGCGGATAGCCAGGTTGTGTAGCATGCAGCAAACCACCACAAATTGGGAGACCCGGTCCGGCGAATACTGGAGAGCTCCTCCGGAGCGATCAAGGCAGCGGAACCGCTGCTTGAGGACCCCAATAGTTAGCTCGATGATGTTGCGGGTGGTTTGATGGCTCTCGTTGTAGGCCTCTTCAGCAGCGGTCCTGGGCGCGCGGAGCGGGGTCATGAGCCAGGTGCACAAAGGATAGCCTTTGTCCCCGAGTAGCCATCCTCTTGGGGGAGGCTGTGCCTGGAACATGTCATGCACAGTACTCTGCCGCAGGATAAAGGCATCGTGGCTGCTGCCTGGGAAGCTGGCATTGACTGCCATGATGCGCTGCTTGTGGTCACAGACCAGCTGCACATTCAGAGAATGGTAGCCCTTCCTGTTGCGATACTGCTCGCCATGCTCCAGAGGGGCCCGCAAAGCCACATGCGTACAGTCAATGGCGCCCTGCACCAAGGGGAATTCCCCGAGTCTGGAAAATCCCAATGCGCGCTGATGCTGGCTCTCCAGGGCCATGGGGAAGGAGATGAATTGGCTTCTCCTTCTGAACAGTGCTTCGGTCACCTGGCGGATGCAGCGATGGGCGCCGTACTGGGAGATGTTTGCTATGTCCCCAGCAGCGTATTGGAAGGAGCCGGTGGCATAGAAGTTCAATGCCACCGTCACCTTCACTTCCACCGACAGAGACGTCCTGCACCTGAGCTTTGGCCGCAGATCTCAGCGAAGCAGGTGGCAGATCTCTGCAATCACCTCCTTTCGGAATCGGAGCCTTTTAACACATCGCGCAGCACTCATGTTTAGGTAGGAGCGCTGCTGGCGGTATAGCCTGACTGGGTAAGGCCTACGTGGCCGACGCCTGTAACCCCCTCTGCCTCTAGCCAGGGCTGCCCCTCTCACAATGCGTCTGCGAGCCCTACGGACATGGAGCTGCAGCTCCGCGTTGGCACCCCATGCAACCCCCATCAAATCCTGGCAAACACTCTAATTTCCAAAAGGCCACTTGCAGCGCTCTGGCCTGAGTCCAAAAATACCTGGCTCTTGCTGCTTGAAACCAGTTAGCTATCCTCCTTGTTGTGTCTCCAGAAATGCGTTGCACAGGAGTGTTTTCTGAAAAAACGCTGGCCTTTATACTGGAGAGTACGTCCCCTTTAATTTGCGCCCCCCGGGGCCCGCGCTGGTTGTGTTGCGTTCCTTTTTCCAAACGCTCCGGCCGCCAGCCGCACAATGGGGCGGTCCGACTGAAGTTTGGAATCGGGGCGCACAAAGGGCGTTGCACGAGGATGTGACTTCATTTTCTGCACGCGCATCCGGGCGGGCGCTAAACTTTGCGCCGGCGCTAACGGGCAGCTTAATTTGGGGCGGGGCGCAAACTGCGCTGCGCCCGGGCGCTACACGCATAGCGCCCGAAAATCACTTCTCTTAAGGCGCTAACTGCTGGCGCAAGCGACTGAAAATCTAGCCCTATATCTTTGCCAAGCTTTTAATCACCTCTTCTATCTCTTAAATGCTCCTCTTCCTCCTCTGAACACCTTGGGCCATTTTTCTACTGTAGGGGTACTATATAAATGCAAGTTATTGTTGCTTCTGAATCTGGGACAGAAGAGCTCCAGGCATCTATACTTAAATTCTTGCTGGCAGCATTGCGCAGTGGATTCTGATGGCTGGTGAAATTTCAATTGTTAGAAAAGAGCTGATGGGATCGTCTTGTTTTCCTGTGATTCATAGCCATTCCATTTTTTATTCATTTATGGGATGTGGGCGTCGCTGGCAAAGTCAGCATTTAATGCCCATTCCTTGTTGCCCTTGAGAAGCTGGTGGTGAGATGCCTTCTTGAACCGCTGCAGTCCGTGTGGTGAAGGTACTCCCACAGTGCTGTTTGTGAGGGAGTTCCAGGATTTTGACCCAGCGACGATGAACGATCGGCGATATACTTCTAAGTCAGGATGGTGCGTGACTTGGAGGGGAACTTGGAGGTGATGGTGTTCCCATGCGCCTGCTGCCCTTGTCCTTCTAGGTGGAAGAGGTCGCGGGTTTGGGAGGTGCTGCCAAAGAAGCCTTGGTGAGTTGCTGCAGTGCATCTTGTAGATGGTACACACTGCAGCCACGGTAGGCTGGTGGTGAAGTGAGTGAATGTTTAAGGTGGTGGATGGGATGCCAATCAAGCGGGCTGCTTTGTCCTGGATAGTGTCGAGCTTCTTGAGTGTTGTTGGAGCTGCACTCATCCAGGCAAGTGGAGAGTATTCTATTAAACTCCTTACTTGTGCCTTGTAGATGGTGGAAAGGCTTTGGGGAGTCAGGAGGTGAGACACTCAACGCAGAATACCTAACCTCTGACCTGCTCTTGTTGCCACTTTATTTATGTGGCTGGTCCAGTTAAGTTTCTGATCAATGGTGACCCCCAGGACATTCATGGTGGGGGATTTGGTGATGGTAATACCGTTGAATGTCAAGGGGAGGTGGTTAGACTCGCAACTTATTGGAGATAGTCATTGCCTGCTACTTCTGTGGCGCGAATGATACCTGCCACTTATCAGCCCAAGACTGAACGTCGTCCAGGTCTTGTTGCATGCGGGGATGGACTGCTTTATTATCTGAAGAGTTGAGAATGGCACTGATCACAGTGCAGTCATCAGCGAACATCCCCATTTCTGACCTTATGTTGGAGGGAAGGTCATTGATGAAGCAGCTGAAGATGGTTGGGCCTAGGACACTGCCCTGAGGAATTCCTGCAGTGATGTCCTGGGGCTGTGATGATTGACTTCAACCACCACAACCATCTTCCTTTATGCTAGGTATGACTCCAGCCAGTGGAGCGTTTTCCCCCTGATTCCCATTGGCTTCAGTTTTACTAGAGCTCCTTGATGCCACACTCGGTCAAATGCTGCCTTGATATCAAGGCAGTCACTCTCACCTCATCTCTGGAATTCAGCTCTTTTATCCATGTTTGGACCAAGGCTGTAATGAGGTTGGGAGCTGAGTGGTCTTGGCGGAACCCAAACTGGGCATCCGTGAGCAGGTTATTGGTGAATAAGTGCCGCTTGATAGCACTTTCGATGACACCTTCCATCACTTTGCTGATGATTGAGAGTAGACTGATGGGGCGGTAATTGGTCGGGTTGGATTGTCCTGCTTTTTGTGGACTGGACATACCTTGTCGGATAGATGCCTGTGTTGTAGCTGTACTGGAACAGCTTGGCTAGAGGCACACTTAGTTCTGGAGCACAAGTCTTCAGCACGATAGCCGGGATGTTGTTTGGGCCCATAGCCTTTGCTGTATCCAGTGCGCTCAGCCGTTTCTTGATATCACATGGAGTGAATCGAATCGGTTGAAGACTGGCTTCTGTGATGATGGGGACCTCAGGAGGAGGCCGATATGGATCATCCACTTGGCACTTCTGGCTGAAGATGGTTGCAAACGTTTCAGCCTTGTCCTTTGCACTCACGTGTTGGGCTCCACCATCATTGAGGATGGGGATATTCATGGAGCCTCCTCCTCCCGTTAGTTGTTTAATGGTCCACCACCATTCACGACTGGATGTGGCAGGACTGCAGAGCTTTGATCTGATCCATTGATTGTGGGATCGCTTAGCCCTGTCTATAGCATGCTGTTTCCGCATTTTAGCACATGCATGTAGTCCTGTGTTGCAGCTTCCCCAGGTTGGCACCTCAATTTTTAGGTACGCCTGGTGCTGCTCCTGGCATTCTCTTCTAATGCTTTTGAAATGATTGTGCCCAATCCTTTCAAAAACATGCACCATGCGGTGGAGATTAACTCATTTGAATGGATCAGTTAACACTGCAGACACAAAAAAGATAGCAAAGGTAAATAGGTTAGTAACAACATTACTAACCTCACATCTGAAAGAGATATCACCCTGCCCCGGCAAAAACTTTTCAATGTTACACATATTCTGTATTTATAAGCCATCAAGTTCACAGGAAGCTTCACATAAGTGGTTTCCTCCTGTGAAAATCTTTACATTAGAAATGATCTCTTAATGGAGTTTTGTTGCTGCTGCTTTGAAAGTCTTTTGATATACTGCGTATATAACACCGTTAGAACAATTTGGGAGATGATTGGGCTAGACTCGATGGTTACTTCCAACAGCTTTCTTTTTGAAAAAAAATCAAATGAAAAATAACAAGATGAAAATAATGGTGACAGATCTGAGCCCTGAAACAGCACTTGCCCTTTTTCACAATAATTTTTCAGCATTACACAGCGTGTTTATGAACCATTGAAATCCCGGTATGATTTATGTATGTGGCTCCCTGCAGAGAAACTGTTTACCTCAGAAATATTATCTTTCAAAGCTATTGCATTGATGCCATTTTAAACATGTTTTGACACATAGCCTGTGTGATACATTAAAATGGTTCTTGTTCAACAATTCTCCAGTCTGAGTTCAAGTGAAGGAGGAAGGAAACTAGAAAGACTAAATCAACCACAGGACATTTGTCTTGGGGTCATTGGGTAGATGGCTTTCTATTCTTGAACTGTTTTGAGTTTAAATCAATATTTCCCATGATTTATATGTTCAAATGAATAGAAGGATGTTGTTTTATCAGATGTCCTACAAACATTGGAAAACTAAATTACTTTTTTACGCTATACTTTCTTTTATACTTAATCCATTTTTTTATGAATAAGAGCAATGAGGAGTATTATATAAAAGGTATCCCTGTGGCTATTGCAGTGAAGAAGTCACAAGCATTTGATGTCCTGTTGGGTCCATAATTACATCTCACGCCAGCAAGCCATGTGTTGTGCTACTTAAATGTTTCAAAGGAATAATATGCAGTTAAATTTATTCTCAATATATTTTAAGTTTTATTTTGAGAGCTTGCCTCATGGAACTGATGCAGTACCTGACACTGTCTAATGATACAGTTCATACTCTGTTGCCATGGAGAGACACTAATACTCTTTGAGGTTCCACAGTACATGGCATCATCTCAGCTGTGGGCCTCCTTAATTATATAAATGCATCATAATGAATACAAGCTCTAAATTACTCATCATCAAAGTACAACTTATCTAGTTTGAGTTTCTTGATACACTGTCACTTCAGTTGGAACATAGGGACAGTCAATGTGCTCCCACACTGTCACACACAACCTGCAACCAACTCCAAATCGATTGAGGAGGTAAGAGCCCACATGGACTGCTGTTGGCGGTTTTTGATCCTAGCCCAATTGCTAGACGGATGGTTCGAATCGCCCCTGCCTTACGAAAGTTCTACACCCGGGAATCATTATTTAGAGTGTAAATGAAATAAGTCACGGACAGGAATGCTTCGGTGAAAAATCAAACTTATATTTATTTGGTCTAAGATACATTGGCTAAAACATGCACTACTAAACAAAATCACTGTCTCTGTGGAGAATAAAATCCAGGTTACAAACAACATACATACAGTACAAAACTGGGGACTATAACAAGCAGTAATTCCCTTGTTGCTATGGTGGACTCTAATTCCACCCCTACCAATGAATTACCCAGTCGCATAAAACCCTTCGCCTGGCTGAACCAAATGAAGCTCCCACCCTCGGAATAGCCCAAAAGCTTCACTTCTGAGAGACTATGCTTACCCCCACAAGCGGCCGGTTTCGATTGCTCCGCTCGTCGGCTTCTCTGGTACTTCTTGTTAGTTCGATCTTGTTGGAGCAGGGAGCGAGAGAGAGAGAAAGAATGGTGGAAAAGAATCTATCTTTATAGTAGTTCCTATCTTTTCCTGCCAATCTTTAAAATCCTTTTTTCTTCTGAGCACTCCGATGCTTAATCAGTGATGGGTCATCATCGGAACCATGCATATTGGATTAATGGCCCTAAGTCTGGGACATATCTTTTGGTCTTTGTGTTGGGAAAAAAACCTAGCTCCCTTTCGGCTGGCTGAGGCCAGTGGGTTCATTGTTCTGCTTCTCTTCTGAGATGGAGGTGAGAAGTGTTTTAGCATATTAGAGTGGCCTTTTAATCAAGTTCAATGGCCCCCTTCCTTTTTCCAGGACTGTCGGGCGAACCCATACAATCTGGATGATGGACAGTTCTTTTGAAACAGCCAACTGCCATGCATTCTCTGGAGTTTTTACCAAACCAGTCTTTCACGTATCTGCACAGGGCCATCTCATAACAGGGAAAATACCCTCAGAAAAATCCCATAACGTCCACAAAATATTGCCGACTGAGTCCATTCTTCAGAGACCTTGCGATCTCTTCACTGAGGAAAAACCTACACTGTCATCAATGTTCCCTCAAATGTTTTGTTCGTGCGCGGTCCCTTTAACCGGCTGCGCGACCCATTCAAATTTTTGCGCATATACGGTTTTTCCCATGTAAAAGTCGGTGAGTGGCCCGCGTGGGACCTCCAGACCATTATATGCCTCGACTTCCTAAAGGTTATTATATGAGCTCAAAATTGTGGGAATTTCAAAGTAATTTTGGGAATCAATATGAAATTGGCTGAAGGGTAGAAAACAACAAGTACTTGGTAGAGGAGTAATGTCAGGGTGAGAGGGAATGTTGTCAGTGGGTTGCCCCAGGGCTCAGTGTGGAACTTCTACTGTTTCAGGGGCATAGTCTCAGGATAAGGGGTTGGCCATTTAAGACCAAGATGAGGAGGAATTTCTTCACTCAGTGGGTTGTGAATCTTTGGAATTCTCTGCCCCAGAGGGCTGTGAATGCTGAGTCTTTGAGCATAGTCAAGGCTGAGATAGATAGATTTTTGGAATCTAGGGGAATCAAGGGATATGGAGATCGGGCGGGAAAGTGGAGTTGAGGTCGATGATCAGCCATGATCCTATTGAATGGCAGAGCAGGCTCGAGGGGCCGTATGGCCTACTCCTGCTCTTATTCCTTATGTTCTTATGTTTTACTTGACCTCAATAATGTAGATTCAGAAACTCAATGCAAATTGGTCAAATTTGCAGATGATACCAAACTAGGAGGAGCAGTGGAATCGGAGAAACAGCTCAGAACTTACAGAGGGAGTGCACAAAATGTTTATATGGGTAGAACAATGGCAGATCTAATTTAGTGCAGATAAATGTAAAGAACTGCACATAGGAAGGAAAAATAGAAAACACACATACTCAGTGAATGGGGTAGAAGAGCTAGAATTTCCATCCTGTCTTTGGTTAATTTCAGCGCATCATGAGGACAAGTAATTTTGTTTGGCAGAAAACCATTTACATCAGTTTTCCATCCCAAAATTGATCTCCCTGAATTCCCTTGCACCTTTGGACTTCCTATGAGTCCTCTGCTGAGTCCCAAACAAGTTAATTTAAATATATTATAATGAGGGTGAGTGCTGCTACGGGTCCAGGTTTCCTGTTTTTACACTCACAAAGTACTTGGGGTAAGTTAGACTCAGATTCATAAAGTGCAGCTGTTGCCAGGGTCAACTGAGGCAGGTGGAAGTGAGAAAGTTTGAGCTTGAACAATGTGGAGATTTTCAGTAGTGATTTGTGCAGCTTGGAATGATTTTTGCAGCCAATTTTTTTTCTTTTTATTGTTTCTTATTGCTTCTATCCGAGATCACTGGGATATTTTACCTCCCATCTCACTCAGAGTGAGGGCTTCTCAGGAGCAGGTATGGCATTCCCTGTAGGAATACCCTCGTATGCCATTATCATTGAAGAGGAGGCGAAGCAGCAGTACAGAATGGAACTAAGGAGAGCCTGCAATTGTTAAGGAGGATGCACCCCACCAGATATTAGCCTCACATAGAATATATAGACAGCATAGGTCAGATGCGGAATTAGTGAGGAGATATGTATAAGAAAAGTGCACTTCACCAAAGAGGCAATAGGGTTGCCCTGCCATCTACTGCGTAAGGATTTTTGGCCATGGTCATCAGCCTGCAATGCACTCCCTGTTGCGGTGAAGGTGACATCTATATTCAACTTTTAAGGCACAGGCTCATTTCAGGAAGCTATGGGGAATCTCATGTTTTATGGGGCTGCTGGCTTTCCCAAGGTCCAGGGAGCAATCGATGGCACCCACATTGCTTTACGACCTCCCACAGAAAACCCCCTCAAGCACCTCAGCAGGAAAGGATGCCATTCCCTCAATGTACAGACTGTCTGTGACAACACGCAAAGGATTAATTACATAAACGCAAGATATGCTGGAAGCTGTCATGATACATTCATCCTTCGAAATTAGGCCCTCCCTAACTTCATCAGGGAATTACATCATGTGAACAGATGGCTTGCGGGTGGCAGAGCCGGTCCCTTGCTTCCATGGGTAATAACCCCACCAAGAAAGGCCCAAGCAGCAGCAGAGCAGTGCTACAACAAGGTACATGCCTCTATAAGAAATGGTCCTTGAGAGGAGTCTTAAAATGATGTTTTCACTGCCTGGACAGGTTGGGATTGGCTCTGCAGAAAGCTGCAGCTCATGTGTCAGGCATAATTGTAGCCCGCTGTGCCTCGCAAAACTTTACCATGAAAAAAGGCTCCACGGGAATGTTTTTAAAAATGTTTTTTTACAAAACACATACCTTTTGGTGGCGGTCGCTGGTAGAATAGCCTGCCAACTCTCACTGTCAAGAATCCCCCGTGAATGATGGCCCCTCGTTTGAGGTGCAGGAGTGTAGGGGGTTTGCACAGCCGTGTTTGGTCAGCCAGCTTTGCCTCTGACTACCTTCTTTGAGCGGTTCGAATCGCTCGTCCCCTGGGTTCTGGACACCGGACTTAGATACAGGCAGCGATACAGAAAATTGAGTAGACAAGTGGTTTGGTGTAAAAGAACCAAGATTTTATTGAACTGAAAAATTATAACGATCTTACACGAGAAAATTACTGGTACAGCACACTACAGACATAAAATGCTTATAATTAAAGGGAATGGGGAACACACGGCACAATCGAGGGAAAACAACTATATTAGCAATCCCCTTAATTCCCACCCCCTATACCTAACTAGATTAGACTATGAGGGGCCAGAACTTCATGCTCACCAATCCAAGAACTTGTTACGTTTAAAAAAACAGTTGAAGGCTTTGGGTTCACTCCTTGTGCACTCTGTGGCCTGCCGATGTCACGTGGTTCCAGCGTGCTGCAAGGGTGCCGTCCAGGTAAAATACCCCAATATTAAAGTCTCTGCCTGGGTATTTTACCTCGCAGGACGGGCTCTTCTTCAGTTGATGTTCTTCCTTGGTTGATCCTGTTGGGTTGAATGAGCTGGACTGAGGGCCCATTTATTTGAAGTCCCACGCAGTCTTCTTCATACAACCCATCCTGGTTGTAATCTGGCAGCGAGTTGAGAGGCAGGAGACAGGAGAGAAGAGGCAAGAGAGAGAGCATAGCTTCCCGATGGGCCCATAGTTATGCCCCCATCGGGAGCCCTTATCTGCGCGGCAAATCAGTTCAGTCCTTTGTCTGATTTGGGTGAGCTCGTTTAAATGTTTAAAAACGTCTATAAAAATGACCTGTAGAGTGATAGTCGTTATGTCTAAAGTAGCCTCGAAACCCTGGCCGTTGTTAAAGACAAGTTGTGAATTGCTCCCATTCAGGCTTAATGTCTCTGGTGAGCGGTTCCCGATTTAAAATGCAGAAAGCCTAATGGCTTGATGGAGCCCATTCCAATTTAATGACTGGAATATACAGTCTTTTGTTCATTTTATCAGTCCTTACAAAGTCTTTGATTAGTTTAAAACTTCAACTCCTTGACCTGCTTGTTTTGCAGAATCTTTGTTTTAAAATCCCATTTGGCCTGGTCACGAGGTTTACCGCAGCCATTTTGGGTACCCTGGTTTTAAAATTAAGTCCTTCCAGGGTCCCTTTTGATTAATAACTTCGGGGAATGTTGGAATTTTGAGAACCTTACAGGAGGGATGCCAGCATTTGTGGAACCATACCCATGAGAGGAGCCAATGGCTTCAGGAGAGTAGGTGAAAAAATTAGCAGAGGAAATTGTATTTTTATCTTCAACATGTGGGGCTTTGCAATTAAAAATACACTTTATTACTTTGCAGAAAAGAATTCAAAAATGTGTTTCCAGATCCTATTGGACATGTTCAAATCAATTCTATATCTTGTGCCAGCTTTTTTGCTTATGCTCTTTTTACTCTAGTGCTGTGCTATATATGCCTCACCCTGTGGGCATTGGTATACTATTTCTGGCTGTATCTATGCAGTTGAAAGTTAATGATGTGCCAACATTTTTTTCCTGGATAAATTGCCTGCTCATTTTTGTCCTCCTTCCTACTAAGGGGAAAGAAAAGAGTTTCTCGATACTGGAACCTGAAATGGCCTTAAGATTTCTGGATTAAAGTTTACACAATTACTGCAAGTTTACACGAAGGGCCCTGTTTTCAATTAAAAAATTCAGTGCCACTTGAAGCAAATTATATTTTTTCCATTTCAAGTGATAGTTTCAAATCACACCTCGGTTTCATTTGTAAATTTAAATGTTCACTTAAGGTTGTTTATTTCTTACCCTGAAGTAACATAATTGGGGGGACGGGGTGGGGCGAGGGAGTGATTTTCAACTGTCGACCTCCCCGTTTACAAGTTGTCTGGTTGTTGAAAATAGCAAGGTAACAGCAGCTGCTCCTTAGATGCCTTAGGCCTGCCTGCTGCTATTTTTAAGTGAGCATGTAAGGTGAGTGCCCAGCAGTCATGTATGAAAAAGGCAGGCGGCAGTTTACATACGTTAATCAAGGTCCTATGCAGGTTGTAAGACCCCATTTGCAATTTTAAAGTGCCGCATTCGCTCTGTCCATTTGTACCACATGGTGAGTGGTCTAACCAGTGGAACGTTTTTGGAGGGGAGTTTTATGGGGCTGGGAGGAACAATCTTAGCTCACTTATGGAGCTGCCGGATTTTCAGCACACTGGTTTGGTGAACTGCCCGCTAATGCTCATTGAGCTTGCTGACTGTATCTAATGAGGTTTGAACCTGAAAATGATTCAGACTTCCTGCTGATACTATTGGGTGGTCCCAGGGGATGTACTTCTAAATTTGTGCCCGTTTTGGGCTTTCTGTAAGTTCAGTGCTTAATCGTCCCCAATGTTTAAAAATAAGTTACGATGAAAAACCTGTTCTCCCCTTAGTTTTTCAAGGTTTCAGATAGTTTGGAAATTTATCTTATGAAGGACACTAGTGAATTTAAATCACAATAAAGAAAACATTAACGACTTTGTTAATATAAAATTCCTCAATCTGCTATTTAAACGTCTTGATGACTAATATTGCGCAGCATGATTTCAATCTACAGACAGTATGGTAATATATAGACAAGATATAATCATTATTGAAGTGGGCTGTGTGATGAGTTGTTTCATTTGGGGAAATATTAATTTTTCAGGTAAAAACTGGACAGTGATTTCCTTCAGCTAGAGATAACTCTAATTACTTCTAGCCCTGAATCTAGAGGCACAATTAAAGTACTGCTGGTTACTGATCCCGAGTGGGAACCCTGACTGGGATTAATTGTTTGTGCAATGTTCAGGTACTAATATTGAAGAAGAGTCTCTGTACCAGATTATATAACATTTTACAGTCTAGCATTTGATAGGTAGTTAGGAGACCTCCTGGAAGTCTTGAGGCTGAAATCACTGGCAGTTAAATTTCCTCTTTTACCAATGTTTCTACTTTAGCTACGATAGTTTTGTGAAGGAACTGCTCAAATGCTGTCTGAAATTCAAGATACTACCCATTAACCATATCACTTTCACTAACTGACTTCATTATATCCTCAAATAATTTTGTCAGGTTGAACCTGTCTTATACATTCTAGTCATTTTGCATGTTTTTATTCTAAGTTACATCACATGAGAAATATTGAAATTTGACATCATAGGTAATCTTATTCCAGCTAAGTCTGGATTTCCTGATCTATAAATTAAATCTTCATTGATTTTACAACCTGTATACACATATAATTCCTTTCCACCTGGAGACTTCTCTTGACAGTCTATCATTCTTCCCTTCTATGTTTTTTCACAATGTTCTTTTTCAGTTCCTTATCATACCATCATGTGTTCCAGCTTCTCCTTTCTTTCATTCATTGTATTGTATAAAATATTGCTTTTTTATTACCTTTCTAACTTTTGTACTTCTTTATTGTTTTTTAAACTTATTTGGCGTCATAAACTTGACTGGTGAATGGCGGAGGATAATGAGAAGCCCCTATTTTAATCTCCATCATTTTTATAAATAGAATTGGATAAATTTAATTTATTTTCAAGGCAAATAAGGAATAATTACTCTTATAACATCTCCGGGAAATAAAAAATCATTTTTCAGCAGGCATTGGATGTACATCATAGAAATTAGGTTATGCTGTGGCCAAAATATACATATAATATATATTCTTGTTCAAAAGCAGTAAGCATGGTGTGCAAAGAATACCATGACTAGCCCAAATAATGTAACACTTGCACTACTTGCAAGATTGACCAGAAATTCCCAAGTCTAGTTAGCCTCACTTGTGAAGGTATTTTTGTTGTGTTATAGAAACATAGAAGATAGGAGCAGGAGTAGGCCATTCGGCCCTTCGAGCCTGCTCCGCCATTCAATGAGATCATGGCTGATCATCCAAATTCAGTACCCTGTCCCTGCTTTCTCCCCATATCCCTTGATCCCTTTAGCCTTAAGAAATATATCCAACTCTTTCTTGAATATATTTAATGAATTGGCCTCCACCGCCCTCTGTGGCAGAGAATTCCACAGGTTCACCACTCTCTGGGTGAAGAAATTCCTCCTCATTTCAGTCCTAAATGGCTTACCCCTTATCCTTAGACTGTGACCCCTGGTTCTGGACTCCCCGGCCATCAGAAACATCCTTCCTGCATCTAGTCTGTCCAGGCCTGACAGAATTTTATAGGTTTCGATGAGATCCCCTCTCAATCTTCTAAACTCCAGTGAGTATAAGCCCAATTGACACAATCTCTCCTCATACGTCATTCCTGCCATCCCAGGTATCAGCCTGGTAAATCTTCGCTGCACTCCTTCCATGGCAAGAACATCCTTCCTCAGGTAAGGCGACCAAAACTGCACACAATACTCAAGGTGCGGTCTCACCAAGGCCCTGTACAACTGTAGCAAGACATCCTTGTTCCTGTACTCGAACCCTCTTGCTACGAAGGCCAACATACCATTTGCCTTCTTAACCGCCTGCTGCACCTGCATGCTTACCTTCAGCGACTGGTGCACAAGAACACCCAGGTCTCTTTGCACTTCCCCTTCTCCCAATCTATTGCCATTCAAATAATAATCTGCCTTCCTGTTTTTGCCACCAAAGTGGATAAACTCACATTTATCCACATTATGGTGCATTTGCCATGTTTCTGCCCAATCACCCAACCTGTCCAAATCGTATTGGAGTTTCACGACATCCTCCTCACAGCTTACCCTCCCACCCAGCTTTGTGTCATCTGCAAATTTGGAGATATTACATCCAATTCCCTTGTCCAGATCATTAATTGATTTGCAAATATCCTTTATTTTCAACATCAAGTAATGTAGAATATATCGAAGATTTTTTTCTATAAAGTGGACATGATTTTGACTCTTTTATGGAATAGATAAAATCATTCAGTTTCAACATTTCACTTTGCATAACAATGAATTGCCACCAGAACAGTGCAGTTAACTATGTAATGTAGCATTCATGGGTTTGAGGTGTTCATACTGCTATAAAACTCTGATGTATAACATTGCCTGCTGCTGGCTCTCAACATGTGTAGCTTCATAGAAACCATTACAACAGCTATGTTTATGGTTTCAAATCTTATATTTTACCAAGATGCATGACTAGCCAGAGTAATGTACACTGTATTTCTTTTATTCATTCATGGGATGGGGGTGTCGCTGGCAAGGCCAGCATTTTATTGCCCATCCCTAATTGTCCTTGAGAGGGTGGTGGTGAGCCGCCTTCTTGAACCGCTGCAGTCTGTGAGATGAAGGTACTCCCACAGTGCTGTTAGGGAGGGATTTCCAAGATTTTGACCCAGCGACGATGATGGAATGGCAATATATCCATATTGCTCTAGTATAAGGTTTGTAGTTGTACACATTCAGCAAATCTCAGTAACCAACACACATCTGAAATTTGTCAGAAACTTCTTTGATCTAACAACATGCTGTTTAAATATTAACAGCTAAAGAGTCTGTCAAACACCAGCATTGAAACATCTAAAATTAGATCACGGAGCAGGCAAGTGTTGTTAAACTTACTATGTACAGTCAGATGGTTCATTTAAAATTTAAAAAATTTCTCTGCACACCTTGTAATTAAATTCTAATTAATTTTTAATTAACTTCATTAAAAAGAAGATCATTTATTTTTTAAAGAAGCTTGCTATTCAGATCACAATTTGAAATCCAATTCTTACATCAGTATTTTTTGCCATGCTTCACACCATGCTAAAATAATTTCTGGCCTGATAAATCTCCCAATATATGCAAGCCTTCCTGCTCCTTATCATCTAACTTAATCACCACTGCAGCGATAGTGCAGTTGTGATATTGGTTCAACAGCATTGGAAAACACTGTTATATTCACTCGGTAAGTTCGTTTCAAATATAAATTAGTCTTTCTACACGTTCTATTCTTGGTGCTACTGTGACTGTTATTATTAGCATTAACATCATGTTTGTTCATTTACTTAAAAAAATTCATAGGTTGAAAATTTTGAAGCCAATGTTCTGGCGTATGGGGAACCAGTGGAGATCAGCAAGAATAGGGGTAATAAATGAAAAGAAAATTGTACAGGATGGGATCCAGGTGGCAGAATTCTGGATCCATTGGAGTTTGTGTAGGATGGGCCTTAGCAGCAAAACACAGAGGGACCTCACTACAACAGTGAACAACAAGACATGATTCTCCTTCTTTCTTTATGGGGCAGTTTCTGTTCCTTGCTTGGTATCTTTGCTGAGATGAGCAATTCAGCCAAGTTAGGAAAATAGAATCCACATCCATTATTCTCTGCCACTGTGTGTCGATGCATCAACGCTTTGCAACCACTTATGGCTCTTCTTTTTTCATGGTTAACGGACTATGTCATAACTTTGTTCAGATAATGTAAAATGCTGATTATGCTTGTTCAGAGTCATTTAATTGCCATGACTCCACTCTCATCACATTTTGGCTGTGTTTGATTACAATTGATTGTTAATCCCATAAATTGCATGCTATATGCACATTACATGGAATGTATTACACATTAACATATTAACCACACAGCCTCTATTTTAGTTTCTGTTTTATTTGTTCCTTCTTTATGGGAAAAGAGCCAGGGACTGGTATTAATTAGATAGCTCTACAAAAGAGCTGGCATGGGCATGATGGGCCGAATGGCCTCCTTCTATGCTGTATCATTCTACGATTCTATTATTTAGTTAAGCTTGAATTCATGGATTCAATTTATTCAGTTGTGTTTTTCACTTTGCCTTGATTCTGTAAATTCGGTGCTTAATTGAGCCAAGTGTTTGCTGCACCATACCCTTTGCAGTCATACCTGGTAACATTATTATTGGAGTCCAGTAACAGTGAAACTCCAGCCTACCTTTCATGTAACCTCCACATCATCATTTATTCTGCATGTTGCAATATGCCTCTTTTTCCTGATTTGACTACTCGAGACATGCCATTTACACAACCCTAATTAGAAATTACACATATGGCCAAGTATCATGTAACAGTTCTAATTGATACCCTGGAAATTAGCACTTTGAAAGGCCATGGCTTCTAGAGCCAATCAGTGGCCTTACAGTGATTTCTCCCTCCCTCTAGCTAAAACCCATTTCTCATTCAATCAGTTTAATCAATATTCCCAAACCAGTTTAGAACAGCCAATTATTTCAATCAGTCCCTTCACCATAATAAATTGTTGAATAATTAATCTAATCAATTTCTTCTATCCTTTGGTTATGATCAACAGATAGTTCAAGTGATTTTCTCTTTGCTATAGGCTAACTCACAGATAGTTTATTTAAGTGATCTCCTCCATACCTTGTTTATAACTAAAAATTAATTAATTTTGAATATGCTCTACACCCTTACAGAATTAAGCCAATAAATAATTTAATGGAGTGCTTGTAGATCAATAACTAAATAATTCTCTTCCTTTCCATCTTTTGGTTTGATAAATTATTCTTTTTCACTGCACCTCTTTTTGATGCAAATAATTATGCTATAATTCTGAAAATAAGTAAATTAACCATCCCCAACCTGCCTCTTATGTCTCCATTTTGTCTGTGTTGGTATGCATTTACCTTTTCTCTCTTTCCTTTATATATTTACCTGTTTATTGTTTTTGTTTCCATTCTTGTTATCTCCATATCTTTTCAATCTATCTGCTCTGTCCTTTGACACAGTCTCTAATTGAACTGGCTTCTCACAATGGACTTTTCTGCAGTTTCTGCTACTGCAACTTATTTCCCGATCTGGTTTGGTTTCCATCTGCTTTTATGAAATCTGTTATGTCTGTGTAATTGTTTGTTCTTGTACTCTTTTATGCGATTGTTCTCTTGTGTGTTGCTAAGATCTACACATAGGCTGGGAATTTCCTTGGAGCTGCTCCTGCTCCTCCACTGTTACTTGAACAGAAGTGTAGTGATAACCCCATTTACACATGTAAATATTACACCTTAAAGAAAACCCTTTCAGATACCAGCTTTACCCCTTCCCCATTAAAAGCAGGTTTCTTTTAAAATATCTATTAGGGATAAAAGTCAAAATTATTTCCCTCACCTTATGTTCCTCATTCTGTCCTTCCCTCGCTATCATGAATTCCCTACCGTACATACTGCTTTTCGTTAATGCGTGCTTACTTTATATGCCTTTGCTGTTTTTTTATTTTTTACACTGCATAAGCTAACATAGTGGGCGTGACTTCTTCTGCTACATAGATCAGTCCTTTATCAGGAAATTGTTCAGCAATTATAGCCCATCTGAGATTAGATAAATCAGCACAGTCTTGGAATCAAACATGGGACCTATCTCGTGTACATTTTGTGTTTATTTACCATCATGAATTCTGCCAAATAAAGGTCCCTTATTAGCATGGAATTTGGAAGCAATTAGCTCCTTATGATTGGGATTTTCTTATCATTTGTGTCCCTTGCATTCCCCCAGCAATGGACTAGCCTGGTGTGATGGAACTTAATTTCCACCCTGTTTGTAAAAACAGATTTAGCTGCTAATCCGCACAGAGTGAGTGGGCACTAAGGACAGGAAAAAACACATAATAGGAAATACTAAAGTAAGAAGAATACAATTTATAAGCACTGTGACAAAATGATGGTGTTTTACCTTATTAGTGGCGGTCCCTTTAATTCTAGTCAATCTACTTAAACAGTCTAATAGAAACAACTGCAGTTAAAATCCCTGTATCAAGCTTATTTTGTTACACATGTCACAAAGTTGGTCCAAACTGGCTTTCAAACTGTAGGCTTGAAGGCTGGAACAAAGCTAACTTTGAACAAACATAAATGAGGTGATTTGTTCAGTCAAATATATAACAGCTAATTACTTTGAATCCAACTGTCAGTTACAAAAATCCAAACAAGCCATGGCAACTGGTGAAAAGGTACAAGTGCTTGGGTCTGCTCATTAAGCTCAGTTGAGTTGAGGTGAGTTATCAGAAGGTAGTAGAACAAATCGGAAACCCCACAGGAAATTATGGAGGGAGAATTGGGTCGCGCTCACTTTGGGGTAATGGCACCCCAGCACTCAAAATTCACTGGTAGTGCCCCAAGAGGGAGGCGGGGCGCTACTGGAAGCACCCCGCCTCCCTCTAGGGGCGCTGTGAGTGAATATAACAGTGCTATGTGCTTCAGCGCCACGCTCTGCGGCACGTCGCACCACGATACTGCAGGCCTTCATCCCCTTATTAAAGTGGAGGGACCTTGCGCAGCGCGACCCGGGGCCCAGCTGGGCCACCAGGGATCAGAGTGTCAGCAGAAGAACCCAGCACTCAAGAGAAGTGCCAAGCTCACGGAGCGCAGCCGGCACTCTGCGGGGGGGGCTGCACAGAAGTCCGGGGACAGCCACGGGTGCAGGTGCTGGCAGGCGGCCAGCAACAAAAATTGCAGCCCGGCACCTCCCCTTTAATTTGCACCGCCCCGGCCGCAAGTAGGCCCCCCTGACCCTGTTGGACATAGCGTCCGGCGGTAAGTCAGGGGGCGCTACCAAAGATCGCAGCCAGGGCACGAGCGGGGTGCTAACGGTTACCGCCTTCGCTAACCTCCTGCTGAATTTCACGGGAGGCGTTGGCGGCACGGCGCCCAGGCGCTAGTTGCTTTGTGCCCCATTAGCGCCGTCTTAGGGCACTAACGGGAGGTGCAAATCAACCAAATCTTCCCCCCTATAAGTTATAGCAGCTAACTCCCATTGTCAGAAAAGATTACAAGAAAGAAATGGACCATATTTATAATAGTTAACTGTAAAATAATAACTTACATTAGATTGCATTTTTCATTATTTTGTCTACTTGAGTAGTTAGATAAAGGACTTACTGCAGTAAATATGTAGTAAAATTTTTATCACTTTTAGATTATTCACTTGTAATAGTTTTGAAGACTGAAGTGAGAACTTATAGAGTCAAAAGAAAGTCCACTATCTAAAACCATTGGGTTATTTTATCTCACATATTGAAAATGGGCTCTTGTGGAAATTTTTGGAGGACTAATAAATCTTCAATTTTCTCTTCATTATTTAAAATGTATTAGCATTATTAACATTGTTGGGCCAAATCACCTTTTCTTATTCCATGTTTTCTTGTGTTTCTACATCAGCCATTGGCTGTAAGTTCCTCTATTTCCTTTTGAACCCCTGCTGCTGCCTCACCGAGGCTAGCTAAATGGTAAATAGTAAATGGTAAATAATGGTAAATGGAGAGGTACCACCAATGCTGCCTCTGCAAGATCCTGCAAATCCATTGGCAGGATCGGCACACCAACTTCAGTGTTCTCGCTCAGGCCAACATCCCCAGCATCGAAGCTTTGACCACACTCGATCAGCTCCGATGGACAAGACTCCCAAAACAAGTACTCTATTCGGAGCTCCGACACAGCAAGAGAGCCCCAGGTGGGCAGAGGAAATGCTTCAATGACACCCTCAAAGCCTCCTTGAAAAAGTGCAACATCCCCACCGACCTGGGAATCCCTGGCCCAAGACCGCACAAAGTGGAGGAAAAGCATCCGGGAAGGCGCCAAACACCTCGAGTCTCTTCGCTGGGAGCAAGCAGAAGCCAAGCACAAACAGCGAAAGGAGCGCACATCAACCCAAGCGCCCCACCCACCCGCCCCTTCAACCACCATCTGCCCCACCTGTGACAGAGACTGTAGGTCCCGCATTGGACTCAGCAGTCACCTGAGAACTCATTTTTAGTGTGGAAGCAAGTCATCCTCGGTTCCGAGGGACTGCCTAAGAAGAAGAAGAAAATAGTACAGAGGAAAGGTGGTTGCTTTACTTGTAATCAATAAATAGGCAATTAGTGTTTTGGAACTACTAGCTAAATTATTTAGATGATAGGTAGATCTCTGGTGGTAATGCTCAAGGTGAGTCAGAGGATTTGTTGTTTTACAACAATAGGGATGTTTATGCTATGCAGAGGATAACATCAGGGCAACTGATTTACAATGATTAAATCAATCAAATTCCATTATTTAAAAGTATTCTGGGATTTTACTGGTGCTTTGGAAAATGAATTTCTCAATTCTGCCCATTCCATTATTCTGTGAGAACTGTAAATGAGTGGTCTTTATATTTTATACATCTTCATTTACCTTTTCATGCCTTATCATTTTTAAAGTTGAGAATACACAGCAAGCTGGTGTGCAATATGAATCAATCGGAGGTATATATCTGGTATTTTGCAATACTGGGGAGGGGAGTGGGACAATCCTGGGATTTGGTAACACTGGGAGTGTGGGGTGGGGTGGGGTAGTTCTGGAGTTTGAAAGAACTGGGCTAGGGGTCCTGGAGTTTAGCAGCATGGGGCTCCTTTGAACTAGCATCACTGTGAGGGCTGGCGTACTGGTGGATACTTGGGCCGGAATTTTGCCGGCGCTCAGGGGGCAGGTTTGGAGGCGGGATATCCGGCAAAATCACAAAGATTGACAGCGGGTCGGAAACCCGCTGTCATCCTGCCTCCAATCAATCATCCCAGGTGTTGGGTCCCCGATCTGCGCTTGGACCCGAAACCTAGCAGCGGGAAGAGGATTATAGGCACTTAACTGCTTGTTAACAGGTTGTTAACAGGCAGTTAAAAGGCTTTATGTAATTTTGACAGGTCTACTGCGGCTTCCCGACGTCCAGACACCACGCCAGGGTAAGTGTGGCGTGTTGTGAGTCTACTGTAATGTTTCTTCATTGATGCAGCTGCAGAAGTAGTGCGAAGGATCCAATTGTACACTGGTGAGTTTCAGCAGTGAGTAAATGTTGGGAAAATCATTTTTAATGTATTTAGACTTTTCTGTAGGTAACAAGTTTTGAACTGTTTGCGTAGTCCCACGTCATTTGGAAAACCTCTCTCACCAGTGACAGATCGCTTCTGTAACCTCACCTGCAACTGCCTTCTGTTCTAGCCTAAGGAGGGAGTCACTGGAGAGTCTAGGTGCAAGGGCTCACCTTTGTACAGTGATTGTCAGTGTTTGCAGCACCTCAATGCTGTTAAACACTTAAAAATCACCTGTCAAACAAAATTGAGCATGGCCCCTTTAAGAAAACCGGCAGATGACGCGTCATCAACTGACGTCGTCTGACACCGGCTTTCTCCTAATTGGCCGGCAAGCCCACAGGGCCAATTGATGCAAAATATCGTCTGTGCATCGGACGTTTTTGGGGGTGGGATCAGAACCCGGAAGGAAGCTGTCCCGCCCCTAGGCCGCACTGAAAGGTAAAATCCAGCCCTTGGTGTCTATCAGCAACAAGGGCAAGCCATGGGCCCGAAAGCACTGAGTGAGGGGATCCCACACGTGGCACACTGTTTTATGACATTATTTGGCATCTCTACAAACATTTAAAAAAATGAATGATTGGTTGCTGGAAGTACATCTCTCTCTCTCTCATACGTACGGACACCCTCACACACATCTTGTCTGTTAAAAGAACACATAGGGGTAGAAGTTCATCATGGGCGATAGCACAAAATGGGCAATAGCGAATCGGCCACCCTTTATACACTTAGCCTGATTTTCTTTTCCATAATGAATGATGGGGTTGAGACTGTTTTGCTAGTGTGTTCTCAAATAAATTTAATAATCTTTCATTTTGATTTCAGGTTGGCACACCTCCCTGCCCATGCCCTTCAGTCTCAGACTCTGCCCTCCTGTACATCACCACTTCTCTCCGCTCCACCACTCTCTAGAACCCCTTTCCCAAGCCTCTTCCCCCCCTTGCTAATTCTGCCCTCGCCTTCTATTTGACCATGTTTTTCAGTCATCTTTCTTAACACTACTTTGTATCTGTTTCTTCTATGTGAAGTGCCTTGGGACATTCTCTAGAGAAATCCTCTCTATAAATCCAAGTTATTGCTGATGTTATGTTTCCATCAACCTTTCTTCTACAAATTCAGATCAGAGGCACTTCTGCTTGAAGGTCTGGCATCAGATCTTTTCGGGACTTATCTCTGGATAATGTGAAAAAGAAGCTGAAAGGTAGATACAACAAGATCAAGCTGTGAATTTTGTTTTATTCACTTTCCAACAGATTTTTCTTCAAAGTTCTGTGTGACCATCCACCAGTAACATTGCCAGCTGAAAGCCTACAATCTAGCTTCTTTGGATGGTTTGATTTTTCCACTGGGGGATTTTCAACAGCTGGCGTGTCAGCATTCTTCAAAAGTGATCAATTACTGCTTAGCTGAGCTTCAGTTCGTATGAGCTGTCGGTAACCACATCTAACCTAACTGCCTCTCTGCTGCACTGCACTTACTGGGCTCTTGATAGCCAATGCTGTGTTTTACATAGGTTCATCAAATCACAGCTGAACAATTCATTAGAGCAAGAGACTAATCACTTCAATCGTACTTCAGATTTATTTTAAAAATCCATAGATATGTTGATGCTGGTGAGGCAGCTTGTAATATTTAACTAATAAACATGTGTTTGAATATGGATTCTGTACTTCAGGTAATTGTGTTTCAATTAATGTTTAAAGACAGAATTGCATTCGACTTTCATTCTAGATTGTTGCCAGCTTATTGAAGAGCTTCTTTACACTCTTAAATGCTGAGTTTGCTGAGAGCTCAAAAAGGCGAATGGATGAAATATGTGACACAAACTAGTTAATAATCAGTCATAATAAATCAAAGATGGCATGACTTTTATTGAAGAGAAAGAATGGTAACTGAATGAATTCTGCTGACAACCTTGTTTTAAAGTCAAAGTGAAAAAAACACTCAGGGCATTTGCTATTGGGAGCTGACATTTAAAATAATTCATGTGTGAGCACCTAACCATTGTGAGAATGCTTTAATGCAGAACTCTTATAGTTTCTTAACCGACTCATAAAAATGAAGGAGAACCGTAGCCAATTTTAAACTTGTGTTTAAAGAAGTACGCGCTTTGAAGAAGTATGTTAACTCTAAGAGCTCCTCTGCACATATTACATGTTCATTTTATATATTTTCTGATCACTGTAACTGTGGGGACACTTGTTTTCCAGGTGCAAAAAAAGGGTGCAAAAAGGACTAATTTAAGGGCGTGAAATTCTGTGCCTGTTTCGGGGTTTACCAGTTTGGTAAAGGAAGCTTTCCATTCATCCCTGGTGGATGCCTAAAACAGGCGTTCGGCCCCTTGCATATGTTACTGCTGTGACTGGTGCAGGCGCTGGGTCTGCTCTGCTCAGGATTGCATGGCTTACATGCGGAGTAACCAGCGATCCTTAAAGAGACCACTGGAGGCTGCCACCAAAATGTAAGTTTTTCTTTTATACCTTCATGTGGCTGCAGCACGAGCGCTCCTCCCAGCTCCACAGCACTAGTATGGGCTGCTGCCGGCTCGTACTAGGACCACTCCTATTCTCATCCCCACTCCCAGGACTTACCCGACTGCCATTGCCCATCAAGCATTCAGCCCAAATTGGAGTGGAGTAAAGCGACAAGCTGCCTTTCCAGGGACAGGTGGCGACAGCTCACCGCAATTAGTAAAATGAGACCTGGGGCCAAATTTCGAGCAAGCCTCAGGCCTTGGGCTTCTGGCATGTGCTCTGTGCGCACAGACCATTCTTCGCCCCTAAATAGCCCTAAACCAACTTGTAGGCTTGTTAATTTTTAATTTAGTCTGAACGCATGTTATAGAAGTTCATAATCTCTGAAGTTTATAAAATGTAAGCATTAAATGATATAGGATTCAGTGATTATTGTTAAAATTGTGCAGCGTACGAACACACGGCACTGGCATGCTTCTCACTGTTTGTCCAGTTGTGCCTGTTTGATCTTTGGTTTTTAGGATTATCTGCAACTGAGTGTGAAGAAATCCATCTCCAGTGACATACTTCTTCCTCTAGACTCTATCAATGAGCCCAACTCATTGGTCAATCATCAATAACTCCCTGGAGTGCAGAGGTCCCACACGCCACAATTATCAGGTTACTGAGACTACCACAGTGGATCAGCTTTGTCCAATTTTTCATTACCATGTGTATCATCTTGGAGCCAAGCTGACCCCAAAGGCAACGCACTTATTTTTCCCTCACGGATAGCAATCATTAGCTGGTCATTAGACAATTGGCAAGCGCAGGTATGAGCTCTCATTTAGTGCACAGCAGCCAACTGGAACTGCTATCAAGTAGCATTGGGAGCAATGCAACTCACCATAAAACACGGGTGCATTGCCACCATCATAGAATCATAGAAATTTAAGGCACAGAAGGAGGCCATTTGGCCCGTCATGTCTGTGCCGGCCGAAAAAGAACTACCCAGCCTAATCCCACTTTCCTGCTCTTGGTCCATAGCCTTGTAGGTTACGGCACTTCAAGTGCATATCCAAGTACTTTTTAAATATGATGAGTGTTTCTGCTTCTACCACCCTTTCAGGCAGTGAGTTCCAGAACCCCACAACCCTCTGGGTGAAAAAAAATTCTCCTCAACTCCTCTCTAATCCTTCTACCAATTACTTTAAATCTATGTTCCTTGGTTATTGACCTCTCTGCTAGGGGAAATAGGTCCTTTCTATCCACTCTATCTAGGACCCTCATAATTTTATACACCTCAATCAAGTCTCCCTTCAGCCTTCTCTGTTCCAAAGAAAACAACCCCAGCCTATCCAATCTTTCCTCATAGCTCAAATTCTCCAGTCCTGGCAACATCCTCGTAAATCTCCTCTGTACCCTCTCTAGTGCAATCACGTCTTTCCTGTAATGTAGTGACCAGAACTGTACTCAGCACTCTAGCTGTGGTCTAACTAGTGTTTTATACAGTTGAAGCATAACCTCCCTGCTCTTATATTCTATGCCTCAGCTAATAAAGGAAAGTATCCCGTATGCCTTCTTAACCACCTTATCTACCTGTCCTGCTAATTTCAGTGATCTGTGGACATGCACTCCAAGGTCCCTCTGTTCCTCTATACTTCTCAGTATCCTACCATTTATTGTGTATTCACTTGCCTTGTTAGCCCTCCCCAAATGCATTACCTCACACTTCTCTGGATTGAATACCATTTACCACTTTTCTGCCCACCTGACCAGTCCATTGACATCTTCCTGCAGTCTATACCTAGTTTCCTCACTATCAACCACATGGCCAATTTTTGTATCATCTGTAAACTTCTTAATCATGCCCCCTACATTAAAGTCTAACTCATTGATATATACCACAAAAAACAAGAGACCTAGGCCTAGAAATTGAGTTTGCGCTGCGCCAGGGCTTTAGTGCCGGAAGTTAGCGCCGGCGCTAAGTCCCTTTGCGCGCGCCAAAAATTCAGTAGCGCCGCACCCAAACGGCTGCCGGCGCTACTGAAGGGTTTTAGCGCCTGAAAACTGGCGCAACGCGCCGCATTGCGGCGCTATTCCGGCGCTGCGGCGCCCGCTGCGGTGCGGCAGGCTCGGGAAGTGCAGGCCTCCTCCTTCCGTTAAGGAGGAGCTGCCTGCACCCGGCCGCGGCCCGCGCAAATCTCTTCAAAAATGAGCCCGGCACCTCGGACAAGTGCCGAGCTTGCATCTGTTCCGGAGGGGGGGGGAGAAGTCCGGGGAGGGAGCTGCGGGCAGGCGGCCGGCGGGAAAGCGGCCGGCCGCCGCGCCTCCTTAAAGCGCTGGCGCAGACTCCGGCAACACTCGTTTGCCGGAGTCTTAGTTGCGGCTGCCACTGGCGAGGCGGCCGCAACTGAATTTCGGCTTGGGGCCGGGTTACCACGGCAACCGGGACGCTGCGCACACCGATGACGTCATCGGTGCCGGCGCAGCGCTACCGGTCTACCGCCGCGGAAGGGCCCCAGGCAATTTAGGAACCGGCGCCAATTGCAGCGCTAGGCCCTCTAGCGCCGCAAAATCGGTGCTAAGGGCACTGAATTTCTAGGCCCTAGTACTTCTTCTTAGGTAGTCCCTCGGAACCGAGGGTGACTTGCTTCCACATTAAAAATGAGTTCTCAGGTGACTGGATTTGGATAATCATAATTTAATAGGACAAAGTCAGCATGGTTTTATGAAGGGGAAGTCATGTTTGACAAATTTGCTGGAGTTCTTTGAGGAAGTAATGTATAGGGTGGATAAAGGGGAACCAGTGGACGTAGTGTATTTAGACTTCCAAAAGGCATTTGACAAGGTGCCACACAAAAGATTATTGCTTAAGATAAAAAATCACGGGATTGGGGGTAATATTCTGGCATGGATAGAGGATTGGCTATCTAACAGAAGGCAGAGAGTTGGGATAAATGGTTCATTCTCAGACTGGCAATCAGTAACTAGTGGTGTTCCGCAGGGGTCAGTGCTGGGTCCCTAACTCTTTACATTCTATATTAGCGATTTGGAGGAGGGGACCAAGTGTAACATATCAAAGTTTGCAGATGATACTAAGATGGGAGGTGTGATGAAATATTCCATTCACCACTGCCTGTGACTGAGATCGGTTTCAGTGTCATTTCCCTTCCCCCAGACCTCATTGTATTGTGTACTGGAATGTGCTGTATTGTATACTGGAATGTGCTGGAATGTGCTGTGTGTAGGGCTCCGCCCATACCTGGCCCCGTTTGTAAGCTAGCTTCAGTCTGGCCTCAGTCTCCAGAAGGAAGACATCTCTCTCTCTTACGTGTTACTTTCTAAGTTAATAAAAGCCTTGTTTTTGTTCTGCTAACTTCGAGTCTCGGAATTATTGAGGCACATCAATTTTATTAACTTATTTTTCAACACTGTGGATCAACTCCTGAAACCCGAACGTTTGGATTTGGATCAACATGCTCCGGACGCATCAGCATGCTTTGGGCACTGGTTTGAGTGTATGGAATTATTCCTGGACAATTCCGCAGCCGTCAAAGACGCTACGGACGCTGCGAGGATGAGACTCGGAATTCTGCGGAATTGGGTAAGCCACCGGGTTTATCCCCTCATCCAAGACGCCGAGACGTACCTGGCCGCCTGCGACATCTTAAAGGCGCATTACCAGCAGCCTATGAATGAGGTGTATGCTAGGCACCTGCTCGCTACCCGCGCACAGCGACCTGGGGAATCGGTGGAGGAGTTCCTAAGCACCCTGAAAATGCTTGGCAAAGACTGCAAGTGGCGAGATGTAAAAGCCGCAGTGTACACTGACGAGCTTGTTCACGATGCCTTCATCACAGGCCTCAGCTCCACTTACATCCGGCAAAGACTGCTGGAAAAAACGGGGTTGGACCTGAAACAGGCTGCGGACACCGCGCAATCCCTGGATGTGGCCCAGAGAAACTCGGACGCCTACTCTTCAGCCCGCGCCGTCCACGCCGCCACGTGTGCACCGAGGGCGCCGCCATCTTGGAAGGCATCTTCCCCGCCCGACAGCCCGACACCGGCTGGGCCCCGCTCTCCCCCCAGAAGCCCTACGACAGCCGCGACGCGTCAGGGACCCAACTGCTACTTCTGCGGGCAGCCAAAGCACACCAGAAACCTGTGCCTGGCGAAAGGCACCACCTGCTTTAAGTGCGGTAAGAAGGGGCACTTCGGGAAGGTGTGCAGAGGGAACCCCGCCGGAAAACCAACCGCCGGAAAACCCGCCACCGCCGCGTGTGCGCCGTGGGAGCGGCCATCTTGGACGCCATCTTGCCCGACCTCGTGGGGTCCGCCATCCTGTGAGCAGACAGCGTGGACGCCATCTTGTATCGATCAGGGCCCTACAGTGGCATCGGTCACAGTGGACCAGACCAGGCCGCACCCGCTATCCAGATCAATGGTGGACATCGAGGTAAACGGGTGCCGGGTTAAATGCTTAATTGACAGTGGAAGCACGGAGAGCTTTATCCACCCAGAACTGGCACAACAACTCTCCCTAAAGGTGGTCCCTACTCAGGGTACCATCTCTATGGCTGATAAAACCCAGACATCGACCATTCTGGGTTACTGCACGGTACAATTGTGCGTTAATGGAACTGTATATGATAATTTTAAAGTATTAATCATGAAGAACCTATGTGCGAGCGTGATCTTGGGCCTGGATTTCCAGTGCAACCACCAAAGCATCACGCTCAAGTACGGTGGGTCCCAGCCGCCCCTCACAGTGTGCGGTCTGGCTACCCTGAAGGTAAAGCCACCTTCGCTATTCGCGAACCTTACCCCTAACTGCCGGCCAATAGTGACCAAAAGCAGGAGGTACAGCTGGGAGGACAGGCGGTTTATCGCGACCGAGGTAGACAGGCTCCTGAAAGAGCGCATTATTGAACGCAGCAACAGCCCGTGGCGCGCCCAAGTGGTAGTGGTAAGGGGTAGCGAGAAGAAACGGATGGTGATCGACTATAGTCAAACGATCAACAGGTACACCCTACTAGACGCCTACCCGCTACCCCGCATATCAGAAATGGTGAACCAAATCGCCCAATACCGGGTGTTCTCCACCATCGACCTCAAGTCAGCGTACCACCAGCTCCCTATCAGACCAGAGGACCGCCCGTACACCGCCTTCGAGGCAAACGGATGCCTCTACCAATTCCTCAGAGTCCCCTTTGGGGTGACGAATGGGGTCTCGGTCTTCCAGAGGGAGATGGACCGCATGGTCGATGACCACCACTTGCAGGCAACCTTCCCCTACCTCGACAACGTCACCATCTGCGGTCACAACCAGCAGGATCACGACTCGAACCTCGAGAGGTTCCTGAAAACCGCACAAAAACTCAACCTCACCTACAACGAGGACAAGTGCGTTTACAACACCACGCGCCTCTGCATACTAGGCAGCGTGGTGGAGAATGGGGAAATCGGGCCAGACCCCGACCGATTGCGCCCCCTACGAGAGCTGCCCCTGCCCAACACTCCCAAAGCCCTGAAAAGGTGCCTGGGGTTATTTTCTTATTATTCCCAATGGGTCCCCAACTACTCCGACAAAGCCCGCCCCCTCTTGAAAGCATCCTCTTTCCCGCTCTCTGCTGAGGCCCACGCCGCCTTCAAAAGCATTAAGCAGGATATTGAGCGGGCCACGCTACAGGCAGTGGACGAGAACACTCCATTTCAAGTGGAAAGTGATGCGTCTGACTTCGCCTTGGTGGCCACCCTCAACCAGGCGGGGCGGCCCGTAGCTTTCTTCTCGAGGACCCTCCAAAGGCCTGAGATCAGACACTCCTCCGTGGAAAAGGAGGCCCAAGCCATCGTGGAGGCAGTGCGCCACTGGCGCCACTACCTAGCCGGCAAACGCTTCACCCTACTTACCGACCAGCGGTCGGTAGCGTTTATGTTCAATAATAAACAGAGGGGGAAGATTAAAAATGATAAGATTCTTAGGTGGCGGATCGAGCTCTCCACCTTCGAGTACGACATCATTTACCAGCCAGGGGCCCTTAACGAATCCCCTGACGCCCTCTCACGAGGGATGTGTGCCAGCGCCACCGGGGATCGGCTACAGACCCTCCACAACGACCTCTGCCACCCAGGGGTCACGCGGCTGTTCCACTTCATAAAGTCCCGTAACTTACCCTACTCGATTGAGGAAGTTCGGTCCCTGACCAGGAACTGCCGCACTTGCGCTGAGTGCAAGCCTCGGTTCTACCGCCCAGATAGAGCCCACTTAATCAAAGCTACACGGCCCTTTGAGCGGCTCAGCTTAGATTTCAAGGGCCCCCTCCCGTCCGTCGACCGCAATGTTTACTTCCTGAACATTGTGGACGAATACTCCCGGTTCCCATTCGCCTTCCCCTGCCCAGACATGACCAGCGCCACGGTCATTAAATGCCTCAACAGCCTGTTCTGCCTGTTCGGTATGCCGAGCTACATCCTTACGGATAGGGGGGCGTCCTTCATGAGTGAAGAGCTACGCCAGTACATGCTGTCCAAGGGGATCGCCACGAGCCGTACCACCAGCTACAACCCCCGGGGTAACGGTCAAGTGGAGCGAGAGAACGGGACAGTATGGAAAGCAGTCACTCTAGCTCTAAGGACCAAGGGCCTCCCTATCTCCCGCTGGCAGGAAGTCCTCTCGGATGTGCTCCATTCGATACGGTCGCTATTGTGTACGGCCACTAATACCACGCCTCATGAACGAATGTTTGTCTTTCCCCGGAAATCCACCTCAGGCGTATCCATGCCGTCATGGCTCTCCACCCCAGGTCCGGTACTCGTGCGAAGGCATGTGAGGGGCCACAAGACGGACCCTCTCGTGGAGCCAGTACACCTACTCCACGCCAACCCCCAATACGCATATGTCCGGCACGCCGACGGAAGGGAGGACACCGTGTCCATAAAAGACGTCGCCCCAGCCGGCATCGACAACAACCACGGCAATAGCGGCAACGACGATCACAGCAACTCTTACCCACCCACTACTCTTTCATCACCCCCGGAAGAACACCGACCAACGGCACCCCCACCAACTACCCCTCCAACAACCCTGGCGGCACCCCCGGCAGAGACCCAGGAGGCTACCGGGGACACCCAGCCGACACCCGCGGCACCGCAACAGCCACGTCGGTCGCAGAGGACTATCAAACCCCCGAACAGACTAAATCTATAGAAGGGGTGAATGTGATGAAATATTCCATTCACCACTGCCTGTGACTGAGATCGGTTTCAGTGTCATTTCCCTTCCCCCAGACCTCATTGTATTGTGTACTGGAATGTGCTGTATTGTATACTGGAATGTGCTGGAATGTGCTGTGTGTAGGGCTCCGCCCATACCTGGCCCCGTTTGTAAGCTAGCTTCAGTCTGGCCTCAGTCTCCAGAAGGAAGACATCTCTCTCTCTTACGTGTTACTTTCTAAGTTAATAAAAGCCTTGTTTTTGTTCTGCTAACTTCGAGTCTCGGAATTATTGAGGCACATCAGGAGGGAAAGTAGTGAGTGAGGAGGACATAAAAAACCTGCAAGGGGACATCAACAGGCTAAGTAAGTGGGCAGAGATTTGGCAGATGGAATACAATACTGGAAAGTGTGAGGTTATGCACTTTGGCAGGAAAAATCATAGAGCAAGTTATTATCTTAATGGCAAGAAACTGGAAAGTACTGAAGTACAAAGGGATCTGGGGGTCCTGGTGCATGAAACTCAAAAGGTTAGTATGCAGGTGCAGCAAGTGATTAAGAAGGCCAATGGAATGTTGGCTTTCATTGCTAGGGGGATAGAATATAAAAATAGGGAGGTATTGCTTCAGTTGTACAAGGTATTGGTGAGACCGCACCTGGAATACTGCGTACAGTTTTGGTGTCCATACTTAAGAAAGGACATACTTGCTCTCGAGTCAGTACAAAGAAGGTTCACTCGGTTAATCCCGGGGATGAGGGGATGGACATATGAGGAGAGGTTGAGTAGATTGGGACTCTACTCATTGGAGTTCAGAAGAATGAGAGGCGATCTTATTGAAACATTTCAGATTGTGAAGGGGTTGGATTGGGTGGATGCGGGGAGGATGCTCCCGATGATGGATGAAACTAGAACTAGGGGGCATAGTCTTAGAATAAGGGGCTGCTCTTTCAAAACTGAGATGAGGAGGAACTACTTCACTCAGAGGGTGGTAGGTCCATGGAATATGCTGCCCCAAAAAGCTGTAGAAGCTACATCATTACATAAATTTAAAACAGAAATAGACAGTTTCCTAGAAGTAAAGGGAATTAAGGGTTACGGGGAGCGGGCAGGAATTTGGACATGAGTCTAGGTTCGGATCGGTCATGGCCCTGTGGATAGCGGAGCGGGCCCAGGGGCCATGTAGCCTGATCCTGCTCCTATTTCGTGTGTCTAATTCTGTTAGATTCAGGAGATGGTTCTGTGATAGTGGATTGGCGGTTAGGATCAGATCAGCCATAATCTTTTTGAATGGCGGAGCAGGCTCGAGGGGCCGATTGGCCTACTCCTGCTCCTATTTCTTATGTTCTTATGTTCTTATGATGAGTCCAATGCGGGACCTACAGTCTCTGTCACAGGTGGGGCAGATGGTGGTTGAAGGGGCGGGTGGGTGGGGTGCTTGGGTTGACGTGCGCTCCTTGCGCTGCTTGTGCTCCGCTTCCGCTTGCTCCCAGCGAAGAGACTCGAGGTGTTCGGCACCTTCCCGGATGCTTCCCCTCCACTTTGTGCAGTCTTGGGCCAGGGATTCCCAGGTGTCGGTGGGGAAGTTGCACTTTTTCAAGGAGGCTATGAGGGTGTCCTTGAAGCATTTCCTCTGCCCACCTGGGGCTCTGTTACCATGTCGGAGCTCCGAGTAGAGCGCTTGTTTTGGGAGTCTCATATCGGGCATGCGGACGATGTGATCCGTCCATCGGAGCTGATCGAGCGTAGTCAAAGCTTCTGTTGAGTCTGTGTGTTCCAGATATACTTATTTTAAATAACTGGACACAGACAACAGGAAAAACTTAAACAGGTCTTTACTACTTGAAGGTCAGGGCTGAACTGCTTTACAAATTACTACACAGAGCTTATATACCGGTGTGGTCACCACCGGTACTACAATATACAGTAGCAAGAGAAAGTAGTCCATCTTCTTAAGGTAGTTCTCTTAAGGTGGTACAGGTTACATACACCACAATTCCTCCCTTTTTAGCTTAACAGTGTACACCCCAATTTAAACATAACATGGATAACATATATACAACTTTCATGCAACTGTTCAAAGATTCAGTCTCTGAGGAGGCCTCCTGATCCGAGTTGGATAACGCCTTTCAGGGGTCTCTGATTCTGGTTGCTGGGGTGACTCCTCGAATTGATCTCTTATGGATTGAACATCCTCATGTACGTTCGCGTTTGAGGTAGATGCTACAGGTTCAATAATTTCTTCCACTGGTGTCTCTGCCGTAGCCATGGGTTCGACCCTTGTTCTTGATTCTACAAGTTGGTCAGCATGACGTCGTATTACGTTTTCACCAATCTCTACCGTGTACATCAGGGGTCCTTGTCTGGCACGAATTGTTCCAGATTGCCATTTCTCATTCTTATCGTCCCGGGCTAACACTGGTTGTCCTATTTCGAAACTCCGAGTGGTCTTGTTATTTACATGCTGGAACTGTTTGTTTTCGACTTCCCTACGCACATTTGGTTTTAACAAATCCAACCTGGACCGCAACCTCCTGTTATAAAACATCATGACAGGACTTTGATTTGTCACTGCATGTGTGGCGTTTCGATATGCCATTAGGAAATTGTCCACCTTGTGTTGTAGTGGGATATGGTCTTCGCTCATGGCCTTTATCGCCTTTTTGAACGTTTGTACAAATCTCTCGGCCAACCCATTTGTAGCCGGATGATATGGGGCAGATGTATAGTGTTTCACCCCATTATTCTTCATGAATTTCTGGAATTCTTCTGACACGAACTGCGGTCCGTTGTCTGAACATATCTGTTCTGGCAATCCATTTCTTGCAAATATGGTTCTTAGAACTGCGATCGTCTTTTCCGAGGTAGTGGTCGCCATCTTAATCACTTCTGGCCATTTAGAATGTGCGTCTACCGCTATCAAAAACATGGAATCCATGAATGGACCTGCAAAGTCGATATGTACACGCTACCATGGGGTTGAAGGCCATTCCCATGGATGCAGCGGTGCAATTGGAGGTGCATTTTGAACTTTTTGGCACCCTGAGCAGCTTTTAGTCAGATCCTCTATTTGTTTGTCGATACCTGGCCACCACACATAAGCACTAGCAAGGCATTTCATCTTGACTCCCCCAGATGACCTTCATGCAGTTCCTTTAGAACTCTCTCCCTTAATTTAGGAGGAATAATCACCCTTGTTCCATACATCAATGTTCCTTGACAAACGGACAGCTGTTCTCGTCTGGCTGAGAATGCCGGTAACAGTGGTTCGCCATGTGCTGGCCATCCCTTCACTGTCAAATCGTAGACCCGAGACAGTGTCGGGTCGTTCCTGGTCTCTCTCTCAATACTCGCATTGGTGACTGGCAAACATTCGATGATGGTCGAGTGAAATAACTCAACAGGGTCAACTGTCGGTGCCTCTTCCGCTGTAGGTAGTGGCAGGCACGACAGCCCATCAGCATTACCATGTTGCTTTGTACCTTTGAATTCGATCTCATATTGATGTGCCCCTAGGAAAAGGGACCATCTCTGGAGCCTCTGCGCTGTCATCACCGAAACACCCTTCTTAGGGTTAAAAATGGAAACCAACGGCTGGTGGTCTGTCAGCAGCGTAAACTTTTGGCCTTGCAGGTAATCATTAAATTTTTTTACTCCCCACATGAGGCTGAGAGCCTCCCTATCTATCTGAGCATAATTGCGCTCAGCGGAGATCAATGATCTGAATGCGAACGCGACTGGTCTTTCCAAGCCATTTGGCAACTTATGTGATAGCACTGCCCCAATACCATATGGAGAAGCATCATAAGCTAAACGAATAGGCAGCGTTGGGTTAAAGTGAGCCAACACTTCCTTAGAGGTGATCAATGCCTTGCTTTTGTGAAAAGCCCGCTTACAGTCCTCGCTCCACTTCCATGGCACTCCCTTTTGTAAAAGAGCGTTCAGCGGGTGTAGCACCGTGGATAAATTTGGCAGAAACTTATGGTAATAGTTAATCAACCCTAGGAACGACCTCAACTGGGATACATTTTCCGGAGCGGGAGCCTTCACAACAGCTTCGATCTTGTCAGGTGACTTGTGAAGCCCCTCCTGGTCAATGACGTGACCACAGTATGAGATTCGCTTCTGAAAGAACTCACATTTCTGGCGATTAACTCGAAGTCCATACTCTTTCAATCTGGTGAGCACCAGTTCCAAATTAGCAAGGTGTTCCTCATCATCATCTCCTGTAATAAGAATGTCATCCAGATAGCATTGTGTGCCAGGAATTCCCTGTAATACCTGCTCCATGGCCCTTTGCCAAATCGCTGGAGCCGATGCCACTCCAAAAACCAGTCTATTATACCGATATAAGCCCTTATGCGTGTTGGTCGTGAGATACTGGCGTGACGCTTCATCAACTTCCATCTGTAAGTATGCCTGCACCAGGTCTATCTTGGTGAAGTGTTTCCCACCAGACAACGAAGCGAAGATATCCTCAATCCGCGGAAGCGGATATTGCACCGTGTGAAGAACCGGATTAACAGTGATCTTGAAATTGCCACAGATGCGAACCTTCCCCGGTTCCCCCGGCTTGTTGCTCAATGAACGCTTCATGACGGGAACAATGGGCGTGGCCCATTCGCTCCAGTCCACCTTTGACAGTACTCCTGAACGTTCTAGCCCTTCCAGCTCAGCTTCCACAGCAGGTCGTATCGCATAAGGTACCGGTCTGGCTTTGAAAAATTTTGGGTTTGCATGTTCTTCAACCTTGATGTTTGCCATAATTCCTTTCAGTGTTCCCAGTCCCTGTTGGAACACCTCCTTAGCATCGTCCAATATTCTGGACAGTCGTTTAGGTTTGACATCGTCCTTTTTACCGGAATCTACAGTTAGTGCTTTTAAGGAACGCCAGTCCATATTTATTCTCCTGATCCATTCCCGCCCCAGTAGTGGTGGACCTCCCTCAGGTAACGCATACAAGTCCATTCCTTTGCTTTCTTTAACCCTTGTGGACCACCTTTACTTTTATCTTTCCGATGGGGTACACTCTTTGCCCCGTGTATGTTTTTAATACAATCTCCGTATCCCTTAGGGGAATGTGTGAGAATAACCTTTTGTAATCTTGCTTATTCATGACCGTCAATGCCGATCCCGTGTCCAATTCCATCTTCACTTGGACTCCTGCTATCTGGAGTGTAACCCAAATAGTTTGGTGGTCTGCTGTGTTACCCACATTATGTATTCTTAGACAACCCAGTTCCTTACTGCTGGAGTCTGAATCTGTCTTCTGTTCATCTGAACTGTTCTCTGTCACCTTGTGTACTTTTTTGTACTTCTTCTGTGGTGACTTTTTGTTGCTGGTCTTCTTTCCTGACCGGCATACTTTCGCTATGTGACCGAGTCTGCCACATTTTCTGCATTCTTGATCTTTGAACCAGCACTGGTTCTGATCGTGCGTTGTCCTTCCGCAACGATAGCACTTTACTGCACCCAATGCCATTTGATTGGTGCTGAGTTCCGATGGGCTTAGCTGCATTTCCGCGGTGCCTTGTGCTGCTGCCTCGTGCGATGCTGCAATGGTGACAGCTTTATCTAGCGTAAGGTCCTTTTCCTCTAGCAGTCGCTTCTGAGTTCCTTCTTTTAATAGTCCACACACGAACTTATCTCTCAGAGCATCTGCTAGTCCTGTACCAAACTGACAGTACTTTGATAGCTTGCGCAGTTCAATTAAGAATTCAGTGTTGCTTTCCTCTTTCAGCTGCGTTCTTCTGTAATATTTAAATCGTTCCGCTATCAGCAGCGGCGTGGGGTTTAAATGCTCTTGCAGGATAGTAACAATATTCGCGAAAGTCTTATCCGCCGGTTTATCTGGTGTTACAAGGTGCCTTAATAACCCGTACGTCTTCGCACCCATCGAGTTTAATAGGGTTAGTGCTTTCTTTTCAGTCGGTATCTCATTTGCTGTACAATAAACTTCAATACGCTCCACATAAGTGGCCCAATCTTCGACATCGCTATCAAAAGCAGTGATGTTACCATTTTTAGGCATCCTTGTAAGTTTCTTTAAGTATTTTATTTTATTTTTTTTCCAAAATGGCGGCTTCCCGCGCTTGGCGGCTTTTCCCACGCTTGTCTTCTTCCTGCGCCGACTAAAATGGCGGCCTCCCGCGCTTGGCTTCTTCCCCCGCTGGCTACAATGGCGAGTACCGCGCTGTTGCCGTTCTCGCCTCCCAGCGGTCCTTAATTTCCCCCGACGCTGCTGCTTTTACTCCCCGCTGTCCTCGTGGGTATTAGCGCTTCCTTTCTTGCTGCGCGCCTATTCCGATTGCAGCCCGGCCCTTTACACCGGCTGCGGTCGAGTTCTCCGCCCTTTTTCCTCCGGTCTCGCCCCCCTTCTCCACTGACAACGCGGCCGACTTTCTGCCCGTGTCACTAGATCGGCTTACCCACCGCCGTGGAAGAAGGATGATCACTGCCTGTCGCTGATGGTGGACTTCGTGGTCAGCAATTCCAACCCGGGTTCTCGATGCCTCCCGTGCGAATGCGGTGCTCAGCAGGATGATGAGGGCGGATGCCTCTTCTCGACGCCCGTTCTGGGGACGAAGCTGCCTTGGATGCAATTGCCGCTGGGTAAGATCGACTCGTCGCCACTGTTGAGTCTGTGTGTTCCAGATATACTTATTTTAAATAACTGGACACAGACAACAGGAAAAACTTAAACAGGTCTTTACTACTTGAAGGTCAGGGCTGAACTGCTTTACAAATTACTACACAGAGCTTATATACAGTAGCAAGAGAAAGTAGTCCATCTTCTTAAGGTAGTTCTCTTAAGGTGGTACAGGTTACATACACCACAGCTTCGATACTGGGGATGTTGGCCTAAGTGAGAAACTGACGCTGGTCCGCCTATCCTTCCAATGGATTTGCAGGATCTTGCGGTGGCAGTGTTGGTGATACCTCTCCAGTGCTTTGAGGTGCCTGCTGTACATGGTCCATGTCTCTGAGGCATACAGCAGGGCGGATATCACTACTGCTCTGTAGACCATGAGCTTGGTGCCGGGTTTGAGGTCCTGGTCTTCAAACACTCTCTTCCTCAGGTGACCGAAGGCTGCACTGGCACACTGAAGGCGGTGTTGGACTTCATCATTGATGTCTGCCCTTGTTGACAGTAGGCTCCTGAGGTATGGAAAGTGGTCCACGTTGTCCAAGGCCTCGTCGTGGATTTTGATAATCGGGGGGCTGTACTATGTGGTGGGGGCAGGTTGGTAGAAGACCTTTGTCTTACGGATGCTTAGTGTAAGGTCCATGCTCTCGTACGCTTCAGTGAAGGTGTTGACGATGGTTTGGAGTTCGACCTCCAAGTGTGCGCAGATACAAGCGTCGTCTGCATACTGTAATTTGATGACAGAGGATCGGATGATCTTGGATCTGGACTGGAGGCGACGGAGGTTGAACAGTTTCCCGTTTGTTCTGTAAATTAGCTCCACTCCAGTGGGGAGCTTACTGAGGGTGAGATGGAGCATTGCAGCAAGGAAGGTCGAGAAGAGCGTTGGTGCGATGACACAGCCTTGCTTGATCCCGGTCCGTACATGAATTGGGTCTGTGGTGGAACCGTTGGTCAGGATCACAGCTTGCATGTTGTCGTGAAGCAGGCGGAGGATGGTGACAAACTTTTGAGGGCAGCTGAATTTGAGGAGGACACTCCATAATCCCTCATGGTTGACAGTGTCAATGGCCTTTGTGAGGTCAAAGAAGGCCATGTAGTGCAGTTGGTGCTGTTCCCTGCATTTCTCATCAATTACCTAGTACTGAGCCCTGTGGAACCCCACTGGAAACAGCTTTCCGGTCACAGAAACATCCATCGACCATTACCCTTTGCTTCCTGCCACTGAGCCAATTTTAGATCCAACTTGCTACTTTCCTTGGATCCCATGGGCTTTTACTTTTCTGATCAGTCTGCCATGTGGGACTTTGTCAAAAGCCTTGCTAAATCCATGTAGACTATATCAAATGCATTACCCTCATCAACCCTCCATGTTACCTCCTCAAAAAATTCCATCAAGTTAGTCAGACACGACCTTCCCTTAACAAATCTATGCTGACTGTCCTTAATTAATCCATGCCTTTCTAAACGATGATTAATACTGTCCCTCAGAATTTTTTCCAACAATTTGCCCAGGTTAGGCTGACTGGCCTCTGATTACTCAGTCTATCCCTTTCTCCCTTTTTAAACAATGGCACAACGTTAGCAGTCCTCCAGTCCTCTGGCACCATACCTGTAGCCAGATAGGATTGAAAAATGATGGTCAGAGCCTCCGCTATTTCCTCACTTGCTTCTCTTAACAGCCTGGAATACATTTCATCTGGGCCTGGCGATTTATCTACTTTCAAAGATGCTAAACCCCTTAATACTTCCTCTCTCACTATGTTTATCTCATCTAATATTTCACACTCCTCCTTCTTAACTACAATGTCTGCATCGTCCCTCTCTGTTGTGAAGACAGATGCAAAGTATTCATTAAGACCCATACCCACGTCTTCCACCTCCACATACAAGCTTCCTTTTAGGTCTTTAACAGAAACCTACTCTTTCTTTAGTTATCCTCTTGCTCTTTATGTATTTATAAAACATTTTTGGGTTTTCTTTGATTTTACTTGCCAATACTTTTTCATGCTCTCTCTTTGCTTTCCTAATTTCCTTTTTAATTTCACCCCTGCACTTTCTATACTTCTCTAGGCTTTCTGCAGTATTTAGCACTTGGTATCTGACAAAAGCTCCCCTTTTTTTCTTTATCCTACCCTGTATGCACCTTAACATCCAGGGGGCTCTAGATTTGGAAGTCCCACCCTTTTTCTTTGTGGGAACCTATTTGCTCTGAACCCTCATTATCTCCTCCTTGAATGCCTCCCACTGCTCTGACACTGATTTATCTTCAAGTAACTGATTCCAGTCCACTTTTGCTAAATCACATCTCAGCTTAGTAAAATTGGCCTTTCCCCAATCGAGAACTTTTACTCCTGAACTATTTTCATCCTTTTCCATAACTACGCTAAATATAACTGAATTATGATCACTACCACCAAAAAAATGGCGGCGCGCATGGACGCAGCGGCTTTGTCTCTCCCGAGACTGAGCGTTTTCACCCTCTTTCTGAGTCTCTTCTGGACTCTGCTAATACGGGAATTGAGGGCAGACCTACTGTACAGCCGGCAGACGCTCCTCGACATCGGGGCCGACTGCGTGCGGCTCACACTCGGTGCCATCGATCTGCCTCCCGACATCGCCCGACCCCCGGGACCAGCGTGGCGTCCTTCCCCAGCCGGAAGTCAGCACAGACCGCGCAGGGAACGCAAGCAGAAGCGGGGTAAGAGTGCCGGAATCCAAAATAGGCTGAAGAGGGCCCCACACAAACCCTCCCTCCCAAGTATTTTCCTGGCCAACATCAGGTCACTAGAAAATAAAATGGATGAGATCAAACTTGATCTCTCCTCACAGAAAAGGACAAAGGAATGCTGCGCCATGATCTTCACAGAGACCTGGTTGAACAACGGCATCCCTGACACCACCATCCAACTAGAAGGACGCACGGTCTTCCGCGCCGACAGAACTGCAGACTCCGGTAAGAGCAAGGGAGGCGGTTTGTGCATTTACACTAACAATGCCTGGTGCACTAACACGGACATAATCGATAGATCCTGCTCGGCTGATCTGGAATTCCTCATGGTAAGGTGCAGACCCTTCTACCTGCCTCGGGAATTCACGGCTGTTATCATCACTGCGGTCTACATCCCACCACACGCTAATGCCAAACTAGCACTGAAGGACCTCTACAGGGCCATCAGCGAACAACAAACTGCGCACCCAGACGGAGCTTTTATCGTCGCGGGGGACTTCAATCACATAAACCTAAAAACTGTACGACCGAAATTCCACCAGAATGTTTCCTGCCCCACAAGAGGGGAGAACACACTGGATCAAGTCTACACGAGCATTGTAGACGCTTATAAGGCCATTCCCTGCCCCCACCTTGGGAAGTCTGACCACCTCTCCCTGTTTCTAGCCCCGGCATACAAACCGCTCATCAAAAGAGTGAGAACATCAGTTAGATCAGTGAAAGTATGGCCAGAGGGGGCAGTCTCGGAGCTTCAGGATTGCTTTGAACGCACTGATTGGGGCATGTTTGCCCATAATGACATCGAGGAATACGCACCCACAGTGCTATTCTACATTAACAGTTGCGTTGAGGTCGTCATGACCCATAAAAATATCAGGACATACCCCAACCAGAAACCCTGGATGAACGGAGAGGTCCGCTCGCTGTTGAAAGCACACGACGCAGCATTTAAATCTGGCGACGCGGCAGCTTACAATGCAGCTAGGACCAACCTAAAAAAGGGCATCAGGACTGCCAAAAGGAAACAGACACTGCGGATAGAGGATCACTTCCGCAACAACTCGGACCCCTGGCAAGGCATCCAGTCCATCACTGACTACAAGAGCAAAAACACCAGCCCCCCGGTTAGCGATGCCTCCCTTCCGGAGGAGCTTAACAATTTCTACGCTTGCTTCGACAGGGACAACAGGGAGCTGGCTACCAAAGCCTTGCCACCCCCGGAAGACCAGGTGCTCACTCTGTCGACCTCCGACGTAAGGGGTGTTCTACGCGGAGTGAACACACGAAAGGCTGCTGGACCGGATAGCATCCCTGGACGGGTACTCAAGGAATGTGCTGATCAGCTGACTGATGTCTTCACCGCCATCTTCAATCTGTCATTGGCCCAGGCAGTAGTCCCTACATGCTTCAAGACCGCTACCATTATTCCTGTGCCAAAACAAACGGCTGTGACGTGCCTGAACGACTATCGACCTGTCGCACTCACACCCATCATAATGAAGTGTTTCGAGAGACTGGTCCTGGCTCACATCAAAGCCAGTGTTCCCACCTCTCTTGACCAACACCAGTTTGCCTATCGTGCAAACAGATCAACGGAGGATGCAATCACAACTGCTCTACACTCTGCACTGAATCACTTAGATGGTAAAGAGACCTACATCAGAATGCTGTCCATAGACTACAGCTCAGCATTCAACACTATCGTCCCCAACAAGCTGGCCACCAAAATCCACACTCTTGGCCTGAACACTTCCCTCTTCAACTGGACCCTGGACTTCCTAACAAACAGACCACAGTCTGTCAAATTAGGTAACCACACCTCCCCCACCCCGACCCTGAACACGGGGGCCCCACAAGGATGTGTGCTGAGCCCCCTCCTCTACTCCCTCTTCACCCACGACTCTGTGGCTGTTCATGGTTCCAACACCATCATCAAGTTTGCGGATGATACCACGGTAGTAGGCCAGATCACCAACAACGATGAGTCAGCCTACAGGGAGGAGGTCCAGCATCTCATGAAGTGGTGCGCCGATAACAACCTGGCCCTTAACATCAAGAAAACCAAAGAAATCATTGTGGACTTCAGGAAGTCTAAAGGCGGAAGTCACACCCCCATCCACATCAATGGGGCTGTGGTGGAAAGGGTGGTCAGCTTTAAGTTCCTCGGAGTCCACATCACGGAAGACCTCTCCTGGTCCCTCAATACCTCCTCTCTGGTGAAGAAGGCCCAGCAGTGCCTATATTTCCTAAGGAGGCTGAAGAGATGTAACCTGTCACCCCTGATCCTCTCTAACTTTTACCGCTGCACAATAGAGAGCATCCTGATGAACTGTATCACAGTATGGTATGGCAGCTGTAGCTACTATGACCGGAAAGCCCTGCAGTGGGTAGTCAAAACTGCCCAACGCATTACCGGCACCCGGCTACCGACCATAGAGCACATATACCAGAAACGCTGTTTACGGAGGTCACGGTCCATCATCAAAGACCCTACCCACCCCAGCCACAGTCTGTTCACCCTCCTGCCATCTGGGAGACGCTACAGATGCATTCGCACCCGTACGACCAGATTTAGGAACAGCTTCTTTCCCAGGGCTGTCATCCTACTGAACTCCACAAATAAACTCTAAAGCCTGCACATCTGCCAATGCACTTTATTATGGTTATGTTTATGTTAATGTATTACAAGCCAAATGTATGTTGAATGTTTAAATGTCTTAATCTAAATGTACACTCTCGGGAGCCGCAAGCCTACATTTCGTTGTACTGCACTTGTGCACTAACAATGACAATAAAGTTGATTATTATTATTATGTTGTCCCACTGATACCCCTTCCAGCTGCCCAGCTTCATTCCCTAAAAGTAAGTCCAGAACTGCCCCGTCTCTTATTGGGCTTGCTATGTACTAGCTAAGAAAGTTCTCCTGAATGTATTTTAAGAATTCTGCGCCCTCTATACTTTTGCACTGATTCTATCCCAGTTAATATTAGGGTAGTTGAAATCCCCTACTATTACTGCCCTATTGTTTTTGCACTTCCCAGAAATTTATCGACATATTTGCTCTTCTATCTCCCTCTGACTATTTGGAGGTCTATAGTACACTCCTAGCAGTGTAATTGCCCCTTTTTTGTTCTTCAGTTCAACCCATATGGCCTCATTTGATGATCCTTCTAACATATTATAGTAATCTGGGAGGTTCCAGAGGAGATGTCAGAGGACAAGTTGGCCCCCAGTTATCCAAATGCATCAGTGGTACCACCACCACGAACAGAGCCAGTTCCACCTGGACCCCTTCATCAAGAGGAAACCATCGTAGCAGAGTCAGATACTCTGAGTACTGCTCAGGAGCAGCAGGTGGCTCTACCACAACCAAGCAGGGACTTGACTGTACGACGTTCACCAAGGACTCACAAGCCGCCAGAGAGATTGATAATGACCTGCTAGATTCGTTCAGTATGGACTATTGTTAAAGTAACTTCCTTATGGGACTTTTCAAGAATGTTGTTAAGAAATTAATGTTCAACTTAAGAGGGGAGGGATATAGTAATCTGGGATGTAATGTTTAAGTTATCCTTATGATGGAGCCAAAGATTAAGGTATCACATTCACCAGTGTTTAAGGTAATGGGTCATGTCGTCAATGTCCTGGTACACCAGTTATTAAGGTAATGTGGCATTGCATTATGGGTATGACTCAGAGGTGAATCCTCCATCTTGCCATCGGGCAGTTAGAATTGTGTGTGTTTTGCTTGCAGCCTGTAAGAGATGTTTCTCTGCTACACCATGTAATAAACAGTTGGGTTTTCTTCCTTATATCTCGCTTCTCTCAGTTTCTGACCTTACCACTCGGATATCACACATATTATCCCTCCTCACAGCTGAAATTGTTTCTTTAACCAATATTGCGACCCGCCCTTTTTGGTTCCCCTCTCTATCTCATCTGAAAACCCTGTAACCAGGAATGTTGAGCTGCCATTATTTTAGCCATGTTTCAGTAATAGCTATGATGTCATACTTCCACAAAGCTATCTGTGCCCTCAGCTAAACTGCCTTATTCACTAGACTCCTTGCATTGAACTACATACCATTAAGCACTGCCAAATCCCTTTGTTGTCTATTTTGTAGCCTTTATTTCCTCTGCCTTCCAAACTTGCTTATTAATTTGCTGCTTTCTGTTGTGTATGTACCATTAAGAGAATAACTGGTCTCAGACTGCAGTACCGGCAGTGACCACCCCTGTATAAAAGGCGCTAGTGAGCCTCTGTTGTTTCAGTTTCACTATTGACTTCCACCAGTAAAGACTTATTTTGTTCCACTCCTGCTGTCCATGTCTCAATCATTCACGGACGTAATACTGGCGATGAGCAGATACGAACCTACCTACAGTCTGCACCACCTCCTGGGATCCATTCCTACAGCGAAGAGAGCAGAGGCCGAGGCCAGAAAGAAAAGAAAGTAAGAGGCAGTAGGAACGGGCGTCGACCGTGGGCATCCGCCCTGTGTTGCAGAGTTGAAGATTGCTGGAGAAGCTGTCGGATGCGGGGCCTGGTTCCTGTCAACGGTGCTTCAGCTAATCGGGCTGGTGGCAGGTAGTGCACTGATCCTTCCTGGGCTGCGCCGGTCGCGAACTCGAGCGGGTGGTATGCAACGGGGCCGAGCAGCACTGTCGGGAAGAAGAGAGAGAGAGGGTGAAGCACACAGGGCGCGGCCGGTGCTACAAAGCCGGGCTGCGTATAGACCCGCGAAGAGGGAGGCAAGAGTCCCACAGGGTTGTTCCACGACGGGAAAATAATTTAAAAAAAAGAAAAATATTAAACGCACAAGAAACCATGGAAAGCATCATCAAAGACCCTACCCACCCCAGCCACAGTCTGTTCGCCCTCCTGCCATCTGGGAGACGCTACAGATGCATTCGCACCCGTACGACCAGATTTAGGAACAGCTTCTTTCCCAGGGCTGTCATCCTACTGTACTCCACAAATAAACTCTAAAGCCTGTACATCTGCCAATGCACTTTATTATGGTTATGTTTATGTTAATGTATTACAAGCCAAATGTATGTTGAATGTTTAAATGTCTTAATCTAAATGTACACTCTCGGGAGCCGCAAGCCTACATTTCATTGTACTGCACTTGTGCACTAACAATGACAATAAAGTTGATTATTATTATTATGTTGTCCCACTGATACCCCTTCCAGCTGCCCAGCTTCATTCCCTAAAAGTAAGCCCAGAACTGCCGCGTCTCTTATTGGGCTTGCTATGTACTAGCTAAGAAAGTTCTCCTGAATGTATTTTAAGAATTCTGCGCCCTCTATACTTTTGCACTGATTCTATCCCAGTTAATGTTAGGGTAGTTGAAATCCCTTACTATTACTGCCCTATTGTTTTTGCACTTCCCAGAAATTTATCGACACATTTGCTCTTCTATCTCCCTCTGACTATTTGGAGGTCTATAGTACACTCCTAGCAGTGTAATTGCCCCTTTTTTGTTCTTCAGTTCAACCCATATGGCCTCATTTGATGATCCTTCTAACATATTATAGTAATCTGGGAGGTTCCAGAGGAGATGTCAGAGGACAAGTTGGCCCCCAGTTATCCAAATGCATCGGTGGTACCACCACCACGAACAGAGCCAGTTCCACCTGGACCCCTTCATCAAGAGGAAACCATCGTAGCAGAGTCAGATACTCTGAGTACTGCTCAGGAGCAGCAGATGGCTCTACCACAACCAAGCAGGGACTTGACTGTACGACGTTCACCAAGGACTCACAAGCCACCAGAGAGATTGATAATGACCTGCTAGATTCGTTCAGTATGGACTATCGTTAAAGGAGCTTCCTTATGGGACTTTTTAAGAATGTTGTTAAGAAATTAATGTTCAACTTAAGAGGGGAGGGATATAGTAATCTGGGATGTAATGTTTAAGTTATCCACCAGATGGAGCCAAAGATTAAGGTATCACATTCACCAGTGTTTAAGGTAATGGGTCATGTAGTCAATGTCCTGGTACACCAGTTATTAAGGTAATGTGGCATTGCATTATGGGTATGACTCAGAGGTGAATCCTCCATCTTGCCATCGGGCAGTTAGAATTGTGTGTGTTTTGCTTGCAGCCTGTAAGAGATGTTTCTCTGCTACACCATGTAATAAACAGTTGGTTTTTTTTCCTTATATTTCGCTTCTCTCAGTTTCTGACCTTACCCCTCGGATATCACACATATTATCCCTCCTCACAGCTGAAATTGTTTCTTTAACCAATATTGCGACCCGCCCTTTTTGGTTCCCCTCTCTATCTCATCTGAAAACCCTGTAAACAGGAATGTTGAGCTGCCATTATTTTAGCCATGTTTCAGTAATAGCTATGATGTCATACTTCCACAAAGCTATCTGTGCCCTCAGCTAATCTGCCTTATTCACTAGACTCCTTGCATTGAACTACATACCGTTAAGCACTGCCAAATCCCTTTGTTGTCTATTTTGTAGCCTTTATTTCCTCTGCCTTCCAAACTTGCTTATTAATTTGCTGCTTTCTGTTGTGTATGTACCATTAAGAGAATAACTGGTCTCAGACTGCAGTACCGGCAGTGACCACCCCTGTATAAAAGGCGCTAGTGAGCCTCTGTTGTTTCAGTTTCACTATTGACTTCCACCAGTAAAGACTTATTTTGTTCCACTCCTGCTGCCCATGTCTCAATCATTCACGGACGTAACACTGGCGACGAGCAGATACGAACCTACCTACAGTCTGCACCACCTCCTGGGATCCATTCCTACAGCGAAGAGAGCAGAGGCCGAGGCCAGAAAGAAAAGAAAGTAAGAGGCAGTAGAAACGGGCGTCGACCGTGGGCATCCGCCCTGTGTTGCAGAGTTGAAGATTGCTGGAGAAGCTGTCGGATGCGGGGCCTGGTTCCTGTCAACGGTGCTTCAGCTAATCGGGCTGGTGGCAGGTAGTGCACTGATCCTTCCTGGGCTGCGGCGGTCGCGAGCTCGAGCGGGTGGTATGCAACGGGGCCGAGCAGCACTGTCGGGAAGAAGAGAGAGAGAGGGTGAAGCACACAGGGCGCGGCCGGTGCTACAAAGCCGGGCTGCGTATAGACCCGCGAAGAGGGAGGCAAGAGTCCCACAGGGTTGTTCCACGACGGGAAAATAATTTAAAAAAAAGAAAAATATTAAACGCACAAGAAACCATGGAAAGCATCATCAAAGACCCTACCCACCCCAGCCACAGTCTGTTCGCCCTCCTGCCATCTGGGAGACGCTACAGATGCATTCGCACCCATACGACCAGATTTAGGAACAGCTTCTTTCCCAGGGCTGTCATCCTACTGTACTCCACAGATAAACTCTAAAGCCTGTACATCTGCCAATGCACTTTATTATGGTTATGTTTATGTTAATGTATTACAAGCCAAATGTATGTTGAATGTTTAAATGTCTTAATCTAAATGTACACTCTCGGGAGCCGCAAGCCTACATTTCGTTGTACTGCACTTGTGCACTAACAATGACAATAAAGTTGATTATTATTATTATGTTGTCCCACTGATACCCCTTCCAGCTGCCCAGCTTCATTCCCTAAAAGTAAGTCCAGAACTGCCCCGTCTCTTATTGGGCTTGCTATGTACTAGCTAAGAAAGTTCTCCTGAATGTATTTTAAGAATTCTGCGCCCTCTATACTTTTGCACTGATTCTATCCCAGTTAATGTTAGGGTAGTTGAAATCCCCTACTATTACTGCCCTATTGTCTTTGCACTTCCCAGAAATTTATCGACACATTTGCTCTTCTATCTCCCTCTGACTATTTGGAGGTCTATAGTACACTCCTAGCAGTGTAATTGCCCCTTTTTTGTTCTTCAGTTCAACCCATATGGCCTCATTTGATGATCCTTCTAACATATTATAGTAATCTGGGAGGTTCCAGAGGAGATGTCAGAGGACAAGTTGGCCCCCAGTTATCCAAATGCATCAGTGGTACCACCACCACGAACAGAGCCAGTTCCACCTGGACCCCTTCATCAAGAGGAAACCATCGTAGCAGAGTCAGATACTCTGAGTACTGCTCAGGAGCAGCAGGTGGCTCTACCACAACCAAGCAGGGACTTGACTGTACGACGTTCACCAAGGACTCACAAGCCGCCAGAGAGATTGATAATGACCTGCTAGATTCGTTCAGTATGGACTATCGTTAAAGGAGCTTCCTTATGGGACTTTTTAAGAATGTTGTTAAGAAATTAATGTCCAACTTAAGAGGGGAGGGATATAGTAATCTGGGATGTAATGTTTAAGTTATCCACCAGATGGAGCCAAAGATTAAGGTATCACATTCACCAGTGTTTAAGGTAATGGGTCATGTAGTCAATGTCCTGGTACACCAGTTATTAAGGTAATGTGGCATTGCATTATGGGTATGACTCAGAGGTGAATCCTCCATCTTGCCATCGGGCAGTTAGAATTATGTGTGTTTTGCTTGCAGCCTGTAAGAGATGTTTCTCTGCTACACCATGTAATAAACAGTTGGGTTTTCTTCCTTATATCTCGCTTCTCTCAGTTTCTGACCTTACCACTCGGATATCACACATATTATCCCTCCTCACAGCTGAAATTGTTCCTTTAACCAATATTGCGACCCGCCCTTTTTGGTTCCCCTCTCTATCTCATCTGAAAACCCTGTAACCAGGAATGTTGAGCTGCCATTATTTTAGCCATGTTTCAGTAATATCTATGATGTCATACTTCCACAAAGCTATCTGTGCCCTCAGCTAATCTGCCTTATTCACTAGACTCCTTGCATTGAACTACATACCATTAAGCACTGCCAAATCCCTTTGTTGTCTATTTTGTAGCCTTTATTTCCTCTGCCTTCCAAACTTGCTTATTAATTTGCTGCTTTCTGTTGTGTATGTACCATTAAGAGAATAACTGGTCTCAGACTGCAGTACCGGCAGTGACCACCCCTGTATAAAAGGCGCTAGTGAGCCTCTGTTGTTTCAGTTTCACTATTGACTTCCACCAGTAAAGACTTATTTTGTTCCACTCCTGCTGTCCATGTCTCAATCATTCACGGACGTAATACTGGCGACGAGCAGATACGAACCTACCTACAGTCTGCACCACCTCCTGGGATCCATTCCTACAGTGAAGAGAGCAGAGGCCGAGGCCAGAAAGAAAAGAAAGTAAGAGGCAGTAGAAACGGGCGTCGACCGTGGGCATCCGCCCTGTGTTGCAGAGTTGAAGATTGCTGGAGAAGCTGTCGGATGCGGGGCCTGGTTCCTGTCAACGGTGCTTCAGCTAATCGGGCTGGTGGCAGGTAGTGCACTGATCCTTCCTGGGCTGCGGCGGTCGCGAACTCGAGTGGGTGGTATGCAACGGGGCCGAGCAGCGTTGTCGGGAAGAAGAGAGAGAGAGGGTGAAGCACACAGGGCGTGGCCGGTGCTACAAAGCCGGGCTGCGTATAGACCCGCGAAGAGGGAGGCAAGAGTCCCACAGGGTTGTTCCACGACGGGAAAATAATTTAAAAAAAAGTAAAATATTAAACGCACAAGAAACCATGGAAAGCAGCGCTAACAACAGCGGGGAAGAAGGCAAAACGTGGGGGGCGCCATTTTGTTAAATCGGGGAAGAAGGCAAAGCGCGGGAGGCGCCATTTTAGATTTGCAAGATGCCGAAGACTGGCTGTATCACTGCTTTTGATAATACAATAGAGGACTGGACCACGTATGTGGAAAAAGTCGAGGTATATTTTGAGGCAAACGAAATAGCGGAGGAGGAAAAGGCATCGATATTGCGAAACTTAATGGGTGCTAGAACATACGGCCTATTGCGGGACCTGATTACTCCAGCCAAACCGAAGGCAAAGAGTTTTAACGAAATTGTTGCTGTCCTACAGGAACACCTAAACCCCTGTTGATAGTAGAAAGATTTAAATTTCACAGGAGAACTCAGCACAAAGATGAGAGCAATGCTGAGTATCTTACGGAACTACGCAAGCTATCAAAGCACTGCCAGTTCGGAGCAGGACTGGCAGATACCCTACGGGACAAATTTGTCTGTGGACTCCTGAGTGAAGGAACACAGAAGAAGTTACTCTCAGAGAAAGAGCTGACGCTAGATAAGGCTTTCAGCGTGGCAGTATCGTATGAAGCAGCAGCCAGGGGAGCTGCAGAAATTCAACAAAAACCACAGGAATACAGCACCCACGAAATGACACGGGGATTTGCAAAATGTTATCGCTGCGGCAGAACTAACCATGACCAGAAGGACTACTGGTCCAAAGACAAAATATGCAGGCAATGCGGGAAGATGGGACACATTGCACGAGTTTGCAGGTCTGGGAAGAAGACCAGCGACAACAAAAAGGCTACTAAGGAACCGTACAAGAAAGTACAAAAGATGACGGACAGTAGTTCCGAAGACCAGATGAGCGATAGTGAATCCGGGAACAGGAGACTAAGCTGTCTCAAACTTCACAATGTAATCGCAAAAGAGGATCACCGAACCATTTGGGTCACCCTCACGATAGCAGGGTCCCAAGTTAAAATGGAATTGGATACAGGATCAGCGCTAACCGTCATGAATCGACGAGACTACGAGCGGCTATTTTCACACATACCCTTGAGAGAGACATCCATCGTCTTGACGACGTATACGGGGCAAAAAGTATACCCCAGAGGAAAAATAAGGGTGCCTGTCGAATACAACGGCAAGAAAATACGGAAATTGTATCTCTACATGCTGCCAAATGGTGGACCACCGTTATTGGGACGGGAATGGATCAGGAAGATAAACTTAGATTGGCACTCCATTCATGCAATGACGGTGGAAGGTTAAAAAGATGAAGACGTCACTCCTGGACGATTGTCAACAATCTTAGCTAACGCCAAAGAGATATTTCAACAAGAACTGGGCACGTTTAGAGGCGTAACCGCCTCGATAAAAATAGAAGAGAATGCAGTTCCCAAGTTTTTCAAAGCAAGACCTGTTAAGTCCGTGAATGATTGAGACACGGACTAGCAGGAGAGAAACAAACAAGTCTTTACTGGTGAAAGGCATAAACGAAACTAACCAACAGAGGCTCTCTAGCGCCTTTTATACAGGGGTGGTCACTGCCGGTATTGCAGTCTGAGACCAGTTATTCTCTTAAAGGTACATACACAACAATTCCTCCCCTTTTAGATAAACAGTACATAACATTCATTTAACACTAATGATAACGAATTACAATCACAATTACTGTTGCTAGATACATTGGTTAAGTTTAAGCAATTATAAGTTCAGTCTTTGAGGAGGCTTCCTGATTCTGTCGGGATAACGCCTCTTTGGAGTATCAGGTTCTTCTGGCAATGTTGAGTCGAAATCAATGTCGTTGTTTGGTTCATCTGCTTCCAATATTACCAGTTCTGCGGTAGCTGCAATTGGAACGTTGATTTCATTACCAGGTGTATCAGATCGTGGTGTGGAGTTGACGTTTTCCAGTGACTCTAGAATCTGGTCAGCATGGCGTCTTACAATGCTCTCCCCAATGTCCACGGCATACATGAGAGGTCCTTGTCGTGTACAAATCGTTCCTGGCTGCCATTTCTCAGTGCGGTAGTCCCGGGCCAAAACTGGTTGACCTATCTTAAAACTCCTGGTCGGCCTTTCATTCATATTCTGAAACTGCCTGTTCTCCACATCTCTTCGGACGTTTGGCTTAACCAAATCCAAGCGGCATCGTAGTCTTCGATTGAAGAACATCATGGCTGGAGTTTGGTTGGTAACCGCATGTGTCGCATTCCGGTAGGCAAACAAGAAGTTGTCCACCTTGTGTTGTAGGGGTATATCTTCATTACACATTGCCTTGATAGCCTTCTTGAATGTTTGGACAAACCTCTCGGCCAATCCATTAGTGGCTGGATGATATGGGGCAGAAGTGTAATGCTTAACACCATTGTTCTTTAAGAACCTGCGGAACTCTTCAGACACAAACTGTGGTCCATTGTCAGAGCAAATCTGTTCAGGCAGCCCATTCCTGGCGAATATGGTTCGTAAAACTGCGATAGTTTTTTCCGTGGTGGCTGAGGACATTTTTATTACCTCTGGCCACTTTGAATGTGCATCCACCGCAATTAAAAACATCGAGTCCATGAAGGGACCAGCAAAATCAATGTGCACCCTTTGCCATGGAGATGAGGGCCACTCCCATGGATGCAGAGGAGCTTGTGGTGGGGCGTTTTGGACCGTCTGGCATCCTGCACAGCTCTTGGTCATCTCTTCGATTTCTCTATCGATTCCCAGCCACCACACAAACGCTCTGGCTAAGCTCTTCATTTTTACCCCACGCAGATGACCCTCATGAAGCTCATTGAGCACTCTATCCGTCAACTTAGGTGGAATTACTACTCTGGATCCACACATCAAGGTTCCTCTGCACACTGACAGCTGTTCTCTTCTTGATGAAAATGCTGGCAGCAGTGGTTCACCATGTGCTGGCCATCCCTTCACCGTTAAATCATAGACCCGTGATAGTGTCGGGTCATTCCGTGTTTCCTTTTCTATGTTTGCATTCGTCACAGGGAGACATTCGACTATGGTCGAGTGGAATAACTCCATTGGATCCACTGCAAGGTCTTCTTCTTCCACCGTCGGCAATGGTAGACGTGACAATCCATCAGCATTTCCATGCTGTTTAGTTCCCCTTTACTCGATGTCATATTGGTGTGCCCCTAGGAAAAGGGACCATCTCTGCAGCCGTTGTGCTGTCATTATCGGTATGCCCTTCTGAGGGTTGAAAATGGAGACAAGTGGTTGATGATCGGTTAGTAGAGTAAATTTTTGACCGTGCAGATAGTGATTGAACTTCTTCACCCCCCACACTAGGCTGAGGGCCTCTCTGTCAATCTGGGCGTAGTTACGCTCGGCAGAAGTTAACGAGCGTGACGCAAAAGCTATCGGCCTCTCCAAACCATCAAGGAATTTATGTGACAGTACCGCCCCAATGCCGTAGGGAGATGCATCACACACCAGCCTGATTGGCAGTGCTGGGTTGTAGTGAGCCAATACTTCCGTCGAAGTGATTAAGTCCTTACTCTTCTGAAAAGCACGTTTACAATCATCGCTCCATGTCCATGCTACCCCCGTTCGTAGCAGGGCGTTCAGTGGATGCAGAATTGTCGACAAATTCGGCAAAAACTTATGATAGTAATTCACCAACCCGAGGAATGACCTCAGTTGCGACACATTTTCAGGCGCTGGGGCCTTAACAACCGCTTCAATTTTGTCAGGGGACTTATGTAACCCCTCTTCATCAATCACGTGGCCACAATACGATATCTGTTTCTTAAAAAATTCGCACTTGAGGCGGTTGGCTCGCAGCCCATGTTCCCGTAGTCTAGTGAGCACCTGTTCTAGGTTGTTAAGGTGTTCACTGTCATCTTCACCTGTTACAAGGATGTCGTCCAAGTAACACTGAGTCCCCGGAATCCCTTGCAGGACTTGTTCCATCGCTCTTTGCCATATCGCCGGAGCCGATGCTACTCCGAATACCAATCGATGATATTGGTAAAGACCTTTGTGAGTGTTTATCGTGAGATACTTCCTAGAGGACTCTTCAACCTCCATCTGCAAATATGCTTGTGCTAGATCAATTTTTGTAAAATGCTTCCCTCCAGACAGTGAGGCGAAGATGTCTTCTATCCTTGGAAGAGGATATTGTACTGTGTGAAGGACAGGGTTCACCGTCACCTTGAAATCCCCACAGATGCGAATCTTCCTTGGCTTGCCGGAATTATTGCTTAACGTTTTTTTCATGACAGGAACGATGGGTGTCGCCCACTCGCTCCAGTCGACCTTAGACAACACGCCCGCCTTCTCCAGATTCTCCAGCTCTGCCTCGACGGCTGGACAAATTGCATATGGTACCGGTCTCGCTTTGAAAAACTTGGGAACTGCATTCTCTTCTATTTTTAACGAGGCGGTTACGCCTTTAAGCATGCCCAGTTCTTGTTGAAATACCTCTTTGGCGTTAGCTAAGATTGTTGACAATCGTCCAGGAGTGACGTCTTCATCTTTTTTACCGTCCACCGTCATTGCATGAATGGAATGCCAATCTAAGTTTATCTTCCTGATCCATTCCCGTCCCAATAACGGTGGTCCACCATTTGGCAGTATGTAGAGATACAATTTCCGTATTTTCTTGCCATTGTATTCGACAGGCACCCTTATTTTTCCTCTGGGGTATACATTTTGCCCCGTATACGTCGTCAAGATGATGGATGTCTCTCTCAAGGGTATGTGTGAAAATAGCCGCTCATAGTCTCGTCAATTCATGACGGTTAGCGCTGATCCTGTATCCAGTTCCATTTTAACTTGGGACCCTGCTATCGTGAGGGTGACCCAAATGGTTCGGTGATCCTCTTTTGCGATTACATTGTGAAGTTTGTGACAGCTTAATCTCCTGTTCTCGGATTCACTGTCGCTCAATGGTCTTCAGAACTACTGTCCGTCATCTTTTGTACTTTCTTGTACGGTTCCTTAGTAGCCTTTTTGTTGTTGCTGGTCTTTTTCCCAGACCTATAAACTCGTGCAATGTGTCCAATCTTCCCGCATTATCTGCATATTTTGTCTTTGGACTAGCAGTCCTTCTGGTCATGGTTAGTTCTGCCGCAGCGATAACATTTTGCAAATCCCCGTGTCATTTCGTGGGTGCTGTATTCCTGTGGTTTTTGTTGAATTTCTGCAGCTCCCCTGGCTGCTGCTTCATACGATACTGCCACGCTGAAAGCCTTATCTAGCGTCAGCTCTTTTTCTGCGAGTAACTTCTTCTGTGTTCCATCGCTCAGGAGTCCACAGACAAATTTGTCCCGTAGGGTATCTGCCAGTCCTGCTCCGAACTGGCAGTGCTTTGATAGCTTGCGTAGTTCTGTAAGATACTCAGCATTGCTCTCATCTTTGTGCTGAGTGCTCCTGTGGAATTTAAATCTTTCTGCTATCAAAAGCGGTGCAGGGTTTAAGTGCTCCTGTAGAACAGCAACAATTTCGTTAAAACTCTTCGCCTTCGGTTTGGCTGGAGTAATCAGGTCCCGCAATAGGCCGTACGTTCTAGCGCCCATTACGTTTAGCAATATTGATGCCTTTTTCCCCTCCGCTATTTCATTTGCCTCGAAATATACCTCGACTCTTTCCACATACGTGGTCCAGTCCTCTATTGTATTATCAAAAGCAGTGATACAGCCAGTCTTTGGCATCTTGCAAATCTAAAATGGCGCCTCCCGCGCTTTGCCTTCTTCTCTGATTTAACAAAATGGCACCTCCCGCGCTTTTCCTTCTTCCCCGCTGTTGTTAGCGCTGCTTTCCACGGTTTCTTGCGTGTATTCTTTTTCTTTTATTATTTTCCCGTCGTGGAGCGGACACTCTGGAACACTTCCCTCCCTCTGCAGAGGTCCGAACGCTGCCCAGCTTCGAAACACCGGCCGCGCCCTGTATGCTCTCTCTCTCCTTGCTTCCCGACTCGCTGCCCGGCCCCGTTGCAGCCCAGGAAGGATCAGAGCACGACCTGCCACCAGCGCGATTAGCTGGGAAACCACGGACCGAGGAACTCAGCCTGGCTCTGGAAAGTCGCTCATGCAAAGCCTTGAACCCGATGATTGACGGTCGACGCCCGTTCCTCGAGTTTCAATGGGCTCCATTTTTTTTTTTTTCTTCCGACCTTCAACATCGTCAGAGCTACTGCTGAGTTGCAGGTAAGTTCTTTCTAACTCGTCGCCAGTGTTAAGTCCGTGAATGATTGAGACACGGACTAGCAGGAGAGAAACAAACAAGTCTTTACTGGTGAAAGGCATAAACGAAACTAACCAACAGAGGCTCTCTAGCGCCTTTTATACAGGGGTGGTCACTGCCGGTATTGCAGTCTGAGACCAGTTATTCTCTTAAAGGTACATACACAACAAGACCGGTACCATATGCAATTTACCCAGCCGTCGAGGCAGAGCTGGAGAATCTGGAGAAGGCGGGCGTGTTGTCTAAGGTCGACTGGAGCGAGTGGGCGACACCCATCATTCCTGTCATGAAGAAAACGTTAAGCAATAAGTCCGGGGTGCCAAGGAAGATTCGCATCTGTGGGGATTTCAAGGTGACAGTGAACCCAGTCCTTCACACAGTACAATATCCTCTTCCAAGGATGGAAGACATCTTCGCCTCACTGTCTGGAGGGAAGCGTTTTACAAAAATTGACCTAGCACAAGCATATTTGCAGATGGAGGTTGAAGAGTCCTCTAGGAAGTATCTCACGATAAACACTCACAAAGGTCTTTACCAGTATCATCGATTGGTATTCGGAATAGCATCGGCTCCGGCGATATGGCAAAGAGCAATGGAACAAGTCCTGCAAGGGATTCCGGTGACTCAGTGTTACTTGGACGACATCCTTGTGACAGGTGAAGATGACAGTGAGCACCTTAACAACCTAGAGCAGGTGCTCACGAGACTAAGAGAACATGGGCTACAAGCCAACCGCCCCAAGTGCGAATTTTTTAAGAAACAGATATCGTATTGTGGCCACATGATTGATTAAGAGGGGTTACATAAGTCCCCTGACAAAATTGAAGCGGTTGTTAAGGCCCCAGCGCCTGAAAATGTGTCGCAACTGAGGTCATTCCTCGGATTGGTGAATTACTATCATAAGTTTTTGCCGAATTTGTCGACAATTCTGCACCCACTGAACGCCCTGCTACGAACGGGGGTAACATGGAAATGGAGCGATGATTGTTAGCATGCTTTTCAGAAGAGTAAGGACTTAATCACTTCAAGGGAAGTATTGGCTCACTACAACCCAGCACTGCCGATCAGACTGGCGTGTGATGCGTCTCCCTACGGCATTGGGGCGGTACTATCACATAAATTCCTTGATGGTTTAGAGAGGCCGATAGCTTTTGCGTCATGCTCGTTAACTTCTGCCGAGTGTAACTACGCCCAGATTGACAGAGAGGCCCTCAGCCTAGTGTGGGGGGTGAAGAAGTTCAATCACTACCTGCACGGTCAAAAATTTACTCTACTAACCGATCATCAACCTCTTGTCTCCATTTTCAACCCTCAGAAGGGCGTACCGATAATGACAGCACAACGGCTGCAGAGATGGTCCCTTTTCCTAGGGGCACACCAATATGACATCGAGTACAAAGGAACTAAACAGCATGGGAATGCTGATGGATTGTCACGTCTACCGTTGCCGATGGTGGAAGAAGAAGACCTTGCAGTGGATCCAATGGAGTTATTCCACTCGACCATAGTCGAATGTCTCCCTGTGACGAATGCAAACATAGAAAAGGAAACACGGAATGACCCGACACTACCACGGGTCTATGATTTAATGGTGAAGGGATGGCCAGCACATGGCGAACCACTGCTGCCAGCATTCTCGCCGAGAAGAGAACAGCTGTCAGTGCGCAGAGGAACCTTGATGTGTGGATCCAGAGTAGTAATTCCACCTAAGTTGATGGATAGAATGCTCAATGAGCTTCATGAGGGTCATCTGGGTGGGGTAAAAATGAAGAGCTTAGCCAGAGCGTTTGTGTGGTGGCCGGGAATCGATAGAGAAATCGAAGAGATGACCAAGAGCTGTGCAGGATGCCAGAAGGTCCAAAATGCCCCACCACAAGCTCCTCTGCATCCATGGGAGTGGCCCTCATCTCCATGGCAAAGGGTGCACATTGATTTTGCTGGTCCCTTCATGGACTCGATGTTTTTAATTGCGGTGGATGCACATTCAAAGTGGCCAGAGGTAATAAAAATGTCCTCAACCACCACGGAAAAAACTATCACAGTTTTACGAACCATATTCGCCAGGAATGGGCTGCCTGAACAGATTTGCTCTGACAATGGACCACAGTTTGTGTCTGAAGAGTTCCGGAGGTTCTTAAAGAACAATGGTGTTAAGCATTACACATCTGCCCCATATCATCCAGCCACTAATGGATTGGCCGAGAGGTTTGTCCAAACATTCAAGAAGGCTATCAAGGCAATGTGTAATGAAGATATACCCTTACAACACAAGGTGGACAACTTCTTGTTTGCCTACCGGAATGCGACACATGCGGTTACCAACCAAACTCCAGCCATGATGTTCTTCAATCGAAGACTATGATGCTGCTTGGATTTGGTTAAGCCAAACGTCACAGAATCAGAGAATCACAGAATCACAGAAACCCCACAGTGCAGATAGAGGCCATTTCGGCCCATCGAGCCTGCACCGACACATATCCCACCCGATCCCCGTAACCCCTACACCAACACATATCCCACCCTATCCCCGTAACCCCATGTATTTAATCCCCCCTAACACTAAGGGTCAATTTATCATAGCCAATCAACCTAACCCGCACATCTTTGGACTGTGGGAGGAGACCGGAGCACCCGGAGGAAACCCACGCAAACACGGGGAGAATGTGCAAACTCCACACAGACAGTCACCCGAGGCCGGATTCGAACCCGGGTCCCTGGCGCTGTGAGGCAACAGTGTTAACCACTATGCCACCATCCGAAGAGATGTGGAGAACAGGCAGTTTCAGAATATGAATGAAAGGCCGACCAGGAGTTTTAAGATAGGTCAACCAGTTTTGGCCCGGGACTACCACACTGAGAAATGGCAGCCAGGAATGATTTGTACACGACAAGGACCTCTCATGTATACCGTGGATGTTGGGGAGAGCATTGTAAGATGCCATGCTGACCAGATTCTAGAGTCACTGGAAAACGTCAACTCCACACCACGATCTGATACACCTGGTAATGAAATCGACGTTCCAATTGCAGCTACCGCAGAACCGGTAATATTGGAAGCAGATGAACCAAACAACGACATTGATCCCGACTCAACATTGCCAGAAGAACCTGATACCCCAAAGAGGCGTTATCCAGACAGAATCAGGAAGCCTCCTCAAAGACTGAACTTATAATTGCTTAAACTTAACCAATGTATCTAGCAACAGTAATTGTGATTGTAATTAGTTATCATTTAGTTGTTAAATGAATGTTATGTACTGTTTATCTAAAAGGGGAGGAATTGTTGTGTATGTACCTTTAAAAGAATAACTGGTCTCAGACTGCAGTACCGGCAGTGACCACCCCTGTATAAAAGGCGCTAGTGAGCCGCTGTTGTTTCAGTTTCACTATTGACTTCCACCAGTAAAGACTTATTTTGTTCCACTCCTGCTGTCCGTGTCTCAATCATTCACGGACGTAATACTTTCCATTTCCAGCTTTGCTTCTCTCTCTTCTGAATCTATGCTTAACATCCTCTTGACAACAGAATAGGAGCTGCAGACCTTCAGCAGCAATTGTTTACCTCACTGCAGTAGATGCATTAGTACATGTTTATATACCTGTTCTTCAGCTAATGCCTTCCAGCAGCTCATCAGCTATTTCACGGACATATGTCTTCATGCAGGATAGTTTGAGATGTGCCCAACTTTGATTTACAATATGTCCAAGTCCAAAGCAAATATACCGACTGCTTAATCCAGTTCATCATATGAGGGTTGTTAGCAAAGTAACTTGCCTCCTGTGAGGCTGACTTCCTCCCCACCTCCCCGCCCCACCACCCCAGGGTACTAAGTGATAGGTAAATGTGGGAGTGAATTCCCTCTCCCCCTCTCCTCCTCTTGTCAACTATTCCCCTATTTTTCAGCAAATCCACCTCCTAGTTTAGTCATGGATCTCATAAATGGACTGAAGGATTTCCTTCAGTTGTATGCCTAGGCGTTCTGAATAAATAAGCAGCTGTTGGGACACATGTCATATAACCCACAAATTAAACTTGAATTGTAAATTGGTTGTGCTTGAAAAGACAAGAAAGACTTGTACTGGGAAGAGGGAATATATATCATTGTAGAATAATACAGTTAACAATGTCATAAAGTATTACACTTGGCAAAGTCCTGAAATAATACAGTTGGCAATGTCATGAAGTAACACAATTACTAATAGAGTAATACAGTTAGCACTCTTGGAGTAATACAGTTAGCAAGGTCAGTGTAATACAGTTAGCAATGCAACAAAAATAACCTTACAGTTAAGAAGTAAAATTGTGCTGTAACTATATTTTCTATATTTGTTCATTTTTTTAAACTTTACATTTTTGACATTTATTTTCTTGTGAAAAAATGCTTAAAATCTCTAAGTCAATTGCTTGTGCAGAACTAAATTGTTTGACCGAACAGTTACATAAATGAAATTGACTGATTTAATCAAGTGCAAATAGTTTCTAAATGACCCTCCTGTAACCCCCTTAAATCCAAAGATTCACTTTATCAGCTGTACACCAGAGAAAAAATATACATTCATAACCCTTCTACCTTTGGGGCTTTAGAGATTTGACTTTACTTAGTATTTATAAAAAATATTTCTTGTTATCTAAGTTGATAGCCATCAAGCAGGCTACACTTCAACCATTGAGTTTTTGTGCCAATTTTCTTCCTCAGTTGTGAAGTCTCTGGGGATAATTTTTAGCTTTTGGTGATGGTGTAGAACGGGTAATATCAGATCAGTTTAATGTGCGGCCAATCCGATATCACCTGTTTTACATCTTGGCAAAACTTAAAATTCCCCCTTCTATCTTTTTCTAATTGTTTGTTTTATCTGGGTACTTTAGTGGAACACTGTCTGAAGCTTCATAACCAATGCCGTGAAGCTGTGGCTAAAGCAAACAGCGTTTTAGATTGTATTCACAGGACAATTCATGACAAAACAAAGTATACCATTTTGTCTTTGTACAAGGCCTTGGTTAGGCCCCAATTAGAATACTGTGTCCCGTTTTGGTCTCTTCACGTGAGGGGGGGATATTGCAGCTCTGAAAAGAGAGTAGAGGAGGTCCGCAAGATTAATTCCCAGTTTAAAACACCTCAGTTACCCAGATAGGCTCAAAGAGTCTGTATACTTTAGAAAAGTGCAGATGCAGGCGATTTAATCGAGTTTTATAAAATAATGAACAGACTAGATTGTGTTTATGTGGACCAATTGTGTCAACTGAATAGGTTAGGGAGGGCCAGGGGTCACGCTTACAAGTTATGTAAGATCTAGGTTGGCTATTCTAGTTCTTCTTTTCCTAGAGAATGGTGGACCTGGGGAGCAGGTTGCCATCTATGCGGTGATTGTTGATTCACTGAATTCCTTCAAGAGGGAGCAAGACCTGTTTCTGGCTGGGGTGGAGATCACCTTGTACAAGAGGTAGCTATCCTCCTGTAATATAAATTAGGATCTATGTGATCTCCTGGGCTAGTTTTGATCGCCTAAAGGGGTTGGAGAGGAAGTTTTCAGACTTTCCCTAATTGGCCTGGGTTTTTATCTAGTTTTTCACCTCTCCCAGGAAATCACATACCTCCGGGCGGGTGATGTAAGTCTGTATTGTGATGCAATAGGCATTGCAATTACATGGGACAGGCTAGATAGACCAGTGGGCCTGTCATTTTGTATGATCGTATATTTTATTTACTTTCTTCTTTCCTTATTTACCAATCACATTAAGCAAAATATTTATACACAAAATCAAATCTCCTCCAGTCACATTCCAATAAAACAAATTACCACTATGACATGCCCCACCCAGATTCAAACAGAGGAACGCTTTTGATTATCACATTGGTTTAAATGTATGAATGCAAAAGTGACTGGATTATCACATACTCCTAAGGAAACAATGGTAAATAGATTACTTGTACAAATGTGCAGCTCCATTTGCAATATGCTAATGTAGATACACATGTGCCTCCACAGACCTTGAACTTAATTTACGGAGCTTGCACCCCGCTCTGAACCCAAATCCTTCTCAGCATTTGCTTCTCCCAGACCCAGTAGTACACTGCTCCTTTCTTTTTGTTTAATTTTATTTCTTTTCTAAATCAGCTCGCTTTTCCAATACCCAAACATCCATATATCCCAAACTTCAACCGAGCACTCGCGCTCGCCCCAAGCCTTGACACTGGTCTCCCAGGATCCACATCACCCACTACGTACATGGTCCACCTCAGGCCTTGAGCTTGCTGTGGGAGATCCATTTATAAAAATGAATCTTTAAAGCAAGAGTGAAAGCTCCACTCGTAAGATTCATAGGCTCCTGGACTACAGATTAGCTGGAATTCAGTCCACTATTGGAAATGTCTGTTGAAAAACTGACTAGAACAGTACCCTCAGTGAACTGTAGACGCAGGAATGTAGGGCAATATTGCAAATTGGTCCAGACTAGGGTTGTACAGTGCCTGGCATCAAAGCTCTTTTTATAGTAATTTACAAGGGATGGTTTAGTAGAAGTTAGGAGTGCCATTCAGTCTGTTCTTAGATAGGTCACTTTGAGCAGCTACGGGCTATTATTGCTTAAAGCTTGGATATCAAAGACAGGACATTAGTTTTCACGTAAGTGGTTTATTTGTGGTAATGGCTTGCTTAACTAACATATCCTTGGAGCCTCATAGATAGCTCAAGGCATTCTTAGACATTTCATGTGTGTTGCTGTTCCTTGCATCAGTGCACACTGCAAATGCGTATCTCTATTTGGACATGAATCTTTCTTCCATTGGTACATAATTAGGAACAAATACGGGCCCAGATTTTCCAGGGCCTATGACTGCATACGCGGTGCATACGTGGCCGTAAGTGCCCCACAAGTTCCGGGTTTCCGTGTGCGATGCGCATGCACGAAAACATGGAACTTGCGATTTGTCAAATTTCAGCTTGACAGATCCACCGCATCCCCGGGAAATGGACATTCGCTGGCGGATTTGCCCAACTACTGCCCAGCGAATGCCTGTAAAACACTTACGCCTGGTAAAAGCAGGTGTAAGGCCTTCTTTTACCAGCATAAGAGTTTAAATAAATATTAAATAATTTAAAAAAATTATTTAAACATAATAAAACCTTTAAAATTAGTTTAGGTTAATTTTAGCCCCTTTAAAACATTTACATTTATTTTTCAAAAAATTAAATTTTTGTTTTAAATGTTTAATTAAATTGTATTTTAATTAATTTTGAACATGTAATGATTTATTTTTATTTAACTGTTGTGTAATTGTGTTTTTTGGGGGGATTCCTATTCATGCTTATGGAGATTCTGTATTTAAATGAAATCTCCATAAGCATAATGGGGATCCTCCTTTTTGATTGGTTGGCCTGGCCCACCTGATCCCAGGGGCACCTGTGAACTGCCTGCGCCCCTGGGATACGTGGGCCTTTACACATGTGTATGTGTAGAGGCCCAGGAGCGCGAGTCTACGAGCCTACAGGACCATCAGGTAGGTTTGTATTTTTCTTGCGGTTCAGAGGCATTCGCCCACGGGAAGCCCCCGACTGCAAATTCAGGCCCAAGATCACAGTGAGAAAATGTACAAGGGTAAAATGTAGCAATATGCATTATGGGCACACCAGAACTGTGCTGCAAATCACCTTTATGTTGAGGGAAAATAAGCTCTTGCAGTCGCTGCAATGATTGTATCAACTAAATGGTGTCTTTATCTTTATGTGGGCATGAGCTACCACACCAGAACCCTAGGAAAGTTTCCAGTGGCATAAAGGTGTTGCTTCGTGAGAAACTGTTTCTCTGCACTTTTAGAGAAATGAATGAATCTGAATCTGACAGTCCTCTGTGTTCCATCCTTTAATGTGGAGGGACATGGTGCCAGGGCTAATATCACTGTAATCACCTGCAGTTGTCTGTAGTACGTCACAGACAGTGAGAGTATAGCAAAGGGCAGAGGTAATGTGAAATATTTTTTAAAAATTTACTTGAGTATATAAAGTAATTTTAAATTTACGCAGACATCTATCTAGTCTTTTCCAAAGCATTGGCCGTGAGTTTAACCCAGCCCACCCAACAGGAACGGGGCAATTTAGCGGTTCAGTTCTGGAAAATCAACTCACCGTCCCATTCCTGTCACAAACTCGCCGACCGCCATTTTGATTCTGCAGCTGACTGAGGTCAGAAACGCTCCCGCCGGAAAGAGGCAGGTGCATCATGAATACATTCAAATAGGAATCTAGTACCATTTTAATTGGGTGGGTCAGGAGTCCTGCCCAGCGGCTAGCCCACTGAATGATACTTAACGGTTGCTGTTGCTCGTGTTGCTCGAGATGCTTGTGGCTGGTGAATTCTGGGAGCGTAAGCCTGAACGGGCCCAACTGCAGATTGTAGCACTTCAGCTATTGCCCGTGCAGCCTGGCCCAGCTGATTTTCTGGCACATTGGCTGGTATTGGTTGAGGGGGTGGCGAGGAAGCAGATGTGCTGACATCCTGACAGAGGGCAACACGTACTGCTCCAACTGCTCCACTGCCATTCCCATGGGGCTGGGGCTCAGCACTGCCACTTCTCTGTGGGACGGCAGACTGCAGAAGATGAGTGACACCTTGAATGCAATGTTCCCTCTAATTTTTTTTAAATGCGTGCGGACCCTTTGAATTTGCTGTGCGCATGTGTGGCAACTGTGGTGTATGTGCCTTTAAGAGCCCCAGGTGTGCTGTAATGCCGGTAATTGCCACTCAGGCTATATAAGCCTGTATATTGTGTATATCCGTTAGAACCCCCCCCCAGACTTTGCTTAGTAAATACCTATGAACCAACTCCTGTCTTCAGTGTCTTTATCAACACACGGACACTACAGCAACAGCTTGTGAGCGGCCTGTGCGGGATCTCCCGATTGATGTGCGGCCACGTACCTTAGGGGGAATGTTGCTTGAATATTCATTTGCTCCACCAATCCGTCCAACGTGGACATCTGCCTATCGAAGGCAGAGCAGAGATTTGTGCCATGAGTCTGCATAGCAGTCGTTTGAGATTCCACCAAAGCTGCAAAGTTTGTCAACCTTAACTCCTGTTGCAAGGGTCCGGTTGCAACTTCCCAGGAGGTGGCCACAGTCTCCAAGGTGGACTGCAGACTGCTGATGCCCTGGGAGATGACAGCACTCAGGCTGGAAGCGGATCTCTCCACACTTTCAGCCATAGTGATGAAACTCTATGGTAGGCCTTCCAATACCTGATATAACACAAGGGGCTAGAAATTCGGTATCGCCCCGTTTGGGGCACTAGTCCTGGCGGAGTGCAAAGTTTAGCGCCAGGCGCAATTTAGCACCACCTAGCGCGATATTGGGTTGCAGCGCCCCTGAAGGTGATTGCGGCGCTAAATCAGGCGCTGCACGCTATTCTTAAGGCGCTAACCCGGCGGCGCAACCCAATTTCGCGGCAGCGGGGTGCAGCAAAGGTGCTGTCAATAATCACTTTCCCTGAGACACACTGGCGCCAGCCAGCTCTTAAAGGGGCAGGTCAATTGGCATCACCAGACACACTCACTGCCTTGTAGGCCTTCAAAGTGGTGGGAGCCTACCTGTGGGGCACCAGCCTAGCAAGACATGGAAAGAGTGAGGCAGAGGGCGGAATGCCTCACTGATGGGGCATTGGATGCTTTGGTTGGCGCAGTGGAATCAAGGCCAAGGAAGATGGTCGGAATGTGATTTATGTTTTGGACAGTCTCCCAGGTGTGAGAGGCAGTTATGTGTCAGTGTATTAGTTTTGATTTCTGTTGCCATAGCTTTCTCATGTTTGAAGGAACCACATTTTGTGTAATGAAACACTTTATTCATTTACAATGGCCATGCCTGCTATTTACATGCATCTTGCCCTTCATAGGCTTGGGGGTATCAGACCGGTTCCATTCCTGTTCTTGGAATGGCAGCAAGCATTCCATTAGAGGGGCCTAGAAGCTACTCCTGATCAGCCTCTGACGCGCGGCCTGAGAAGAGCCGCTCGCGTAGAGGTTCAGGCCAGCAGGCATCTTCTCAGCCACCGACAGAGATGTCCTACACCTTATCTGAGGCTGCAGATCTGGCTAAAGCAGCTGGCACAGCTCAGTCACCACCTCCTTTCTAAATTGCAGCCTTCTGACACACTGCTCCTCCGACATGTTCATGTATGAAAACTGCTGTCGGAAAACCCTGCCAGCGTAAGGTCTGCTGTGGCGACGTCTGTTGGCCCTCCTCCGTCTGGCCATGCCCGCCCCCCTCTCCCAGCGTCTCAGTGCCCTTTCCAGATGATTCAGCAGGAGGACATTCCCCTCCAATGAAGCCCCCATAATAAGTGCCCACAGGAAGGTTCCCCATTGTTAAGGCTCACCAACAGCGAGGTGATGGTCAGAATGCTGAAGATCGTCTGCCTGCGCTGGCTCAGTGGTCAAATGGCTCTCAGTGTGCAGCTCAGCAACTCTTTGTAGCTCTCGAGGAAGTTGTGCTCCAAAAATGGCTGCCACTTTTAAACCACACCAGTCCCCTTTAAATAACGCTCCTCCAGCCCGAGAGCGACTTGGTAAGGTTCCAGGTAAGCTGTCACTATTAGCGCCAGGCGCTACGGAGGGGGGCGCCACTGAATTTCCGGTCTGGGGCACCCAAAAGGCATTGCACACTCAAATGACGTCATAATCTGCCTGCGCCCATGAGCGGGCGCTAAGATTTAGCACCGGCGCTAAATGCATGCTCAATATGGGGCGAGGCGCTAGGCACCCTGCGCCCGCCCCTGAAATTGGCTAGCGCCCCACTTCTCGACCTCTTTAGGTGCTAATCGGTGGCGCTACCAACCAAATTTCTAGGAGTAGTTTTCTTTTCATTGCTCAAACCATGATAACCCCATCTCTGTCCTCCTCAGCAGAGCTGGGAGCAGACTTTATTCTCTGGCAAGCTGTCTCCTGGTCTGTTCTTGGCATTAGTATTTGCTGCTGCTTACTGGTACTGGGTGTTTCACCATGTGCAGAGCCCTCTACCACACTCTCTAATTCATCCAGGGTGTCAGTCTCTGTGCTGATGCTTTAGAGTGATGGAACACATGACAGTGCCTCCTCAAAAGGATTCTCCTCCTTTTGAGGTGTCTTCTTTGGGGATTCTGGCTGTCAAGAAAGACTTAGAGGAAAGAGAAAAGGGACAAGAGTTAAGATGACATTGAGAGGTTGCACAATAACAAATGATGCATCACAATGCAGCTTGACGTAGTCAAGTTGGGGAACTGTGCATTTTTCAGAGGTTCATGAAAGGTTGTAAGTAATAGTCAGCGACTGTTCACAGAAGCCCCCAGCCACAAAATATCCTACAATGACAGTTCTTGCAGGGTCACTGACCTTGAGAGCTTCCTGCTCTAGCTCTGACAACATCATGAGGTTGGCTTGTCCTATCCTGGTTTTACCCCTCTCCCTGGTGTTGTGCGCTGTCTTGTCCTGCAGAGAGAGAGGGCGAGAGTTACATAGGGCTGGATTTTGTCAATGGGAACATGATGGAGCTGGGACTCCTACTTTTTGGGTTGTAGTCCCGCCTCCATCAACTTGTGGCCAACCCACACTATTTTCCCTTGATTGACCTTGTTAAGCCCGCCCAGCGGGCTCAGCAGGCCAATTGAGGGACACCTGGTTACTGGTGACATCAGTGATTGACATTTCATCTGTCAAGAGCTTTTGACAGATGAAAAATCAGCGTTTGACAGCTCTGTGAAGCTGTCAAACACTGACAATCTGTCTTCTGACTTGAGTCCTTCTACTCAGACTCAGTTAGAGAGCTCTCCAGACCAGAAAGCAGAATGCTGCAGATTTTGACAGTTCAGCGGCCATTCTGCTTTCTGTGCCGGTGAGCTGAGGGACTTCTGAGAATTGAAGGAAGGAAGCCTGCAGGAGAAAGTAAAGGTAAGTAAAACTTATTAATACACTTTACACTTACCTCACACACTTACCTCTGCAAACATGCACCCATCACTCACCTGCACAACGGACATCTTGACCCCTCCAACACCTTCAGACCGACAGTCCACCTCACTAACTTGGCGTGGTTCGGAGCCATCGGGAAGCCCACACTTCAGGTCTAAAAAGAGGGATTAGGCAAAAAACTTCCTGTTAACAGGCAGTTAATTGGCACTAATCCCCTTACCGCCTCGGGGAGGTGGCTCCCAGCACAGGTCGAATACTCGCCTCCTGGGACATTGGCACGGAGTTCGGTTGGGGGCGGGATGGGTTCCTGCCCCCTGATTCTGCAATTTTCCCACCACTCCCACCTCCAAACCCACCTCCACGGGGCTTGGAAATTTGAGCCCACTGTCTCCAAAAAAGGTGAGTACAGATGTGTGGGGCTTCTGCTTGTTTTACAGATGCTGAGAGGTAGAAGAAGCAAAGGCAATCAGGATGTGGAGGTGTTGAATTGAAAGCAGGTGTTTGTAGTGTGAAGTGAGGAAGGAGCCACGAGAGTAGTTGGATTGTGCAAAGGTGTTATATCCGAATGGTAAGGTCCAAATAACTGATATAAGTGAGACTTCAGGAACTCAAAACTTTACTTTTAATTACACAGATTAGGAGAGAACATAGCTATTACAGGCTGCAAGCTTACAACTCTATTTCTTACTGCACGATGCAAAGATGGAGGATCTTCTGATGTCATACCCACAAGGCCACATTACCTAAATACTTGTGTAGCAGGGCTTACCTTAAAACACTGGTAAATGAACCCTTTCATTTGTCTCCATCTGGTGGATAACTTAAACATTACATCCGAGATTACTATATCCCCCCCTCTTAAGTTACAATAATTCTTAACAACATTCTTAAAAAGTCCATAAGGAAACTCCTTTAACAATAGTCCATCCTGAACAATCTAGCAGGTCATTATCAATCGCTCTGGTGGCTTGTGAGACCTTGTTGAACATCTTACAGTCAAGTCCCTGCTTGGTTGTGGTAGAGCCACCTGCTGCTCCTGAGCAGTACTCAGAGTATCTGACTCTGCTACGATGGTTTCCTCTTGATGAAGGGGTCCAGGTATAACTGTCTCTGTTCATGGTGGTGGTACCACCAATGCATTTGGATAACTGGGGACCAACCTGTCCTCCAACATTTCCTCTGGAACCTCCAGTTCGATTTCCCATTGTCTGGTCAGTATCTGATCCACATGTCTGTGTACTACCTGACCAGTTCCCAGCATGACCTTTTATGAAACTGGACCAGTCATTGAATCTATGATGCCAGGAATCCATTTTGGACCATAACTGAAATTTCTGGTAAGGACCGCATCTCCTACTCCAAAACTGCGGCTCTTTGTCCTTCTGTCATGGGTCTCCTTTTGTTTGATTTGTCGGTTATCCACCTTCCTTTTTAGATCTGGGTGAACCAGGTCAAGAGTGGAGTGTAGTCGACATCCTAACAATAACTCAGCAGGAGAGAGTCCTGTGGTAAATTGAGGTGTTATTCTGTAACTGAACAGAACTCGTGACACCTTTGCTGTCAAACTCCCTTCCGCACTTTTTTTCATCATCTCCTTAAATGTTTGTACGGCTCTCTCTGCAAGTCCATTTGAAGACAGATGATATGGAGCTGAAGTCACGTGCACTATGCCATTGTTTCTCATGAACTCTTTTGTTTCTGTACTCACAAAACACGTGGCATTGTCACTTACTACGATCTCCGGTATCCCTTGATTACTAAAACTCCTACGCAGGCAGTCTATAGTAACAGTAGATGAAGCAGAATTTACAGGATACACATCCATCCATTTGGAATGTGCATCAATGATTATGAGGAACATCTTTCCCATGAATGGACCCGCATAATCTACATGTAATCTCCTCCATGGTTTATCTGGCCACTCCCAGGGGTGGAATGGAGCCGCTGCCGGTGCCTTCCTATGTTTTTGGCAAGTGCTGCATGTCTTGACAAGATTTTCTATCTCCTCATCTAGCTTTGGCCACCACAAGTAACTCCTTGCCAAGGCTTTTATGCGCGAAACTCCAGGATGACACTGATGTAGTTGCACTAGGATAGACTGTCGTGCTGGCTGTGGAATAATCACTCGAGCTCCTCACAACACGCAACCATCCTGCACACTCAGCTCTGTTTTCCTGACAATGTAAGGTATGAAATCAGTCCCTTCCGGATGTTGTGGCCAACCCCGCATTACATATTCTCGGACTCTAGACAGCACTGGATCCTTACCAGTCCAAGTCCTTACTTGTTCTGCGGTCACAATTGCCGTGTCCGTGTCCTCCAACATCAAAAGAACATAAGAACATAAGAAATAGGAGCAGGAGTAGGCCAATCGGCCCCTCGAGCCTGCTCCACCATTCAATAAGATCATGGCTGATCTGATCCTAACCTCAAATCTTCTATCACTCTGCATCCACCTGAACCCATGTGATCTCCCGGGAGAGGCGAAAAACCAGATAAAGACCCAATGGCCAATTTGGGAGAAAAAAATCTGGGAAATTCCTCTCCGACCCATCTAGGCGATCGAAATTCTTCCAGGAGATCACTCTGTCCCTATATTTTCTACAGTACTTACCTTCTGTAAAGGCGATCTCCACCCCAGCCAGGAACAGGAATAAAACCATCTCCTGAAATCTAACAGAATTAGAACACAGTAGGAGCAGAACAAGGCTACACAGCCCCTGGGCCCACTCCACTACCCACAGGGCCATGACCATTCTGAACCTAGACTCATGTCCAATTTCCTGCCCGCTCCCCGTAACCCTTAATTCCCTTTACTTCTAGGAAACTATCTATTTCTCTTTTAAATTTATTTAATGATGTAGCTTCCACAGCTTTCTGGGGCAGCAAATTCCACAAACCTACCACCCTCTGAGTGAAGAAGTTTCTCCTCATCTCAGTTTTGAATGAGCAGCCCCTTATTTTAAGATTATGCCCCCTAGTTCTAGTTTCACCCATCATTGGGAACATCCTCACCGCATCCACCCGATCAAGCCCCTTCACAATCTTATATGTTTCAATAAGATCGCCTCTCATTCTTCTGAACTCCAATGAGTAGAGTCCCAATCTACTCAACCTCTCCTCATATGACCACCCCCTCATCCCCGGGATTAACCGAGTGAACCTTCTTTGTACTGGCTCGAGAGCAAGTATGTCCTTTCTTAAGTATGGACACCAAAACTGTATGCAGTATTCCAGGTGCGGCCTCACCAATACCTTGTACAACTGCAGCAATACCTCCCTGTTTTTATATTCCAACCCCCTAGCAATAAAAGCCAACATTCCATTGGCCTTCTTAATCACTTGCTGCACCTGCATACTAACTTTTTGAGTTTCGTGCACCAGGACCCCCAGATCCCTTTGTACTACAGCACTTTCCAGTTTCTTGCCATTAAGATAATAACTTGCTCTATGATTTTTCCTGCCAAAGTGCATAACCTCACACTTTCCAGTATTGTATTCCATCTGCCAAATCTCTGCCCACTTACTTAGCCTGTCTATGTCCCTTTGCAGGTTTTTTATGTCCTCCTCACTCACTACTTTCCATCCCATCTTTGTATCATCTGCAAACTTTGATATGTTACACTCGGTCCCCTCCTCCAAATCGTTAATATAGATTGTAAAGAGTTGGGGACCCAGCACTGACCCCTGCGGAACACCACTAGTTACTGGTTGCCAATCTGAGAACGAACCATTTATCCCAACTCTCTGCTTTCTGTTAGAGAGCCAATCCTCCACCCACGCCAGAATATTACCCCCAATCCCGTGATTTTTTATCTTGAGCAATAATCTTTTGTGTGGCACCTTGTCAAATGCCTTTTGGAAGTCTAAATACACTACGTCCACTGGTTCCCCTTTATCCACCCTGTATGTTACTTCCTCAAAAAACTCAAGCAAATTTGTTAAACATGACTTCCCCTTCATGAAACCATGCTGAGTTTGCCCTATTAAATTATGTTTATCCAAATGTCCCGTTACTGTCTCCTTAATAATGGACTCTAACATTTTACCAACCACAGATGTTAGGCTAACAGGTCTATAGTTTCCAGCCTTCTGCCTACTACCCTTTTTAAATAAGGGTGTTACATTAGCAGTTTTCCAATCTGCCGGGACCTTTGCTGAGTCCAGTGAGTTTTGGAAAATTATTACCAATGCATCCACAATCCCTACCGCTACTTCCCTCAAGACCCTAGGATGCAAGCCATCAGGTCCAGGGGATTTATCTGCCTTAAGTCCCATTATTTTACCAAGTACCACTTCCTTAGTGATTTTAATTGTATTTAGTTCCTTCCCCCCTAGAGCCCCCTGTTTGTCCAGTGTTGGGATATTCTTAGTGTCCTCTACTGTAAAGACTGATACAAAATAATTGTTCAGTGTTTTTGCCATCTCCATGTTTCCCACCATTAATTTCCCGGTCTCATCCTCTAAGGGACCAACATTTACTTTCGCCACCCTTTTTCTTTTTATATAACTATAGAAACTTTTACTGTCTGTTTTTATATTTTTTGCTAATTTACTTTCATAATCTATCTTCCCTTTCTTAATCAATCTTTTTCTTTTACACCCTTTTTTCCTCAGTGGAATATATTTTTTTGGAAGTTGTAGAATAACTCCTTAAATGTACACCACTGGTCATGTATCGTCTTACCCTTTAATCTATTTTCCCAGTCCACTCTAATTAATTCCGCTCTCATACCTTCATAGTCTCCTTTATTCAAGCTCAGCACGCTTGTTTGAGATCCAACCTTCTCACCCTCTAATTGAATATGGAACTCAACCATGTTATGGTCACTCATTCCAAGGGGATCCTTTACTAGGACATTTTAAACTCTGTCTTCTGGAGCTGCACTGATAGGTGTACCTGATAGTGGAAGACGGCTCAAGGCATCTGCGTTCCCATGGTACTTGCCCGCTTTGTAAACGATGACATACTCATATGCCCTCAACGTCACTGCCCATCTCTGGATTCGGGGTGACACCATCTTTGGTACTGCTTTCATCTCATTAAAAAAGGGATAGAAGAGGTTTATGATCTGTGCATATGGTGAATTTCCTGCCATATATGTACTTATGAAACCTCTGTAACCCAAACATTACTGCTAATCCCTCTTTATCCAACTGGGAATAGTTTTTTTCCGCTGGGGTCAGAGTTCGAGACATAAACCCGATCGGTCTTTCTGTTCCATCTTCCATACAGTGTGAAAGACCTGCCCCCACCCTGTAAGGTGAAGCGTCACAAGAGAGAATGATGTCTTTCTCTGCATTGCAGTGAATCAGCACATCCGAGGACAGCATCAGTTTCTTGGATTGTTCAAATGAAACCCTCTGTTCCTCTTCCCACTGCCACTGTGTCTCCTTGCGCAGTAGTTTGTGAAGAGGTGCTAACACTGTTGACAAGTTTGGCAAAAACCTGTTATAATAGTTTAGCAATCCCAGGTAAGCTTTTAACTCAGTCACATTTGTAGGATCTGGTGCCTCCTGCAGTGCTTTTACCTTCTCCTTGATTGGATGGAGCCCAGTGGCATCCACTCTGTGTCCCAGGAACATGGCCTCATTCCCCATGAAAGTACACTTACTCCTCTTGAGCCGTAACCCAGCCTTATCCAATCTTAGTAGCACCTCTCTCAGAGTGCTCAGATGCTCCTGGTTGGTTCTTCCCGTCACCAGAATATCATCCAGATAGATGGAAACATGTGGAATCCCTTGCAGTACACCTTCGATAGTTCTCTGGAAGATAGCTGGACTAGATGAGACACCAAATGGTAAGCGGTTATAAGTAAACAAACCCTTGTGTGTATTTATGGTTACATACTTCTTGGATTCCTCATCTAGTGTAATCTGCAAGTAAGCATGACTCATATCCAGCTTCGTGAATTTCTTCCCTCCAGCCAGGTTTGCAAAAAGACCCTCAGTTTTAGGAATAGGATATTGTTTCTAATTTAGACAACCTATTTACAGTCAATTTATAATCTCCACAGATTCTTACCGAATTGTCCGGTTTTAAAACAGGTACAATTGGAGCTGCCCATTCTGAACATTTCACGGGTTCCAGAATGTTCTCCCGCAACAGACGATCAAGCTCAGCCTCTATCTTCGGTTTCATGGCATAAGGCACAGGTCGTTGTTTAAAAAATCTTGGCAGTGCCTCCTTGTCGACATAAATCTTAGCTGGGGGGCCATTAAATGTTCCAAGTTCTTCCTTGAACACGTTCTCATGTTCAATAAACACATCTTGCAAAGACAATTGTTTGCCTCCCTCCAGTTGATTTATTGCTCCCCAATCTAATTTAATTCTCGTATCCAGCCGCAACCTAACAAGTTTGGTCCAGAACCCGATACTACAACTACAGGTAGCTGTTCCACGGTGTCCCTGTGTTTCACAGTTACAATAGCTGTACCCAATGTTGCCACTCATTCACCGGTATAGGTTTTAAGCTTCATAGAGCAAGATTTTAACTCTGGAACTTTTGCACGGTTCCACAATTTTGAATATTCCTCCCTGTTGATTATGGTTACGCCACATCCAGTATCCACCTCAAAGTTGACCTTAGTGTCATTTAATATCAGTTGCAAAGTGATAGGATCCACTTTAGGAATGTCCTCTACCATACTATGCATTATGAACACGTTGTCTTCTTCCTCAGCTTCTCCACTGATGTGATGTGCTCCCTGTTTTTTCACTTCTCTTCCAAGGTTTTGCTTTTCTCCCCCTTTAGGTTTGTAGACCTCCACGGTAGCTTTAGCTCTGCATGCATGTTTTATATGCCCTTTTTTCCCACACTTGTGGCACTTTTCCTCCAGAAACCTGCATTCCCTTGCCAGGTGATCTCCATTGCATCTATAACATGCCTTTAAATGCGCACGTTGTGGTGTACGACTCATATTTAACTTGTGCACCAGCATCTGACCTGCAACTTGCTTCGTAGTAGACCAGTCTGAACCTTGTATTTCTTTCACATCATGGTTAGCTGTCTCTATGGCTTGAGCAAGTTCCAACGCTTTTTCATACATAAGCCCAGTCTCGGATAATAATCTCCTCTGCATTCGAGCATCCATTATCCTGTAAACCAGCCTATCTCTCAGCATGTCCTTCAAGCTGTTCCGGTAATTGCAATCATGTGCCAGTTTTCTCAACACCGCTACATAATCCAACACAGACTCTCCAGGTATCCTGTTCCGTGAATTAAATTTGAAACGCTGTACAATCTCATTCGGTCTGGGATTAAAATGTTCCTTTAGCAAGTCCACTAATTCAGTAAATGATTTATCTCCAGGCTTTGCAGGACTGCATAAGTTTCTCAATAAACTATACGTCAGACTTCCCACCGAAGTTAGCAAAATAGCTCTCCTTTTTCCAACATCGACAATATCATTTGCTACAAAGAAATGCTCCAGCAACTCACAGTACTCTATCTATGTTTGATTTTGAACATCAAAAGCAGAAATCTCTCCCACTCGAGTAGCCATGATTCAGATGCAGTGATCTTGTATTTTCCCTTCTTCAAGTTGAGATCTGTTAATCCTCGTCGCCAAATGTTATATCCGAATGGTAAGGTCCAAACAACTGATATAAGTGAGACTTCAGGAACTCAAAACTTTACTTTTAACTACACAGATTAGGAGAGAACATAGCTATTACAGGCTGCAAGCTTACAACTCTATTTCTTACTGCACGATGCAAAGATGGAGGATCTTCTGATGTCATACCCACAAGGCCACATTACCTAAATACTTGTGTAGCAGGGCTTACCTTAAAACACTGGTAAATGAACCCTTTCATTTGTCTCCATCTGGTGGATAACTTAAGCATTACATCCGAGATTACTATAAAAGGCTAGCAAGCTTGTGGAGAAGGGTGCTAGTGGTTGCTGTGAAGGGATCAAAAAAGATGTGAGTGTGTGTTTGTAATGAGAATGAGAGGTGATATTGCGTGTCCTTGTGCTGAGTGGGGGAGGATGTGATGGAGGGGAGGGATTTGTAGAGAGGAGGGGGGGCTGTTGAGGGGAAGGCCTGTTGCCCTGTGTTGCTGAGAGAGCGGGAGAAATTATGCGCTGCTCTAGTGAGGTCATTGAAGTGCTTCTTGCACTGTGTCCAGGTCCGTGGGGAGATGGTCCTGGAGCTGATAACCTCAGCAATCTCTCTCCATGCCTGGTGGACTTGTATTTTGGAGATCCTCCTTGCAATGGCAGTTCAACGAATCGGATGGGAAACCCCCCAGTGAGGCCAGAGGTATTTCATTCCCTGGGCCTAACTTTGGCTAGAATGGGAGAGGTTTGAGCTGACACCAGAGCTCACCCACTGAAAACTGGCACAGAGTTAAAATCAGACTATTGAGTTATTTTATTTTTATTACCAACAAGTGTCAGCAACATCTAGGTGATGCATTCTTTAATTTTTCTAATCTTGGAGAGGGTCAGTCACTGCTTCTCGATTTGAGATAATAAATACTGTGATATAAAATTAAATACAGTGAGCAAACTAATTTGTTGCTCCAGTATTAACTAACAAGTAAGAAAGTAGACATGTGCCCAATTGAAACAATTTATAGTCAGTAACTATTCCAATTCCTCTAATCCACTAACCCCCTGGCATTTCGAATAAAGATTGCAGTTTTGCATTCTTAATTGTGTTGACTCATGCAGGCATTCAATGTATTGGTTTTGACTCACCTGTGGCTGTTGTGACCTTCGCTGGTTATAAACCTTCATTTCTAGAGACAAGAAGAGCTGGTAAGATGTTTAGCAGAGAAACTTTTCCTCTTGCTTTACTTTCCTGGTTCTTCTTATGCCACGTATTATCCTTGGCAAGAGAGCAGGTTAGTGACCTGCTTTTGGACTTCAGCAAAATATGCTGTAGGAGGCACTTAAGTAGTGCCATAAGTGATTCTTAGTTACATTTTATTTCCATCCTTGTAGATCAGTGCCTGTGCCTGATTTAACACAAGTGCAACCAAGAATTCAACTTATGGGAATATCAGACACAAGGGGGAGAAATTGAGCTCTATACCACTCGTTTTTAGATGCTACGTGGCCTCCTAATGCTGAAAAATGGGGTCCGAGATGCGCGCTGACAGTTCCAACGGGAAGTGCGCCAGGCACCACTTTGGTGAAGGGGTTCGTGCACACACCAACGACCATCGGCAGTATGCAGAGCAGGCAGATTATTTGACGCCAGTGCTGCCAATTTTGAATGCCACGCTCCAGCCTTAACTTGTGGCAGCTGTACTTGACCCACCATGGCAAGTCAAAGGCTCGCTACATGGTGACAAGGGTAATCCACTCATGACATAGTTCAGGGCTCTGGTCCAGAACTCACGCACATGTGAAAAGCACGCTTTCAATGAGAGCCCTGCTGCCACAATGAACATTATAGAGCATACCTTCGGCATCCTCTAGCCACGCTTCCGCTGCCTCGACTGCTCTGGAGGAGCCCTGCAGTACTCAGCTGAGTGGTTCTCAAGCTCTGTGGTAGTATGCTGCCTGCTGCACAACCTCGTCATTATGAGGGAACAGCTCTTGACAACACCTATCAGGCAAGAAGCTGAGGAGCAGGAGCATGAGGAAGAGAAGGAGGAAGAGGAAGTGCAACAGGAAGTAGAGGAACATGAAGAGGAAGGGAGGCTACAACATAGATAGCCCCCTTCTGTCCAGCCTCTACATGATGAAATAATTAATGAGTGATACCAGTAACCTCACACCTCCTCATTCACCAACAGTCCCACGCTCCTTATCTTATCTCTATCACTGACCATCACGTCATCCTCTTTCCAACAGCACAAAAATAAAAACCATCAGAAAATGCAAATTCCAATCCAAATTTATAAATTCAATCATGACGATCATGCAAAAATAAACTAATAACCTTGTGCATTCCATCAGTGCCTGTCTTCTGTGTGCCTTTGCCTCTCCTCGTGCTCCTACAAGGTCCTTCCCCAGTGGCTGTAGCATGGGTGGAGGAAGGCAGCTGACTTTCAATTGAGGAGACTGCAGATGGCCTTGGAGGATGACCTCGAGCAGCTCTGGGCCTACAAGGCCTAGCTTCAATGCACCACCTTGGCCTGGGCTGCAACAGTCTGGACTGGCTGGCTGATAGGCAACAGCATGGGTACTGGCAGTGTGGCAGGGCTGGGAGCAGGAATGCTGTCATCCTGAGAGAGGACAGCAGGTTTGCGCTCCATGGAGCCACTGCCATTTACCCGGGGCGATGCCTCAGCAATCCTACTGATCTTCTGGAGAACAGATTGATGGGCTGCTGTGAGGCTCTGGAAGGCCCTTTGAACAGTGGTAGCTAGAGCCACAATGGCAGCAGTCTGAACTTGCAAGGCAGCAGTCTGAGCTTCCACTGCAGCCTTTAGACCTTTGATGAAAGCTGTTGGTGCTGCTCTAGAAGCTGTTTTTGCTGCAATGGAAGCTGTGACATCGGCCATCTGACACTGCGCAGCGGGTTGAAGGCTAAATGTGCTGTACCACTACATTAGGAGATACACACGTGGAGTTTTAAACACGGCTCAGGCTCAAACAGGATGCTAAGATTACACACAGTCTGATTAAGCCTGAGAGAGTGGCCAGAAAGTGGGATGAAATCAGTTTTGGGAAGTTTTTAAAGGCACTATATAAATGCAAGTTGTTGTTGTTCCAACGTTGTGCTGGAGGAAGTTGTGACTTATCCAAAACCTGATGTCAGACAAGCAATCTGATTGCACAGAGGCAGTTGAGGGGTCGAATGAAATGGTTGAGACGTACATCCGGGTATCATCGGTGTATATATATGATATACATATGGATGATATGGCCAACGGGCAGATTGTAGATAATGAAGAGCAGTGGCCAAGAATAAATCTTTGGGGACCCTGAAGATGACACTGTGGGGGAGGGAGAAGAAGGCATTACTGGAGATGCACTGGCTGATTTCACAAGCTCTTTGTACCAGGTGTTTGAGAATAGGGGTGGGGGAGAGGAGTTTAAGGAGGCAATTTGTTGTGTAAAAAAGGAGCCTGGGCTTGCCTGGTAATTACAAAAAGGTAAATAAAGCACTGAATAGTAGATTTCATTTACAGGGAAAAGGTTAGAATAAATAGAATAGGGTATATTAGAAATTAGATAAAAGTGATGTTAAAATGATAGAAGTAGAATGACGTGATGATGAAGAGAGAGAGAATCGAGGACAAAAGGGGAAGAGCAGATAGAGACTAAAGATTTGATCTGAATGTAACATTTTTTAATTTTGCACTACAAGGTCAATATTACAGTAATGAAATTACTTCTAACATTTGAGTAGCTTTGTCATGGTAATGTTTGGGTTTGTTTCAGCATCAGTTTGTGAGCTTAGAACTTTAAAAAAATGGTGAACAATTGAGTCTGAAAGTTCACAGAACCTTCTGGGAGAGTAAGTATTAATTAACACATGTTTAGATACTAAAATGCCATACGTACCTAAACAGTTAACTGAAAACTCAACTGCGTTGATTTTAATGTGCTAGGCCTGGCGTTAATGAGGAGGTAACGGCCTCAAAATAGAGTCAGTAGCCTTACCGCCCCAGTAACCCTGATGATGTGGCTGGCACCAATTTTGAAAGGGGCCTACCCAAATTGCCTGCCCGTTTCAGGCAGTAAGCCCATTTCAATATACATAACGGGGTTCACTACAAGCCCACTGACTCCCACAGCTACCTGGACTACACTTCCTCCCAACCCACCTCCTGTAAGGACTCTATTCCATTCTCCCAGTTTCTCTGTCTCCGCCGCATCTGCTCCGACGATGCCACCTTCCACACCAGTGCTTCTGACATGTCTTTCTTTTTCCTCAACCGAGGATTCCCCTCTACCGTGGTTGACATGGCCCTCGACCGTGTCTGTTCTATCTCCCGCACTTCTGCCCTCACCCCTCCCTCCTGGGACCACGATAGGGTTCCCCTTGTCCTCACCTTTCACCCCACCAGCCTCCACATTCAACGTATCATCCTCCGCCATTTCCGCCACCTCCAACGTGATCCCACCACCAAATGCATCTTCCCCTCCCCTCCCCTTTCAGCATTCCGTGGGGACCACTCCCTCCGAGACACCCTAATGCACTCCTCTATCACCCCCAGCACCCCTTCCCCTTCGCCCGGCACCTTTCTGTGCAAGCGCAGGAGATGCAACACCTGCCCTTATACCTCCCCCTTTCCCACTGTCCAGGACCCCAAACACCCCTTCCAGGTGAAACAGCGATTGACTTGTACTTCTTGCAATCTAGTATACTGTATTCACTGCTCACAATGTGGTCTCCTCTACATTGGGGAGACCAAACGCAGATTGGGTGACTGCTTTGCGGAACACCTCCATTCAGTCCGTAAGGGTGACTCCGAGCTTCCGGTCGCCTGTCATTTTAATTCACCGCCCCATTCCCACTCAGACCTCACCGTCCTCGGGCTCTTGCATTGTTCCATGGAAACCCAGCGTAAGCTCGAGGAACAGCACCTCATCTTCCGATTAGGCACTTTACAGTCTTCCGGACTCAATATCGAGTTCAACAATTTCAGATCATAACCTCGGCCCCTATCATATTTTTATATATATTTTTTATCCACACCTTTGTTTTGTGCCCTTCCCCCTTTTTTTCTCTCCCACATGGCAGCTGTCTCTCATTCTGCCAGCGCATTTCACACCTAATCTAGAGCTGTCTTTTGTCGCTTTAGTAGTCCTATCACCATCTCATCTCATTTTGAATACCTCTTAATGTCTCTTCACTTCTCTTTTGTTCTTTCATCCCCATTTCCCAGCCCCCAAACTGGCCTTTTAATCTGTTTCATTTCAGTCTTGACAAAGTGTTTCAATCTGAAACGTTAACTCTATTCCTCTCTCCACGGATGTTGCCTGGCCTGCTGAGTTTTTCCAGCATTTTCTGTTGTTATTACGGGGTTCTAAGACCCTGATTGCCATTTCAGCTTGGAATTTTTTTTGAGCTTCACCATGCATGCTCCTCAGGGCCCCACAAAAATAACCTGGGACACTGCTGCCCTGGGAAACCCCCTCCACGATTGCGACCCCCACCCCCCACCCCCCTGCACTTATCCTGACTGTGGACGAGGCGGTTTGCCTCAATCCAGTGAACTGCATCGGGACACCCGTTTGGTGCCCCACAGCTCATCTGCCAGGTGTAAATGAGGCCATTGCCTCACAATTGCTACCACCTCTTCTCCATAGGTACGGGCAACCGGCTGCTGCGCTTCGCTGGTTGGTCGCCCAAAGGTCGGAAGCGACCCCAATAAGTGCAAATATTACCAGTTGTCACAAAGCGGACAGGAAAGCAGGCCACTTTACTCCAAAGTGGAATCATGTTTCCAGCACAATCATTGCAATCCTATCAGTTCTGCAGTTTATAACATCTGACAAGTGTAAATGCCAGCACAATTGCAATCTCCTTGTCATGGTGTCAAATGCAGTGTTTGATGGAAATCCTGTTTTACTTGAATAAAACAAATACCTTGCTTGTCAAAAAATCTGTTTCATCTTCAGTTACACTGAAGCCTAAGTATAGTTACATCTAATACTTTGCACAAATAGGCTATCAAAAATGATAATGAAATTTCATTCTCAGTATATGCACACTGCAGTGTAGTAGAACAGAATATTTTGTGGAGAATTTTATCTAAAATGATCAACAAAAAATTCCTCTTTTCCATCTAAAAATGATATTGCAAACAGACCTAGTTTTATAAATTTTAATCTAATGTTCAAGTCTAACCTGTTGATGATGGGTCTACACCCCAATAATGAATATGTTGTTGTCAGAAGCAGATCATTGAAATTGTGATGCTGGGAGGAACAGTTGAAATACATGTGATATTCAGCCAAATATGGCATTTTTTGGGCACCTATACTATACTGCATTTGCATTTCCTATTCCTAATACTACTGCATGGAAAATGTGTTAAATTCTGTCACCAATAGCTTACTTGAATAGTTAAATAGTCTAAAATAAAGTCTGGATTCAAAACAGTATCTTCACCATTACAGACACTACTGCTTGTCTGATGGAAGCAAATGTAATCTAATTTGTAAAAGTGTAAAAATGTAACGTTAGCTAGGGGAGCAGTAGAGTTTAGCTCTGAAATGTATTGAAAATTTAGACTGATGTATTGAAGAGCAAATTATGTAAACTATTTTTTTACCTTTCCATAATTAAATAACTCATTCAAGGCTTCTCATAGTTACATTTCCTTGCGGAAACTGGAAATTACATAAACCTGGCAACAAAAGTATCAATGTCTGAGGGAAGCTTCAACAGCACCTCTCATTCAGACAGTGAAATCCAAATTGTTTCCAACAATGGGATCACTAGTGTAGAGACATTTGAGCACAGTTCACACACTCCGATTTTTCATTGGGGCATGATCCCTACCAGAAGTGTGATAGATTGGCAAAAGCACTCATCTGACATCACTGGCGCTGACCCCAGTGTAATTTCTGGGGTAATCTTAATTCGATTAATTTGAGTGAGCCCTAGGCATTGTAAATGCCTGTAGAAAACTGGTCTATAACAGTATAACAATATTCAGACTTGTGTCACTTTATTAACTTGAAGAGCAGGTAATAGTGCAGCAGCTTAAAGGTCAAGTATTATCAAAATAATTTTGGCTGCAAGAAAGTTTGCAAATGCTGTCAAAATGTCAGAGAGGTGTCTGTACGGACCTCATTGTACTAATTTTCAGTGTGTGCCCTGGAAAACTGCACAGGTAGCATCAACCACGGCTGCAGAGGATGACCTTGATCTCCCATGAGCTACCCCGTGGTTTCCCGTTCAGGGTGGAAGAGTGCTGGCATGCTGGATTGCCTTAAAATGAGCACAGAGGCCGTGGTTTCTCCTACCTCGGCAGGTCCGGTGCAGCTGAGGTCGGTGGCGGGTTGTGACCCTGCTGCTGGCTCCGGCCCGCTGTCCAAAGTGACCTTATGTTGATTGGGCTTGTTAAGCCCGCCCAGCGAGGATACCAGCCAATTGAAGGAAGCGGGTCTGATAACGTCGCTTGATGATGTGTCATCAGCTGATTTCCTTAAAGGGGCTATGCGTAAATTTATTTTGACAGTTGTGCTGTCAGTGTTCTACAGCATTCAGGTGATGCAAACACTGACAAGCACTGCACAGAGATGCAGGGCTGCACCCAGGCTCTCCCATGACTCCCTCCATATGCTTATGGAGGGAGTCACAGCACACAGGGAGGTCCTCTTCCCTTCCCATGGGCGGAGGAGACCTCCCCATGAGATCAACACAGCCTAGTTGCAAATTGCACAGGAGGACTCAAGCAGGGATACCATTAGGAGGACCTGGTGCAGTGGCACAAACCTTTCAATAATCTCAGTAGATCACGAAAGCTTACTGCAAAGCCACACTCAACCTCATCCTGCTGTGCCACTCATCACATCCCCATCACCCTGCCTTCCTTACCCTACTCCTGCACATCCTTACTCAGAGCAACTTACCTTGCACCTCCACCCATCCCTCTCTATCTACATTATCACATCCCCATCTCACTAGCCATCCCTCACACTCACCCTCATCCTAGCCTAATCATACCAAGTAACAACACACAAGGGTAGGCACTTGGGTGTTTTAGCCAATGTTCATGTGAAGTTTCTGTTAATGTGCTGTCAAACATTGAAATCTTGATTTTCAACACTTTGCATTCTTGGACAGATTTGTGTGAACCTTTGGAAGTGGCCTAGTGAGTTGCAGTGAATGGTGAGACATAACAGTACCCTCTGCAATGGCGACGAGTGTGGAAGGAATGGCTTGGGCATTGTAGGGATGCTTTATGGTGATGGTGTGGGGTGGTGCCAACCTGGTGCATCATGTGGCAGCCAGAGTGTACAGTATCAAGTGAAGTAAATTTGGCTATTGTGAGGCCATCTCTTGCCTCCTGGCCAGCAATGTGGTCAGGTGCTGATGCCCTCTGTCCTGTGCAGCATCAGTTGATTGCAGGGAAGGTTGGTGTTGTTGTTGGTGCTGCAGGTGTGCCTGGTGCTAATGGTGTTGGAGCTGATCGTGGTGAGATTCTGAGGACCAAGGTGAGATAGTATCAAGGGCACCAATGCTGATGTAATAGATGGCAGGTGAAGTGAGATGACAGAAGCATTCTGTCAATGGTGAAAGAAGTTGTTCCAATGAGGTGACACTGGATACAGAGTTTGCTCCAAACACTTGCAACCTGCATAAAGCTCAATCTGTCTTCCAAATGCAGTAAGCAACAGCTTCTGAGCTTGGAAAGTGAACAGCTGTGAGATGGGAGCTTTTATAGCACATTTGCAGCTGTCAAGTAAAGAGATGATTCCATGGTAACACAATTCCTGACCTGCTTACCTGATGTGATCCCTGAGCAGCGTGGCACCCATGGGTAACCTCGTAAAATGTAAAGGTGAGCTCAAAATAATTTTAAGTGGCTGTTAATAAGCTCTTAATCACCTAAATTGCCTCCCCTGCCACTTGGTGTTGGGTCTGTTCAATGCTGACAGACCCGACATCTGGGAAACTAGTGTAGCGGTGGGTTGACAGCAGGTTCCCTACTCGCTGTCAAAACATTTTTTTCCCACCGACCTGCCACCAAACGGGTCTGCTGACCCCCAAAAAAATTCCCCCCATAGTGGCGGTTGTCAGATAAATGAGCATTCACTTGCATGATGTATTGCTGCTGCAGAGCATGGTGCACATTGAAAGAGTGGACTGCTGTCCTGTTGACAAAGAGAGTGGCATTGATGAAGGGAGCAAGTATAGCCATGTGGGTGCAATCTATGACATCTTGGACCTTTGACAATTCTGCCATTTGATAAAATTACTAAATCCGATCATGCTGTTACCTGTTGTTCATGGGAAAGTGCATTGAATTGCTTCTTGCAGCAAACAAATCAGCTGTACACATCTGATGGTCTGATGTTAATGATGTCCTAGTGGCAGCCTGAAATGACCCTGCAGCATAAAAATTCAGAGCAGTTGTGGCCATTATAGCTACTGGCAGCATGGTGCTTGAGATTGAGGTCAGGATGTAGCATCTGGCGTAACTCAGTGACGGCTTCCTTAGTAAAACGACTGTTCCTGAGACAATGGAAGATAGTAGTACATCTGGATGTATATTCTAATGTGAGGGTAGTGGCAGAAAGGTACTGTGCACCTCTGCTGCTGCTTACCTCTGTTGCTCCTCCCTTTCTTCCAAAAAGCAAAGATACAGGGGAATTCCCACTGGGAACCCCATTGTGCTCTGTCTGAAATGGGACAGGGGAAGTGACAAATGAGAAATTTGGCAACAACAAAAGAATCAGAAAAAACCCCAACAACATCAAATCAGAAATATGAGGGCTGCTTTTCAACTGCTGGCCACTTGTTTGCCACTTGTAAAATGGGTGGGGAGCAGTTTAAAACTTTGGTTTGGGGGGTCACCCTATTGACACCCAAGGTCCGTCTGATGCAATTGTCAGGCGGCCTGTAAATGAGGGAGCAGCACGCCGGCTGTTTCTTAAATATGCAAATCGGGATCCTATGCTGGTTATAGGAGCCCAATTGCAAATTTCAGATTCAAATAGGCAGAGCATATGGCACGCGCACTCTGCCCATTTGTACCAGATGCTGAGCGGCCTAAGCAGCAGTCTTTAAAGAGACTGCTGGAGGTCACACAAAAAGCGGCCAAAGAAATGTTTCATTTTTACTTTTAAGGTGCCAAGGTTGTAAAGGGTTTTAGATCGCAGAGGTTTCTATCTCTAGAGGCCTCTCTCTCTTGCACAGTAAAACATTGAGTGGTTCGACCCACTCGCCCCTTAGATTCTATACTCTGGGCTTTGGGGCAGGAACTACAATGTAGAGAAAACTCTTGTCGACCAAGTTTGATGAAACAAAATGAAATTTTATTGCATAAGGGAAAATAAATCAAATGCAAGCAGATAAGAGAGTACATGGGAGGGAAAAACACAAACAAATCATAACGACACAATGCTAACTAAGGCAAATACAGGCATCTTATACTCTACAAAGATCATCATGAAATAAGGAAACACACGGCACATCGAGGGACAACAACTCATGTTAATTGTACCCTTAAGTCCACCCCCTTAAATCTATCTAGATCTGATTGTGAAGGGCCAGAAACATGCTCACCAATCCAACTAGGAAGTACCAGGTTTTGAAAACAAGTCTGGGTTTTGATCCCTTCAGGCGTCCCGTCTCCTCGTGGATCGTGGAACCCCAGTGAGCTGCGCCACACCTCTCTCCTGAGGTGGGGGTCGGGGCGGCTGGACACCGGCTGGTTCTGGCTGTTGGCAGGGTCGGGGATCGTCGGCTCGACCCCGGTCAGAGGAGCCTTGGGCTGGCTCCCATCGTTTCTTCAGTTTGTTTTTGTCTCTTCTCCCGAGTTGGGAGAAGGCCTCTCATTTTCGTCAACGGCCCGGGGTTGGTCGATGATCTCCCGATGTTTGACCCCGGGGCGGGACGCCGGCTCGAATGGTCTTCTTGATGGCGGCTTAGTCTTCTTCTTCTTCCTCCGATGGTGGCGAGGAGTTCACTGATCTTCTCCCAAACCAGCTCTTTACCCAGCTCAAAAGCTGGACCGGCTGCCAACGCTCCAGGGCTGAGCTCGAAAAGCTGAGGCTCACCCCACCGCTCCGAAGAAGCTCCGACTCCACTCCAACTCAACTCAACAACCGCCGAATTCAACTACTCAACAACAACTCCTCTTCCAATTATACTTTTCCTTCAGAAGCTTCCACTTCCCGCCCCAAATCAGGTTAGTCTTTGTTTAACCTTTGGCGGGCTGGGAGCACAGCGGAGTAGTTATTATATTTTAAAATATTTTAGATGGTCGGTAAAGGCCCATCTCTGGTCTGGAATGACCTTCATTGTTTTTAATGTCCTGCTGATCTCGTTATCTAGTCCTGGGTGCTGTTCTCATGAATATGAAATTGTCCCCTTTTGTCTGGGTCAACATTTAGATGGCCTCTGTCTCCAGGCCGATCTTGACTGGATCTGCATCTAATCCATATGTATATGTGGGGGTCTGGTTTCGCTCTCTCAGAAACGGCTTCCAGAACTTACTGTGGGTTGAATCCACAAAGCTGTCTGAGGATTCGCAGGAACCATTTTAAAATGTTCCAATAAGCTGGTCACGTGGTATGGTGGCCATTTTGTATGCCCCTTTTTCTGGGCTTCTTTTAAAACAGTCTTTAAAAATCATGGCCTCTTCTGCCATTTGACCCTTTATAATATAAAGTTCAATTTTGCGAATCCCACACTCCCCCCTGATGATACTGTAACTTGCTTGAAGTATCATAATTCTGGGTGAGCAAAGTTTTCTGACTTTCCACAATCAAACCATCCCCAGTATTTACCTATCTATGACGCCACGACACATGCATTTCCCATTTCAGAAAAATATCTAGTGTACATTGAGCATCTACAGATGGCAATACCTTGGAGTTAAAATCTGATAACTTACTTCCAGGCGTGGAGGGCGGCCCTATACTCCTACATCACCTAGTGCATACCCATTACCCTTTTAATAATAACAACACATCTAATAAGCTTCAATAATAAAAATAAAGTACACACACGAAAATTAAAAATGCACATGAATACATGTCAAAAATAATACAGAGGAGGGAAAACTTTAACTTTTTACAAAGCGGCAAAAATCTAAACGGGTGTCTCTTCTACCTGCACATAATGCTCCCTCCATTCCCCTCTATTCTCGTACTTTTGCGAATGTTTGACCTTTTTACAGTGTACAAACAGTAAATAAACTACAATGACAACCTGGCACACTACAAGAATGTGGGAGGCTATCCTAATCCAAGAAGGGACTTCTATATTAGTGAACAGGTCCCACCACGGTGGGGTCTCTATGTCCAATATGTCTGCCCCTATCTCTAAAGTCTTCTGCTCCAGTGTGTAGAAGTGTTTTTGTGAAACAACAACGGCTTTTAATATCTTGGTGAGGTGTTCAGGGGGAGGGAGAATGGTATTCCAAAATTTGCAACGAATCGCTATAGATCGGTGAAATTCTCTTTAACAGTGATGTGAACAGTGGAAGGTTCAGGGATGGGGACAATTCACTCTTGGGCCACTTGAACTTCTGCCCTGGGCTTGAAACAGAAGCTGCTGTCACTGACCGGACACCAACCGTGCTGTCCATGCTGGTAGTGGGGCGCTGCAGTGGTGACACATTATGTCCCACCTTCTATATATGCCACCTGCAGGGGCACATGGCCTTGTGCCATTGCCTCCATGGTGCAATTTATAGGCTTCGCGCCAGCAGTTCTGGACCCGCACTGTGGTTTTGAATGGGCATTCAAGTGCTGGGGACACAGGATGATGTGTGCTCCCCGGCTCCGGCACCCCGAGAGGTCGGTACCCGTCATTGCATGCTCCCATCGAATGACGTAAGGTGGGGCCCCGTGTAGCGAATGTGCGCACCCCCCTGAATGACTCCAATGTTCTCCACCCTGTATACCGGGGCGGATTTAGCTGTCTTTCCCATCACCGGCATTCTTACCACTATACCCATAATGGTGTGATTAGATCGTCCACAGTCCACTGGGACTGGGTAGGCCTCTGAGGCTAGTCTGAGCTGGCACGGACTCAATGCATTCTCAAAAGTGTGGAGGGCTGCGAGGTGCTTGTTGCTGATCCAGGAGGGGACTAAACCTTGTTTTAAATCCTCCAGGTTACTGCGGCCCTCGCCCAGTAACCACGCCCCGTATAGCACACATGCTTCGTTCTGCGCAGCCTGATCGGACGCGTTCCGATCCTCCCTGATGAGAGCATTTACCGTTCTGGCGTGCTTCTGCAGCTCAGCTATTATCTCTTTTAAGTGTAGTGTCATGGCCTGGTCCTCATGTAACTCAGAATCCACTACCTTATTCTCATCACTCAGTATCTTTTTTAGCTGTGTTTTCAAACCATTGATCTGGGTTTGCAGCTCCACATCATCCAGTGTGTTGATGACAGAAGTTCCTGTGTTAAAAGCTGGGAAAATATCATTTACTGCACCCCTTCTTTGTCTCCCTACTCTGTCCAAGACCTCATGTGGTGTGGTGTACAATTCGGCTCTGTCGACATCGGCAAAGTCGAATTCGTAAAACTGTTTAAACATGTTTGTTAACAGGACCTGGTATAATTGCTCCATTTCCCTGGGGCACCACTCTAGCAATCGTACCTCGGTGAGGTTTAAAATCACCGAAGCCACCGCGTAGTGGACCCCTTGGTACAGTACCTGACCTGTGGGTACCAATACCAATCCGTTCCCGGATCCCTTTGTTGTGGTGGGGCACCCTTCCTTGAGGGCTTTAGCTACCGGAATTGTGGGCAGGGGCTTGCGGGGTCAGGTGATGAGCTCAGTGGTCATATGAGGAGAGGTTGAGTAGATTGGGACTCTACTCATTGGAGTTCAGAAGAATGAGAGGCGATCTTATTGAAACATATAAGATTGTGAAGGGGTTTGATCGGGTGGATGCGGTGAGGATGTTCCCAATGATGGGTGAAACTAGAACTAGGGGGCACAATCTTAAAATAAGGGGCTGCTCTTTCAAAACTGAGAGGAGGAGAAACTTCTTCACTCAGAGGGTTGTAGGTTTGTGGAATTTGCTGCCCCAGAAAGCTGTGGATGCTACCTCATTAAATAAATTTAAAACAGAAATAGATAGTTTCCTAGAAGTAAAGGGAATAAAGGGTTACGGGGAGCGGGCAGGAAATTCGACATGAGTCTAGGTTCGGAATGGTCATGGCCCTGTGGGTAGTGGAGTGGGCCCAGGGGCCATGTAGCCTGGTTCTGCTCCTACTGTGTTCTAATTCTGTGTTAGATTTCAGGAGATGGTTTTATTCCTGTTCCTGGCTGGGGTGGAGATCGCCTTTACAGAAGGTAAGTACTGTAGAAAATATAGGGACAGAGTGATCTCCTGGAAGAATTTCGATTGCCTAGATGGGTCGGAGAGGAATTTCCCAGATTTTTTTCTCCCAAATTGGCCATTGGGTCTTTATCTGGTTTTTCGCCTCTCCCGGGAGATCACATGGGTTTGGGTGGATGCAGAGTGATAGAAGATTTGAGGTTAGGATCAGATCAGCCATGATCTTATTGAATGGTGGAGCAGGCTCGAGGGGCCGATTGGCCTACTCCTGCTCCTATTTCTTATGTTCTTATGTTCTTATGTACTGGGATCTGAGAGTATGGGACTCTGCACGCCCGTGTGCTGACGTCCCACCTCATTCCTTGTCCAGCATCCTGCCACTGCCTTTGGAAAAAGATGGAGATGCCTGTGGGGCAAGCCCGTTCTGAACCCCACATACAGATGTAAATCCCCTCATCTGGTTCCCACCATTTGTCCCAACAGACACTCAACCCCCCATGAGTTCCCGTAATAGTCCGATGGGTGTTGTTACCCAGTGTCTCCCACTCCACAGTGGAGTTCTTCATGGTGCTGCTCAACTTGCGCAGCCACCACCAACGATTCAAAGGTACCCGTCCATTGCAAACAAGGCAAATCTTCCTCCCAGCGGTGACGCTGATCCTGGGTGCGATGACCCTCACCCTGGGGCACATCAGAGACGTTTCTCTGTATGCAAACCCCGTCTGGCTGGAGTATTCAGTAGAGTTCGACCCCAGCCAGCCTGGCCATCTTCCTTCATGGAAGTAGACAGCAGTCTTTTCAGTGTCCCGTGGGCCGGTTCCATCAGTCGCGACGGGGCCTCTGTTGCCAGAGCACCCATATATTGTGGAGTCCTTGGTGCGGCCCCGATAGGCCCAGCTCCATCTGATCGTCATGAACGCGATGAGGATCCCTCTCATCTTTTTTGGCTCATGTAATAGATTAAACAATATAGCCAGGCTCCCGAGAGATTCTGGCTTAGGTGATGGCATGATTGGGTCTTTCGACCTCAATCCAAAACTACACACATACTGGGCAGATTTCAAAACTACTTAAACTCTAATCACCTTAATATTTACACACCTTAAACTTAAACTTAAACTTAACTTATGTACAGCGCCGCCCGTCCCCGGGCGGCTTGCCTAATCCCTGATTGGACTGCAGCTCGCCGCTCCCTGTGGCGGGGCTGCAGTGACCTGTGGCTTGGGTTCCCCACAGCCTTTTGCTGTTAATCGGGGACTGCGTTTTGTCAGGGATTTCTCAAGTCGGCGTTTACTGGGAACGGGGGACTCGGGCCAAGGTTTTACCGGCTGAGGCGTTCGAGTTGACCTGCGAAGAGGTACTTTGGGCATGGCTCCCTTAGCGAACGGACCTTCGGGTGGGACTTTAGCTCTCACAGCCCGTGGCACCTCCACGGCTGCCGGCTTCAGCTCCCTTCCTTCAGGTTCCGCCCCTTTGGGATTTGGGCAGGCTCCTTTAGCGAGTGGACCTTCGGGTGGGACTTTAGCTCTCACAGCCCGTGGCTCTTCCACGACTGTAGGCTTCGGCTCCCTCCCCTCAGGCTCCGCCCCTTTGGGATTTAGGCCTGTGGCAGATGACTCCTCCTCACCTGTCCCTACAGGTGGCGGATCTCTGCCCCCAATTTCTACCTCCCCCACGCTTGAGTCGAGGGCGGGACCTCCGTCCTCCGACTCCACCTCCTCCAGAATCGTGTCGAGGGCGGGACCTTGTTGTTCGGGCCCCTCCTCGTCCGAGTCCCAGGCCATAGGGGAAGCCTCCCCCCAGGTGGGTGGGGCAGCTTCTCCTTCCAAGCAGGCTACAACGCCAGCTTGTGTGGTCTGTGACTCATCGCACGCCTCTGGCTGAGGATCTTTACCCTCAGACCTGGCTTCGGTTGCTGATACTCTAGCACCCGGTTTAAACAGTTTGCACTGATTGATGTGAAACCATTTACAAGCCCTTAGCTGACCCTCTAAACTGCCAGCCCTCGCTGTTAACCTAGCGTTTTCCTCCCTTAAAGCCTGCTCAACTAACTTAGCCTCCCCAACCTGGCACCGCAGGTATTCCTCCATTTTACAGGAGGTCTCTTCCTGTGCGTGTCTTTCTGGGGAACACAGGTCGACAGACTGTGCTGGCTCTAGTCATTTGGGCACAGTGGTCAGGGTTTCGGGAGCGACAAGACCAGTGGTGACAGCTATCTTCCCCTGCAAAATCATCAGAGACCGCATTGTCTCTATGATTGATTCAATCGCAGCGGGATCCATAACTGCACCAGCTCCTTGTGCTGGGGCAGGAGCTACGGCTTGGGTTTGGGCTGGTGCTGGGGCGGCGGTCTGGGCTTGGGCTTGGGCCACGGGAAATTTTCCCTTATTATCCTTCCACGGATTTCTACAGTCCTTGCGCCAATGTCCATCCTTCCCACACCCGTAGCAATTGAGCTTGGCTTGGACAGGGCGATTCCCCTCCTGACGCCACTCCTTCTTGCTTGGGGCTGCGGGTTTTGCCTCATGCACCTTTCCCTTTTGGGGAGGTGTTTCCTGACCTCTACAATTCTTGTACGCAACATTGAGCTGACGGAGCACCGTCTCCTCCATGACACCGGGACCTTGGGGATCAAACCAAGACCTGGCTAGGGCCCGTATCTCTGGCAAGCTGTTGGTAACCAAGCAACGGAGCCAATGAACCCACTGTTCGTCGCTCACTGCAACCCGTTCAGGCATACCCGGACAGCTGCGTCGATACACTGGCCACAGCCTTTCTGCGAAAACCCGTGGGGGTTCTCCGGATAGCTGCACGGTCCCATCTACATGGTCAAACGGACTACGGTCGTCCACTCCCATCACTTCTAAAACTTCCTCCCTGAGATCCGTATACCCTTTCCATCCCCTCTTACTCTCATCTGAGAGGCACTGAAGGATTGTGCAATCCAGGGAGAAAAGCAACAGTTTCACCTGTTCCTGTTCACCACAGTCATTAATGGCTGCTGTTTCTTCTATCTCCCTGAAATGAATCGAGGGATCTCCCTTTACTGTGAGTTGTGTGAGGTGGCTCACCATGGACCTTAGTTGCGGGGCAGCGTAGGGCACCACGAGCTGGTTCTGGTGGGGTCCGACATCGCCATTGGCGGCTTTGGGACCGAACCTCTGGTGCCGAGCGGGACACATTGGTGCCGGTCCCGGCTTTGCTACCAGTGGCTGTTCTTCCTCACATTCCACCTCGGCTACCTCCTCTTTTACCACCCCCTGTTTTTCCGGCCAAGTCTCACTATAGCTCAGCGGTGCTGAGGGCTCAGTGGCTGGTACCACAACTACCTCAGCTGGAATCGGCTGTTTTGATTCCTTTAAAAAGTCCATGTGACTGGCTTTCGGGCTGACGAGACACACTATACCTCTTGCCTTAACCAGGGCCGTTCTAAGGTCCTCTATGGTCTTTTGGCAGGGGCCGTGGTCTGTGCTCTCAAACCCGTGCTCGAGGGCTAGCTTGTAAGCTGCCTTAACCTCCACTGCTCTCTCCTCCTGCACTCTTAGCTGTTGTGCGAGGTGGGTGTTTTTCTCCCGTATCCTCATTTCATTGATCTTTGCCTCAGTAACCTGGCACTCCAGGTACTCTATCCTAGCCTGATGTTGACTAGCTACCACTTGGCATTCCTGATTTAGCGCTTGAAGCGCTGTGATGAGTTTTTCACCACCCATGGCCTTTTCCTCTATCTCTGCTGCCTGGGTTGTCATCCTGGCTGCCTGTGCTGCAACGACTTGGTCCAAGATCTGGACCAGCTTCTTGTAACACATCAGCCACACTGCCTTCTCCACTGACTTCTTATGCTCTTTGCTCTCTGTCCACCTGATGGCTGCGTCCACCGGACGCCCATCCAGTAAGAGATTGGAGATCCACTGTTTAGTGAGATTTACCTTGCCAAAGACATAATCTGCTATCCTCTCATCCATTGCATTTCGACCATTCAAACTCAGATCTACTACATTGCAATCCTGCTGCCAGAGTCCTGCCGCGGTCGCCATTTTCTGGAAGGGGTTTAAGATCGCAGAGGTTTCTCTCTCTAGAGGCCTCTCTCTCTTGCACAGTAAAACCTTGAGTGGTTCGACCCACTCGCCCCTTAGATTCTATACTTTGGACTTTAGGGCAGGAACTACAATGTAGAGAAAACTCTTGTAGACCAAGTTTGATGAAACGAAATGAAATTTTTTTGCATAAGGAAAAATAAATCAAATGTAAGCAGATAAGAGAGTACATGGGAGGGAAAAACACAAACAAATCATAACGACTCAATACTAACTAAGGCAAATACAGGCATCTTATACTCTACAAAGATATCATGAAATAAGGAAACACACGGAACATCGAGGGACAACTCATGTTAATTGTACCCTTAAGTCCACCCCCTTAAACCTATCTAGATCTGATTGTGAAGGGCAAGAAACATGCTCACCAATCCAACTAGGAAGTGCCAGGTTTTGAAAACAGGTCTGGGTTTTGATCCCTTCAGGCGTCCCGTCTCCTCGTGGATCGTGGAACCCCAGCGAGCTGCGCCACACCTCTCTCCTGAGGTGGGGGTCGGGGGTGGCTGGACACCAGCTGCTTCTGTTGTTTTATTTTGTGTCTTCTCCCGAGCTGGGAGAAGGCCTCTCGTTTTCGTCAACGGCCCGGGGTTGGTCGATGATCTCCCGATGTTTGACCCCGGGGCGGGACGTCGGCTCGAACAGTCTTCTTGATGTTGGCTTAGTCTTCTTCTTCTTCCTCCGATGGTGGAGAGGAGTTCGCTGATCTTCTCCCAAACCAGCACCTCTTTACCCAGCTCAAAAGCTGGACCGGCTGCCAACGCTCCAAGGCTGAGCATCGTAAAGCTGAGGCTCACCCCACCACTCCGAAGAAGCTCCGACTCCACTCCAACTCAACTCAACAACCATCGAATTCAACTGCTCAACAACAACTCCTCTTCCAATTATACTTTTCCTTCAGAAGCTTCCACTTCCCGCCCCAAATCAGGTTAGTCTTTGTTTAACTTTTGGCGGGCTGGGAGCACAGCGGGGTAGTTATTATATTTTAAAATATTTTAGATGGCTGGTAAAGGCCCATCTCTGGTCTGGAATGACCTTCATTGTTTTTAATGTCCTGCTGATCTCGTTATCTAGTCCTTGGTGCTGTTCTCATGAATATGAAATTGTCCCCTTTTGTCTGGGTCAACATTTAGATGGCCTCTGTCTCCAGGCCGATCTTGACTGGATCTGCATCTAATCCATATGTATATGTGGGGGTCTGGTTTTGTTCTCTCAGAAACGGCTTCCAGAACTTACTGTGGATTGAATCCACAAAGCTGTCTGAGGATTCGCAGGAACCATTTTAAAATGTTCCAATAAGCCGGTCACGTGGTATGGCAGCCATTTTGTATGCCCTTTTTCTGGGCTTCTTTTAAAACAGTCTTTAAAAATCATGGCCTCTTCTGCCATTTGACCCTTTATAATATAAAGTTCAATTTTGCGAATCCTACAAGGTGTGCAGGGGTTATCCTCTTGGACCCACAAATAAAATTCTGGCCCCCTGGTAATCCCCTGACCTCCGGCATGACCTGCTTCAGTTTTCTTGACACTGGCTTTGGGCGTGTGGGCATGGCTGCTCTGCCAACTTCATGCCTGTTTCAGGCGGAAGTAAAAGATTGCCCCCAAGGTTTCTAAAAATGCTACAAATTTTGCTGCCGAACTCTTTTAAATTCACCTCTGCCTCTTCTCTGGTGCCCAGCAACCCCAGATGCCTGTTTTACTTGATCGAGAAAGATTCGGCACAATCGATGCCAAAATGAAGGAAAATGGCGTCACCACATCTTTACCATCTTATTTGCATTTAGTTACACACGTTTCCCAGCCGATGTCAATGATGCTGGAGAATGGGGCTGGTGTAAAAGTGGGCGGAATTCTGGTGGAAAGGTGCCCCCGGCCATTTTCTGTTACAGGCCATCCAATTAATGTCCCTCCAATGGGTGGTTAAGTACATACAATCCAGGCTACTAATTTTCAGCATTCCTTCATGTTACAGCTACCCAGATGGCTCAGTTGGTAAACACAGCACACCAAGACATCACTTGGATGAAGTGCGGAAAAACTGTCAGCATCCATGGATCTGGACCCTACCATGTGCCAGCACCTGCAGGAGAAGGAGCGAGAAATGTAGCAAAGAGAAATTCCTGCGCATGAATTAATGTAACTAGTTCCTAGACCTTCACATTGTTAACACTACCTAAACTATATTATATTAAGTCAGAACAAACTGCCACAAAATTCAAAAAAATATAGGTTTTTAAAACCTTTAAATTTTGAAAGATTTCAAACTTATTTTTTGCCTCATTTTTCCTATCTGGTTTTCATGTTGTAGGCTGGATTGTCACATATTTCAGTCAACTGGACAGGATGGTTTGGGACTTTACCTTGGCAATTGGTGACATCAATGTTGTTCTATGATTGGTCCTCAAGAGGCATGATTCAGCCAGGTCACTGGGCATGTGTATTGTGTGCCTGAGTGTATCCAGTATGAACCGTGGTTTGATGCTTTTGATGTTTTATTTTAAACATTTAGAATAAAGTTTATACAAGCTGCCCCATTTAGGAGCAAATCTATGAACATAGGAACAGAAGTCGGCCATTCAGCCCCTCGAGCCTGTTCCTGATCTGATTAAACAAATTCTGCTGTTTGTCTATTTCTCTATTGACAAATTTCTCCCCATTCAACTCAATAAACCTAAAATCCTGATAGTAAAAGCTACTCATTTTGCAAACAAATTTTCCCTACAGTTCCATGGCACAGATTGTGCTGGTAAGGAAGCGAGAATCAGCGGAGTGAGATATCGGAGTGCTGCTTATCTAATAGGTTTCCCTAACAAGTTATCTTGTGCTGTCTTTGCCGGCTTCACTTCAATACATGGGTGGTTCACCCAACTGTCAATAAATCCCCTCTGCCAAATAGGAAATTGGACTTTGGGGAGACATCTGAATTTTATTTGTATTTCTCCAAGTTCATACCACCTACTCCCTGTTTATTACAGCAGAAAAAGTTTCCCATCCAGTGTTTAATTTCAGCAATTAACCAATTAAGGAAGGTAGATCCAATTTGTTAAGGAATCTGCATGGTCACTCATCATTACTTTAATCTTCCACTCGGTGCAGAGTAAGTTTAAATTGCCACCAGCATGCTCTTGCTATTTGTAACATGCCTATAATTGGGAAACTTATAGTGGATCTCTCAGAAGAGGAGCACATGATGCAATAGGTTTTACAACGGAGGAGGAGGTGATTCAGTAGAGGTATGTATCCTGGTGGAAGAATTTAGAATAACTTAGTCTCTCTGAAAACCACTTGTGAGGATACTCCGATTGAACAGAATTTTGCCACAGAGTTGATTTTTTTACAGATTTTGGAAACTGTTTCAATCAAATCCCTCCAGCCCCTGTACCCTACTGCCCCTCCCCTCACATTATCTATGACAATAAAGATTATGAATGCTTTGAATTTTTCTTTAGCAGAGTTCTTCCAAGTATCTGGCAGAAATATGCCTTGCTCATAGCACAATATCCAATTATATTCAAGAAGTACTAAATGTTTTGATAATACAATTCTTCATACTTCATTAATTTCTCCAAAGAAAACAATTGTCAAGGTAGCAGAAGACCTAATACAGGATTTCCAAAAGTTTAAGTTGTACCCAATTGTCTATACATCGGTTCACATGAGCTACTGAAGATTGTGCAGCAGCCTCCATAGTAGACTGTATTGCTGGCATCTGAACCCCTTCAACCCTTTCAGATCAAGACTTAAAAATGATAAGGAAAATTGGGCAAAGTGTATAACGGGCAGCTAATCTGCTACCGCCCGCTTTGCACCCCTGCTGAAGTTAAATTTTTCCCTCATTGTCTGCCATGTTTGCCTACAATGACTACACTTGGCTGTGAAATGCTTTGGAACATCTTGAAGACATAAAGAAGCTAAATAAGTGCAAATGATTTCTTTATGTAGGCTAACTTGGCAGCCAATGTGTGAACAGCAAGATCCCATAAACAGCAGTGAGGTGAATGCAAATCGATCTGTTTTGGTGGTCATGGTGTGGAGATGCCGGTGTTGGACTGGGGTGGACAAATGTAAGAAGTCACACAACACCAGGTTATAGTCCAACAGTTTTATTTGAAATCACAAGCTTTCGGAGCACTGCTCCTTCATCAGGTGAAGTGGAGAGATGCATAAAGACACAGCTTATATAGTCAAAGAATAATGCCAGATGATTACAGGTAATCTTTCTAACTGCCATTTATCACACCTCGGCAGAGAGATAATCACAGCAATCAAAGGTGTGAATGGTGTCCAAACAGGTTAGTCAGGAAAACATTACATCAAAGAACAATGAGATGGGGTCACAAGGGGTCAAATGTTGCAGATGCTGGGGTCTGTATGAAAAACAAAAAACAGACAAAAAAACATTTTTTTTGCTGGAAATCACAGCACTGATTATGCATCTCTCCACTTCACCTGACGAAGGAGCAGCGCTCCGAAAGCTTGTGATTTCAAATAAAACTGTTGGACTATAACCTGGTGTTGTGTGACTTCTTACATTTGTTTTGGTGGTGATAGTGGAGAGAAAATGTTGGACAAGCTATCCAGAGAGTGTCATTGGATCTTTATTGTCCACCTGAATCACTAGAACAGTCAGACAGTCTCTCCTGCCTTCCATCCCATCACAGACCTTCCCTTTTGTTCTTTCCTCCCCTCCCCCCTTTCCCTGCCCCTGCACTTGCTAAAAAACCTGTTCCATCTCCAGCTTTTTCCAGTTCTGACGAAGGGTCATCAACCTGAAACGTTAACTCTGTTTCTCTCTCCACAGATACTGCCTGACCTGAGTATTTCCAGCATTTTCTGTTTTTAAGTCAAAGACAGGGCCTAGTTTTAACATCTCATTCAAAGGATTGCACTGCCGACAATGCAGCACTCCTTCAGAACTGCACTGAGTGTCAGGTCTTCATTAAAGTGTGCACCTACAACCATGTACCACTCATAAGAACATAAGAACATAAGAAATAGGAGCAGGAGTAGGCCATACGGCCCATCGGGCCTGCTCCGCCATTCAATAGGATCATGGCTTATCTGAATCTAGACTCACGTCCACTTCCCTGCCCTCTCCCCGTAACCCCTAATTCCCTTATCTGCTAGGAAAATGTCTATCTCCATTTTAATTTTATTTAATGTTGCAGCTTCCACAGCTCTCTGGGGTAGCAAATTCCATAGATTTACTACCCTCTGAGTGAAGAAGTTTCTCCTCATCTCAGTTTTGAAAGGGCAGCCCCTTATTCTAAGATTATGCCCCCTAGTTCTAATCTCACCCATCAGTGGAAACATCCTCACCGCATCCACCCGATCAAGCCCCCTCACAATCTTATATGTTTCGATAAGATCGCCTCTCATTCTTCTGAACTCCAATGAGTAGAGTCCCAACCTACTCAACCTTTCCTCATACGTCAACCCCCTCATCTCTGGAATCAACCGAGTGAACCTTCTCTGAACCGCCTCGAGAGCAAGTATATCTTTTCTTAAATATGGAAACCAAAACTGCACGCAGTATTCCAGGTGTGGCCTCACCAATACCCTGTATAACTGCAGCAAGACTTCCCTGTTTTTATACTCCATCCCCCTTGCAATAAAAGCCAAGATTCCATTGGCCTTCCTGATCAGCTGCTGCACCTGCATACTAACTTTTTGTGTTTCATGCACCAGGACCCCCAGCTCCCTTTGTACTGTAGCACTTTACAGTTTCTCTCCATTTAGATAATAACTTGCTCTTTGATTTTTTCTGCCAAAGTGCATAACCTCACACTTTCCAACATTATATTGCATCTGCCAAATCTCTGCCCACTCACTTAGCCTGTCTATGTCCTTTTGCAGGTTTTTTATGTCCTCCTCACTCACTGCTTTCCCTCCCATCTTTGTATTGTCGGCAAACTTGGATATGTTGCACTCGGTCCCTTCCTCCAAATCGTTAATATAGATTGTAAAGAGTTGGGGTCCCAGCACTGACCCCTGCGGAACACCACTAGTTACTGATTGCCAGCCCGAGAACGAACCATTTATCCCAACTCTTTGTTTTCTGTTAGATAGCCAATCTTCCACCCATGCCAGTATATTACCCCCAATCCCGTGATTTTTTATCTTGATCAGTAATCTTTTGTGTGGAACCTTGTCAAATTCCTTTTGGAAGTCCAAATACACTACGTCCACTGGTTCCCCTTTATCCACCCTGTATGTTACATCCTCAAAGAATTCGAGCAAATTTGTCAAACATGACTTCCCCTTCGTAAAACCATGCTGACTCTGTCCTATTAAATTATGTTTATCCAAATGCTCTGTTACTGTTTCCTTAATAATGGACTCCAACATTTTGCCAACCACAGATGTTACGCTAACTGGTCTATAGTTTCCAGCTTTTTGTCTACTTCCCTTCTTAAATAAGGGTGTTACATTAGCAGTTTTCCAATCTGCCGGGACCTTTCCTGAGTCCAGGGAGTTCTGGAAAATGATCACCAATGCATCCACAATCCCTACCGCCACTTCCCTCAAGACCCTAGGATGTAGGCCATCAGGTCCGGGGGATTTATCCACCTTAAGTCCCATTATTTTACTGAGTACCATCTCCTTAGTGATTTTAATCATTTTTAGCTCCTCTCCCCCCCCCCCATTGCCCCCTGTTTGTCCAGTGTTGGGATATTTTTAGTGTCCTCTACTGTAAAGACCGATACAAAATATTTGTTCAGCGTCTTTGCCATCTCCATGTTCCCCACCACTAGTTTCCCAGTCCCATCCTCTAAGGGACCAACGTTCACTTTAGCCACCCTTTTTCTTTTTATATAGCTGTAGAAACTCTTGCTGTCTGTTTTTATATTTTTTGCTAGTTTACTTTCATAATCTATCTTCCCTTTCTTAATTAATCTTTTAGTTATTGTTTGCTGGCTTTTAAATGCTTCCCAATCTTCTATCCTCCCACTAGATTTGGCTAATTTATATGCCCTTGTTTTCAGTCGAATACTATCCTTTATTACTTTACTAAGCCATGGATGGCTGTCTTTTCTTTTACTCCCCTTTTTCCTCAGTGGAATATATTTATCTTGAAAGATGTGAAATATCTCCTTGAATGTAGACCACTGCTCTTGTACCGTCTTACACTTTAAACTGTTTTCCCAGTCCACTTTAGTCAATTCTACTCTCATACCTTCATAGTTTCCTTTATTTAAGCTTAGTACGCTGGTTTGAGATCCAACTCTCTCACCCTCAAACTGCATTTGGAATTCAACCATATTATGGTCACTCATTCCAAGGGGATCCTTTACTAGGACATTTTTTATTAATCCTGTCTCATTACACAGGACCAGATCTAAGATTGCCTGCCCCCTGGTTGGTTCAGTTACATACTGCTCAAGGAACCCATCCCTAATACACTCTATGAACTCTTCCTCAATGCTGCCATGCCCAATTTGATTAGTCCAGTCAATATGAAAGTTAAAATCCCCCATGATTGTAGCTGTTCCCTTATTACAAGCCCCAACTATTTCCTGATTTATACTCCGACCAAGAGTTGCAACTGTTAGGAGGCCTATAGACTACGCCCACTAGTGACTTTTTCCCCTTATTATTCCTTATCTCCACCCAAACTGTTTCACTATCCTGATCCTTTGACCCAATATCATTTCTGACTATTGCAGTAATTCCATCCTTGATTAACATAGCAACCCCACCTCCCTTTCCTTCCTGTCTGTCCTTCCTAATTGTCAAATAGCCTTGTATGTTTAGTTCCCATTCATGATTATCTTGCAGCCATGTTTCCGTAATGGCCACCAGATCATACCCATGTGTGGTTATTTGCACCGTCAACTCGTCAATTTTGTTACGAATGCTGCGTGCATTCAGATAAAGAACTTTCAAATATGTTTTCTGACAATTTATTCCTGCTTTTACCCCTTTTACTACTTTACCTTCATCATTATACATTCTGTCCCTTCCTGACACGCTCTGGTTTTTAATTCCACCACTGCTACCTTGCTCTATTGCCTTCTCCGCTGTCATTTTTATTTTTCGCTCTCTTAAAACCTCCTCCCTGCTAATTAGTTTAAAGCCCTCTCTACAGCCCTAGTTATTCGATTTGCCAGGATTCTAGTCCCAGCACTGGCCAAGTGAAGTCCATCCCAATGGAACAGCTCTCTCCCGTCCCAGTACTGATGCCAGTGTCCCAGGAAGCAAAACCCATTTCTCCCACACCAGTCTTTGAGCCACGCATTTAACTCTCTAATTTTATTTACCCTAGCCAAATTTGCACGTGGCTCAGGTAGTAATCCAGAGATTATTACCCTTGTGGTTCTGCTTTTTAATTTGGCCCCTAGCTGCTCAAACTCCCTCAGCAGAATCTCCTTCCTTGTCCTATCTATGTCATTGGTACCAACATGGACCACGACAACTGGATCCTCCCCCTCCCACTCCAAGTTTCTCTCCAGCCCAGAGGAGATGTCCTTAACTCTGGCACCGGGCAGGCAACACAGCCTTCGGGACTCTCGCTCTCGGCTGCAAAGAACTCTATCTATCCCCCTAATGATACTATCCCCTACCACTACAACATTTCTTTTAACTCCCCCCACTTGAATGGCCCCCCGCTCCACGGTGCTGTGGCCAGGTTGCTCATCCTCCCCGCAGTCCCTGTTCCCATCCTCACAGGGAGTAAGAGCCTCAAACCTGTTGGACAAGAGCAAGGGCTGCGGCTCCTCCAACACTACCTCCTGGATCCCCGTACCTGCCTCACTTCTAGTCACACCATCCTGACCCTGGCCACGGACTACATCTGAATTAATTAATCTAACTGTGTGACTACCTCCTGATACACAGAGTCCAGGTAACTCTCCCCCTCCCTGATGTGTCTCAGTGTTTGAAGCTCGGACTCCAGCTCTTCAACACGGAGCCGGAATTCCTCGAGCAGCCAACACTTACTGCAAATGTGATCACCGTGAGCATCAATGGTGTCCACCAGCTCCCACATATTGCAGCAGCAACACATCACATGATCTCCCATTCTATGTAATTAATTAAATTTATTAATATTATTTTTAAATACCCTCTGCCCCGATTCTAGAGGATGAATATCGCACCTTAGAAACTATAAACCACAGAGTTTAAGCTTAAAAAAGAGAAATACTTAACAACCAATCACTTACCCGCTTTCTCCTTACATTACTCATAATTCAAAAACAGTAACAACTTTCATTTACATAGTGCCTTTAACAGAGAAAATGTCCCAAGATGCTCTACATAGGGGCAGAATTTTTTTCCTGATATATATATATATAAATTTTCTTAAACTGAAGTGGATCCAACGCAACAGTAAACATGATTTAATTTTCATAATATGCTAATGATGTGAACTAGTGAACTTTGGAAGGCTGCAAAGATTATTATGGCCAGTTTCTGATTTAATCCTTATGGCTATGCTTTAGTTTATAGTTTTCCTTTTCTCTGATCCACATTCCCTGTGAATGCAGCTTCCCGACCAGGAGTCCAAGATCACTGAACGAACCTTTTGGTCTGATTCGTCTTCATTTTTTTTGTATTATTAGACTGCATCTGCTCATTTGCAATGTCACATTATTTCAACAACTGTCAAATATTTCTTGTTTCTAGTTTTATCTTTGGATTAAAATGGCAAATTTTCAGTTAAGCCACAAATTCCTTAATGCAACAACAACTTGTATTTATATAGCGCCTTTAACATAATAAAACATCCCAAGGCGCTGCACAGGAGTGTTATAAGACAAAAAATTTGACACCGAGCCACTTATGGAAGAAATAGGTTTTAAGGAGGAAAGAGAAGTAGAGAGGCTTAGGTAGGAATTCCAGAGCTTCGGGCCTAGGCAACAGAAGGCACGGCCACCAATGGTTAAGCGATTATAATCAGGGATGCTCAAGAGGGCAGAATTAGAGGAGCGCAGATATCTCAGTGGGGGGGTTGTGGGGCTGGAGGAGATTGCAGAGGTAGGGAGGGGTGAGGCCATGGAGGGATTTGAAAACAAGGATGAGAATTTTGAAATCGAGGATCTGCTTAACCGGGAGCCTATGTAGGTCAGCGAGCACAGGGGTGATGGGACTTGGTGCGAGTTAGGACACGGGCAGCCGAGTTTTGGATGACCTCAAGTTTACATAGGGTAGAATGTGGGAGGCCAGCCAGGAGCAAGTTGAAATAGTCAAGTTTAGAGGTAACAAAGGCATGGATGAGGGTTTCAGCAGCGGTTGAGCTGAGGCAAGGGCGGAGATGGGCAACGTTATGGAGGTAGAAATAGGCGGTCTTTGTTATGCTGCGGATATGTGGTCGGAAGCTCATTTGAGGGGCAAATATGCTTTACATTATAGGCACAAAGCTAAGGTATCAGGAAGGGATAACTAGTAATATTTATGCCAGCAAATCTCCTTTCACATAAAGGAAATATCACTTTGGCTTTTACAAAAAAACTGAAACATGCTTCAATTCTTTGCTTCCACTTGGCAGCTATATTAGCCTTTTGATCACAGAACATGTTACTTGATTTGAGCCATTTGTCAAACTGACACAACAGATAAAATGGAACATAACATTAGAAATCACATGAAAAATAGTTTAATCTACACAAGTTCCGATGTTAGTGATAGAAAATGACTTTAAAAGATTAAATAAAATACTGAAATAAAAATACAGTAGAACTATAAAACACATGCATTGAACAAGACTTTCTTGGTATACTGAGGCTTTTACATGACGAATTGGGTTTCATCTTTTTCTTATTGTCATTGTTACGTGGAAATTCTCTGGGACATTTTGACTTTGCCTGAAGGTGTTTTCAGCTGTGTCTGAATGAAACTGACAGATTCAGGTATCCACTTAATATTCTCCCATTTTGTTTCAACATGCTTCTGTGATGAGGTGCTAATTCAATATAAAATTCAATCCTTGCGTAATATCTTCAAGCAAATTTTTGTAATCTGCAAGTCTGGTAGTGCACCGTTCTGATCAACCTTTGCTAGCCTGCTTAACAGCTCATTACATAAGAATGCTAATGCAAAGCAGAAAAATGAATCCAGCAGTTTGATGAAAAAAAGAGCCTTCCTATTGAAATATTAAAATAAAAAGTCATGTTCTGAAATCTGTTACAAGAGGATATTCAAGTTTTCACAGCAGAAGCAATTTCAGCAACACTGGTCAACTTCAGTAATGTGGTGAATGTAGTTTTGCTTTGAGCCTCTGACTGTTGATCCTGATTTCCTGCTCTGTGATTGTCAGGAACTCATGGGCATAGAGCAGCAGTCAATAGACTGAGAATACAAACTAGTTCATTCCTAAATTTGATCTCTGTTATGAGAGCAGAGAGTGTTAAGAAGAATATTTTGCAACAAGGCAGGAAAAATAAAAAAGCAAATTATTATTTAAATGGAGATTACAAAATGCTACATTTCAGAGGGACCTGGGCGTCCTTGTGCATGAAACACAAAAGTTAGCCTATAGGTACAGCAAGTAATCAAAAAGACAAATGGAATGTTGGCCTTTATTGCAAGGGGGCCTTTATTGCAAGGGGGTTGGAATATAAAAGCAGGGAAGTCCTGCTACAACTGTACAGGGTATTGGTGAGATCACACCTGGAGTACTGCGTACAGTTTTGGTCTCCTTATTTAAGGAAGGATATACTTGCATTGGAGACAGTTCAGAGACGATTCACTCGGTTGATTCCTGAGGTGAGGGGGTTGACTCATGAAGAAAGGTTAAGCAGGTTGGGTCTATACTCATTGGAATTTAGAAGAATGAGAGGTGATCTTATTGAAACATATAAGGTACTGAGGTGAAAACAGAAAATGCTGGAGACTCTCAGCAGGTCAGGCAGCATCTGTGAAGAGAGAAACAGAGTTAACATTTCAGATCAATGACCTTTGGTCAGAACTGGAAAAAAGCAGGAAATGGAACAGATTTTTAAGCAAGTGTAGGGGCTGGGAAATGGGGGAGGGGATGAAAGAACAAAAGTGAAGGTCTGTGATAGGATGGAAGGCAGGAGAAGTAAAGAGGCATTAAGAGGTATTCAAGGCAAAAGGAGATGGTAATGGGACAGGTTAAGAAACAAAGGATGGCTCTGGATGAAGTGTGAATTGTGCTGGCAGAATGAAAGACAGCTGCCGTGTGGGAGAGAAGAAAAAAAGGCACAAACAAAAAGTGTGGATAAAAAATATATATATGATAGGGGCCGAGTTTATGGTCTGAAATTGTTGAACTCTATGTTGAGTCTAGAGTGCTGTAAAGTGCCTAATCGAAAGATGAGGTGCTGTTCCTCGAGCTTACGCTGAGCTTCAGTGGAACAATGCAAGAGGCCAAGGACAGTGAGGTCTGAGTGGCAGTGGAGCGGTGAATTAAAGTGACAAGCGACTGGAAGCTCGGGGTCCCACTTATGGACTGAACGGAGTTGTTCCACAAAGCAGTCACCCAATCTGCGTTTGGTCTCCCCAATGTAGAGGAGACCACATCGTGAGCAGCGAATACAGTATACTAGATTGCAAGAAGTACAAGTAAATTGCAGTTTCACCTGGAAGGGGTGTTTCGGGCCCTGGGCAGTGGGAAGGGGGGAGGTGTAAGGACATGTGTTGCATCTCCTGCGCTTGCACGGGAAGGTGCCGGGCAAAGTGGAAGGGGTGCTGGGGGTGATAGAGGAGTGGACTAGGGTGTCGCGGAGGGAGCGGTCCCTATGGAATGCTGAAAGGGGAGGTGAGGGGAAGATGCGTTTGGTGGTGGGATCACACTGGAGGTGGCGGAAATGGTGGAGGATGATACGTTGAATGTGAAGGCTGGTGGGGTGAAAGGTGAGGACAGGGGGAACTCTATCGTGGTTCCGGGAGGGAGGGGCAGGGGTGAGGGCAGAAGTGCGAGAGATAGAACGGACACGGTCGAGGGCCATGTCAGCCATCGTAGAGGGGAATCCTCAGTTGAGGAAAAAGGAAGACATGTCGGAAGCACTGGTATGGAAGGTGGCATCGTCAGAGCAGATGCGGCGGAGACGGAGAAACTGGGAGAATGGAGTAGAGTCCTTACAGGAGGCAGGGTGGGAGGAAGTGTAGTCCAGGTAGGTGTGGGAGTCAGTGGGCTTGTAGTGAATGTTTGTCAATAACCTATCCCCAGAGATGCAGACGGAGAAGTCGAGGAAGGGAAGAGTCAGAGCTGGACCATGTGAAGGTGAGTGAAGGGTGGAAATTGGAAGCAAAGTGAATGAAATTATCTAATTCAGGGCAAGAGCAGGAAACGGCACTGATAGAGTCATCCATGTACCGAAAAAAGATGTGAGGGAGGGGACCCGAGTAGAACTGGAACAAAGAGTGTTCCACATATTCCACGAAAAGGCAGGCATAGCTAGGATCCACGCGGGTACCCCTAGCTACACCTTTGATTTGGAGGAAATGAGTGGCGTCAATGTAGGTGGGAAGAGAATGGACTGGACAAGCATCTGCAGTATTTTCTTTTTGTATAAGATACTGAGGTGGCTTGACAAGGTAGATGCAGAAAGGTTGTTTCCCCTCGTGGGGAAATCTAGAACTCGGTGGCATAGTTTCAGAATAAAAGGTTGCCCTTTTAGAACTGAGATGAGGAGGAATTTCTTCTCTCAGAGGGTCGTAAAGCTGTGGAATTCTCTGCCCCAGAGAGCCGTGGAGGCTGGGTCATTGAATACATTTAAGGTGGAGATAGACAGATTTTTGCAAGATAAGGAAGTAAAGGGTTATGGGGAGTGGGCAGGGAAGTGGCTTTGAGCCCAAGATCAGCCATGATCTTATTGAATGGTGGAGCAGGCTCGAGGGGCCAAGTGACCCATTCCTGCTTCTATTTCTTATGTTCTTATGTTCTTTACTACTCGTATGTGGGGGGAAATATTGCAATGACTGTCGGGTGCTGTCGTTTTAACATCTGCTGGATGCTACACATTGATGGAAACCAATTAGTGGTGATTGGACTCTTAGCAGAAGGTGCTCCTCTGGTAATGCAGGTACATTTACATGTACACATATGCTTATATACTCCAGCATTACTTGCCCAAAAGTATATCTGTGCTCAATCACAGTAACACATTTCACTGCCTTGGACAACATCAGGCTGCAAATGACTTGCTTGCTGCTTCAGTGAACTTACTGATTACATCTATCATGGAAACAATTTATTTATTCAAATCAACACCTTTCGGTTTCTAACCTTGAGAAACAGATGCTTTTTCTCAGTCTCTGTCTTTATCAACTTATACAGGCTGGTGCATTCATAATAATAAAAAAATGTTAGAGCAAAGTTAAATTCTAAATTAGTGTCCTCACCTTGATATACCCTTTCTTCTTATTTCCATGCCTGTTATCTTTCATCCTTACAGACGGCTGGTTCTTGCATTTTTTTTGTTTTGTAAGTCAGATTCATGAGATGAAAATGTGTTTAGTTCATATTTTCTACTGTGAATGGTGTGCAATCTAAGATAAGCAAAATGTAGTTAATAAAATAATTTTTTTTTGCATCGGATCTGTTGATTTAAGCTAGCAAAGGCTCCAAGATTTAATAACTCTGAAGTTAAATCGCTTAAATATTATTGATGTGTTTTCTTTTAAAATCGCCTTATAAACTCAAATTTCAAAATATCTTAGCATCTTATGAGCTGTCTAGAAGGTATAATGGCTGTAACATTCGGCCCGTTTGCGCCGGCTGTTAAGGCCGGTTTGGAAGAAAACATGGCGGCCGCCTCGCTTCCGTTCACCTCTGGCGTGGAACACGGTGGCTGCCATTTTGGGCAGGTCGGCAGCGCTGCCGTTGCCTTCGCTGGCTCCAGATTTGGAGATGAGTCAGATTGTGCATTTTGGACATTCCTGTTCCTTTTAACGCCCTTTCCAAAGCACGCACATGCAGCAATATCATGGACTCCCTACTAGCATTTCTTAAAGGGACACACACAACTTCCAGTTATGTTTAGATTTTTGCTTTTGTACTGTTTTCTTTACATTTTATTGGAGTAGTAACTTGGCGTAATACATTTTAAAAGTTGTTGAAGTGTGAAGGGAGTGCAGTGCTGGATGTTTACAAGACTTTGGCCCTTAAGGAAGGCCTCTGAGAACATCACTTGCTCCCAGTCCTGGGGGCTCTAGTTGCAGTACCCCTTGGGCTGCAGTGTGACATGGAGATGGAGCAGAGGCAGCAAAAGGGACAAATTGCTCACAGAGGGAGGAGGAGGAGGAAGCAGAAGGAAGGAGACAACCCAGATAGCCACTTTCTGGCCGATATATCCGGAATGGAATCATCTGCCTGTGGTATCAGTCGATACAACCCCAATTCCCCTTTCAACATTTGTCCCACACCTTACCTTCCCTCTGTTACTAACCATTACAGCATCCTCTTGGCCATAAAGCTGAAATAAAAGCCACCACAAAGCAAACTTTCGAATCCAACATTATCCATATATGCATCCAATATTACATCAAGAAATCAACTAATCACCCTTGTGCATTCCCTTAGTGACTGTCTTGTGTGTGCCTCTGCCTAACCTACTGATGCCACGCAGTGCTACCCCAGCGACTGCAGCATGGTTGGTGGAAGGCTGCTGACTTTCAGTGGGGGAGACTCCAAACTCTTGGCCTGAACACTTCCCTCTGCAACTGGACCCTGGACTTCCTAACAGACCCCAGTCTGTCAAATTAGGTAACCACACCTCCCCCCCCTGACCCTGAACACGGGGGCCCCACAAGGATGTGTGCTGAGCCCCCTCCTCTACTCCCTCTTCACCCACGACTGTGTGGCTGTTCATGGTTCCAACACCATCATCAAGTTTGTGGATGATACCACAGCATAGTGGTTAGCACTGTTGCCTCACAGCACCAGGGACCCGGGTTCGAATCCGGCCTCGGGCGACTGTCTGTGTGGAGTTTGCACATTCTCCCCGTGTTTGCGTGGGTTTCCTCCGGGTGCTCCGGTTTCCTCCCACAGTCCAAAGATGTGCGGGTTAGGTTGATTGGCTATGATAAATTGACCCTTAGTGTTAGGGGGATTAAATATGTGGGGTTACGGGGATAGGGTGGGATATGTGTTGGTGTAGGGGTTACGGGGATCGGGTGGGATATGTGTCGGTGCAGGCTTGATGGGCCGAAATGGCCTCTATCTGCACTGTGGGGTTTCTGTGATTTCTGTGATAGTAGGCCAGATCACCAACAACGATGAGTCAGCCTACAGGGAGGAGGTCCAGCATCTCGTGAAGTGGTGCGCCGATAACAACCTGGCCCTTAACATCAAGAAAACCAAAGAAATCATTGTGGACTTCAGGAAGTCTGAAGGCGGAAGTCACACCCCCATCCACATCAATGGGGCTGTGGTGGAAAGGGTGGACAGCTTTAAGTTCCTCAGAGTCCACATCACGGAAGACCTCTCCTGGTCCCTCAATATCTCCTCTCTGGTGAAGAAGGCCCAGCAGCGCCTATATTTCCTAAGGAGGCTGAAGGGATGTAACCTGTCACCCCTGATCCTCTCTAACTTTTACCGCTGCACAATAGAGAGCATCCTGACGAATTGTATCACAGTATGGTATGGCAGCTGTAGCTACTATGACCGGAAAGCCCTGCAGCGGGTAGTCAAAACTGCCCAACGCATTACCGGCACCCGGCTACCGACCATAGAGCACATATACCAGAAACGCTGTTTACGGAGGTCACGGTCAATCATCAAAGACCCTACCCACCCCAGCCACAGTCTGTTCGCCCTCCTGCCATCTGGGAGACGCTACCGATGCATTCGCACCCGTACGACCAGATTTAGGAACAGCTTCTTTCCCAGGGCTGTCATCCTACTGAACTCCACAAATAAACTCTAAAGCCTGCACATCTGCCAATGCACTTTATTATGGTTATGTTTATGTTAATGTATTACAAGCCAAATGTATGTTGAATGTTTAAATGTCTTAATCTAAATGTACACTCTCGGGAGCCGCAAGCCTACATTTCGTTGTACTGCACTTGTGCACTAACAATGACAATAAAAGTTGATGTGATGTGATTTGAGATAGCCTTGCAGGACGACTTGGAGGAGCTGTTGGCTGGAAGCGTGAAATCAAGTGATGGTGTTTCTTCTTCACTCTCCTCTCCCTCTTCTTGGTCAACCACTGGCTGGGCAGGCTGGATTTCTTGGGTGTCTGAAATGAGGAAGGCACAAGGGTAGGGTTGTGGTGAGGGGAGTGTGGTAATGCAAGAGGTGCATGCTTACACCATGTGCAGCTTGTAAATCAGAAGATATTATGCGATGAAAAGAAATAGAGACTTGCATTTATAGAGCACCTTTCACAACCACCGCCATCCCAAAGCGCTTTACAGTCAATGAAGTACTTTTTGAAGCGTAGTCACTGTTGTAATGTAGGAAATGCGGCAGCCAATTTACGCACAGCAATCTCCCACAAACAGCAATGTGATAATGACCAGTTTTAGTGTTTTAGTGATGTTGATTGAAGGATAAATATGGACTAGGAGGGGGAAGTGGGATGTGAGGAGAATAACATATGAGGATTCTGGCATCTTGTATTCTTTCAGCCCCACCACTGGCCAAGGGCTCAGCCATGCCCCTGCCAAGAATGGCCAGCACTGTCTCCTCCAAAGGGGTGAGGAGAAGCTAGGAATGGAAGATGTGCCTCGTGTTTGGTAGAAATTGTTGGTAGGTGAGTGATTGATTTGGGGGGATGGGGGCGGTCATGCATTGAGCAGTGTATGAGGCTAGTGGTGCAGTTGGTAGGAGATGGCTTTTGAAGATGATTTCACTGACCTTGACCACTCGTCTGAGGTCATGAAACTTCTTTAGGCACTAAAGTCAGGCCCTGGGGACGAATCTGCTGGCAGTGACAGCCTCGGTGATCTGGTCCCCCATCCTTCTTTTTGGAGGGCCTCCTGGTCCCCTGTGGGTAGAGGACCTCTCTTTCAGTGTTGACCCCTGAACAAAGCTCGAGTGCTGCGGCCGAGACCCTGGGTGCCCTTTCTCTGGCCTGTTGAGCCATTTGGGATAGTGCTGAAGCACTTTTACCATTTTCCAGCATGAGAAGGCAGTTCACCTTTAAGAGGTGCAGACTCCCAAGTATTAATTTTTCATCAGTGGAAGGCAGCTCACCTTTAAGAGGTGCAGACTGCCTGTTAAGAGGAGCAGGCCAGCTTTAAGTAAAGCTAGACTTTCTCGAACAACGTGAACTTTGGCCCCCTGCTCAGTGCACAGCCCGTCAGCAGTTCATTCAGTGCTAGGCTGTGCACTGCAATCATGTAACGTAGCTCCAATTTGACGTGCTGCCTGAACTTCTTTCAACGGGCGCGGGCATATCTCATTGCATTGCCCGGGCCCGTTTTTTCATGTTATCCAATTTCTAGGCCAATGCATTTTAGATTGGTGCCAGCAAAGTTTTTGCTAAATTGTCTGTTTATGCTTCATCTCTAGACTTACCTGTCTGCTTCTATAATCTCCCTTGAACACTCCTTTGCTGCTTTGAACTTCCCTCCAAGATCTATATGATCTTCCTTTACATTGAGGTTTAAGGTCATCTAATTGTTATTGCTGTTGCTGTTGTGTTGAGCTACCATTGGCTGGAATACTGGAGGTTTGGTCCCTTTGTTCTTTTACCCATTGTAACATGCTACCCCATGGATTCTAGTTGCCAGATTTGGTGAAAACTTTTTTTTCTGTTAATATATTACCATTATAAAAGAGCAAGTTTTGAGTTAATTCCTCAATTGACAATTAGAGATGCTAATTTTCATGTTGATCTCTTGGCCATGAGCTACTTGATTTATCTTCACAGCCCTGATTATAATGTTCTCAGTATTAGTTTTTCGATTAAATTGAACATGCCACAATTTTAACGGAGGTATTAGCTGATCACAATAAATAAGTTAATGCCTCTGCTAAAATAATGCAAAAGGACATTTCAGATGACTGTTTTAAGGGTTCATATTCCAATACCCCACAGCCTAATTTCAGTGTTTTGGTGTTTTTCTCCATGATTGCAAAATTTGTTGATGATTTATTTTTGTGCCAATTTTTTTTGTTTGTAAGACAGGTACAAAATATTGGGCCGTAATTTGCGACCCCTACGGGTGCGTACGAGGTGTGTACGCGCCCGTAGGGGCCACGCAAGTTCCGGGTTTAGGCACGTGAAGCGCATGCGCTAAAACCCGGAACTTGCGATCTGCCCGTGGGAAGCCTCCGACCACAAATTCAGGACCATTCCTTTATCTGCCTCACCTATTTTTCTATTTCCTGCCTTATTGGTCTGGCTTTCTCAAATTGTGTCCTGTTTCTTGTATTTAGTTGAGGAGATGGGAACTTCAATGTGCTGAGCTGGGGATACTGTAAATAGCTGTGTTATTAGCTTTATCTATGTATTTTCCACCTCAATCTGGTGTGTAATTTTCGATGAAACACAAGCGTTGCCCTTCAAGGATAATGTTTTGGGTGGGGACCTTTCACCTCCACCCAAAACATATAATTTATCTTTTTGATGAAAAAAAAATGCTTATAGTCACAGTTACATTTTGGAGTGAGATAGGATTTCAGAATTAGATAAGGCTTACAGAAGAGTTACAATACTGTAACAAATAAATACATGGAATTGAATCTTATGTCAGCTATGATGGAACAAGGAGGGGGATGAGAGAACATCAAAGTTGTATTTAAAGTGATCATGGGAAGGGGAGGCCAAAAAGGGCAACAACGTGAATGATCAGGTGTGGAAGGTTAGGTGGTCCGCAGAATCATATGAAAGAATAGGCAAGGCAAATCAAACAGGGATCACTCAGAAGCACCTTTCCTTGGATTGTGATCGACATTTTAGAACAAAATGACCTGTGAATTGAAAAATTCTCCTGACTCTTCTAGATTTGAAGGATGAGTTGAGGAAATCATCCTAGTCTCAGTTGGTGATTGTGTGCATTGTATTATTTAACTCTATAATTTGATTTAATAGAGATAATTTCCTCTATTGTCTATTCAATATGCAGCATGCAAATTTTTGCTATAACTGAAGGAACTACTAGTTCTGTAGTGATGCCTATTTACTTATATAATTCTATTTAGAGAGTGTACTCTGGTGTAACCCCCAACCTTTCCATTTCCTCTGACTCTGGCCACTTGTGCATTCCCCCCCACCTTCGCCCCACCATTGGTAATCAACCGTGTCTTTAACCGCATAGATCCCCCATGCTCTAAAACATCCTCCCCATACTTCCACCTCCCCACCCCACACCTCCACCTCCACCCCCACCCACCTCCACCTCCACCCCACACCTCCACCTCCACCCCCACCCCACACCTCCACCTCCACCCCCACCCCACACCTCCACCTCCACACCCCACACCTCCACCTCCACCTCCACCTCCCCACCCCACACCTCCACCTCCACCCCCACCCACCTCCACCTCCACCCCACACCTCCACCTCCACCCCCACCCCACACCTCCACCTCCACACCCCACACCTCCACCTCCACCTCCACCCCCACCCCACACCTCCACCTCCACCCCACACCTCCACCTCCACCCCCACCTCCACCTCCACCCCACACCTCCACCTCCCCACCCCTCCACCCCACCCCACACCTCCACCCCACACCTCCACCCCCACCCCACACCTCCACCCCACACCTCCACCTCCACACACACCTCCACCTCCACCCCCACCCCACACCTCCAACCCACACCTCCACCTCCACCCACCTCCACCCCCACCCCACACCTCCACCCCCACCCCACACCTCCACCCCCACCCCCACCCCACACCTCCACCCCACACCTCCACCCCACACCTCCACCTCCACACCTCCACCCCACAACACCTCCACCTCCACTCCCCACACCTCCACCTCCCATACCTCCATCTCCACTCCCCACACCTCCACCTCCCCACACATTCATCTCCACCTCCACCACCTCCCCACACCTCCACCTCCACCTCCCCACACCTCCACCTCCACCTCCCCACACCTCCACCTCCACCTCCCCACACCTCCACCTCCACCTCCCCACACCTCCACCTCCTCCCCACACCTCCACCTCCACATCCCCACACCTCCACCTCCCCACACCTCCACCTCCCCACACCTCCACCTCCACCTCCCCACACCTCCACCTCCCCACCTCAACCCCACACCTCCACCTCCCCCTCAACCCCCTCCCCACACCTCCACCTCAACCCCACACCTCCACCTCCACCACCTCCCCACACCTCCACCTCCACCTCCCCACACCTCCACCTCCCCACACCTCCACCTCCCCACACCTCCACCTCCACCTCCCCACACCTCCCCACACCTCCACCTCCGCCTCCCCACACCTCCGCCTCCCCACACCTCCACCTCCCCACACCTCCACCTCCCCACACCTCCACCTCCCCACACCTCCACCTCCCCACACCTCCACCTCCACCTCCCCACACCTCCCCACACCTCCACCTCCACCTCCCCACACCTCCACCTCCCCACACCTCCACCTCCACCTCCCCACACCTCCCCACACCTCCACCTCCGCCTCCCCACACCTCCGCCTCCCCACACCTCCACCTCCCCACACCTCCACCTCCCCACACCTCCACCTCCACCTCCCCACACCTCCACCTCCCCACACCTCCACCTCCACCCCCACCCCACACCTCCACCTCCACACCCCACACCTCCACCTCCACCTCCACCCCCACCCCACACCTCCACCTCCACCCCACACCTCCACCTCCACCCCCACCTCCACCTCCACCCCACACCTCCACCTCCCCACCCCTCCACCCCACCCCACACCTCCACCCCACACCTCCACCCCCACCCCACACCTCCACCCCACACCTCCACCTCCACCCACACCTCCACCTCCACCCCCACCCCACACCTCCACCCCACACCTCCAACCCACACCTCCACCTCCACCCCACACCTCCACCCCCACCCCACACCTCCACCCCCACCCCACACCTCCACCCCCACCCCCACCCCACACCTCCACCCCACACCTCCACCCCACACCTCCACCTCCACACCTCCACCCCACAACACCTCCACCTCCACTCCCCACACCTCCACCTCCCATACCTCCATCTCCACTCCCCACACCTCCACCTCCCCACACATTCATCTCCACCTCCACCACCTCCCCACACCTCCACCTCCACCTCCCCACACCTCCACCTCCACCTCCCCACACCTCCACCTCCACCTCCCCACACCTCCACCTCCACCTCCCCACACCTCCACCTCCTCCCCACACCTCCACCTCCACGTCCCCACACCTCCACCTCCCCACACCTCCACCTCCCCACACCTCCACCTCCACCTCCCCACACCTCCACCTCCCCACCTCAACCCCACACCTCCACCTCCCCCTCAACCCCCTCCCCACACCTCCACCTCAACCCCACACCTCCACCTCCACCACCTCCCCACACCTCCACCTCCACCTCCCCACACCTCCACCTCCCCACACCTCCACCTCCCCACACCTCCACCTCCACCTCCCCACACCTCCCCACACCTCCACCTCCGCCTCCCCACACCTCCGCCTCCCCACACCTCCACCTCCCCACACCTCCACCTCCCCACACCTCCACCTCCCCACACCTCCACCTCCCCACACCTCCACCTCCACCTCCCCACACCTCCCCACACCTCCACCTCCGCCTCCCCACACCTCCGCCTCCCCACACCTCCACCTCCCCACACCTCCACCTCCCCACACCTCCACCTCCACCTCCCCACACCTCCACCTCCCCACACCTCCACCTCCCCACACCTCCACCTCCCCACACCTCCACCTCCCCACACCTCCACCTCCACCTCCCCACACCTCCCCACACCTCCACCTCCGCCTCCCCACACCTCCGCCTCCCCACACCTCCACCTCCCCACACCTCCACCTCCCCACACCTCCACCTCCACCTCCCCACACCTCCACCTCCCCACACCTCCACCACCTCCCCACACCTCCACCTCCCCACACCTCCACCTCCCCACACCTCCCCACACCTCCACCACCACCTCCCCACACCTCCACCTCCACCTCCCCACACCTCCACCTCAACCCCACACCTCCACCTCCACCACCTCCCCACATCTCCACCTCCCCACACCTCCACCTCCGCCTCCTCCCCACACCTCCACCTCCACCACCTCCCACACCTCCACACACCTCCACCACCTCCACACCTCCACCTCCACCTCCACACCTCCACACACCTCCACCTCCCCACACCTCCACCTCCCCACCTCCACCACCTCCCCACACCTCCACGTCCCCACCTCCACCACCTCCCCACACCTCCACCTCCACCTCCTCCCCACACCTCCACCTCCTCCCCACACCTCCACCTCCACCTCCTCCCCACACCTCCACCTCCACGTGAAGAATGAGAGGTGATTTCATTGAAACATACAAAGTTCTTACAGGGCTTGACAGGGTAGATACAGGGAGGATGTTTCTCCTGGCTGGGGAGTCTAGAACCAGGGGTCACAGTCTCAGAATGAGGGGACGGCCATTTAGGACTGGGATGAGGAGAAATTTCTTCACTCAGAGGGTGGTGAATCTTTGGAATTCTCTACCCCAGAGGGCTGTGGAGGCTCAGTTGTTGAGTATATTCAATGCTGAAATAGGTAGATTTTAGAATATTAAGGGATCAAGGGATATGGGGATAGTTCAGGCAAGTGGAGATGAGGTAGAAGATCAGCTATGATCTTATTGAATGGCAGAGCAGGCTCGAAGGGCCAAATGGCCTACTCCTGCTCCTATTTCTTATGTTCTTATGTTCCTGGAGGGGTCACTAGATAGTGATCCGAAGTGGGAACCTTGACTAATTTTGATTTACCCCCACTCCCAAACCCAGAGACACTGAAGTCAACTCTTGTGCACCTGTAACAAACCAGGCTGAGATCAGATAACTCAGCATAAACTATGGTTTGAACTTGGGACCTTTCTAGTCTAATGGCTCAAGGCATTCACACAATTGAGTCATTAGTGGACTCCGCACATGTAATTTTCAAACTCTTCTGTAGGTGAACTCGATGAATATTATCTTTGGCTATGATGACTGTGATTGAATGATGATTGTGGCTTTCTAAGCTTTCAATTAATACTTTGTCATTCTCTGTTCTCTTATGTCCTATACTTTGCTGTGTTATCCTGTTGGATTTTTTTTTTCCAGAGTCACAGCCAAGTTCTGTCCTATTTCTGTTGGGAGGGGGCTGTATATTCTATGATCTCAGGGTGATTTTGGTATTTTGCTGATTCAAACCTTCGGTGTGGCTGATTGTGGACTGTTTGGGTTGTTACTTGTCAGGTAGCAATAACATTTATTTAGTTCTCAGATATCTTTTCATGCATTTTACAATGGTAATGGTCTACTCATACTCACACAAAGCTCATGGTAGTGGAAACCAGTCTTGAGTCAAGTTTTGGGGAGGTGGAGGGAAAGAACAAACCATGCTTAATTTATGTTTATGCTGTATAAGAAAGATGACATTTTATAAAAACAATTGTATTAACCTTGAGCAAAAGAATAAAAATGGGGCCCATTTATGATGTTCCACAAGTATTGTTAATTCATGCAGAAAGTAGTCTTTTATTACCATGCCCAAGTCACCATTCTTCTTCACAATTACAGTATAAGCATTAATCGCACTGAAAATTGGCTTTGGGCTGGCAACAGACCCAGAGGGACCAAGAACAGGTTGGATGTGCATCAAAATGGTTGGTACAGGTCAGGGGAATGGGACTAAAGACGAGGACCAAGTGGAGGAGTGATTCCTGACCTAACTCCCCAGAGTGCCACCAGATCCAGAACCTTCTGTCACCTTCCCCCTCTTGGCCAGTGCTGCCAAAGTAATGGACAGTCTCACTTACCACACAATGCTGGCAGATGCCAGGATCCCTTCCTGTGCTGCCACACCCCAAATGGCCCCCTCTCTCTGTGCTGCCAGGTTGGAGGGACTCACCTCTGCTGACTCTAAAACCCATCCTCGCCCCCACCCCCCAGTGTTACCAGAGGATGCTTCCCTTTCTCCCAGGTGCTTCCAGGGCCGAGGACCATTCTCCTCCTAGTATTGTCAAACCGTGGGATATTCAGTGCTGCCAGATCAAGGGAGCCCTCTCGTCAGTGCTACCAGACCCCACCCTGACTATTTCTATTTATGAAGTGCCTTGGGACTTTTATGTTAAAAGCTCTATATCAAGGGAAGTAGTTGTTGAAAAATGTTTTGAGTGATTTCACTGGTTGGTTTTGTACCAGTTAGTGGTTCATAATTTGTGGCTGTTGTGTTTTGGGGTTTTTAACTATTTTGCCATGGAAGGATCTCGGTATGATTTATATTTAAAATGTTATCAGTACGTTAAATTTAGCTCTCAAGAGATTAAGGCCTAGAAATTCAGTTGGTAGCGCCAGCCGCTAGCACCTTAAGAGGGCGATAAGTGGGGGGCGAAGCGGCTAGCGCCCGGGCGCGGCGCAATCTGCGCCTCTCGTGAACTTGAGTGAAGATTTAGCGGCGGCACAAAACTGCAACGCCCGCTCAGCTGCGCGCGCAGGTCCTGATGTCATTTCATGGTGCAACGCCCTTGGTGCGCCCCGAACCGGAACTTTAGTGGCGCCCCCCTTCTTTCCGCCTGGCGCTCACAGCGACTGGTTGAGTGGAATGGTTCCCAGTCGCTGTGGGGCTGGGGGGGCGCTATTTAAAGGGGACTCTTCCTGCATTCTTTGTGGTAGCCATTTTGGACCACTCCTTCTGTGTGAGAGACAGATTTGCAGAGAGACAAAGGGAGAGAGCTTTCTGCTTTGACTCAGCGCTCGCAGAGGTACTTCTGGCTTCAGCCCAGAGTTTTGCAGTTGGATTGATTTTTCAGTGCCATAGCCTTGAGTGGCCACGTATAATGGGGGCTGCAATGGGTGGAAACGTTGGGTTTCTCCATTGCACTGAGAGGGCTCAGAGACGCTGAGAGAGAGTGCCAATCATGGCCAGACGGAGGAGGGCCAACAGGCATCGGCACAGGAGGCCTTACCCTCCCAGGGTATTCCGCCAGCACTTCTCCTACCTCAACATGTCTGAGGAGCAGTGTATTCGGAGGCATCAATTCAGAAGGGAGATGGTCACTGAGATCTGCCACGTGCTTCAGAGAGATCTGCAGCCTCAGCAGAGGAGCAGGACGTCTCTGTCGGTGGCAGTGAAGGTGACAGTGGCTCTCAACTTCTATGCCACCGGCTCCTTCCAATCCGCTACTGGGGACATTGCCAATGTCTCCCAGTTCGCGGTGCATTGCTGCATCCGCCAGGTCACGAATGCCCTCTTCAAAAGGAGACGTCAGTACATTTCCTTCCCCATGACCCTGGACAAGCAGCAAGAGCGTGCAATGGGATTTGCAAGAATAGCGGGCTTCCCCATGGTCCAGGGCGCCATTGACTGTATGCATGTGGCTTTGCGGGTGCCTCTACAGAATGCCGAGGATTACCGCAACCAGAAGGGGTTCCATTCGTTGAACGTGCAGTTGGTGTGTGACCACAGGCAGCTGACAATAGCTGTCAATGCCCACTTTCCAGGCAGCAGCCACGACGCCTTCATCCTGCGCCAGACTTCTGTGGCAGACATTTTCGAAGCCCCGGCTCACCCAGGAGGCTGGCTTCTCGGGGACAAAGGCTATCCTTTGTGCACCTGGCTGATGACCCCGCTCCGTGCACCCACCACCCCTGCTGAAGAGCAATACAATGACAGCCATCAAGCGACCAGGAATATCATTGAGCACACAATCAGCGTGCTAAAGCAATGGTTCCGCTGTCTGGACCATTCCGGGGGAGCCCTACAGTACTCGCCTGAGCAAGTCTCCCATTTCATTGTAGTGTGCTGCATGCTGCATAACCTGGCTATCCTCAGGACTCAGCTACTGCCAGCAGACATTGGAGGACCACCAGAGGAGGAGGAGGGGGAGGAGGAGCACCAAGACGGGAGGGAGGCACAAAGTGCAAGGGCCATCCGTCAGCGGCTTATTACAAGTCGGTTCTAGGCCCCCTCTCAGGGAATGGCTTGTGCCATTGAAAGAACATGAATGGGCCCGCTCCGCAAACCCTGAGCCGGTCAAGGCAACAAATAGTTCAAAATGCAAACATGCACAATCCGAATAAAGACAATTATTTATTTAAGAAACTCTGTGCCATTCCCGCATGACAAACAAATACAGAGAAACCCCCAAAAAAACAATCAGGCACCTAACTGGCTCTCACAACCTGGAGACAATGAACAAAAGAGTTAAACAAAAATGACCATGATCCTCGGCCTTCACAAAAAAGAAACACAACATTTTGCCACACCTCCTACTTTTTGGCCTGCGAGGGTGATCTGCCTCGCTTGCGAGATTGGCCCCTTCCTGTTGTGTATGTAATAGGTATGTTACTTTAAACCTATGGCCAGGGCAGCACTACTTTGTAGGGCGTAGTGATACCGTAGTACCACTCCTGGCCATAGGGGTATAAATAGTACTGTGGGTACTGATCTCCCCTCAGTTTCCCGCCTGTTGGTATTAAGTAAAGACCTACGTTGAATCTTCCAAGCTGTCTCGTCATTATTGCATTAAGTATAGACACATACTTTATACTTCCCGCCCTGCAGCTCCTCCGCAATGGGACCCCAGTGGCTGCAGCAAGGCTGGGGGAAGGCTGCTGAGGGTCAGATAGTGAGTTGGCAGATGCCCTTGGGGGACGACCTGGACCAGCTCTGGGCCTGGAGGGCTCAGCTGCTGACTGCTCCAACTCTGCTTGGGTGGTAGCAGTCTGTCCTATGGGTGGTGGCAGCTGCAGTAGAGGAGTGACAGTGTTGGCAGCAGGAATGCTGCCAACCTGACAGAGCACAGGCACTCCCTGGTCGGACATGACACTGGCACTCGCACGGGGCAGCACTGAAGCATGCGCAGCAATCTGCTGAAGCACAGACTGCTGGCCTGCTGCGGCGCGGCAAGGGCCCCGGTGAATCCTGGCCGATCCAGTGAGGGTGGCAGCAGTTAGTGCTCGTGTGGCCCTGATCTGTGTCTGCATCAGACCAGCCAGTGACTGCATGGCACGACTAAGCCCTTGGCTGGAAGCCGCGTGTGCTGCACCAACATCCTGCTGACTCCTTGCCTGTGCTGCCCCGAATTCCTGTACACTCCTTGCCAGTGACTCTATGGAGTCAGGCATCCTTGCCACTGCAGCCATGAGCTCAGTGTGCCTACGCTCTGCCTGAGTGCCCATTTCACCAAGGAGCTGCACCTCCTCTGCGCTCACTGTAGCAGGGCTGGAGGCCACACTCACCCTCCGGGGAGAAGGCCGCCGAGCTTCCCTACCTTCCCCGCGTTTCTGCAGCCCGCTGGGCCCCGGAGCTTCACCCTCCTCAGACCCTTCCCCCCTGTAGGATTCGCAAAATTGGACTTTATATTAATAAGAATCAAATGGCAGAAGAGGCCGTGATTTTAAAGACTGTTTTAAAAGAAGCCCAGAAAAAGGGGCATACAAAATGGCAGCCGTACCATGTGACCAACTTATTGGGACACTTTAAAATGGTTCCTGCGCAACCTCAGACAGTTTTGTGGATTCAACCCACAGTAAGTTCTGGAAGCCGTTCCTGAGAGAACAAAACCAGACCCCCAGGTATGCATATGGATTAGATGCAGATCTAGTCAAGATCGGCCTGGAGACAGAGGCCATCAAAATGCTGCCCCAGACAAAAGGGGACAATTTCATATTCATGAGAACAGCACCCAGGACTAGATAACGAGATCAGCAGGACATTCAAAACAATGGAGGTGTTTCCAAACCAGAGATGGGCCTGTTACCAGCCGTTTAAGACATTTTAAATATAATAACTACCCCACTGTGCTCGCAGCCCGCCAAAATTAAAACAAAGACTAACCTGATTTTGGGCGGGAAGTGAAGCCTCTGGAAGAAAGGTATATCTGGAGAGACCTTTTGGCAGTTGGGGCAAGCTTGGACAGTCACAAGGAGAAAAGAGTTGTTGGAAGAGGCACTCGCCGGGTTGGAGAGCTGGAAACACGCAGCTTGAATCCGGACACCCAGAAGAAGGAGCAGTCACAATTCACAATTCACAATTCAAATCGCTTTATTGGCATGATAAGGTACATCTTATGTTGCCAAAGCATCAAAATACATTTATGGTTGAACACATAAACGCGGTTCTATTCATACAGTTTATAAATATACATTCGCCTTGTTTGTATATATTCTTGTCTTAGTTTACTGGTTGTCCCTCTGTTCATGGCAAGCTGTAACATAGTGTGCCGCCAGTATTACACAGCTTCTCTCCTCCCCCAGTAGGAAAGGGAGTTTTTGGTTGTCATTCAGATTTCTGAATTCAGGGCATATTTGGGAGAATTTTTGGTAGAAATTCTCCCTGATGTCCTGATATTTTCCACAGGCTGTGAGGAAGTGCATCTCTGTCTCAACTACTCCCAGACTGCAGTGAGAGCATATCCTGTCTTCTCTTGGCAGCCTGGTCTGCCTGTGTCTGCCTTTTTCAATCGCTAGGCTATGTTCGCTAAGTCTGTACCTTGTCAAGGTTCTTCTCAGTTTGTTATCCTTTACCATGGTCAGGTAATCAGCTATGTTGTATTGTCTGTTTAGGGCCAAGTAGCAATTGAGTTTGCTTTGGGTTTTTGTTGTTTCTGCCCAATATGTCAGATATTTTTCCTTTTGCTTAGCGACGATTGTGTTGGGTCGAATTCTTTGTGTTACCCTGTCACTGTCCTGGGACTGGTTATTGTTAGTATTGTTAGTAGTTACTTCACTGAGTCCCAGGATTAGTTGACTGAGGGTATTTTTCTTTATGGTCAGCTCTTGGCATTTCAGGGCGTCGTAGTGATAGCATTGGGGGTTGCTCATTTGTAGGTGATTCCAAAATTTGGTGGCTCTTTTTTGGATAGTGATTATTAATGGATATTGGCCTAGTTCCGCCCTGCATGCATTGTTTACTGTTTTCCTTTGAGTCCGGAGGATACTTTTACAGAATTCTGCATGTAGGGTCTCAATTGGGTGTTTGTCCCATTTTGCAAATTCTTGTTGTGTTAGCGGTCCCCATACCTCACTGCCATAGAGTGCAATTGGTTCAATTACTGATTTGAAAATTTTGAGCCAAATGCTAATTGGGATTTCTATTTGGATTGATTTTTTGATGGCATAGAAAGCCCTTCTTGCTTTCTCTTTCAGTTCATTCACAGCCAGTTTGAAGTTTCCCGTAGAACTGATTTTTAAGCCCAAGTATGTGTAGTGAGTGGTTTGTTCAATTTTGGTTGTTCCTACTGTGAAATTTATTTTGGGTCCCTGATGTTTGGATCTTTGCTGGAACACAAGGACTTTGGTTTTTTGGGGATTTATTGTCAGGGCCCAAGTCTGGCAGTACGACTCCAGCAGGTCCAGGTTCTGCTGTAGACCCTCCTTAGTTGGTGACAGCAGAACCAGGTCGTCTGCATAGAGGAGGAATTTAACCTTGGATTCATATAGGGTGAGGCCAGGTGCTGTAGATTGTTCAAGTAGTTTTGCCAATCCATTAATGTAAATATTAAAGAGTGTCGGTGAGATTGGCGAGCCCTGCGTCACCCCCTGCCCCTGTGGGAAGTATTTTGTTTGTTTGTCTCCAATTTTAACTGCACATTTATTGTTTGTATACATTGATTTAATTACATCATATGTTTTCCCTCCTACCCCGCTTTCGATAAGTTTCAGGAATAAACCGTCATGCCAGATGGAGTCGAAAGCCTTCTGGAAATCTACAAAGCATGCGTAGATTTTGCTTTCGTTATGGTGAACGTGTTTGTCAATTAGGGTCTGTAGGGTGAAGATATGATCGGATGTTCTATAGTTTGGCAGGAATCCAATTTGGCTTTTACTCAAGACATTGTGCTCCTCAAGGAAGTTTATAAGTCTTTTGTTTATGATGCTACAGAATACCTTCCCCAGGTTACTGTTTACACAGATGCCTCGATAGTTGTTTGGGTCAATTTTGTCCCCACTTTTGTATATGGGTGTTATGAGTCCTTTGTTCCAGATGTCAGGGAAATAACCGACACTCAGAACCAAGTTGAAGAGTTTTAGGATAGCTAGTTTCATTTTGTCGTCTGTGTGTTTAATCATCTCGTTTAGTATGCCGTCTGTCCCGCAAGCTTTTCCTGGTCGCAGGTCCTTGAGTTTTTCAAGAAGTTCTTTTTCTGTTATTATGGCGTCTAGCGGGTTTTGGTTATCTTTTATGGCCAATTCAAGCTTTTCCAGTTTTTTGCGTATTTGGTGTTGCTCTGGTCTTAGTGTGTTTTTCTGGTATAATTTTTCAAAGTGGTTTACCCATGTGTCCCCATTTTGAATGGACAAATCGTCGTGTTGTTTTTTGTGTAGTGTTTTCAAGTTGTCCCAGAAACAATTGGAATCAATGGATTCCTCCATGGAGCTGAGTGTATTCTTAATAAATTGCTCTTTTTTGGTTCTGAGTGTGTTTCTGTATTGTGTTAGTGTCTGACAATAAGTAAGGCGTAATTCCTCGTTTTCTGGATGTCTGTGTTTTTGGTTTGATATTTTTCTAAGTTTTTTCCTCATGTTATAGCAATCATGGTCAAACCATTTTTCATTGTTTTTTGTTTTGGGTTTGTTCTTGCGAGCTTTCAAGTTTGCATTTGTTGCCAAATTATCAAAAATATTGTTTAGTTTACTAACTGCCCGGTTTACGCCTTCTTTATTGTGAGTGTATATGTTATCCAGAAAGGTGTCTAAGAGAGCTTGAGTTGATGCATTGCTAATTGTTTTCTGGTATTTTTCCGTGTCATTTTTGGCCCATCTGTACGATTTTTTGGTGTTGTACAGTTTACTGGGTTGTGTTTCTATGTTGTTTGTTTCTGTCTTTTTGAGAAACATAGTAATTTGACTGTGATCTGACAGTGTTGTTTGTGGTTTGACTGTGAATGCTCTGAAAGAGGATGGGTCTAAGTCTGTAATCATATAGTCTACTGTGCTGCAGCCAAGAGGTGAGCAATAGGTCGATCTTCCTAGGAGGTCTCCTATGAACCTACCATTGACAATGTACAGACCCAGGTTTCGACAGAGCTGTAGTAGCTGTTTTCCGTTGGTATTTGACTGCTTGTCGCAGTTATGCCTGTATGGAAGGGAAGGGATGTCAAAGTGGTTATTCCCGAATACGTAATTGTTTCCCTGATTATTGGTGAAGTCTGGTTCTTCGCCCGTTCTTGAATTGAGGTCCCCACAGATCAACACGTTCCCCTGGGCCTGGTATTGGATAATTTCCCCCTCCATGTTGGAGAAGGTGTCCTCTTTAAAGTACGGGGAATCGATTGGAGGGATATAAAGTGTGCAAATGTAAACATCTTGGGTGTTTGAGATAATCTCCCTCTCAAGTTTGAGCCACATATGGTCTTCGCCCTTTTTTATAAATTTGATGTAATTCTTAAGTTCTGTTTTAAACCAGATCAGTATGCCTCCAGAGTCTCTGCCTTGGGTTACACTTGGTAATTTATTGGAGGGGACCACTAGCTCAGTGTACCCTTGGGGACAGCCAGTGTGTCCTTTTCCTTTATACCAAGTTTCCTGTAAAATGATAATATCTAGATCTTTAGTTTCTTCTATGAACTCTGTGGTCCTACTCTTCACTTCTAGCACTGAAGAGCGTAGACCTTGGATATTCCAGGTCGAAATATATAAGGATTTCATGTTAAGTTTGATCTTTTACTATGATAGGTTAAAGAGTGGTACGTGTTTGTCGTGTCTAAGTGTGGGGAAAAAAAAGATCACCTCAGTTGTCCATCAAAGTTAATACAATTTGGTTACAGTTCTTTCTATTAATTAGTCCTTGATCCATAAGGCAGAAGTAGATGCTGCTGCACATCTGCTTATTGTCTCTTAATGGATTGTTTCTGTCTGAGGTATTGCGTACGTCCTGTGCATCTCTCCCTCTGTCTGGCTGGGGGCGGTCCTATTCCCCTGTGGGACAGGAGTGGTGCAGGTCTGATATTGTTGATCCTCTCTGGTCTCGGTTGGTGTGGTGGTGGTCTTTGTAGTGTTCCTGATATGTACCCCGCTGATCTCTGGTGGTCGGGGGGGGGGGTCCTCTTGGAGTCTGGGTATGGACCCGGTTAAAAGCGACGTCCTTCAGGGCTTTAGCAAAGATCGATATTCTTTGCCTTTGGATGTGGTCAATCGCAGGCATTCCGCCCCGGGGAAGCACATCGGGAGATCATCGACCATCCCCGGGCCATTGCTGGAACGAGAGGCCATAGACCCAGCTTGGGAGAAGAAACAAAAAAATAAAGGTCCCAAGCGAAGAAACCTTCCAGCCACCACGGCTCGGTAGAAGAGAGGAAAGGAACCTGAAGAAGCGATGGGAGCCAGCCCAAGGCTCCTCTAGCCAGGGTTGAGCCGACGATCCTCGACCCCGCCGACATCCAGGCCCGCCGGTGTCCAGCCGCCCCCGACCCCCACCTCAGGAGAGAGGTGTGGCGCAGCCCGCAGGGGCTCCACAATCCACGTGGAGACGAGATGCCTGAAAGGACCAAACACAGACTCGATTTCAAAACCGTGCACTTCCTATTGGGATTGGTGAGCATGTTTCTGGCCCTTCACAATCAGATCTAGATAGGTTTAATAAGGGGGTGGATTTAAGGGTACAATTAACATGAGTTGTTGTCCCTCGATGTTCCGTGTGTTTCCTTATTTCATAATGATCTTTGTAGAGTATAAGATGCCTGTATTTGCTTTAGTTAGAACTGTGTCGTTATGATTTGTTTTGTGTTGTTTTTCCCTCCCATGTACTCCCTCATCTGCTTGCATTTGATTTGATAATTTTCCTTATGCAATAAAATTTCATTTTGTTTCATCAAACTTGGTCTACACGAGTTTTCTCTACATTGTAGCTCATGCTCCTAAGTCCAGAGTATAGAATCTAAGGGGCGAGTGGGTCGAACCACTCAAGGTTTACTGTGCAAGAGAGAGAGGCCTCTGGAGAGAGAAACCTCAGGGGAACCTCTCGAGGACGAAACCACTTACGCCCCTGCTCCCCTCCAGGGAAGACGTGTCCCCATCATGGCCATGGGCTGCCTCGGCTGAGGGTGGCACTGATGTTCCGGCTTCCTCTTCCTCCTCCTCACCTTCCGATTCACTCACAGTGCCAACTTGAGGGCCCGCCTCCTCACCTGGCGAATCAGCATCTGAAAGCAGGGAGGTACAAGAGTTGCTTCAATGTGAGGACAGGGCAGCAGCGAGGGAGGCATGAGTGCTGCAATGCACTGCATTAGTTCAATAGTGGCAAAGGGTGCTGGTGTGAGGCACAAGTGGAAAGAGAGAAGTCAAAAAGATGATGACCTTACCATTGCTGTCCAGAATGGGGTCAGCATCTCCAGTGGCGACGGGGCCAATCAGCTGGCCTGCCATAATCTGTTCCACTCGCTGCTCCAGATCGCTGAGGTCTTTAAGTTCAGGATGGCCTCCCCCGGTCCGTTGCTGCTGCCTCCGATTGTGGGCCAGCTTGCCCTGCAAGAGAAAGGATGGACTCTGAGTACAGTGTGAAGCCCTGATCTTGCCTGCACTGCCTCCTATGGTGGAATAGCCCTAACAGTGTGAAGCCCTGATCTTGGCTGTACTGCCTCCCATGATCGAATAGCCCTGACAGTGTGTAAAGTGGTGAATGTGCATGTGATTTTCATGAGAGTCCCATAGGTGTTGGATGAGGGCTGGGCATTGGGGCTTTCAGGACCCTTTGGCCATAAAGTGAGGTGCACATGCAGGGATGAAGAGGATACTGGAAAAGGTACTTGTGGTGTATGTACCTTTAAGAGGAACTATGTTTTTTTGAAGCCCCTGTGTACTGTAGTACCGGTAGTGACCACTCAGGTATATAAGCCTGTATAGCGTCTTGTATAGTTTAGTTCACCTCCAGACTTTGTTCAGTAAACACTTGTTGAATCAACTCCTGCTTCCGGGTCTTCATTAACATACGGATACAACAGTGGCGACGAGGTAGAAACGAACTTACCTGCAATTCGGCAGCACCTCAAGGAGATCGATTCCTAAACTGTGGTTTCACCAGCTAAACGGGCTGGTGGCAGGTAGTGCACTGATCCTTCCTGGGCGACGGGCTGGGGCTCGATCGGGTAGCTCTGCAGCGGGGCCGGGCAGCGAGTCGTAAGGCAGAAGCAAACAGAGACAGAGGGTGGAGCACTCAGGACATGGCCGGCGCTGCAAAGCAGGTCGGCGTTCGGACCGAGCAAAGGGAGGGGAAAGTCCCAGAGAGTCCGACAGGAACGATTCTCCAAGTGACGGAGAAACTGTTTAAAAATATATATGTGAATAAAAACCGCGGAAAACAGTGTTGGCAGCAGCGGCAGCAAAGTGCGGGAGGCGCCATCTTGACTCGGCAGGAAAGAAGGGGAAGCGCGGGAGGCGCCATTTTTGATTTTCAGGATGCCTAAGACTGGCAATATTACTGCTTTCGATAGTGATATAGAGGATTGGACCACATATGTGGAAAGAGTGGAGGTATATTGCAAGGCGAATGAAGTAGCGGATGATAAAAAGGCATCGGTACTTCTAAATCTGATGGGCGCAAGGACATACGGGCTGTTATGAAACTTGATCACTCCAGCCAAACCGATGGACAAGAATTTTAAGGAGATTGTTGATACCCTACAGGAGCACTTAAACCCAACATCGGTGCTGATAGCGGAACGATTCAAATTCTTCAAGAGGAATCAGCACAAGAATGAAAGTAACGCTGATTACCTCACCGAATTACGAAAGCTGTCTAAACACTGCCAATTCGGGGCAGGACTGGCAGATTCTCTACGAGACAAATTCGTCTGTAGTCTCCTAAGCGAAGGAACACAGAAAAGACAACTTTCTGAGAAAGATTTGACACTGGACAAGGCTTTCAGTGTGGCTGTATCATACGAAGCAGCAGCTAGAGGAGCTGCAGAGATACAGCAAAAGCCACAGGACTTCGGCACCCATGAAATGACACGGGTTTTCGAGAGATGTTATCGCTGCGGCAGATCCACCCATGACCAGAGGGGCTGCTGGTTCAAGGACAAAGCATGCAGGCAATGCAGAAAGATGGGACACATTGCACGTGTATGCCGATCTGGAAAAAAATCCGCTGACAGTAAAAAGGTCAATAAGGAAAAGTACAGGAAGGTACAAATGTTGACGGACAGTAGCTCCGAAGACCAGAAGAGCGATAGCGACTCTGAAAACAAGAGACTAAGCTGTCTCAAACTACATAATGTAATTGCCAAAGAAGATTACCAGACCATTTGGGTTACCCTCACAATAGCGGGGTCCCCAGTTAAAATGGAGCTAGATACAGGATCAGCTCTGACCGTCATAAGTCAACAGGATTACGAGCGGCTATTTCCGCATATACCTTTGAAAGACACATCCATTATCTTGAAGACATATACGGGGCAGAAAGTATACCCCAGCGGGAAAATAAGGGTGCCTTGTATACAACGGCAAGGAAATACAGAAGTTGTATTTATACGTTCTGCAAGATGGTGGTCCACCGTTGTTGGGACGTGAATGGATCAGAAAGATACGTTTGGACTGGCACTCCATTCAGGCACTGACGGTGACCAGTAAGAAAAAAAATGATGATGACGTCATCCCTGGACGATTAAAGGAAATCTTGGCTAACACCAAAGAAGTGTTTCAACAGGAACTAGGAACCCGGAAAGGCACCACCGCCTCAATAAAAGTGGAAGATGCAGCAATTCCCAAGTTTTTTAAGGCAAGGCCGGTGCCATACGCAATTCGTCCAGCAGTCGAGGCAGAGCTGGAGAATTTGGAAAAGGCAGGCGTGTTATCCAAGGTAGATTGGAGCGAGTGGGCAACACCCATCGTCCCGGTCATGAAGAAAATGTTGAATAATGATAAATCTGAAGAACAGAGAAAAATTCGCATCTGTGGGGACTTCAAGGTGACTGTAAACCCAGTTCTTCATACGGTACAGTATCCTCTTCTGAGGATAGAAGATATTTTCGCCTCACTATCCGGAGGGAAACGTTTCACCAAAATTGACTTGGCACAGGCATATCTACAGATGGAGGTTGAGGAGACCTCTAAAAAGTATCTCACGATAAACACACACAAAGACCTAGAAATTCAGTTGGTTGCGCCAGCAGTTAGCGCCTTAAGAGAAGTGAATTTCGGGCGCTATGCGTGTAGCGCCAGGGCGCAGCGCAGTTTGCGCCTCGCCCCAAATTAAGTTGACCCTTAGCGCCGGCGCAAAGTTTAGCGCCCGCCCGGCTGCGCGCGCAGAAAATGACTTCACATCCTCGTGCAACGCCCTTTGCGCGCCCCGATTCCAAACTTCAGTCGGACCGCCCCATTGTGCGGCTGGCGGCCAGAGCGTTTGTAAAATGGAACGCAACACAGCCGACGCGGGCCCCGGGGAGCGCAAATTAAAGGGCACGCACCCGGCAGTATAAAGGGCAGCCATTTTGCAGCAAACACTCTTGTGCAACGGATTTCTGGACACACAAGGAGGAGAGCTAACTGGTTTCGTGCAGCAATAGCTCAGGTATTTTTGGACTCAGGCCAAAGCGCTGCAAGTGCCCTGTTGGAAATTTGACTGTTTGCCAGCATTTGATGGGGGCTGCATGGGGTGCCAACGCGGAGTTTCAGCGCCATGTGCGTAGGGCTCGCAGACGCGGGGTCAGAGGGGCAGCCCTGGCTAGAGGCAGAGGGGGCAACAGGCGTCGGCAACATAGGCCTTACCCAGTCAGGGTATACCGCCAGCAGCGCTCCTACCTCACCATGAGTGGCGCGCGATGTGTAAGAAGGCTGAGATTCCGAAAAGAGGTGGTTGCAGAGATCTGCCACCTGCTTCGCAGAGATCTGCGTCCAAAGCTCAGGTGCAGGACGTCTCTGTCGGTGGAAGTGAAGGTGATGGTGGCATTGAACTTCTATGCCACCGGCTCCTTCCAATCCGCTGTTGGGGACATAGCTAACATATCCCAGTTCGGCGTGCATCGCTGCATCCGCCAGGTGACCGATGCCCTTTTCAGAAGGAGACGCCAATTCACCTCCATCCCCATGGCCCTGGAGAGCCAGCATCAGCGTGCAGTGGGATTTGCTAGACTCGCGGCCTTCCCCTTGGTGCAGGGCGCCATTGACTGTACGCATGTGGCTTTGCGGGCACCTCTGGAGCATGGCGAGCAGTATCGCAACTGGAAGGGCTACCATTCTCTCAATGTGCAGCTGGTGTGTGACCACAAGCAGCGCATCCTGGCTGTCAATGCCTGCTTTCCAGGCAGCTGCCACGATGCCTTTATCCTGCGGCAGAGTACTGTGCATGACATGTTCGAGGCACAGCCTCCCTCAAGAGGATGGCTACTCGGGGACAAAGGCTATCCTTTGTGTACCTGGCTCATGACCCCGCTCCGCGCGCCCAGGACTGCTGCTGAAGAGGCATACAACGAGAGCCATCAAAGGAGCAGAAACATCATCGAGCAAAATATTGGGGTCCTCAAGCAGCGGTTCCGCTGCCTTGATCGTTCCGGTGGATCTCTGCAGTATTCGCCGCACCGGGTCTCCCAATTTGTCGTAGTTTGCTGCATGCTACACAACCTGGCTCTCCGCAGGATTCAGGCACTGCCACCTGACGTTGGACCACCACCTCAGGAGGAGGAGCAGGAGGAGCAGGAGGAGGAGTACGTTCCCAGGAGGGAGCGACAAGGTCCAAGGGCCGTCCGTCGCCAGCTTATTGAACATAACTTCTAAGCCCCCTGTCAGGGAATGCCTTGTGGCCATGAAGCAAGATGAATGCAGCCGCTCCGCAAGCCCTCAGCCGGCGAAGGCAACAAAGACTAACAAGAACAACCATGGACACTGTCTGAATAAAGATACATTTATATTTGACAAAAATGAAACCCCTTCCCACGTGAATCCCAAAAACAATCAACGGCCCCCACAAAAAGTGCAACAAACGACTCACTCCCACAACCTGGGGAGGAGTAACTCCACATTTGAACAAACCAGGCCTCAACCTCGGCCTTAACACCAAAAACATACCCATAAACAAAACAACCATGGGCAAAATAAAGATGTCCACCGCCATATAAAATGAAAGCTGGCCACACCCTCTACTTAGTGGCCCGCGAGGGCGAGACCTTGTCCAGCCTTTTGGCGCCCCTGCCCGGCCTGCTGCTCCTCCATAAGCTCTGCCCAGTGGCTGCTGCGAGGCTGGGGGGAGGCGCCTGAGGGTCAGATGTCCTTCCGCCAGATGGCCTTGGGGGGCGGCCTACACGGGCTTTGGGCCTCGAGGGGCCGGCTGTTGATTGGCGCACATATGCATGCCCACCATCAGCTCCAGCCGCTTGCCGCTGACGCTCCACTGGGGGAGTGGTGGCAACGGATGGCACAATGTGGGCAAGCTGGCGTATTGGAGGCGCTGGCTGGTGATGTCGCACGCTGGCACTCGCCCGGGCATGCACTGCACGATCCGCACCAATCAGCCGAAGGGCGGATCGCCGTGCTGCTGCAGCGCGGCGGGTGTCCTGGCGATGCCTGGCTGAGGCAGCGCGTGTGGCAGCAGTGAGTGCCCCTGTTGCCCTGGTCTGCGCCCGCATCACATCCGCCACTGACTTGACGGCATCAGCCAGCGACTCCATCGCCGGAGGCATCCGTTCCACTACCTCCATCATCATCCGGCCACTCTCGGCATTTGATGCCCCAAGCTCCCGCACACTGGTCGCCAGCGACTCGATGGCCTCAGGCATCCGTCCCACCACCTGCATGAGCTCTGTGTGGCGGCGGTCCGAATCCTCGGCCAGTTGGTCCAGCTGGCGCACCTCCTCCGAGGTGAAGGTGGTCGGACTGGAGGCGGGACTCTCCCGCTGGGGAGCAGGGCTCCGAGCTCGGCGACCCTTGGCACGTTGCTGGCGCCGAATGTCCGCAGCAACTGCACTCCCCTCCGATCCTTCCCCCCTCTGGGGGGAAGGCCGCGGCCCACCCGCAGCCCTCCTGGGTGGCTGGACGCCACTGGTCCCAGCAGCTGCACTCCCCTCCGAAAGTTGCTCCAGGCTCTCGTCCAGGGAAGACGTGTCCAACACTTCGCCCTCTGCTGCGGGACCTGAGTCCTCCCCTGATGGTCCGGGTTGCTCTTCCTCCTCCTCCTCCTCCTCCTCCTGTTCGGAGGGGCTGTCACTGGCAGCTTCAGGGAGCTCTTCGTCACCAGCTGAAAGCAGGAAGGCACAAGAGTAGCTTCAGAGTGAGGAGAGGGCGTCAGCGAGGGAGTCATGACTGGTGGCATTCAGCACATTGGTGGCACAGTGGCAAAGGAGGTAGCTCGGATGCGCAAGTGCGACGAGAGAGGGCCAAAAGGCGAGGTCCTTACCATTGCCGGGCAGCGGAGGGTCGGCTTCTCCGCACGCTCTGGGCATAATCACGCGGCCTCCCATGAGGCCACTCACGCGCTCCTCCAGGGGAGTGAGCTTCTGGAACTTGGCGCGGCCTCCCCCGGTGATGTCGCGGCGCTTGCGATTATTCGCAAGTTTAGCCTGCAAGAGAAAGGACGGGCTCTAAGTACGGTGTGTAGCCATGACGTAGTGTGCACTGCCTCCCATGGTGGAATAGCTTGGCCAGAGTGTAGCCCTGATCTAGTGTGCACTGCCTCTCATGGTGGAATAGCTTGGCCAGAGTGTAGCCCTGATCTAGTGTGCACTGCCTCTCATGGTGGAATAGCTTGGCCAGCGTGTAGCCCTGATCTAGTGTGCACTGCCTCTCATGGTGGAATAGCTTGGCCAGAGTGTAGCCCTGATCTAGTGTGCACTGCCTCTCATGGTGGAATAGCTTGGCCAGTGTGTAAAGTGCAGAATGTGCAATTGATGCTCATGACTGTCCCAAAGCTGCTGGCTGAGGGCTGCCCATTAGGCCTTTCAGGTCCCTTTGCCCATCATGTCAGGTGTACATGCAAGAATGAGGAGGAGAGTGGAAAGGGTACTCACCCTGACAATCCTGGTCAGGTCACTGTATTTCTTCCGACATTGCACCTTGTCCCTGGGGGCATCGCCGTAGGACGACACCCTGGTGGCGATCTCCCTCCAGGCTTTGGTGTCGACGCGGTGGGTGGGATTCCTGCCATTGTCTGGGAACAAGATCCTGCGCCTCTTCTCCAATGCTGACAGCATGATATCCAGATCACGCTCTGAGAAGCGCAGGGCACGCTCACGGGCCTTATCAAGCGTTGCCATGGCTCCTTGGGCTCAGCAGCAGTGTTGAGGCCTAGTTTGAAAGCTGCAGCGTGCAGGGCGTGGCAGCAGACCAAATCGTCCCTTCCCCCTTTAAGAGCTGGCCGGCGCCACGGGGTCTGCTGTCAATCAAAAAATGACCGCACCCGCGCTGCACCCCGCCTCGGCGCTATCCCTCTGCACCGCCGGCTTAGCGCCTAAAGATAGTCGTGTAACGCCTCTTTTAGCGCTCCAGCAACCTCTTAGGGCGAAGCAACTGAATTTCGGCGAAGGGGGCGCAACTTTGGGGCGGGCGCTAAAGTCGGGCGGGCGATAACGTTAGCGCCCCAAAACTGGCAAAACTGAATTTCTAGGCCAAAGGCCTGTACCAGTGCAATCGGCTAGTTTTCGGAGTAGCATCAGCTCCAGCTATCTGGCAAAGAGCTATGGAGCAAGTACTGCAAGGGATTCCGGGGACTCAATGCTACCTAGACGACATCCTTGTAACAGGAGAAAATGACAACGAGCACCTTGCCAATTTGGAGCAGGTGCTCACGAGGCTGAGAGAACGGGGCCTACGAGCAAATCGCCCCAAGTGCGAATTTTTCCAGAAACAAATATCATATTGTGGCCATGTCATTAACGAAGAAGGGTTGCATAAATCACCTGAAAAAATTGAAGCGGTCGTAAAAGCCCCAGCGCCTGAAAATGTCTCACAATTAAGGTCGTTCCTGGGATTAATAAATTACTATCATAAATTTTTACCGAACTTGTCAACGGTTCTGCACCCTCTTAACACACTGCTACAAACGGGAGTAATTTGGAAATGGAGCGAAGACTATAAACGTGCCTTCCATAAATGCAAAGGCTTGATCACGTCCAAGGAAGTGTTGGCTCATTACAACCCATCACTGCCAATCAGGCTGGCATGCGATGCATCCCCTTACGGCGTGGGAGCGGTATTATCGCATACATTCCCTGATGGCTCGGAGCGGCCGATAGCTTTTGCGTCACGCTCATTGAACTCAGCTGAGCGTAACTATGCCCAGATCGACAGGGAGGCACTCAGCCTGGTGTGGGGGGTGAAGAAATTCAACCATTACCTACACGGACAAAAATTTACCTTGTTGACTGACCATCAACCCCTCGTCTCCATATTCAACCCTAAAAAGTGCGTTCCCATTATGACAGCGCAAAGGCTACAGAGGTGGTCCCTTTTCCTAGGGGCACACCAATATGACATAGAATACAAAGGAACAAAACAGCATGGGAATGCTGACGGTTTATCACGCCTACCGTTGCTAACGGTAGAAGAGGCACCTACAGTGGACCCAGTGGAGATGTTCCACTCGACCATAGTTGAATGTCTACCAGTGACAAATTCTACCATTGAAAAGGAAACGAGAAATGACCCGACTCTCTCATGAGTCTACGATTTAGCGGTGAAGGGATGGCCAGCACATGGCGAACCACTGTTGCCAGCATTCTCGCAAAGAAGAGAACAGCTGTCAGTGTGCCGAGGAACCTTGATGTGTGGATCCAGAGTGGTGATTCCACCCAAACTCCAAGATAAAGTGCTAAAGGAGCTTCACGAGGGGCATCTGGGTGGAGTGAAAATGAAGAACTTAGCCAGAGCGTTTGTGTGGTGGCCAGGTATCGATGGAGACATCGAAGAAATGACCAAGAGCTGTCTAGGATGCCAGAAGGTCCAAAACGCCCCACCACAAGCCCCTTTACATCCATGGGAGTGGCCCTCATCTCCCTGGCAAAGGGTACATATCGACTTTGCTGGTCCATTTATGGACTCAATGTTCTTAATCGCGGTTGATGCACACTCCAAGTGGCCGGAGGTAATAAAGATGTCCTCCACCACCGCGGAAAAAACCATCACAGTATTAAGGACCATATTCACCAGGAATGGGCTGCCTGAACAGATCTGTTCTGATAATGGACCGCAATTTGTATCCGAAGAATTCAGGAAGTTCTTAAAAAACAATGGGGTTAAGCACTACACGTCCGCCCCATACCATCCCGCCACCAATGGATTAGCTGAAAGGTTTGTCCAGACCTTCAAGAAGGCCATAAAGGCCATGGGTAATGAAGACATAAATCTACAACATAAGGTAGATAACTTCTTGTTTGCATACAGGAATGCAACACGTGGTTACAAACCAAACCCCCGCCATGATGTTTTTCAATAGAAGACTAAGATGCCGGCTGGATTTGATCAAGCCAAACATCAGAAGGGACGTAGAGAACCGGCAATTTCAAGGCATGAATGAAAGGCCAACTAGAACCTTCCAGATAGGTCACCAAGTTTTGGCCCGGGACTACCCTACCGAGAAATGGCAGCCTGGAACTATTTGCACATGACTAGGACCACTGATGTATACCGTGGACATTGGAGAAAGCATAATAAGGCGCCATGCTGACCAGATCATAGAGTCATCCAAAAAGGGACAACCTACACCACAACTCTATACGCCTAATGATGAAGCAGAGATACCCATAGTATCTACCCCCGATCCGGTGATACTGGAACCAGATGAACCCGACACTGGCATTCAAGCCGAATCAACCTTGCCAAAAGAACCTACTACACCACCGAAACCTACTACACCACCGAGGCGTTATCCGGACCGAGTCAGGAAGCCTCCAGAGAGACTGAATTTGTAATTAATTAACTTCAGCAAATGTGTAGATTATTGTTCTTGTAAAAATGTTAATTAATGATTACTTAAAATATTATGTACTATTTATCTAAAAGGGGAGGAATTGTGGTGTATGTACCTTTAAGAGGAACTATGTTTTTTTGAAGCCCCTGTGTACTGTAGTACCGGTAGTGACCACTCGGGTATATAAGCCTGTATAGCGTCTTGTATAGTTTAGTTCACCTCCAGACTTTGTTCAGTAAACACTTGTTGAATCAACTCCTGCTTCCGGGTCTTCATTAACATACGGATACAACAGTACTCACCCTGACAACCCGAGTGAGGTCGTTGAACTTCTTCCTGCATTGCGTTGTTGTCCTAGGGACCATGCTGCTGGAGGTCACTCTGTGTGCCACCTCCCTCCAAGCTTTTCTATATTCGCTGGGCAGCGGCCTCCTGCCACTGTCAGGAAAGAGAATAGGTTGCCTGCGCTCCACTGCGCCAACCAGAACCTTCAGGGCCCCCTCACTGAAGCGCTGCGCTTGCTCCCTGGCCTTCTCCATGGTCATAGGCGTAACAATGTCGCAGCAGGTCAGTCCAGGCCTAGAATCAGGGCTCCAATGTGCAGGGCGTGGCTGCAAGCCAAATCGACCCTCCCCCTTTAAGTGCTGACCGGCGCCAGCGTGTCTGCCTGCAATCGTTAACTCGCCGCACCTGCGCTGCGCCCGCCCTCGGTGGTTGCGCCTCGGCTCGCCGGCTTAGCGCCTTAGGATAGTCATGCACCGCCTGCTTTAGTGCAGCAGCAACATCTTGGGGCGATGCAACTCAATTTCGGTGAAGGTGGCGCTAAGTTGTGCCGGGCGCTAAATTTAGCGCACGCTCGACTGTAGTGCCCCAAACGTGGTGATACTGAATTTCTAGGCTTAAGTTTTTCACAGCATCCAGAGGATGTGTGTGTGTGTGTGTGTGTGGGGGGGGGGGGCGGGGGCGGTGGAGGGGACAGGGGGAGGGCAATGCAGAAGAGATGTGTATTAAAGCTGGATGGATCAGTGTATGGAATGTTGCTACTGGATGTCAGTTTGAGCTGAGGCAATTACAGTAGATTGACTCATTGACCCTGATGTTAATTCGGAGGCGCGTTGGGAGCAGGGGCGGTTCCGATATCGCTTTGGGCACCCGGAAGGAATTTCAGCACGTCTGTCTGTGACATTTTAATGCAGCCCCTCATTAGAATTTTACTTCCAGGTTTGACGTCGATTGCACGGTAGTGGGTGCGATGAGAACCCACATGAGGTGATCTCAACTCCAGTATTTAAAGGGCCAATCCGAAGATGGAATTTGGAGGAGTTTGGAGTTGGAAGCAAGAGAGGAAGAACTGTGAGGATGGATTCAGGACAGTCATAGGTTGTGCCCCGCTTTAATGATGCCTCCCTTGATGTGCTGCTGGGGGCTGTGAAGAGCTGGAGAGAGATACTGTTCCCCAGCAATGGGAGGAAGAAACCTGCTGCTGCCACAAAGAAGGTGTGGCTGGAGTTGCTCCAGGAGGTCTGCAGCACCATGCTCTTGGATTCAGTGCAGAAAACACTTTAATGACCTAACCAGGTCAGGAAAGCTGAATACAGTGGCACATTCACCTACATCCTGCTGTGCGCATCACCCCACACCCTCACTCTGCCTTGTCAAGCCTACTCCATCACATCACTCCTCACATCCATTTACCTTGCAAGCGCACCCATACTTCTATTTCTATGCACATCCTCACACCCCCATCTATCCATTCACCACTGCCACTCATCCTTATGCAATTTTATGCCTCTCCCTGCTAGTCACCCTCACCAAATGCACTGCATCCATCAGGTGAACACATGTGATTACAGTCACTCATAGGTCTGTCCTTTCCCCCATTGCAGAAGAGAGCACAGAACACTAGGGAGAGGGAGAAAACTGGAGGTGGGCCTCCACAGATTTCCCAGCTCACAAATGCAGAGGGGGAGGCGCTGGAGATCAGTGGTGTTTCGGCATCCCTGGCTATCAGAGATGGGGAATTGGAGACCTCCCAGCCACCCGGTGACACAATTAAATAGCAGCGATGCACTTGTCATACAACACTCAGTCATGTTGACTTGATTTCAACAGTGAGTGAAATATGATCATAATAATAATAATAATGATAATAAGTTGCAACATCCTTATCTTGCCAATTCAAATTCATATTGTTTCATTGCGCCAGGGCCTTCATGTGTGCAGCAGGAGTCTGTAGTGTATGTACCTTTAAGGGGAGAACTACTTTTTACAGCTCCTGTACACTGTAGTACCGGCAGTGACCACACCTGTATATAAACCCTGAGTAGGGATCTGTACTGTCAGTTTTAGAGTAACCCTCATCCAGTAAACACCTGTTGATTGTTCCTCTGCAGTCTCTGTCGATTTATTGAAGGACACCATACATCAAGATTCACGGATTTAACATTGGCGATGAGTGGATTCAAACCTACCTGCAACTCTGCATCACCTCCCAGGGATTCGCTCCTGGAGAGCAGTGAAAGGGGAAGGCCGTGTCCAGAAGTGCGGGCATCGACCATCCAGAGAGGAGTTGAGCATCGCAGAGGAGGTTGTGGAGAGCTGGGCTTGGTTCTCCAGTCGCGACGATCCAGCGCAGCGGGCTGGCAGCAGGTACGGCGCAGACCCTTCCCGGACAGCGGCGGCTGGAGCCGACCAACGGCACAGAAAAAGGCCGAGCAGCGTTGACGAGGTAAGAGAGAGGGTAAAGCGCACAGGGCGCAGCCGGGGTTGAAGACCGAGCGGCGTCAACGAGAGAGGGTAAAGCGCACAGGTCGCAGCCGGGGTTGAAGACCGAGCGGCGTCGACGGAAAAAAAAGAGAGAGGGTAAAGCGCACAGGGCGCAGCCGGGGTTCTGGACCGAGCGGCATCAACGAGAGAGGCGTGTAGGAAAATGCGCAGAGCGCGGCTGGTGCTCAAGGGCTGAGCAGCGTCTGCGGGGGAAGAAAGGAAAGCGCGGGAGACGCCATTTGGGCCGCAGCGGAGAAGAAGGGAGAGCGCGGGAGACGCCATTTTGAGCCACAGTGGAGAAGAAGGGAGAGCGCGGGAGACGCCATTTTTAGCCAGTCTAACCACACCCAGGGATGCCGAAGAGTGGCAGTGCCACAGCGTTCGACACTGAAGTCGAAGATCGGGCGACATATGTAGAACACATAGAAGTGTACTGCAAGGCGAATGAAGTGCCAGATGCCAGGAAAGCACTGGTATTGTTGAATTCCATGAGTGCAAAAACGTATGGCTTACTACGAAACCTAGTAACCCCAGAGAAGCCAGTGGAAAAGGATTTTGAAAGCATAGTGGCAATCCTACAGGACCACTTAAACCCCACACCGCTGCTGATAGCAGAAAGATTTAAGTTTCACAAAACGAACCAGCATAAAGACGAAAGTAATGCTGGGCATTTAACGGAACTGCGCAAGCTATCGAAACACTGCCAGTTTGGAACGGGACTAGCAGATACTTTAAGGGACAAGTTTGTGTGTGGGCTTCAAAGTGAAGGAATCCAGAAACGGCTTCTATCAGAAAAGGATCTTACGCTGGACAAGGCTTTCAGCATGGCAGTATCACACGAAGCAGCCGCACGGGGCACTGCAGAGATACAACGGAGACCGCAAGAATATGGCACAAATGAAATGTCATATGGAGCAGTGAAGTGTTATCGCTGCGGCAGAACAACACACAACCATAAGGATTGTTGGTTCAAGGACCAAGTGTGCAGACAGTGTGGAAAAGTAGGACACATAGCAAGAGTCTGCAGGTCAGGAAAGAAAACCAGAAGCAAGAAATCTCCACAGGAGAAGTACAAAAAGGTACATAAGGTGACGGAGAGTAGTTCAGAAGAACAGAAAAGTGATACAGACTCCGGAAGCAAGGAGCTGGGTTGTCTGAAACTACATAATGTAATCAAAATGGAGGATCACCAAACTATCTGGGTCACGCTCAAGATAGACGGACTCCAAGTGAAAATGGAATTGGACACAGGATCAGCCCTAACAGTCATAAACCGAAGGGACTACAAGCGGCTATTCTCACATATACCCTTGAGAGATACAGAGATTGTCTTGAAGACGTACACGGGGCAAAAAGTCTACCCCAAAGGAAAAATAAGGGTGAACGTGATATACAACGGCAAGGAAACACAAAAAATTGACCTATATGTATTGTCAGATGGAGGACCACCACTACTAGGACGTGAATGGATCCGGAAGATACAATTAGATTGGCATGCCATACAAGCACTGACGGTAGATGCCAAAAAGGATGATGACGTCACACCTGGACGACTGTCAAAAATGCTAACTGATGCACAAGAAGTGTTCCAGGAGGGACTCGGAACACTAAAAGGCATAAGAGCGACGATCAAAATAGAGGAAAATGCAAGCCCAAAGTTTTTTAAGGCCAGACCGGTGTCTTATGCGATCCGCCCAGCCGTCGTAGCAGAGCTGGAAGGTTTGGAATGTTCTGGAGTACTGTCCAAAGTGGACTGGAATGAGTGGGCTACACCCATCATTCCTGTAATGAAGAGGTCGTTGAGTAATACGCCTGGGGAACCAAAGAAGGTTCGCATCTGTGGGGACTTTAAGGTGACAGTGAACCCAGTCCTTCACACGGTACAATATCCGCTTCCGCGGATTGAAGATATTTTCGCCTCACTATCTGGAGGAAAACACTTCACTAAGATTGATCTGGCCCAGGCGTACCTGCAAATGTAGGTAGAAGAAGCCTCGAAACAGTACCTCACGATCAACACTCACAAAGGTATCTACCAATACAGCCGGCTGGTGTTCAGGGTAGCATCAGCTCTGGCTATTTGGCAAAGGGCAATGGATCAAGTCCTGCAAGGGATTCAAGGGACCCAGTGTTATTTGGATGACATCCTGGTCACGGGCGAAAATGACAGTGATCACCTCGCCAACCTGGAGCAGGTGCTCACTAGATTGAAGGAATATGGGCTCCGAGCTAATCGCCACAAATGCGAGTTTTTCCAGAAGCAGATCTCGTATTGTGGCCACGTTATTGATGAAGAGGGGTTACATAAGTCCCCTGAAAAGATTGAGGCAGTAGTCAAGGCTCCAGCACCGGAAAATGTGTCACAACTGAGGTCGTTCCTCGGGCTGGTGAACTACTACCATAAGTTCTTGTCGAATTTGTCTACACTACTACACCCACTGAACACCCTACTGCAAAGATGCAAACCCTCCCACAGTCCAAAGATGTGCGGGTTAGGTTGATTGGCCATGATAAAAATTGGCCCTTAGTGTTAGGGGGGATTAAATACGTGGGGTTATGGGGTTACGGGGATAGGGCTTGGGTGGGATGGCTGTCGGTGTAGGGACCGGGTGCTAGGGTTTGGATGATCAGCCATGATCTCGTTGAATGGCGGAGCAGGCTCGAAGGGCCAAATGGCCTACTCCTGCTCCTATCTTCTATGTTTCTATGTTAAACGGGGGTACCATGGAAGTGGAATGATGAATGTAAACGAGCTTTCCAGAAGTGCAAAGAATTGATCACATCAAAAGAGGTGTTGGCTCATTTCAACCCAGCACTACCAATTCGGTTGGCGTGTGATGCATCACCCTATGGTATTGGAGCGGTGCTGTCGCACAAATTCCCGGACGGCTTGGAGAGGCCAGTAGCCTTTGCGTCTCAGTCACTAACCTCAGCCGAGCGTAACTACGCCCAGATTGACAGGGAGGCCCTCAGCCTAGTGTGGGGAGTGAAAAAGCTCAACCACTATCTGCACGGGCAGAAGCTCACCTTGCTGACTGACCACCAACCACATGTCTCCATCTTTAATCCAAAGAAGGGCGTTCCGGTGATGACTGCGCAATGGCTACAAAGATGGTCCCTTTTTCTAGGGGTGAACCAATATGAAATAGAGTATAAGGGCACGAAACAGCATGGAAACGCTGATGGGCTATCACGCCTGCCACTGCCGACTGTGGAGGAAGCACCAGCAGTGGACCCTGTCGAAATATTTTATTCGACTATAATTGAACGCTTGCCAGTAACTAACGTATAGAGGAGAGCCGAAATGACCCGACACTGTCTCGGGTATATAATTTGACGGTGAGGGGATGGCCAACACATGGCGACTCATTGTTGCCAGCATTCTCATCCAGAAGAGAACAGCTGTCATTATGCCAGGGGACCTTGATGTGTGGATCCTGAGTGGTAATTCCACCCAAGTTAAGGGAGAGAGTGCTCAATGAGCTTCACGAAGGCCATCTGGGAGGGGTGAAAATGAAAAGCCTTGCTAGGGCTTATGTGTGCTGGCCAGGGATCGATCAGCAAATCGAGGACCTGACAAAGAGCTGCTCAGGATGCCAGAAGGTCCAAAATGCACCACCACATGCCCCTCTACACCCATGGGAGTGGCCCTCCTCTCCATGGCAACGGGTGCATATTGATTTTGCTGGTCCATTCATGGACTCAATGTTCTTAATAGCCATGGATGCGCACTCGAAATGGCCTGAGGTGATCAAAATGTCCTCCACCACCACGGAGAAAACGATTGCAGTCCTACAGACCATATTTGCCAGGAACGGCTTGCCAGAGCAGATTTGCTCTGATAACGGACCACAGTTTGTGTCCGAAGAGTTGCGGAAATTTATGAGAAGGAATGGGGTAAGGCATTACACATCCACCCCGTATCATCCAGCCACAAATGGATTGGCTGAGAAGTTTGTACAAACCTTTAAAAAGGCAGTAAGGGCTGTGTGCGATGACGCCATTCCACTGCAGCATAAGGTGGACAATTTCCTGTTAGCCGACAGAAATGCGACACATGCAGTTACCAACCAGACCCCGGCCATGATGTTCTTTAACCGAAGGCTGAGATTTCATCTGGATTTGCTCAGACCAAATATACGAAGAAATGTTGAGAATGAGCAATTCCAGCACATCAATGAGAAGCCGACAAGGAGCTTCAATGTAGGGCAACCAGTCTTGGCCCGCGACTACCGAACAGAGAAATGGCAACCAGGAACGATATGCACACGGCAGGGGCCACTGATGTACACAGTGGATGTTGGGGAGAACATTGTGACACGCCATGTCGACCAGATCCTAGCGTCACAGGAACGAGTCAACCCCATCTCTCGCGTACCTGGTGATGAACCCGACATACAGGTAGCATCTACCCCAGAAACAGTAGCATCGGAAGCTGATGAACCAACCGACGACAGGGGGGCAGAATCGCCTCCGCACCAAGAGCAAGACACTCAGGAAAGGCGCTATCCAGAAAGGATCAGGAAGCCGCCCCAAAGACTGAATTTATAAATAGACTATTTTCAGTGAATGCTGCATGTTAAAAGTGTTAATTGTTAAATGAATGTTATGGTTCTGTTAATCTAAAAGGGGAGGAATTGTAGTGTATGTACCTTTAAGGGGAGAACTACTTTTTACAGCTCCTGTATACTGTAGTACCAGCAGTGACCACACCTGTATATAAACCCTGAGTTGGGATCTGTACTGTTAGTTTTAGAGTAACCCTCATCCAGTAAACACCTGTTGATTGTTCCTCTGCAGTCTCTGTCGATTTATTGAAGGACACCATACATCAAGATTCACGGATTTAACAGAGTCTATGTACCTCGCGGCGATGAATCCTCAGAGGAGCTGATTCCTTCTGAGGGTGGACTGTCACAAGACTCATGCATACCATGCACCAGATCAGATACTTGCACTTTGACGGGATCCATAAGAAAGATAGTTGGGTTTTCACTTGGTGACTCATACTTCATAAGTGAGCAAGAGTAGATGATGGTGTGGAGTGTCTGCATCGGAGGGCACAGCCCCCTCCAAGTTCTGCTCAGCTGGACACGTGCTGTATCTCGAGGGCCGTCGATGAAAATTATAATCATTGAGGAGCAGCAGAGAATGTGCGAAGCATTGACAGGCCTTCCAAGCACATTGACCATGCTTGCAGAGAGAATGGAGTAGACCCCTCAAGCATGAGTGGGTTGATGCCGCAGGACATTTCAATGATGTCTTCTTGCATGGATAGGGTGGCCAACTCTGTGGAATATCAACATGGCAATCAAATGAGTCCATTCACGCTTTGACCATGGCCGTGCAGACTCTGGGCGTCAACATGTCTTCCGCCTTAAATAGGATGAGAGATATCTTAGCCTTGGCCTCACAGCGTCACACTGATCTGCACCAAAATGCTCTCCAGCAGAGTGGTAGCGGTGAATTGTGGCTGGTCCATGAGAGGGATGATGGCCAAAGGGGACATGGAAGTGGGAATTCCACCCAAAGCGCTGCCACTTCTTACTCGTTCCGCACCTCCCCTCCCCCACCGCAGTCAGTACCTGACATGCTGCCTCGTGTCCCGATGGCCGAGTCTGCACCTGAACAGGTGCAGGTGGGGCAGCCTTTGGCGGGGCCCTCACGGGCTCCAACACCCAGAGGTTATTGGCAAAGAGCATCTCAGTAGTCAGAGCAGGGAGCTGAGCAGCCTGTGTCTACCTCTGCTGAAACCACAGGGGTTGCACCACATAGGAGTGGTAGGAAAAGGTCGAGTAAGGCTTTGTAGTTGCACAAGAAAACGCACATGGGTGTTTGAGAAAATGTTACGTTGTAATGTTTCTGTTATTTTAGTAGAATCACATAAATGTTATTATTTTGCACCACTTTCCAATCTTGCTCATTCCTGATTGCTGGGTGGCAAGCAATGTTTATGTTTAGCTGTGCGTCCGCACAGCTGTCTGAGGCTCCAGTGCAGGCCACGTGCCGGTTTATCAACGGAAAAACTGCACATGTGTGGAAATTGGAATGGGCCGTGCAGCCTCTTAAAGGGGCCGTGCACCCCACAAAAAAATTATAGGGAACATTGGTGGCAAGTCGGCTTTTAACTTGTTTGATGATGAATGAATTGATGGGGACCAATGCGGGGGGTGGGGGCGGGGAAATTGCAAGGGGTTGTTGGTTGTTTGCAGGGCTGCTTTGTGTCAGTGGCATTCAGCAGGAAGAGTGGCCGGTGCATGTGCTTCTGACATTGGTCCACTGGTGCAACCTAAGTGAACCTTGCATTAATAAGGGCATAAAAACAGAAAATACTGGAAAAACTCAGCAGGTCAGGCAGCCTCTGTAGAGAGAGAAAGAAAGTTAACATTTGAGGTCAATGACCTTTCAACAGCATGTCTGTTTTTATTTCTGATTTCCAGCATCCACTGTATTTTGCCTGTTTATTAATAAGGGCATCCCTGGCAGCAATGTGTGCAGCTGGTGCTGCATTGCCCCTCATCACCTTGCTCCTTCTCGTCCTCCTCCTTGGAATTGTCCGCAGACCATGTGCGCTCTGCACCTTGTTCCTCCTGCAGCTCCAAACCTCACTGCTGCGCGATGTTGTGCAGAGTGCAGCACACCACGATCATTCTGGGCACCCAGGCAGGTACTGAAGGGTACCTCCAGATCTGTAGATGCACCTGAATCGCATCTTCAGCATGCTGATTGTTGAATCCATGAATCTTAAGGTATGGTGTTCTTCAATAAATAGACGGAGACTGCAGATCAACAATCAACAGGTGTTTACTGGATGAGGGTAGTCTAAAAACTAACAGTACAGATCCCTGCTCAGGGCTTATATACAGGTGTGGTCACTGCCGGTACTACAGTATACAGGAGCTGTAAAAGTAGTTCTCTCTTAAAGGTACATACACTACAATTCCTCCCCTTTTAGATTAGCAGTACCATAACATTCAAATAACAGTTAACACTTTTAACATGCACATTAACTGAAATAGTCCATTTATAGATTCAGTCTTTGGGGCGGCTTCCTGATCCTTTCTGGATAGCTCCTTTCCTGAGTGTCTTGTTCTTGGTGCGGAGGCGATTCTGGCCCCCTGTTGTCGGTTAGTTCATCAGTTTCCGATGCGACTGTTTCTGGGGTATGTTGGGTTCATCACCAGGTACGCTAGACATGGGGTTGACTCGTTCCTGTGTTGCTAGAATCTGGTCAACATGGCGTCTCACAATGTTCTCCCCAACATCCACTGTGTACATTAGTGGCCCCTGCCGTGTGCATATCGTCCCTGGTTGCCATTTCTCTGTTCGGTAGTCGCGGGCCAAGACTGGTTGTCCTACATTAAAGCTCCTTGTCGGCTTCTCATTGATGTGCTGGAATTGCTTATTTTCAACATTTCTTCGTAATTTGGTCTGAGCAAATCCAAACGAGATCTCAACCTTCGGTTAAAGAACATCATGGCCGGGGTCTGGTTGGTAACTGCATGTGTCGCATTTCTGTAGGCTAACAGGAAATTGTCCACCTTATGCTGCAGTGGAATGTCGTCATCGCACATGGCCCTTACTGCCTTTTTAAAGGTTTGTACGAACCTCTCAGCCAATCCATTTGTGGCTGGATGATACGGGGCGGATGTGTAATGCCTTACCCCATTCCTTCTCATAAATTTCCAAAACACTTCGGACACAAACTGTGGTCCGTTATCAGAGCAAATCTGCTCTGGCAAGCCGTTCCTGGCAAATATGGTCCGTAGGACTGCAATCGTTTTCCCCGTAGTGGTGGAGGACATTTTGATCACCTCAGGCCATTTCGAGTGTGCATCCACTGCTATTAAGAACATTGAGTCCATGAATGGACCAGCAAAATCAATATGCACCCATTGCCATGGAGAGGAGGGCCACTCCCATGGGTGTAGAGGGGCATGTGGTGGTGCATTTTGGACCTTCTGGCATCCTGAGCAGCTCTTTGTTAGGTCCTCGATTTGTTGATCGATTCCCGGCCACCACACATAAGCCCTAGCGAGGCTTTTCATTTTCACCCCTCCCAGATGGCCTTCGTGAAGCTCATTGAGCACTCTCTCCCTTAACTTGGGTGGAATTACCACTCGGGATCCACACACCAAGGTCCCCTGGCATACTGACAGCTGTTCTCTTCTGGATAAGAATGCTGGCAACAGTGAGTTGCCATGTGTTGGCCATCCCTTCAACGTCAAATCATATACCCGAGACAGTGTCGGGTCATTTCGGGTCTCCTTCTCTATATCCGCGTTAGTTATTGGCAAGCGTTCAATTATAGACGAATAAAATATTTTGACAGGGTCCACTGCTGGTGCTTCCTCCGCAGTAGGCAATGGCAGGCGTGATAGCCCATCAGCGTTTCCATGCTGTTTCGTGCCCTTATACTCTATTTCATATTGGTTCGCCCCTAGAAAAAGGGACCATCTTTGTAGCCGTTGCGCAGTCATCACCAGAACACCCTTCTTTGGATTAACGATGGAGACAAGTGGTTGGTGGTCAGTCAGCAAGGTGAACTTCTGCCCATGCAGATAGTGGTTGAACTTTTTCACTCCCCATACTAGGCTGAGGGCCTCCCTGTCAATCTGGGCGTAGTTGCGCTCGGCTGAGGTTAGTGACCGAGACGCAAAGGCTAATGGCCTCTCCAACCCATCTGGGAATTTGTGCGACAGCACCGCTCCAATACCATAGGGTGATGCATCACATGCCAGCCGAATTGGTAGTGCTGGGTTGAAATGAGCCAACACCTCTTTTGATGTGATCAATTCTTTGCACTTCTGGAAAGCTCGTTTACATTCGTCATTCCACTTCCATGGTACCCCCGTTTGCAGTAGGGTGTTCAGTGGGTGTAATACTGTAGACAAATTTGGTAAGAACTTATGGTAGTAGTTCACCAGCCCGAGGAACGACCTCAGTTGTGACACATTTTCCGGTGCTGGAGCCTTGACTACTGCCTCAATCTTTTCAGGGGACTTATGTAACCCCTCTTCATCAATAACGTGGCCACAATACGAGATCTGCTTCTGGAAAAACTCACATTTGTGGCGATTAGCTCAGAGCCCATCTTCCTTTAATCTAGTGAGCACCTGCTCCAGGTTGGCGAGGTGATCACTGTCATTTTCGCCCGTGACCAGGATGTCGTCCAAATAACACTGGGTCCCTGGATTCCCTTGCAGGACTTGATCCATTGCCCTTTGCCAAATAGCCAGAGCTGATGCTACCCCGAACACCAGCCGGTTGTATTGGTACAGACCTTTGTGAGTGTTGATCGTGAGGTACTGTTTCGAGGCTTCTTCTACCTCCATTTGCAGGTACGCCTGGGCCAGATCAATCTTAGTGAAGTGTTTTCCTCCAGATAGCGAGGCGAAAATATCTTCAATCCGCGGAAGCGGATAGTATACCGTGTGAAGGACTGGGTTCACTGTCACCTTAAAGTCCCCACAGATGCGAACCTTCTTTGGTTCCCCAGGCGTATTACTCAACGACCTCTTCATTACAGGAACGATGGGTGTAGCCCACTCGCTCCAGTCCACTTTGGACAGTACTCCTGAACGTTCCAAACCTTCCAGCTCTGCTTCGACGGCTGGGCGGATCGCATAAGGCACCGGTCTGGCCTTAAAAAACTTTGGGCTTGCGCTTTCCTCTATTTTAATCATCGCTGTTATGCCTTTTAGTGTTCCGAGTCCCTCCTGGAACACTTCTTGTGCGTCCGTTAGCATTTTTGACAGTCACCCAGGTGTGACGTCGTCATCCTTTTTGGCCTCTACCATCAGTGCCTGTATGGAATGCCAATCTAACTGTATCTTCCAGATCCATTCACGTCGTAATAGTTGTGGTCCTCCATCTGGCAATATATATAGGTCCATTTTTGGTGTTTCCTCGCCGTTGTATATCACGTTCACCCTTATTTTTCCTTTGGGGTAGACTTTTTGCCCCGTGTACGTCTTCAAGACAATCTCTGTATCTCTCAAGGGTATATGTGAGAATAGCCGCTTGTAGTCCCTTCGGCTTATGACTGTTAGGGCTGATCCTGTGTCCAATTCCATTTTCCCTTGGACTCCATCTATCTTGAGCGTGACCCAGATAGTCTGGTGATCCTCCATTTTGATTACATTATGTAGTTTCAGACAACCCAGCTCCTTGCTTCCGGAGTCTGTATCACTTTTCTGTTCGTCTGAACTACTCTCCGTCACCTTATGTACCTTTTTGTACTTCTCCTGTGGAGATTTCTTGCTGCTGGTTTTCTTCCCCGACCTGCAGACTCTTGCTATGCGTCCTGCTTTTCCACACTATCTGCACACTTGGTCCTTGAACCAACAATCCTTCTGGTCGTGTGTTGTTCTGCCGCAGCGATATCACTTCCCTGCCCCATATGACATTTCATTGGTGCCATATTCTTGCGGTCACCGTTGTATCTCTGCCGCACCCCATGCGGCTGCTTCATGTGTTACTGCCATGCTGAAAGCCTTGTCCAGCGTAAGATCCTTTTCTGATAGAAGCCGTTTCTGGGTTCCTTCACTTTGAAGCCCACACACAAACTTGTCCCTTAGCGTATCTGCTAGTCCCATTCCAAACTGGCAGTGTTTCGATAGCTTGCGCAGTTCCGTTAAATACTCAGCATTACTTTCGTCTTTATGCTGGTTCCTTTTGTGAAACTTAAATCTTTCTGCTCTCAGCAGCGGTGTGAGGTTTAAGTGGTCCTGTAGGATTTCCACTATGCTTTCGAAATCCTTATCCACTGGCTTCTCTGGGGTTATTAGGTTTTGCAGTAAGCCATACGTTTTTGCACCCATGGAATTCAACAAAACCAGTGCTTTCCTGGCATCTGGCACTTCATTCGCCTTGCAGTACACCTCAATGCGTTCCACATATGTCGCCCAATCTTCGACTTCATTGTCGAACGCTGTGACACTGCCACTCTTCGGCATCCCTGGGTGTGGTTAGACTGGCTAAAAATGGTGTCTCCCGCGCTCTCCCTTCTTCTCCGCTGGCTCAAAATGGTGTCTCCCGCGCTTCCCTTTCTTCCCGCGCTCGCCCTTCTTCTCCGCTGCAGTTTCAAAAATGGTGTCTCCCGCGCTCTCCCTTCTTCTCCGTGGCTCAAATGGCGTCTCCCGCGCTTCCTTTCTTCCCCCGTGGACGCTGCTCAGCCCTTGAGCCCTGGCTGTGCTCTGCGCGTTCTCCTGTGCGCCTCTCTCGTTGCCGCCGCTCGGTCCTGAACCCTGGCTGTGCTTTACCCTCTCTCTCTTTTTGTTTTCCGTCGACGCCACTCGGCCTTCAACCCCCGGCTGCGCCCTGTGCGCTTTACCCTCTCTCTTACCCCGTCGACGCTGCTCGGCCTTTTCTGTGCCGTCGGTCGGCTCCAGCCGCCGCTGTTCGGGAAGGGTCTGTGCTGTACCTGTTGCCAGCCTGTTGCTGGATCGTCGTGACTGGAGAACCAAGCCCAGCTCTCAACAGCCTCCCCTGCGATGCTCACTCTCTGCTGGATGACTGGGCGGTTGCTCGTGGTCGACGCCTGTGCTTCTGGCCCCGACTTTCTTCCACTGTCCTTCAGGAGCGAATCCCTGGGAGGAAATGCAGAGTTGCAGGTAGGTTCGAATCAACCTCGTCGCCACTGTTGAATCCGTGAATCTTAAGGTATGGTGTTCTTCAATAAATAGACGGAGACTGCAGATCAACAATCAACAGGTGTTTACTGGATGAGGGTAGTCTAAAATCTAACAGTACAGATCCCTGCTCAGGGCTTATATACAGGTGTGGTCACTGCCGGTACTACAGTATACAGGAGCTGTAAAAGTAGTTCTCTCTTAAAGGTACATACACTACACTGATGGCTTGTTCAATCACACATCTGGTGGTCATATGGCATTCATTGTAGCACTGTTGGGCTTCATTGGTTGGTTGTCTTCAGCCAAGTTTGAAGTGGGTATCCCTTGCCACCTCTTAAGTGTGCTTCACTTCCAGGTCCAACAATGTCAGGGAGCTTGGAATGCCACAGGACGAAAGCATCATGGCACCTCCCCGGGAATCTTGAGCGCATTTGCAGAAGTATCTTTTTGTGGTTGCACACCAGCTGCAGGTCGATGGAGTGGAAGCCCTTGTGGTTCACGAATACTCCTGCTTGATCGGGGGGCATGCAGATTACCATGTGTGCAGTTGATGATGCTCTGCAACTGTGGGAAGCCAGCCAGAGCCGCAAACACGAGCGTCCGCTCATTCTGACTGGTGCCATTGCAGGCGAAGTTCACATAATTGCCGGCCCAGACAAATAACCCATCAGGCAACTGTCTTTAGCATTTATGGGCTGCTATCGGGGAGATCCTGGATATGTCTCCAGCAGAGCTCTGGAAGGATACGGAGACAAAAAAGTTGAGGGCCATGGTCACTTTGACAGTCACTGGTAACACGTGGCCACCAGGTCCAGCAGGGAGCAGGTCTTCTAGGAGGCTGCAGATGTCTGCCACCACCTGACGTGACAATTTCAGCCTCCTGATATACTGCTGTTCCGACACGTCAAGGAAACTCAGCCTCTGCCTATACACCGTGTTGCGGGTAATGCCTCCTGTGAACTGCTCCCTCTCTGCTGCTCCCTTCTCTGCTGTCCAGCTGCAGGTCTCTCAACAGCAGGCCTCTCCTAACGGGGTGGTGCACAAGCAGCCCAACGCACTCAAGTTAAACGTGGAAGTCGGCGGGTTGGAGCCGGTTTCTTGATGCGCCTGCACTTTTGCCGATATTAACCCCCCCCACCTACACCTCAACCCACGCACTCCTCCCGGTTAAAATACCTCCCATTATGCTGAGTTGGTCCCATTCACCTGGGAAAGAGAAGGAGGTAGTTTCTAGGAGGCTCTACCCAAGGGAACGGCAGCTGGATTAGTTGAGAGGCCAGCTGGCTAACCCGTGGACAAAGAGTGCATCAGTAATCAAACTACTGACTTTCTGCACAGGACAGAAAAGCATGTTCCAGGATTAACTTTGTTTAAGATCTGGGAGGGGAGACGATGGCTAGACAGATCCGTCTGGTTAAAGAAAGGGCCACCCTCAAAATGTGGATGTTTACGCCACAAACGGGGATCGTGTGATGTGCTTTGTTATTTTCTATACTACAATGAGGTTTACTGAAATTAAGTTGAAGTGAGGTGAGATTTACTATAATTGTTACTTTGTACATTCACTTACTGAATGAAGGGAGTACACTTACCTTGGCAACCTTTTGGAGATAAGTAACTTACTTTCTCATCCGCTCCCACAGTTGGGACACATGTGAGATTGCATTCATCCTTTCTGCAAGCTTTATAGAAGTTGCTCTGGTACTGGTTTTAACTGCAGAATGTCCCTCTGGTCCAAATAAGAGAACGTGTCTGTGGAGGAATTTGTACAGCAGGACTTCATCAGTTGGTGAAGCCATTTCTCCCCCTTATTAGCAGGAAATCATTAAGGCTAACCAGCAGCTCGTGGCAAATATCTCCCCTCTTGACCCATGTGCATCCCAGATGTGCAGTGGGATCGCAGCTAAATTATTTTAATTAGCTATCTTGCTTCATAGCAGGAGCTAAAAACACTGCAGCATTACATAGCACTGAAAGAGCAGTGGAACTGCAAAGGGACTGCACTATAGACTCCAGAATGAGAACAAGTGTAATGTACATAAGACACCTCCAGAACATGCTGAAAATACCAAATTCCTGGTGATTAGACACACTAGTTTTAAGTTCAAGTCATCCGTACAGCAGGGATCTTAGAGGTGTATGATTTATTACAGAGCATGGTAACTGAAAGACTAATTGGAGTTAATCTTCCTACCACACCAGATGGAACAGAGGGTTGACGAGCTACAAACCTCAGCGATCTCAAATGTTTTCTTGTAATTACTCTGCTGAGTCTGACATTCCTTTGTCTCTCATTAACGTGAGCCTGAGTGTTTATGTAACAGAAGCCACTGGCAATCAGGATAGTTTAGAGAAGGCAGGAGAGAAAGTACTGTCAGTATAAAATTGAATTGCTGTCTGTTAGCCTTTTCAAGTGTCATAAGTGTTTAGTGCCTAAAAGCATCAGTGCTAATCACCCAGGACTGTTCAATTACTTATACCAGACTAATTGATCCACCTGTGGTATTGCTTATAGACCATTAAAAAAAATCTGTGACCAATAATAAAATCTTCAGTGCCCTATAGCACTATGGGCACTGAAGCCTTCTAAACATGCAGTGTAGAATAAGCATCACAATGCAAGAGGAAGCACCTGTTGAGCACTAAGCTCATTAAAGGCCTGATTTTTCTGCTAACTACTGGATGTGCCCATAATACATTTGGAGTGACTGAACAGTGATCCAGATGCTCAATACCCAGAGAAAATGGGTGCTGCATGAGACATTGCTTCCCTTCATTTGCATCCTTGTTGTTAAAGGTGTATTGCTCGGTTGCAGATTTTGTGTAGTCATTTGGTTCGATGCCATATTACTGTGGTGGGAGAGAGGAAACTCGTAAAACTTATTAGAGCCTTACCATATTCGTTATCTGTGCCTGTTTCCCCTGGCAATAGCCAATTGTGCTGCTTTGAGAGGAGCTTTGGGCATCCCACTCTATTTGCAGGTTCTACAGGAGGCTGAGAAGTGTTGTCATTATTGCAATGTAGGCAAATGCAGCAGCCAATTTGTGCACCTCAAGGTCCCACAAGCAGCAATCAAATAAATGAATAGATAATTTTTCTTCAGGTGATGTTGGTTGAGGGATAAATGTTGGTCAGGGCAGGGGGAGATAGTTTTCTAGATCAGTATTTTGAGGAACCAACTAGGGAACAGGTTATTTTAGATGTTGTATTGTGCAATGAGAAGGGGTTAATTAATAACCTTGTTGTAAAGAGGCCTTTAGAGAAGAGTGATCATTATATGATAGAATTTTATATTGAGTTTGAAAGTGATTTAGTTAAATCCGAAACTAGGGTCTTAAATCTAAACAAAGCAAACTATGTAGGTATGAGGGGCAAGTTGGCTAAGGTCGATTGGGAAAGTACATTAAAAGGTATGATGGTAGACAAGCAATGGCTAGCATTTAAAGAATTAATACATAATTTACAACAAATATACATTCCTTTAAGGCACAAAAACCCCGCAGGAAAAGTGGTTCAACCGTGGCTAACAAGAGAAGTTTAAGATAGTATTAGATCAAAGGAAGAGGCTTATAATATTGCCAAAAAGAGCAGTAAGCCTGAGGATTGGGAGGATTTTAGAATTCAGCAAAGGAGGACCAAGAAATTGATAAAGAAAGGGAAAATAGAATATGAGAGTAAACCAGCGAGAGACATAAAAGTAGACTGTAAAAGTGTCTATAGGTATGTAAAAAGGGTCTATAGGTATGTAAAAAGGAGAAGATTAGCAAAAGTAAATGTGTGTCCCTTACAGACTGAGACAGGAGAAATTACAATGGGAAATAAGAAAATGGCAGAGAAATTAAACAAATACTTTGGGCTGGATTTTACTTACTGAGACAAGTTGGGGGTGGGACTGCTGCCTTTCGGGTTCTAGTCCCACCCCCGCGACATCCGACGCACAGACGCTATTTTCCCCTGATTGGCCTTGTTAAGCCCACCCTGCGGGCTTGCTGACCAATTAAGGGAAAGCCGGTGTCAGATGACGGCAGTTGATGATGCTTCATCTGCCAGTTTTCTTAATGGGACATGTACCATTTCTTCTTGACAGATGGTTTGTCACAATGCTGTCAAACACTGACAATCACTGTACAAAGGTGAGCCCTTGCACCCAGACTCTCCAATGATTCTCTCCTTAGGATAAAACTGATGGCAGCTGCAGGTGAGGGTACAGAAGCGATCTGTCACTTCTCCCAATGAGATGAGGCCACACAAACACTTCAAAGCTTGTCACCTACAGAAAAATCTAAACACATTAAAAATGACTTTTCCAACATTTCCTTACCTCTGATACTCATCAGTGTCCCATTGCATCCTTCACACCACTTCTGCAGCTGTCATCTATACACAAACACTACAACAGACCCACAGCCCGCCTCACTTACCCTGGCGGGGTTCCCTGACATCGGAAAGCCTGCAGCAGCAGTCTCAAAATGGGAAAAAACCTCTTAACTGCCTGTTAACTGCCTGTTAACAGGCAGTTAAGTGGCTATAATCCTCTCCCCGCTGTTAGGAATTGGGTCCCTGCACAAATCGGGGACCCGACTCCCAGGAAGATTGTTTGGAGGCAGGTTGGGAGCGGGTTCGGGACCCGCTCCCATTCTTTTTGATTTTCCCAGCAGTCCCGCCTCCAAACCCGCCTCCTCAAGGCTGGCAAAATCCAGCCCTTTGTGTCTTTCTTCATGGAAGAAGACGCAAAAAACTTCCCGGAAATAGTGGAGAATGAAGGCTCTAGCGAGAATGAAGAACTGAAAGAAATTAATATTAGTAAAAATAGAGTACTGGACAAATTAATGGGGCTGAAACCGATAAATCCCCATGGACCTGATGGCCCAGACCCTAGGGTTTTGAAAGAGGTGGCTATAGAGATAGTGGATGCATTGGTTGTCATTTTCCAAAATTCCATAGATTCTAGAATGGTTCCCGCAGATTGGAAGGTAGCAAATGTAACCCCACTATTTAAGAAAGGAGAGAGAGAGAAAATGGGGAACTACAGACCAGTTAGCCTGACGATCAGTAGTAGGGAAAATGCTAGAATCTATTATTAAGGGCGTGGTAACAGGGCACTTAGAAAATAATAATAGGATTGGGCAGAGTCAACGCAGATTTATGAAAGGGAAATCGTGTTTGACAAATCTGTTAAGAGTTTTTTGAGGTTGTAACTAGTAGAATAGATAAGGGGGAACCAGTGGATGAAGTGTATTTGGATTTTCAGAAGGCATTCGATAAGGTGCCACACAAGAGGTTATTAAACAAAATTAAGGCTCATGGGATTGGGGGTAATATACTAGCATGGATTGAGGATTGGTTAACGGACAGAAAACAGGGAGTAAGAATAAACGGGTCATTTTCATGTTGGCAGGCTGTAACTGGTGGGGTACTACAAAGATCAGTGCTTGGGCCTTAGCTATTCACAATCTACATCAATGATTTGGATGAGGGGACCAAATGTAATATATCCAAATTTGCAGATGATACAAAGCTGGGTGGGAATGTAAGTTGTGAGGAGGATGCAAGGAGGCTTCAAGGGGATATAGACAAGCTAAGCAAGAACATGGCAAATGGAATATAATGTGGAGAAATGTGAAGTTATTCACTTTTTGGTAGGAAAAATAGAAAAGCAGAGTATTTTTTAAATGGGGAGAGATTGGGAAATGTTGGTGTTCAGAGGGACCTGGGTGTCCTTGTACACGAATCACTGAAAGTTAACATGCAGGTACAGCAAGCAATTAGGAAAGCAAATGGTATGTTGGCCTTTATTACAAGAGGATTTGAGTATAAGAGTAAAGACGTCTTACTGCAATTAAATAGGCCCTGGTGAGACCTCACCTGGAGTTTTGTGTACAGTTTTGGTCTCCTTACCTAAGGAAGGATATACTTTCCATAGAGGGAGTGTAACGAAGGTTCACCAGACTGGTTCCTGGAATGGGAGGTTTGTCCTATGAGGAGAGATTGAGTAGACTAGGCCTATATTCTATAGAGTTTAGAAGAATGAGAGGTGATCTCATTGAAACATACAAAATTCTTACAGGGCTTGACAGGGTAGATGCAGGGAGGATGTTTCCCGTCGCTGGGGAGTCTAGAACCAGGGGTCACAGTCTCAGAATAAGGGATCAGCCATTTAAGACTGAGATGAGGAGAAATTTCTTCACTCAGAGGGTGGTGAATCTTTGGAATTCTCTACCCCAGAGGGCTGTGGAGGCTCAGTCATTGAGTATATTCAAGACAGAGGTCGATAGGTTTTTGAATATTAAGAGAATCGAGGGATATGGGGATAGTGCAGGAAAGTGGAGATCAGGTAGAAGATCAGCCATGATCTTATTGAATGGTGGAGCAGGCTTGAAGGGCCAAATGACCTACTCCTGCTCCTATTAATATGTTCTTATGTATCCTTGTTCTTTTTTGAATAGTGCCATGGGATATTTTACATCCATCTGAGATGACAGACAGGACCAATGTTCCTTTTAAGCTGTGCTTTGTTCTGTGCGGCCTGTTTCTTTTAATGTCCCTTTAAATTTCAGCGCATACGTGGTATTTACAATGTAAACGCCGGTGAGCGGCCTGGGCGGGACCTTTCACAATACTGCGCGGCCGTGCGTGTGCGCACTTTCGCGTGAACATTGGACAGGACCTTGGTTTTATTCTCATCCAAACAATGGTACCTCAGTGCTGCACTGACGTGGCAACTTAGATTATTTTCCCAAGACTCTGGAGTATGAGGAGGTGTCAAAAAGCATGCAGGGTCAGCTTGCTTTGGCACCCACCAAAATGGTGCAGCTTTGTACCAGATCTGACCAGGAAATTCAGTGGTATTCAAACTGGATGGAAACCTGGCAGGGAAAACCAATACTGCAGAATTTCTGCAAATAAAAGGTTTACTTCCCTGTATTGATGGGGTAGATGAAGAGTAGGCTTACGCTGGATCAGGAGAGAGAAAGGGGACACAATTTTACGTTGAGGAAGCTAAACTAAGCTCAACCAACTTGCAATTTGATGTTGTTGCCTTATGGAATGGACCGTCACCCAGTGTATTTCTTATTAGGTACCCTTAGCTGCACTTATGACACTTTTGGTGGCAGTTTTCAAAGCATCACTGGCAGATGCCTAGTAGCAGGCCACCAGAGAATGGAAGGGGGGGGGGTTGGCTTGAAAGGGAGACTAAATGAGAATAAAAGGAGGATCAAAAATTGGAGGTCCTATTGAAGAATAAGGCTGAATTCAGCCCTTGCTGCAGACAGAGCACAATGCTTAGTAAAGCAATGGTAGCAGATGAGAAACAACACTTTGAATGGATTTAGCTACAGGAGCTGAATTTGTGATAATGATCCCAGTACTGAAACTATTCAGGATGATGTCTAATTTCAGATGTTTGCTAACATTTTTGTTGTTACAGTGCAGTTCCCATTCACTCCCATTGTATAGAATTCCAGTGAACTAAACCGTTTCTCATTCATTCCCAATGTATAGAATTCCAGTGAACTAAACCATTTCTCATTCGCTCCCAATGTATAGAATTCCAATGGACCAAACCACTTTTCATTTGGTCCCAATATTTAGAATTCCAATGGAAAACCCATTTCCTATTCACTCCTGTTGTATAGACTTCCCCTATCAGTACTGTCCCTCTAATCAACATCCTTGCCTGTTCTATCTTACCCAAAATATGTGAGTGGGGAATTTTAAGCCCCTCTCCCAGGGTTGAAACCAGACAGGGAGCATTTTAAATGGAGGGGGTACTTTTAACACCTGGCAGCTGCTTTCAGCCAACTTCCAGGGTGTTTTGGTCAGGAAGTCAGCCATGTGGCAGATTAATAAGGCACAATTTAAAATGGGGTGCAGGAACTTGGAGACCTGAGGGTCGACATACACAAATCTTTGAATATGACAGGGCCAGTTGAGATGGGTGTTATAAAAGCATAGGGCAGGATTTTCATTGAGCCGTGGAGGCGGGATTGGAGGCGTGTGGGGGTTTAAAATCTCGAAATCAGGGGGCACAAACCCATCCCGCCCCCAACCCGCCTCCATGCCAGTTTCAAAGGGGGCGGATACCCGACCTGTGCTGGGACCCGCCTCCCCGAGGTGGGAAGGGGATTAGTGCCAATTAACTGCCTGTTAACAGGTAGTTAACAGGCAGTTTTTAGCCTAATCCCTATTTTTATCCCTGAAGTGTGGGATTCCCGACGGCTCCAAACCACGCCAAGTTAGCGAGGCAGGCCGTCGGGCTGAAGGGCTTGGAGGGTTTGAGATGTCCGATGTTCAGGTGAGTGATGGGTGCATGAGGGCAGAGGTAAGTGTGTTTGGTGTGTGTAACGTGTTTAAAGAAGTTTAATTACCTTTACAGCTTTCCTTCCTTCAGGTCTCGGGAGTCCCTCATCTCACCGGCACAGAAAGCAGAATGGCCGCGAGCTGTCAAAAGTTGCAGCATTCAGCTTTCTGTTCTGGAGATCTCTCTAAATCAGCCTGAGAGGAAGGAATTAACTTGGAGTACAGATTGTCAGTGTTTGACAGCTTCAAAGAGCTGTCAAACACTGATATTTCATCAGTCAAAAGCTTTTGAGTGATGAAATGTCAATCTGTGATGTCACCTGTTGCCAGGTGGCCCGTAATTGGCCTGCTGAGCCTGCTGGGCGGGCTCAACAAGGTCAATCAAGTGAAAATCGCGTGGGTTGGCCACAACTCGATGGAGGTGGGACTACAACCCCGAAAGTTGTAGTCCCGCCTCCTACACGCCTCCACTATCAAAATCCAGCCCATAGAGTACAAAAGCAAGGAATTTATATGCTAAAATCTTTATAAATCACTGGTGAGACCCCAACTGGATTATTGTGTTCAATTCTGGGCACCACACTTTAGGAATGATGTCAAGACCTTAGAGAGAGTGCAGAGAAGATTTACTAGAATGGTATCAGGGAGGATGGACTTCAGTCACGTGGAGAGACTGGAGAAGCTGGTGTTGTTCTCCTTAGAGCAGAGAAGGTTAAGGAGAGATTTAATAGAGGTGTTCGAAATCATGATGAGTTTTGATAGAGTAAATAAGGAGAAACTGTTTCCAGTGGCAGTAGGGGCGGTAACCAGTGTAATGATATCAGCAAATAGTGATGTTATTTGCCTGTTTGATTATGATGCCTTACCAGCATGTTTGCATGTATTGATTACTTATGCCTGACCAGCAGAGGTCATGTGACAGAGACAAGCAGTTGAGTTTAGTTTCAGTTTCGTTCTAGATGCATCACTGGCATGATGTCTCCTGTAAATGCTGTTAAAAGAGTTGAACAGACTTTAGATTAAAAGACATTCTCTTTCATAAATGTCTCATCATTGAACCCACAAAGAAATCAATACACGGTGTCAGAAGTGATTGAAAGAGATGAAGAGGAAAAATCTGAAGTTAGCAACTCGAAGAGATAGTGGCAATTAAGCTACCCAGTGAAATCAGCTCTCCACATAATAGCAAGCCAAAAGAGAAAATCGTTACTTACCTTGGAGAATAGCTAACAAAGTGAAAAAATGGAAGGATTACACCCACCGGCGAAGCTTCAGTTAACAGGTAATGTGGCTGAAAATTGGAGGAGGTTCAAACAACGTGTGGGGTTGTATTTAGCGGCAATCGGAGCTGACGAGAAAAGTAATAAAAAGAAATCGTCACTGTTCTTACATGTCGTAGGTGATGAAGCGCTGGAGGTGTATAATAACTTCACATTCGCTGCTGATGGAGACAAAATGAAACTAGATAAAATAATGGAACAGTTTGAGGCCTACTGCATACCTAAACGTAACGTGACATTTGAGAGGCACAGATTTTTCACATGTGTACAGAAAACGGGTGAGACTATTGATCAGTATGTGACTGAACTGAGAAACCGAAGCAACACATGTGAATTTGGGGGACTGACAGACTCGCAGATAAAAGACAGACTGGTGTGTGGTATTCCAGATAATGGTCTAAGGGAAAGACTGCTAAGAGAGCAAGATCTAGACCTGGGAAAAGCCATAGCACTGTGTAGGGCTACAGAGACTGTGAAGTTGCAGGCAAAGGAGCTGTTCAGTGACAGTAGCTGCAATGTGGATGCACTGAGAATGAACGGACACAAACCGTTTAACAAAAAGAGCGCCAATGTGAAAAAAGTGGCATGGCCAGCGAACAAAAATGAGAGGGACAATCGAAAGTCATGTAGTCGATGCGGTACACAGCATACACCAAGAAAGTGTCCAGCATATGGTAAAACATGCAATAGTTGCAACAAAAACAACCATTATGCCCGTTGCTGTAAGAACCAAGCGCAACAAAGCAAGGTCCATGCAGTAGATGAAAGCGAGATTGAGGAGTTCAATGTAGATGTTGTGTCTGAAAACAAAGAAGAAAAAAGAGACTGGATGTTGACACTAAAAGTGAATGACATACATATTCCATTTAAATTGGATACTGGAGCACAAGTTAATGTGATATCAGAGACTGATTTTAAGAAAATTAGACCCAGACCAAAGATACATGGAATCAAAGTGAAAGTGACAGGATACTCAGGTACTGAAATACCAGTGAAAGGAAGATGCATTGTCAAAGTAACACACAAGGACAGAGAGCACACGCTAGCATTAATCATGGTGCCAAAGGATGTGTAAGCCATACTAGGTTTAAAAGCCTGTGAGAGACTGAACCTGGTAAAGAGAGTCCTCGTTGTGGAAAGCAAAGGAGAGACAGTCTATGATGAACTCATGAAAGAGTACAAAGACCTATTTAAGGGTCTAGGCTGCATTCCAGGAGAACACACGATCAGAGTAGATAAAAGTATGACACCGGTCATACATCCATGCAGAAAAGTTCTGTTTGCTCTTCAAAAGCAACTGAAGGCAGAGTTGGACAGGATGGAAAGCCTGAACGTGATTCGGAAGATAGATGAGCCAACTGAGTGGGTGAGTTCCCTCGTCGTAGTGGACAAAAAGAATGGAAAGCTCAGAATTTGCCTGGATCCAAGAGATCTAAACAGAGCAATAAAGAGAGAGCACTTCAAGCTTCCTACACGTGAGGAAATCATGGCACAGTTTGCAAATGCAAAGTATTTCAGCAAGTTAGATGCATCATCAGGATTTTGGCAGATGAAATTGGACGAAGCAAGTTCAAGACTGTGCACGTTCAACATATTACTCCCTGTATCCAGAGGTTTGTAGACTGTACACAACCACTGCAGATGCTGTGATAACATGTATGAAAGCCATATTCTCCAGACATGGCATTGCAAGCGAGGTCTTCACAGACAATGGACCCCAGTTTTACAATGCAAGTTTCCGACACTTTGCCAAAGAGTGGGACTTTGTTCACACAACGTCAAGTCCTCACTATCCACAGTCCAATGGACTAGTGGAAAAATCGGTCCAGACAGTGAAAAGACTGATGTACAAGGCAAAAGACAGTGGAACTGACTTCTACCAAAGCATGCTTGTATAGCGCACAACGCCGCTCGAGTGTGGTAAGTCACCAGCCCAACTCCTGATGGGACGTCGGCTAAGGTCAAACCTACCCATCCCGGAGAACCTCCTGAAAACAAAAGAGGGGGAGAAAGTGAGGAAGTTCAAAGAACAACAGAAAGAAAAGCAAAAGTACTACTATGACAGAGGAACACAAAACCTACCTGAACTCCACACTGGTGACCAAGTAAGGTTCAAAGACAAAACAAACATATGGACTCAGAAGGGAACTGTCCTGAGTGAAGTTCAACCAAGATCATACACCATTCAGACAGATGAGGGTGCTGTTCTGCGAAGAAATCATCGAGATCTTCTCATGGGACCAGCCACAGCAAGTCAGAAGACTGATACTGTTGAACAACCTGATCACACAGCTGAGAAACCATCATCTGAGGCAACAACTCAGATTCAAGGACAATCAATCAGAAAATCCTCAAGACACGTGAAGCCTCCTGAGAGACTCATTGAGCAAATTTAAGGACTATTGTTATAGAAGGAAGTAATGTTATCTTATTCTTTCTTCAAGTTCTAGTGTAGTTACATATTTCATGTGAACACACAAAGCAAGGTTAAAAAACCTTGATCATGATAATGATAATGTAAGTTCATTAAGTGTTACCGTTAAAATGCAGATTAATACAAAGAAAACATGTTAGTTAAAAGTAAAATACTTTTGTTTTAAGAAAGGGAGATGTAATGATATCAGCAAATAGTGATGTTATTTGCCTGTTTGATTATGATGCCTTACCAGCATGTTTGCATGTATTGATTACTTATGCCTGACCAGCAGAGGTCATGTGACAGGGACAAGCAGTTGAGTTTAGTTTCAGTTTCGTTCTAGATGCATCACTAGCATGATGTCTCCTGTAAATGCTGTTGAAAGAGTTGAACAAGCTTTAGATTAAAAGACATTCTCTTTCATAAATGTCTCGTCATTGAACCCACAAAGAAATCAATACAACCAGAGGACACAGATTTAAGATAATCGTCAAAAGAACCAGAGTGGAGATGAGGAGAATCGAGCTGGAATGCATTGCCTGAAAGGGCAGAGGAAGCAAATTTAATAGTAACTTTCAAAAGGGCAGTGGATATATATTTGAAAAGGAAAACTTTGCATGGCTATGGGGAAAGAGCAAAGGGGGATGGGTGGGGGGGGAGTGGGTAGTGGGACTAATTTGATAGCTCTTCTAAAAGCTGGCACAGGCATGATGGGCTGAATAGTCTCCTTCTGTGCTGTAAGATTCTATGAAAACACCATCGGGATCGCTGCAGCTCTCGGCCTCCCCAGCTGCTGACATCACCGCCCACCAGACCCCGCCCCACCCATGCCCCGAGGCTCTCTTTGCCAAACCCCCTCCTTTTGTTATATCAGCAAATTTCAATATCGAAGTTTTGGGCTCACAGTCCAGGCCAAGGAGCCTGCTTCTATCTACATCATTTATGCTTCTCAACCCTTTTAAGACTTTGATCATGTCCTTTACTCAATCTTTACTCCAGTTGAAATAAGTTCAGCTTTTTGAGTCTCCTCTCATAACTTAGTATCCCCAATCCTGGAATCATTCGTGTCTGGAAATTTCCTCAGAGCTGCTCACACCCTTGCGCCGTAACTTCGCTGGAAGTGCAGCACAAACCTCATTTACGTGCATCAACGGGGCTTTTGCCATACTTTCGGCGAAGAAATGGCGGCAGAGCGGGAACAGCACCGAGGAAATTCCTGGTCCTTAGCATTTTTTTCCAAACCCTCTCCCAACAATTGAATGCTCTCATCCACAGACTTAAAAATAACATTCGAGGCTTAATAGTAGCTCAGTAATCAGTACATCAACACACAGCTTGATAGGATATTAGTTCTATGCCTGCAACTCCACACTAAATGGTGGCCAATTATTTCCCACAGAGAGGGAGGAAGGTAAAATTTAAAAGCGGATTACCTCTGCATTTCCTCAACATAACTTTATTCTTACTGAAATCTGCTGCCATACATGCATATAGATTTGCTTTCAAATAAAGTGTGCTTTGAACATTTGAATCAACAATAAACTGCTGAAGCACCCGTGATTCTGCAATCACCCGCTCACAGCAAGGAGCTGCGCTTGCTGATGGCATTGAATTACCTCATGTCTGTCAGTCCTATGAGTATACCTATTCTTACAATGTTTTTTTTATTGGTGTAGTGGTTTCTTTAATTACTTTATTTGTAATAACTTGGTGTAGACATGAACTTTTCAGACCAATAGTGGTTCAGGTGAAAAATATTATTCAGTGTCTAGCCCTCATACCAGAAGTCAGTCTGAGAAAGATATTAAAGAAGCCACTATGCTACCTTACTACAGTCCCTGCCACTCAAAACATAAACGCTTAAAATGGGCAGTCGCTTATATTGGCCAAAACGTGATAACAAATAGACATTTGCATTAACATCGATTTCAAAGTTGCCTCTTAAATGCTCCGTTTAATTCTGGCAGGAATAGCTGTGCTCAGTCAGCTGTGATATTGTATGAGTGAAGGAAACACGAAAAATTGATGCATGCTTTTAAAAATATATTTAGATTTAACAAAAATAACACTCCATGCACAATAATCCCAACAGTCGAAATTTAGTGCCCTCAGGTGTTTGGGTTGTTTAAATGGTGGTCCTGGTTTGGGTTGTTTAAATTAGTGGTCCTGGTTTGGGTTGTTTAAATGGTGGTCCTGGTTTGGGTTGTTTAAATTAGTGGTCCTGGTTTGGGTTGTTTAAATGGTGGTCCTGGTTTGGGTTGTTTAAATGGTGGTCCTGGTTTGGGTTGTTTAAATTAGTGGTTCTCAAACTTTTTTGGTTCAAGGACCCCTTTTCAAATGGATTAGTAATCACGGCCCCCCCCCATCTAAATTCTATTACTGTATAATACTCAAATAATATGAAAGTACTGCATGTAAAGAGTGTCTTAATAATGCTTTTAAGAAAACAGGTAGTTACTTACAGATATCAGTGAGATGGGTGTGCCTGCTTCCCACTGCAGAGTCTGTCTATCCTTAGTGTGATGTTTGAAAATGACACTCGTAAATCATTCTCCACTTCCAGGCGGGACCTGAACTTTGTCTTCATTGCTGCCATAGCTAGAAGATGATGTTTCACAAATGTATGTTGTCGGGAATGTTTGGAAGGGTGAATAATACACACAATGGTTGTTTGGCACTTCTGATTCAGAACTATAATCATAATCTGATCTATTTGCTTTAGCAGGATCTGCTCGCAATTTAATTAAAGCTGCGCCTGCTGTTCGCTTTCATACTTGTTACACTAATTTCAAGTACCATCCTAAAAACTACTGCTCATCTACGAATTTTAATTCCAAACTTTAAAAAAAAAATATCATTTGAAATTAGCAAAAGCCTCAATTTTAATTCAGTGCTGAAGAAGTGAAATTAAAAAGGACTCGTGACGAAAAAAAAACCTACCGAAACATCCAGCTGCTTGAGTTCTTTTTAATTTCACTTCTTCAGCATTGAATTAAAATTCAGGCTTTCGTTGATTTCAAATTATATTTAAAAAAGAGGTTCGTAATTAAAATTTGTAAATGACTTCACCCCATCCGCCGCCATCCATATTAAACAAACTGCTTCTTTTCGCAGTCAGGGCATTCCCAATGGGTCAGGAAGGAGTGCTTGCATTTCCGGCTCTCAGCCAGTCCGCACCCTGCCATAGCCAGCCAGTGAGACGTGAACCCGAAACCTGCTCTCCCCTCCCCGCCCAAAAAACACAACAGCCGTGCAACCTGACGGGCCCCGGGTCTCCAACAGCCCCGCTCCCTCCACTGCGCAACTTTGCCAGAACTTTTCTGCACATAAATTGGTGCTACCGCAGGAACAGGATTTCGGCTCGGTTTGGCCCCAGCAGTGGGTGCAACTTGCTGACATTAATGATCCAAGGTTATCCCACGCAACTGGCTCGGGAAAACTTTGCGCAACAAACAACAACCTTCCAGCAGACCGCACAAAGCCAGCAGGAGTCTTGCTGTGAATGCCTCGACTCGCCCTTGGTTGAACTTTGAGCCTTAACAACTCCCGACGAAACCTTTCTATTTTTCAGTCGGCCTTCGTCGCATTACCAGACAGCCGTCCTCCGTTCTCCTCCCACAGACGCCAAGGAGGTCATTGGAAAGAACCCGAACATGATTACTCTGGTCCTGACACCTCCCCAATCCTCACTGGTTCTTTTTTACAATCAGCAAATTTTTCAGAGATCTTCTCCAACGAATAATGGGTCAATGTTTCGTGGTCCCCCTGGAAAGTCTCTAGTGGTCCACTATGGAACCACTGGTTTAAGTGCTGGTCTTGCTGCTCCAGAGTCCTGCGGCCAGAGTGAGTTTGGTGCTGCAGTGCTTGTGGTCCTTGGTCAGGTTTAGGGTCCGGCAGTAAGGAGGTTCATTCAGGGAGCTGCGGATGGGGGCTGACAACATTCTTATAGCGCTACCACGTTATCCTGGCCATCACATATAATGGGCAAATGGTGCTTGCACGAACACACCCTCTATCAGCGGTGGGGACTGTACCAGATTAACATGATGAAGACCCATTTTCTAATATTAATTAGCACTTTTAGTTGTTTCGTTTGCCTTTATTGATACATGTTTACTGAAACGTGCAGGTACACACTTCCTGTGGGCTGGCACTGTGTCATTCCTACAGCCCTCGTGAACCAAAAAACCCCATATTTTAGGCATATTTATCATCTTCAGATTTTAATTGTTCATTAAAATTGCTTGACGCACAACAGAGACTACAGCTTTTAAAAGGGTATTGTATTATGGCTTGGAGACTGAGAGAAACACATTGGTTTGAAGTTAATTTCTGCATCAGAAGTGTGAAACACAGACAAGATGGTCTAATGGCTTTGACAAATTTATGTTATTTTGAATTAGATTATATTTTCACATTATTGAAAGCAAAAGTTGTTTAATTGTGACATTTTTCAAGGCATGGCAACTTCAAGGGAGGATTGATCAAAATAACATTTATAATTAGTTAGACCATTAGTCCTCCATTCACGTGATTTAAATCCAATTTTACCACTAGCAGCGGAGCAGAATCGAGTAAGGAAATTTTCAAACAATCCTCAGCAAGATTAAATGAGTGGTATTTTATACCAATGTACCAGTTCTGGATGAGTAGAAATTTTCTCCAATTAAATATTGGGAAGACCGAAGCCATTGTTTTCGGTCCCTGCCACAAACATGGGCATGCAGCCCATGATTATTTGCCATAACCGAACAACCAGATTTAGGAACAGCTTCTTTCCCAGGGCTGTCATCCTACTGAACTCCACAAATAAACTCTAAAGCCTGCACATCTGCCAATGCACTTATTATGGTTATGTTTATGTTAATGTATTACAAGCCAAATGAATGTTGAATGTTTAAATGTCTTAATCTAAATGTACACTCTCGGGAGCCGCAAGCCTACATTTCATTGTACTGCACTTGTGCACTAACAATGACAATAAAGTTGATTATGATTATGATTATGAAATGTACAATTGGCCCTTATATGTCCTAGAAGCTGCTCTTAGTCCCTCTCTGAGCCCTGAGCCTCGTTACCTCTGGTGTCCCCCAAGGATCTATCCTTGGCCCCCTCCTATTTCTCTTCTAAATGCTGCCCCTTGGCAACATCATCCGAAAACACAGCGTCATTTTCCACATGTACGCTGACGATACCCAGCTCTACCTCACCATTACTTCTCTCGACCCCTCCACGGTCTCTAAATTATCAGACTATTTGTCCGACATCCAGTTCTGGATGAGCAGAAATTTTCTCCAATTAAATATTGGGAAGACCAAAGCCATTGATTTCGGTCCCCGCCACAAACTCTGTTCCCTAGCCACTGACTCCATCCCTCTCCCTAACATCTGTCTGAGGCTAAACCACACTGTTCGAAACCTTGGTGCCATATTTGACCCTGAAATTAGCTTCCGACCACATATCCGTAGCATAACTAAGACCGCCTATTTCCACCTCCGCAACATCGCCCGTCTCCGCACTTGCCTCAGCTCATGTGCTGCTGAAACCCTCACCCATGCCTTTGTTACCTCTAGACTTGACCATTGCAATGCACTCCTGGCTGGCCTCCTACATTCTACCCTACGTAAGCTTGAGGTCATCCAAAACTTGGCTGCCCATGTCCTAATTCACAGCAAGTCCTGTTCATCCATCACCCCTGGCTTCCCATTAAGCAATGCCTCGATTTCAAAATTCTCATCCTTGTTTTCAAATCCCTTCATGGCCTCGCCCCTCCCTATCTCTGTAATCTCCTCCAGCCCCACAACCCCCCCCCCCCGAGATACCTGCGCTCCTCTAATTCTGCCCTCTTGAGCATCCCTGATTATAATCGCTCAACCATTGGTGGCCGTGCCTTCTGTTGCCTTGGCCCTAAGCTCTGGAATTCCCTGCCTAAACCTCTCCGCCTCGCTACCTCTCTTTCCTCCTTTAAGACGTTCCTTAAAGCCTACCTCTTTGACCAAGCTTTTGGTCACCTGCCCTAATTTCTCCTTATGTGGCTCGGTGTCAAATTTTTTGTCTTGAAATACTCCTGTGCAGTACCTTGGGACGTTTTACTACATTAAAGGCGCTATATAAATACAAGTTGGTGTTGTTAAGTGAAACAAGGGCATGGATTAATTTTGCAAAATTTTGGATGAGTCATAAAATAAGACATTGCTTTAGTGCTGCCAGCATTATGAAACAAGCTTTCAGGAACACTCTTGAAACAATTTGTCAGATTCAATCAAAACAATAGTATTAGCATTTCTTACTTTGGCATTACTTATGCATTTGAAATCTTCTTTGTATGGTAACAAAAGCTTTTCAAGGTCACCATTCACAGGCAGACACTCCATCAAATCATTAAAAAGCAGAGGATATTTGTGCAATCTTAGTAGAGTACATTAGTATAAGTAGTGCCGTGGGTTTAGTGAGCATTCTCTGGGCCTTCACAAGACTCATAGTTCAAGTTGATAGGTCAGCGAGTTCTCATTGTCTGAATTTTAGAAGTGTTGGGAATAATCAGAAAGCCTTAATATTCTTTAAAATAATTGTTCTGTACCTTGCTTTCTTCAATACCCTGGGGCTAAAATTCCACGGGAGCTATAATTGGGGTTGGATGTTGTGCAGAGCAGAACATTCTCCTGCCCCTTTCCCCCCAGGCCACTTCCTGGAACCAGGGCGATTGGGATATTTAAATATTTTGGACAGGCACCAGTGCTATTTGTAGCGCAACTGGGGCACCCACCTGAATTGGAAGGGTCTTGTGGGAGTGTAAGAGGCCCATGGTCCTGGGCCCAACATTCAAAAAAGTGCCTCAAGGTGCTCAGTGCCATTTTCAGCAACACAGTCGATTGTTCTGAAATTGATTGCATTGATGAAATTAGCCTCTTTTCATTTAGAACCCTCCCATGCTCTTAGCATGCTGAACACAAGGGACACACAGGTGGCCCTAGGGCCCAGAATTACTAGGAGACTAATTGCATATTCCCCTCATTTACATGGCATCCTAATACATCTTACCATATATGGATGAGCATCTTATACACCTACTCCCACTTCAACCACAATTTGTGACCGGGTACAGGCGCAAAGGGGCGGAGCTAGCCAGTTTCCTGAAATAACCCGAGTGGAAACTCAGCCCCTCTATTTTTTGCTTTATAATGTGGAACTTAAAGGGTTATTTTATCAATTCATCAGTATGAAGAATCCTGAAGGGTTGCTGGTCTCCGTGCTGGAATTCCCAACATGAACTCCTCACAAACAAAGCTTCGCACCAGGAGCACAAGTTCATAACATTTACAGTAAAAGAATGATTATTAATGATATCTTAGCTGGCTCAATTACTGATTAACTGCCTGATACAGGCCAAGAATGTCCCAGGTGTTGGGTCCCACTGAAGGTCCAGGGCAAAGCAACCCTCGAGCTAGGGAGTGCCAGCTTGTGACCGTGTTTGAGGTAGGCCATTGTGGAAAGTTCACTGCAAGGCTGGGGCCCGGCATATCTGGGTCCCGGTCTAGTTTCTGGCTGTTCTGGCAGACACCTGGTGAAGTTATGGTGGGTGTTTGCTGGATCGGCCACTCATTTTTGAGGCCAATGCCTTTAAGGTATGTAATGTATACAACATTGAAGGGACTACTTTGTATTGCGGATGTATATCCTTAGTTGCGAGCGTATATAACAGATGCGTATCGATTTGTACAGTCAGTGCCGAAGTTCCAGTTACCCAGTAAAGATCACTTGAAGTTACTCTCAGTCTCTGCTGCTTTATTATTTTATGTAGTTGTTTATAAAGGTACAAACACAACAAATTGGCAATGAGAATTATGAACCTACGTCTTCCTATTCTGGCATCGCATCCAGAGGACACTGAAACTTGGAAGAAAGGAGCGAGAAGGTAGAGAAAACGGAGTACGCTTGCTAAGCTAGGCAGGGGATACGTAAGTCAAGTGAAAAGTGCACAGGACTTGCATGACGCTAGCTAACTAGTAAAGAAAGAAAAACGGGTTTGGAAAAAAAAATGGCGATGATTGGCACGATTGCAGCATTTGATAGCAGCATTGAGGACTGGGCAACTTATATTGAAAGAGTGGAGTTGTACTGTGAGGCTAACGGAGTGGAGGTAGAAAAGAAAACCACTGTTTTGCTGAGTGTTATGGGCGCAAAGACATACGGGCTACTACGTAGTTTATTAACCCCTGAAAAGCCAGCAAACATAACATTCAAACAAATAGTGGGCACACTCCAAGACCATTTAAGCCCCAGACCACTGCTCATAGCCGAAAGATTTAAATTCCATAAACGGAACCAGAGCAAAAATGAAAGCATTTCTGAATATTTGGCAAAGTTGCGCAAATTATCAGAACATTGCCAATTTGGAGTGGGCTTATCAGACGCATTGAGAGACAGATTTGTGTGTGGCATGCAAAATGAAGCACACAATAGAAGCTTCTGTCTGAAAAAGATCTCACCTTGGAGAAGGCTCTAAGTATTGCAATTTCAATGGAAGCAGCAGCACGTGGCGCTTTAGAAATTCAACAAAAATCCCTGGAATATTCCACTAACAAAATGTCACTGAAACAAGAAAAGAAGTGCTATCGCTGTGGTAAAATGTCACATGACCACAATGATTGTTGGTTTAAAGACAAAGATTGCAGACAATGTGGCAAACGAGGGCACATTGAAAGGGTCTGCAAAGCAAAGAAGCAGAAAACTGATACAATAGAGAGCAAAAAGGCACATCAAGTGACTGAAAACAAGAAACCATTCAAAGATAGATACAAGAAGGTACACTACGTGACTGGAGACAGTTCAGATAAAGGAAAAAGTGACACAGACTCAGAGGAAGAGGATCTGGCTTGTCTAAAACTACACAGTGTGAAAGAAACAGAGGATCACAGAATAATATGGGTTACTCCAGAAGTGGCAGGAGTTAGGCTGAAAATGGAGTTGGACACAGGCTCAGCTTTAACAGTGGTCTCTGTACATGACTACAAATGACTGTTTTCACAAATACCGCTAAGGCCAACTAAAGTACTGTTAAAGACATACACAGGACAAAGAGTGTGCCCCAAAGGTAAAATAAAAGTGACAGTGACATACAAAGAAAAAAAAATACCGCAATTGAACCTCTATGTAGTGGAAAATGGAGGACCACCATTGCTGGGATGTGAATGGCTCAGGAAAATACAGTTGGATTGGCACACCATCCAAGCACTGTTTGTGTCAGCAAAGGAGGACAGCAACGCCACTCCTGAGAGACTGTCACAAATACTCTCTGACTCTCAGGAAGTGTTCAAGAAGGGAATAGGAGCACTTAAGGGCATGAAAGCAAAAATTAAGATTGAGGAGAACGTAAATCCAAAGTTCCACAAGGCCAGACCAGTGCCTTATGCAATTTGCCCTTCAGTAGAAGCAGAGCTGGAGAACTTGGAGCAGTTAGGGGCCCTGTCCAAGGTGGATTGGAGTGAATGGGCCACACCTATAGTTCCAGTGATGAAGAAAACCTCCAGCACAAAACCAGGAAAGCCAAGAAAAGTGCGCATCTGTGGAGACTTTAAGGTGACTGTTAACCCAGTCCTCCACACAGTACAGTACCCATTGCCTCACATTGAGGACATCTTTGCTTCCCTGTCAAGAGGGGAACGCTTCACAAAGATTGACTTGGCCCAGGCCTATCTCCAAATGGAAATTGATGATGCATCTGTGGTAAACCACTGTTATTGTTGTTCACCGTTGTTGTTGTTGTTGCACACTGTTGTACCTATGCATGCCTCAGCATGTCTCTGCTGGCTCCGCCCCTGGCTCCACCCACAGGCCCAGGTATAAAGGTGACTGCTCTGCAGCCCCCTGCCTTCTTGGAACCCAGTCAACCACGAGAGGCATGCTCTGTTCTTTGCTAATAAAAGCCTTTTAGTTACTCTCCTAACTCTCCGTCTTTTATGAGTAATTGATAGCGCATCAATTTTATTAGCAAAAACAAAATGTTGACAACAAACGCTGAGCAGTAGGCTGCTGCACCAAACGCTGAGCAGCAGGAGCTGCTGCGAGCCCTCAGACCAACATGCCTGGACCTAGACCCCCAAGAAGCGGGCTCGGCTACCAAATTCGCACATTGGCTGCGTTGCTTCGAGGCCTACCTGCAAGCCTCAACTGTGACCCTGGACGAAAACAAGCTGGAAATCCTGGCCTCAAAGGTGAGCCACCAAGTTTATACAATAATCCAGGACGTGATGACCTACGCGGCGGCTATCGATCTGCTAAAAGGGCAATACGCACGCCCGGTAAATACGGTCTATGCCAGGCACCTCTTAAGATCCCGCAGACAGCAGCCCGGGGAATCGGTGGAGGCCTTCCTATGGGCACTACGGATACTCGGCCGAGGCTGCGATTGCAAAGAAGTATCAGCCGCAGCACACACGGAGGAACTGATCCGAGATGCTTTCGTTGCGGGTCTAAGGTCTGACTACTCCCGGCAGAGACTGTTGGAAAAGAGAGAAATGGACCTGAGAAAGGCAGTGTCCCTCGCGCTCTCGCTCGACGCGGCCCACAGGAATATGGACGCCTTCTCCCCTAACCGCTCCGCAACGTGGACGCCACAACCTTGGGTCATGGGACCGCCACCTTCAACTGCTGCTGCGATGTCCAAGGCACAGAAATGTTATTTTTGTGGCCAGGCAAAACACCCCAGAGCACGCTGCCCGGCGAGAAACGCTACCTGCTCCGGCTGCGGGAAGAAAGGACACTATGCCAACGCCTGCAAAGGTAAAACCGCTAACGCCAGCAGCGCCGCGTGCAAACCGTGGGGGCAGCCATCTTGTCCACCATCTTGTGCTCCCCACAGCCGCGTGGGGATCGGGATCATGGGCGCCGCCATTTTGTCCGCCATCTTGGACGTCTCCAACTTCAACCACGGGGGACCCGGACTCAACCACCGCCTCATCTGACGACCACATCGACTCGCTCGACCATACGCTGGCCTCCGTGATGCTGGACCAATCTCTCCCTCATCAACTGTCCAGGTCCATGATGGACATTACGGTAAACGTCCGCGCCACTACCTGCCTTTTTGACAGCGGGAGCACGGAGAGCTTTATCCACCCCGACACGGTGCGCAGTTACTCTCTCCCGGTCCTGCCGACGTGCCATCAGATCTCTTTGGCTTCGAAAGCCCAGTCAGCGGACGTCGTTGGCTGCTGTGTAGTGACCCTTTCAGTACAGGGCACAGAATACAAAAATTTTAAACTTCTGGTCATGCCACATCTCTGCGCTGCCATTCTACTGGGGTTGGATTTTCAGTGCCACCTTAAGAGTGTCACATTAGCGTACGACGGACCCCTCCCCCCCACTCGCAGCCTGCAGTCAGCAGCTTTTAAATCGCCCGCCGCGCACCATTTGCAGCCTCTCCACCCTTAAAGTCCCCCCCCTCCTTGTTCGCTAACCTCACCTGCGACTGTAAGCCCATCGCTACCAAAAGCAGGCGTTACAGTGCCGGGGATAGGAGCTTCATTAAATCCGAGGTAGCGAGACTCCTGAAGGAAGGGATTATTGAAAGTAGCACCAGCCCATGGCGAGCACAAGTGGTGGTAGTGAAGACTGGCGAAAAACAGCGCCTAGTTATTGACTACAGCCAGACGATCAATCGCTACACCCAGCTCGATGCATACCCACTCCCCCGCATATCTGACATGGTCAATCAGATAGCACAATACCGGGTGTTCTCGACGATTGATCTGAAGTCGGCATACCACCAGCTCCCCATCAGGGCTGAGGACCGCCAGTACACAGCTTTTGAAGCTGACGGTCGTCTCTACCACTTCCTCAGAGTTCCCTTCGGCGTCACCAACGGGGTTTCAGTCTTCCAACGGGAGATGGACCGGATGGTTGACCAGAACGCGCTCCAGGCCACTTTCCCCTATCTAGACAACGTCACCATCTGCGGCCACGACCAGCAGGACCATGATGTTAATCTAGAGAAATTCCTCCGTACGGCCCAGCGGCTGAACCTAACATACAACAAGGACAAGTGTATGTTTCGTACCACGCGCCTTGCCATTCTTGGCTGTGTAGTGGAGAACGGAGTCATCGGCCCCGACCCCGACAGGATGCGCCCCCTTATGGAGCTCCCCCTCCCCCACTGCCAAAAAGCACTGAAGAGATGCCTAGGGTTTTTCTCCTACTATGCTCAGTGGGTGCCCAACTATGCGGACAAAGCCAGACCCCTCATCAAGTCCACCTCCTTCCCCCTGACAGCAGAGGCCTGTGCAGCCTTCACTCTCATAAAAAGAGATATTGCAAGGGCCACGATGCATGCATTGGATGAGTCCATCACTTTCCAAGTGGAGAGCGACGCATCCGACTTTGCCCTAGCTGCAACCCTTAACCAGGCGGGGAGACCCATGGCCTTTTTCTCAAGGACCCTCCAGGGCCCCGAGATTCGACACTCCTCTGTCGAAAAGGAGGCCCAGGCCATTGTGGAAGCTGTGTGACATTGGAGGCATTACCTGGCCGGAAAACGATTTACCCTGCTCACTGACCAGCGTTCAGTAGCTTTTATGTTTAATAATAAGCAGAGGGGCAAAACCAAGAATGACAAGATCTTGAGGTGGAGAATCGAACTCTCCACCTACAATTATGATATCTTGTACCGGCCCGGGAAACTCAATGAGCCCCCAGATGCCCTATCACGTGGTACATGCACCAACGCGCAGGTTGATAGACTGAAGACCCTCCACAATGACCTCTGCCACCCGGGGGTCACCAGGTTTTTTCACTTCATCAAATCCCGTAACCTGCCCTACTCCATCGAGGAGGTCAGGACCATGACCAGGAACTGCCAAATCTGTGCCGAGTGCAAACCGCATTTTTATAGGCCAGACAGAGCAAGCCTGATCAAAGCCACGCGCCCCTTTGAACGGCTGAGCGTCGATTTTAAAGGGCCCCTCCCCTCCTCCGACCGCAATGTGTACTTCCTCAACATAATTGACGAGTACTCCCGTTTCCCGTTTGCCATCCCTTGCTCAGACATGACCAGTACCACGGTCATTAAATGTCTGAATGACCTCTTCGCCTTGTTCGGTTTCCCTAGCTATATTCATAGCGACAGGGGCTCATCCTTTATGAGCGACGAACTTCGTCAGTACCTGCTCGCGAGAGGTATTGCTACAAGCAGGACCACCAGCTACAACCCCCGGGGGAATGGCCAGGTGGAAAGGGAGAATGCGACGGTCTGGAAGGCAGTCCTTTTAAACTTGAAATCTAAGGACCTCCTGACCTCTCGCTGGCAGGAGGTCCTCCCTGCGGCGCTCCATTCCATTCGGTCACTGCTCTGTACAGCCACCAATGCCACCCCTCACGAGAGAATGTTCTCCTTCCCCAGGAAGTCCACATCGGGGATCTCGTTACCGACATGGCTGACTTCTCCAGGACCCGTCCTACTGCGGAAGCACGTGAGGTCCCATAAGACGGACCCCCTGGTCGAGAGGGTGAGCCTCCTCCATGCCAACCCTCAGTATGCCTACGTGGTGTACCCGGATGGGCGGGAGGACACAGTCTCCATACGAGACCTCGCACCTTCGGGTGCTCCCGAAACACCTCCCTCGCCACCCACCACTACCCACGCCTACCCCCAGTACACTTACGTAGCGTACCCGGACGGGCGGGGGGACACAGCCTCCACACGAGATCTCGCACCTTCGGGTGCCCCTGAAACACTACCATTGCCATCCACCACTACCCACAACCCAACCCCGCTAGACGGCATGCCGCAGCCCCAGGACCCGTCATTGACCACCCAACCACTCAATGAGACGCCAGATTCAACGTTGGATGCTGCACCATCACCGCCGCCACCACGATGATCAGGACGGCATACAAGGCCACCTGATAGACTTACTTACACGAACCTTTAGTACACTTCACCCCGCCGGACTCAATTTTAAACAAGGGGTGAATGTGGTAAACCACTGTTATTGTTGTTCACCGTTGTTGTTGTTGTTGCACACTGTTGTACCTATGCATGCCTCAGCATGTCTCTGCTGGCTCCGCCCCTGGCTCCACCCACAGGCCCAGGTATAAAGGTGACTGCTCTGCAGCCCCCTGCCTTCTTGGAACCCAGTCAACCACGAGAGGCATGCTCTGTTCTTTGCTAATAAAAGCCTTTTAGTTACTCTCCTAACTCTCCGTCTTTTATGAGTAATTGATAGCGCATCAGCATCAAAGAAGTACCTGACAATAAATACGCACAAAGGCCTTTACCAGTACAATCGGCTGGTATTCGGAATAGCATCAGCTCCTGCAATCTGGCAAAGGGCAATGGACCAAGTCCTGCAGGAGATCCCAGGTACTCAGTGTTATCTTGATGACATCATCATTACTGGCAAGAATGACAACGACCACCTTTCCAACCTTGAACAGGTGCTCATCAGGTTATGGGAGTATGGGCTCCGAGCGAACCGAGACAAGTGTGAGTTTTTCAAAAAGGAAATCTCATACTGTGGACATGTGATTGACAAGGACGGTTTACACAAGTCTCCAGACAAGATTGAAGCTGTGATTAATGCACCAACACCTGAAAATGTGTCTCAGTTGAGATCATATCTTGGACTGGTGAACTACTATCACAAGTTCTTGCCCAACCTATCCACAGTGTTACATCCACTAAATGCACTGCTACAGACAGGGTCACAATGGAAGTGGAGTGACAGCTGTGAACAAGCTTTTCAAGAGAGTAAAAGACTCATTACTTCAGAAGAGGAGCTAGCTCACTTTGACCCATCCTTACCTATTCGACTGGCATGTGATGCTTCACCCCATGGCATTGGTGCCGTGTTGTCACATAAGTTCCCAGACGGCTCAGAAAGACCAATAGCCTTTGCCTCAAGATCATTGACTACAGCTGAACGCAATTATGCACAGATTGACCGAGAGGCCCTCAGCCTTGTGTGGGGAGTCACGAAATTCAACCACTACTTGTGTGGTCAACAGTTTACATTGTAAACTGACCACCAGCCTCTCGTTTCAATCTTCAACCCAAGGAAGGGCGTTCCAGTGATGACGGCACAACGGCTACAGCGATGGTCACTCTTCCTAGGGGCTCACCTGTATGACATTGAATACAAGGGGACCAAACAACATGGCAACACCGATGGTTTGTCACGTTTACCACTGCCGACCTCAGAGAGAACTACAACAGTTGGCTCAGCAGAGGTATTTCACACAACAATAGTTGAGCAGCGACCAGTGACAAACTCCCTCATTGGAAGAGAAACACGCAATGACCCTATATTGTCAAAAGTTTATGACATCACTGTGAAGGGATGGCCAGCGCATGGTGACTCATTGTTTCCAGCATTCTCAGCTAGGGTGGAACAGTTATCAGTGTGTCGAGGAACACTGATGTGCGGCTCACGAGTTGTGATTCCTCCCAAGCTTCGTAACTGAGTGCTAGATGAACTGCATGAGAGCCACTTAGGTACGGTAAAGATGAAAAGCCTTGCCCATGGATACGTGTGGTGGCCAGGAATTGACAAACGGATCGAGGACCTGACAAAGAGCTGCTCAGGATGTCAAAAGGTCCAGAATGGACCACCACAAGCCCCTCTCCATCCATGGGAATGGCCCTCATCGCAACATGTGCACATCGACTTTGCTGGACCTTTCATGGACTCCATGTTCTTGATTGCAGTCGATGCACATTCCAAATGGCCCGAGGTCATTAAAATGAAATTAACCACATCTGAAAAGACCATTTCAGTTCTGAGGACTATGTTCGCTAGAAAGGGACTACCAGAACAAATATGCACAGACGATGGACGACAATTTTTCTCTGATGAATTCCAAAGGTTCACGAGGAAAAATGGAATCAAGCACTACACATCTGCCCCGTACCATCCAGCTACAAATGGCTTGGCAGAAAGATTCGTACAGACTTTCAAGAAGGCCATCAAAGCAATGTACAGCGAGAATCTACCACTGCAACACAAGATAGACAAATTCCTCTTTGCTTATCAGAACGCAGTACACGCAGCCACTAATCAGACTCCAGCGATGATGTTTCTGAACAGGAACCTGAGATCTCGCATGGAACTTCTTAAACCGAATGTACGTCGTGATGTAGAGAACAAACAGTTCAAACATTTGAATGCTAAGCCAACAAGAAGCTTCAGTGTGGGACAGTCAGCTCTTGCTCGTGATTTCCAGACGGAAAAGTGGCAACCAGGTACAATATCCACAAGAAAGGGACCACTGATGTATACTGTGGATGTGGGAGAGAACGCTTTGAGACGTCATGTGGACCAAATTCTGGATGTTCAGGTGGAAAACACCCCTATACCTCGCCCAGACTCACCTGACATGGAAACAGACACTCCTGATTCATTAGCATCAGCACCAGCCTCATCCTCAGCTGAGAGCTCTACCTGTGCTGATAGCTCATCTGATGCAACTGTACCTGTACAGTCTCATTCCCCAAAGCAAAAGAGTCTGGAGAGATATTACCCAAAGAGACAGAGGAGGCCTCCCCAGAGACTTGACTTGTAAAAGGGCTGTTGACAAAATAAAATGTTATGTTGGAATTTGAATTTTGTTACTGTAAAGACAGGCTGTGTATGTTAATTATAGAAATTTTGCGTTAATATACTACTAAACTAAAGGGTGAGGAAGTGTAATGTATACAACATTGAAGGGACTACTTTGTATTGCGGATGTATATCCTTAGTTGCGAGCGTATATAACAGATGCGTATCGATTTGTACAGTCAGTGCCGAAGTTCCAGTTACCCAGTAAAGATCACTTGAAGTTACTCTCAGTCGCTGCTGCTTTATTATTTTATGTAGTTGTGTATAAAGGTACAAACACAACAAGGTCAAGGTAGGAGGAGGGAGTGGAAAGGAGTGCAGAAAGATTGATCACGAATATTCCTAGGGCTCTGTTTTTTTTAACAAATACTGCACAGCACTTGGCAAATGTTGCTGGAAATACTCAGCAGGTTTTTGCATTTTCTGTTTTAATTTCAGATTTCCAGCATCCGCAGTATTTTGCTTTTGACTTAGCAAATGTTGCTTTGCATATGTTTTATTGACAGATCTGGTAATGATTCATTCTTGACTGAATTGCTTAATGCACTTTCTTACAGGAGTTGAATGTTGTTTCGTGAAAAGGAGAAGAACCCCAAGCACAAACCATGTTAGCTGATCTTGAATGAGTGCTGACAATGGCCAATAAGCTCTCCAGAGTGATTACCATGGCCTCCTCTCCTCACTATAGCAGGCAAGTAGCCCGCATGGGCGACAAATAAGATCTGTGAGCTATCATTTTAAGTTAACATGCTGTCAACAAAATGTTTTTGCATTTGGCATAGAAAATATATGGATTTCATTATGCAGTTTTAGACCTAAACTTTCTGGCCCAGTCCCAGCAGATCTAAGGTGAATGAGGTTGGAAATGTGCTGTGGCATACTCCACCATGTCCCCGCGCCCTCTCCCACCCCACCCCCCTGCAAACACACACACACCATCCTCAACTTTTATAGAGGGTGGGCCTCCCAACCAAAATGCGTAAGTGATGGGGGAGGCACATGCTAATGAAATTAAAATGAGGGAAACGTGGATGTTTGCTTATGGTTGAATGCTAGATGGAGGGGCCACTTGTTAGGGCCTGACATCCAGTGCTGTAAGGATGGTAGAGAAGCAGAAAGGAGTTCAGGGGTTCAATGGAAGAGGGGTGAGCATGGCTATGCACACAGAGTGGGGGGGGGGGCGGTGGCGGGGGTGGAGTGTGTTGTGGGGGTGGGTGACAGGCACACTAAAACATATGGCTGGAGAAGCTCATGGAGATAAGGTGGATTGAGACCATGGAAAGATTTGAAAATGAGGAGAGGCCTATGAAATTGATATGCTGAAGGAGAAGGAACTACTGTGGCCCGATGAGGACAGAAATAACAGCTGTGTGGAACTTTGCAGAAGAGAGAACTCTGGCCTTGAAATTTGTAGTGAAAACCGTTGGGAGGAGACGTTATTACTGTTTGAGGTGATTGAGCCAGATCTGGCAATGGATAGCCAGGCTGGTCGATCACCACGTGCACTCTAGTTTTTGGCTGACAGAATGCAGTCAATGGAGGTGGCTAGTGTGCTATGGGAAATGTGAGGGTGAGATGCCATCTGGGATTTGGAGGGCTAAGGGCATCATAGGTGGAGACAAGACAATTGTGGAGCAGATCAACAGAGGCATCGATATTGGTGCAGGTGGTGGGTCAGAGGAGGGGGCATTTGTGTATAATTAGGAATAGGTTTTTCACTGTACCTTTGCAGTATGCTCTCATCTATTTCTTTCTAATTTTTACTGAAAATATGAATATATAATATGTTTTGCTGCTACTAATACACTCTGCCTGAATTCCCAAGATCGCCTTTGCCTGTTTAATTAAAACTACCCTTTGAATACTAATATCTCTCTCCCAGCATTATCGAGTGCTGAATTGTTACAACTTTTTTTAATTGCAGATTTCCTATTTCAATTAATCTTGTTGCATCAAACTAAAACATGAAGGAGCAACAACAGATTAAGATTTTTTTCAGAGAATGTATATGTGTACATAAGTAATATCTAATTACGTATTACAGCAGCAAACGCTGTGAAGCAATACTATGCAGATACAGAGAGAGCAGTAGGGTGAAGTTGAAGTGTTCACTGTTACTGCCCAGCTATGAAGTTGCCTACTTGACTGTTCAGCTTCTGGTTTATGAGGTAGTAGAAATAAACTGATGTTCTACATCAAAAACACCTAAAAGAATGATCTAATGGTGTAGGATGGGAGTGGCAGTAATTGTGGAAGATAATACAGATCAGAATAGCATGAGAAGTGATGGAAAATTTCTTGAGGATTTTTTTTTTTAACTCAAATCTTTTTTAATGTTGAAGCTCCTGTAAAAAAAATCTTAAATGATAAATGCACGGGATTTTCTACCACATTGTATCTTGAATTATGTACTCCCTTAACCCTTCCCTCCATATAAACTCACCTACCCATATCCATGGCCATCCCCTCAACCTTGCCATCTCACGAGGCCTCTCTATTCCCATTTTTCGGATCCCGTCTTTCAGATGAGACGTTAAACCGAGGCTCTATCTGCTCTCTCAGGTGGACATAAAAGATCCCATGGCACTTTTGAAGAAGAGCAGGGGAGTTATCCCCGATATACTGGCCAATATTTATCCCTCAATCAACATCACTAAAACAGATTATCTGGTTGTTATCACATTGCTGTTTGTGGGAGCTTGCTGTGCGCAAATTGGCTGCCACGTTTCCTACATTACAACAGTGACTATGCTTCAAAAAAGTACTTCATTGGCTGTAAAGTGCTATGGGATGTCCGGTGGTCGTGAAAGGAGCTCTATAAATGCAAGTCTGCCCTTCTGTCTTTCTGTCTTTCTTTCTTTGCCTCAATTACAGACTTGCATCCTCCTTCCAACCCCACTTCCTTCTGCTTTCACCCCTGAAAAAATACTCATTCCCATGTCACTCATAATGGCACTTTCACAGTCCCAACTGTCGAGCCTTTGGCCCTCCATTTGCCATAATACTTCTGGGGTTACCAATCTGCTCAATCACACTCTCACGTGCACCTATGATGCCCTTGTCCCCAGTAAAACCCTTATTCACTCTCACCCTGGTCTTTCCCCTTGATACAACCCTCATTTTCACTCCCTTAAGTCCAAGGGATGCAAATGTGAATGTTTATGGTGTACAACTGGTTTAGCCATTCATTGCAAGATCTGGCTGGGCCACATGAAGCACTATCAGGCCATGCTCTCATCTGCCAAAACTGCCCACTACTCCAGAATCATCCTGGAATGCAAAGATAACCCCCTGCTTCTTTTCTTCACTGCCAACCATCTCCGTAAACCCCTCTCCCTGCCCCTTCCATGCTCACCTTGTACAACAAGTGCGAGGAGCTCATGGACTTCTTTGTCACTAAGGTTGAGACCATTTATTCAACTGATTCTGCCACTTCCCTCCCTTCCCCTTGCTCACCAAGTCAAAACTCCCCCAAGGTTCTTCACTGCCCTAGCTGTGAACTCACATCTTTCTCTATTTTCTCTCCTATCTCCCCTTATGCCCTCTCCAAGCTTATCTTGTCCATGAAACTCACCTCCTGCTCTCTTGACCCTATTCCCACTAAACTGTTGACCATCCAACTTCCCATCCTGGTCCCCATGCTAGTTGATAATTGTAAACGGTTCCCTCTCCTAAAGTACTGTTTCGCCTCCCTTTCACATTTGCAGTCATCACTCCTCTCCTCAAAACATCCACTTTTGACACCTCTGTTCTTGCAAACTACTGCCCACTGTCCAACTGCCCTTTCCTCTCTGTGTTGTCACCTCCCAAATTTGTGCTCTTCTTTCCTGCAATTCCATGTTTGAACCTCTCCAATCAGGTTTCCACCCTGCCACAGGACTGAAAAGGCCCTTGTCAAAGTCACAAATGACGTCCCATGTGACTCTGACCATGGTGCACTGCCCTGCCTCATCCTTCTCAACCTGTGTGCAGCCTTTGACACAGTTGTTCACACCATCTTCCTTCAAAACCTCTCCTCCATTATTCAGCTGAGTGGGACTATCCTTGTCTGGTTCAACTCTTACCTATTCAGTCGTAGCCATAGAACCTGCTGCAATGGCTTCTCTTCCTGCCCCCGCACCAGTACCTCTGGAGTCCCCCAAGGATCTATCGTTGGCTTCCTCCTATTTCTATGAAGTCACACAACACCAGGTTATAGTCCAACAGTTTTATTTGAAATCACAAGCTTTCGGAGCGCTGCTCCTTCGTCAGGTGAAGTGGAGAGATGCATAAAGACACAGCTTATATAGTCAGAGAATCATGTCAGATGTTTACAGGTAATCTTTCTAACTGCCATTTATCACACCTCGGCAGAGAGATAATCACAGCAAACAAAGGTGTGAATGGTGTCCAAACAGGTTAGTCAGGAAAACATTACATCAAAGAACAATGAGGTGGGGTCACAAGGGGTCAAATGTTGCAGATGCTGGGGTCTGTATGAAAAACAAAAAACAGACAAGAAAACATTTTTTTGCTGGAAATCACAGCAGGTCCGGCCGCATCTGCGTAGAGAGAACAAGCCAACGACGACTTGAGTCTGGATGACCCTATATCAGGTGGGGTTACATGAAGTGTGACATGAGCACAAGATCCCGGTTGAGGCTGTCCTCATGAGTGCGGAACTTGGCTATCAGTTTCTGCTCTACGATTTTGCATTGTCATGTGTCTCAAAGGCTGCCTTGGAGAATGCTTACCCGAAGATCGGAGGCTGAATGTCCTGAAGTGTTCCCCGACTGGGAGGTAACACTCCTGCCTGGTGATTGTTGCGCGGTGTCCGTTCATCCGTTGTCGCAGTGTCTGCATGGTCTCGCCGATGTACCATGCTCCGGGGCATCCTTTCCTGCAACGTATGAGGTCGACAACGTTGGCCGAGTCACATGAGTATGTACCATGTACCTGGTGGGTGGTGTCCTCACATATGATGATGGTATCTGTGTTGATGATCTGGCATGTCTTACAGAGGTTGCCGTGGCAGGGTCGTGTGGTGTTGTGGTCGCTGTTCTCCTGAAAGCTGGGTAATTTGCTGCGAATGATGGACTGTTTGAGGTTAGGTGGCTGTTTGAAGGTGAGTAGTAGAGGCGTGGGGATGGCCTTAGCGAGGTGTTCATCATCATCAATGACATGTTGTAGGCTGCGAAGAACATGGCGTAGTTTCTCCGCTCTGGGGAAGTACTGGACGACGAAGGGTACTCTGTTGGTTGTGTCCCGTGTTTGTCTTCTGAGGAGGTCTATGCGATTTTTTGCTGTGGCCCGTCGGAACTGTTGATCGATGAGTCGAGCATCATATCCCGTTCTTACAAGGGCGTCTTTCAGCGTCTCTGGGTGTCCATCGCGTTCCTCCTCGTCTGAGCAGATCCTGTGTATTCGCAGGGCTTGTCCATAGGGGATGGCTTCTTTAACGTGGTTAGGGTGGAAGCTGGAGAAGTGGAGCATCCTGAGGTTGTCCGTGGGCTTGCGGTAGAGTGAAGTGCTGAGGTGTCCGTCTTTGATGGAGATTCGTGTGTCCAAGAATGAAACCGATTCTGAGGAGTAGTCCATGGTGAGTTTGATGGTGGGATGGAACTTGTTGATGTTATCGTGTAGTCTTTTCAGTGATTCTTCGCCGTGGGTCCATAGGAAGAAAATGTCGTCGATGTATCTGGTGTATAGCATTGGTTGGCGGTCCTGTGCAGTGAAGAAGTCTTGCTCGAACTTGTGCATGAAGATGTTGGTGTATTGGGGTGCGAATTTGGTCCCCATGGCTGTTCCATGTGTTTGGGTAAAGAACTGGTTGTCGAAGGTGAAGACATTGTGGTCAAGGATGAAGCGGATGAGTTGTAGGATGGCGTCTGGAGATTGGCTATTGTTGGTGTTGAGTACTGAGGCTGTCACAGCGATGCCATCATCATGGGGGATACTGGTGTAGAGTGCAGAGACGTCCATCGTGGCGAGGAGTGTTCCTGGTTCAACTGGTCTGTGGGTGCTGAGTTTCTGTAAGAAGTCTGTAGTGTCGCGACAGAAGCTGGGGGTTCCCTGTACGATGGGTTTCAGGATGCCCTCGACGTATCCAGAGAGGTTCTCACACAGGGTTCCGTTGCCTGATTCGATAGGACGTCCGGGTGTTTTGGCTTTGTGTATCTTTGGGAGGCAGTAGAAGTCTCCCACGCGGGGAGTACGTGGGATGAGAACACGTAGGATGCTTTGAAGGTCTGGATCGAAGGTCTTGATCAGTCTGTTGAGTTGGCGGGTGTGTCCTTTGGTCGGATCTGCCGGTAACTGTCTGTCGTGTTCCTGGTTGTCCAGTTGTCGGTATGCTTCTTTGCAATAGTCCGTTCTGTTCTGTATGACGATGGCTCCTCCTTTGTCTGCTGGTTTGATGACGACGTTGCGGTTCGTCTTGAGAGCGTGGATGGCATTGCGTTGTGCTCGGGTGACATTCTGGACTGTCTTGTGAGTGCGGCTGATGAATCTGGCGTTGATGCATCTCCTGACAGCTTGAGCATACATGTCAAGCTTAGGGCAGCGACCCTCCAGAGGGGTCCAATTTGACTCTTTCTTCTTCGGTTGCTGCACTGCGGATCCCTCTCTCTGCTGTTCTGGATCATTGGTTGTCTCATTGGGTTCACTGCTGATATCTTGGGATTCATCAGCTAAGGCCATCCCCACGCCTCCACTACTCGCCTTCAAACAGCCGCCTAACCTCAAACAGACCATCGTTCGCAGCAAATTACCCAGCTTTCAGGAGAACAGCGACCACGACACCACACAACCCTGCCACGGCAACCTCTGCAAGACATGCCAGATCATCAACACAGATACCATCATCACACGTGAGGACACCACCCACCAGGTACATGGTACATACTCATGTGACTCGGCCAACGTTGTCTACCTCATACGTTGCAGGAAAGGATGCCCCGGAGCATGGTACATCGGCGAGACCATGCAGACACTGCGACAACGGATGAATGGGCACGGGCAACAATTGCCAGGCAGGAGTGTTCCCTCCCAGTCGGGGAACACTTCAGCAGTCAAGGACATTCAGACTCCGATCTTCGGGTAAGCATTCTCCAAGGCCGCCTTCGAGACACATGACAACGCAAAATCGTAGAGCAGAAACTGATAGCCAAGTTCCGCACTCATGAGGACGGCCTCAACCGGGATCTTGGGTTCATCTCATGCTACATGTAACCCCACCTGACGTAGGGTCATCCAGACTCGAGTCGTCGTTGGCTTGTTCTCTCTACACAGATGCAGCCGGACCTGCTGTGATTTCCAGCAAAAAAATGTTTTCTTGTCTTTTTTTTGTTTTTCATACAGACCCCAGCATCTGCAACATTTGACCCCTTGTGACCCCACTTCATTGTTCTTTGATGTAATGTTTTCCTGACTAACCTGTTTGGACACCATTCACACCTTTGTTTGCTGTGATTATCTCTCTGCCGAGGTGTGATAAATGGCAGTTAGAAAGATTACCTGTAATCATCTGGCATTATTCTCTGACTATATAATCTGTGTCTATAGGCATCTCTCCACTTCACCTGATGAAGAAGCAGCGCTCCGAAAGCTTGTGATTTCAAATAAAACTGTTGGACTGTAACCTGGTGTTGTGTGACTTCTTACATTTGTCCACCCCAGTCCAACACTGGCATCTCCACACCATGGCTCCTATTTCTACATACAGCCCCTCAGCGACTTCATCTGAAAACACAATGGCCCAGAAATTCGGGTCGGGGGCTTCCTGCAGGTGCAAGCCTCCAACCTGCACTTACCCTGAGCACCGGCCGTTGAGCTGTGGGCCCCCGTGGAATTCCGATCCTGGGCCTGCTCCAACAGCCAGCGCACAGTGCTTGCGTATCCCAGGGGCGCAGTTAGTTCGATGCGTCCCCTGGGATCACGTGGGCCATGGAGACCCAATCGGAGCAGGGAATGCTCCATTCATAAGTTTGACAGGAAGACCTGTCAAAACTTATAAATACTACGGGCCCCAAAAGAGCACTAAATCTTCAAATAAATTTTTAAAAACATCACATTTTTTAAATAAACTATAAATTACATGAAATAACTATTTTAAACAATAATTTAAATTTTTGAAAAAATAATTTTATTTTCTAACGGGGCTAAATATAAACTTACCTTGCTTTGAAGTATTTAAAAATAATAAACCTGTGGAGAAAATGTTTTAATTTTAATTAATTCACCACTTACCTTGTAAAAAGCAGGCCTTACGCCTGCTTTTTACATGTGTAAATTCTGCAGACTTACCTTCCCGGGAAAACCTGCCAAAAAAACGTAAGTTCAATGCGCACGCGCAGCCTCTCCTGCGCACGTGTTTGAACTGTGAACCCCTTCTTTCAGGGGAACGGAAGTGCCGGTTTCCCGCGCATGCAGGAAACCGGCACTTCCATTGGGCCTACGGGTGAGTACCCCGTGCGTACTGACCCGTGGAGACCCGAATTTCTGGGCCAATATCAGGTTCCACATGTGTGCTGATGACAGCCAGCTCTACCTCACTACCACCTCTCTCGACCCCTCCACTGCCTCTGCATACATTGCCTATCTCGGCCACTGCCTCAGCCCATCTGCTACGGAAACCCTCACCCCTGTTTTGGTTAACTTCAGACTCTATTATTCCAATGCTATCCTGGCCGGCCTCCCATCTTCCACCTTCCATAAACTTAAGCTCATCCAAACCTCTGCTGCTCATATCCTGACTCACACCAAGTTCTGTTCACCCACCATCCCTGTGCTCACTGACCTACATTGGCTCCCAGTTCACCAACACCTTGATTTTAAAATTCTCATCCTTGTATTCGAATCCCTCCATGGCCTCGCCCCTCCCTATTTCTGTAATCTCCTCCAGCCCTACAATCCTCCGAGATCTCTGCATTCTTCCAACTCTGGCCTTTTGTGCAACTCCCATTTCCTTTGCCTCCCATTGGTGGCTGTGCCTTCAGCTGTCTAGGCCCCCAGCTCTGGAATTCCCTCCCCAAACCTCTTTGCCTCTCCACCTCTCTCTCCATCTTTAAGACACTCTTCTAAACCTACCTCTTTGACCAAGCATTTGGTTACCTGTCTTGATGTCTGTCTCCTTCTTTGGCTCAGTGTTTCTGGCCTGATACCACTCCTGAGAAGAACCTTTGGATGTTTTACTATGTTAAAGGTGCTATAGTTATGCAAGTTTATGTTCTTGTTCTTTTTGAACTAATAAGAACTATGGCATTAAACTCATGTATGCATAAAACAGACCTTAACACATTAAATATAGAGAGGCAAATGATGGATTATGGCATATGATAAATGTTTTCATTAGTGAGCTGACTAAATAATTCACGAGTACACCATTTTTTGTGTGAATTGAGCATACTCTGTGTAAAGAAAACAAACAACATTGCTGTGTCTATGAGGTGGCAGTAGTAGCAGGAGGTGGCTCCCATCAGTACCTTCTTCACTTAGCCTTTAGACTACTGCGAGGTTCAGGGAACTTGCGTCTCCCCAGGCCAACTGTTTCTGTGAGATTTCAGCAGAGCCACATCAATGCTGAAGTCCAAACTTTTATAGTAATAAAGCTACTCAAACATCAGGAATAGTTTTATTGCTGTAATGTTAACCATAGCCATGAAATGCTTCAAATATAATTTGACATAAATTAACCAAACCTGCCCCAGACAGTTGTGAATGCCATTAAAAGTAATGGAGGCAGCTGTGAGATTTGGGTAGGAGAAGGTTATGCTAGATTTTGTTGATTGAGACAGGGCTGGGGAAAGTTTGTTTGCATTCCTGAAACAGAAAACCGATTTGCTGAAGCATCTTATTAATTCCTCTGAACTGACCCATACAACTGGATGAACTTCAGCATTCTTGCCGATCAGATACTGGTGCATAACATGTGGCAGTGTTTAACAGTACATTATTTAGTTCTTTTTTGAAAGCGTTTTTGCTGGAGATCATCTTTAAGTATTTGATTATGTTTTTCTTCCAGTTCTTGAAATCACTTGAATGGCTTTTTCTTCGATTCTGTCGAAGCAGTTTAGCATAAAGTGTTACCAGTGGTTTTCTCAGTTAAATGTACTGTCATGTCAAGTTAGCCATTGTCCTTTCCTTGACATATCTGTACTCCTGCCCCTGTCACTGGCTAATTCACACTGTAATTGTGAGGCAATCTTTTTGTCAAACAATATCTGATCATGTCCTTCCCTCCAGCGATTTTCAGATAATATTCCTTGCAGTCCTTGACTGTGAAAGAGTCTCACCGGTTTTTTAATCATTGTGGGATTTCAGCTGGTGGCAGCAGATACTTCAGATGACACCAGACAATTACTGGAAATAAATGTTCACTACACTTACAGTGTTGGGGCCGAAAGAAGCACTCCCGATTGCCTCTATTTAGGAGAATAGCAGTTTGTATTTGGTGAATAAAATAGTATCTCTGAAGCAGTTTTCCTGCTTACATATTTTTGTACAGACAAGTGAATCTACTTCTCAAAACAATTGGAAACAGTTATAATATTTGCAATAATCTGATATTAAACTGGTTCTGACATGCTAACAGATATCTTGCTCATTTAGAGACATTTATATTTAGTGAGTGCAGCAATCTAAACAATTTAATTTACACAGATAATTGTTTTACCTAACACTACCAATAAGCTCTTTGAATGATTGAATGCAAATGGATGAATTGGCCATGACATATTAGTGTTTTTGATTTCTTGCTGTTTAAATATATTGTTTATTTGCTAGAACAATGGGAGTAGGTTGACAATGATTTACTATGGTTCACAATTTTATCACATAATTAAATAGAAAAAATATAAATTTAAACATTGTGCCCGATTGTGAGGAAGGGGATTGTTTCAGTTTCTCTCGAATGCAGGATCCTGTCTGGGTTGATGATATTTTAAAAGTCAAAATCCTATAGGATTGTTGCGATTGGACAGTAATTTTATGGCATTCTATGGGTATCGGTATACAGAATCCACTTACAACTGGAAGTACCTTGTTTATGCTGTAATTAGGTTTCTAGCTCCAGGTCCTTTTGGGGGTGGGGGGGTGGGGGGGTGGGGGGGGGAGGGAGGAGGGGGCAATCCTGGGGAGAGATCAGCAGCATAATAGTGACATATGGCCCCAGTTTGAATTCCGCTCAACCCCCTCCCCAGCCTGGCAGAAACTGGGCCGGGGGCGGTCTGTTAAAATTAGGGAAACAGCTTACCCACTCCGATCCCCCTGCCTTCCAACTGGGTCCGAATATTAACTCGCTCATTTGTGCAGGCGAGCAAGACATCCACAGGAAGGCAGCGGGGCCCTCTTTAAAGATGCAGATCGGGTCCCAGTGATGTAACTGGGACCCGATCTGCAATTTTACTTGCAGGCCTAAGCGGGGGAGCGGTGGGCCAAACATGTTGGCAGGTAGATCTAGGCCCAGGGAGGTAAGGTTTAATTTTTTTTTAATTGAGTTTTCCTTGTGGGTCAGGAGGAGCAGAAATGGTCATCTGGGCCTCATAATGAAGCTTTGGGCCCCCCTTACCCTGGGATTTCCACGCTCCCCCCGATCACCTCCGTCCCCTGATTTCCTTCACCCACCCCCCCGCCCCCACCACCGCCTTATCACTGAGCTGACTGCTGCCGGGCACCGATCCCGCAGTCCCCAGCTGTGCCCTTCTGCCTGCGATCTTTGGACTATGGTTGGGTTTGGGCGGGACTCTGATGAAAGTTATGGCACTGAGGCCCAGCCATTAAAATCGGCCAGGCCTCCACATCCCCTGACTCTCCAGGTGCGCCATCTGCTTTGGGGCTCGCGCGTACCGTACCTGCACCACACCCACCCTATTATAATCGGGGCCTTTGTGTCATGACTTTTTAATACAAGCAAAACTAAATAGTTTGCCACAGAATCTGGACTACATTTAAATATACTTCAATTAAAAACACAATTAAATTAATACTTTAATTAAAAGGAAACAGAGTAGGAGTTGAAGGTTGCGACTTAGACTGGCAAAAGGTGGGAAACAAGGATTGATGCTGGGACCACTGTTATTCACAATTTACTTAAACAATTTGGATTCTGGAATCGGAAGTACAATTTCAAAATTTGACGGGTATCGTTAATACCAAGGAAGAATGCACCAAAATACAAGAAGACATTAATAAACTTGCAGAATGGGCGTGTAATGGCAAATTAATTTCAATATAGATAAGTGTGAGGTGGTGCATTTTGGTAGGAAGAGAAAGGAGGCCACATACTGCTTGGAAAATAAGTGTCTAAATGGGGTAGCAGTGCAAAGGGATCTGGGGGTACAGATTCACAAATCATTTAAAGTACCAAAGCAGGTTAATAAGGCCATAAAAAGCTAACCAAGCACTGGGATTCATTTCTAGAGGGATAAAATTGAAAAACAGAGAAGTTATGTTAAACTTGAATAGAATCAAAGGGGGAGAAATTCAGCATGTTAGCGCCCCCAGTTAGCGCCTGGCGGGGGCTCTAATGGGGCACTCAGGCAATAGTGCCGTGGCGAGGCAAATCCCACGCTGCATGGCAAATTCACCGGCCCCATAGCACCGCCGATAACCGTTAGTGCCTCGGCACCTTTTGCCACGCAGATCGTGACGTCAGCGAGCATGCAACGCTCGCTGGGCACCTGATCCGCAAACATCAGTAGTGCCCCCGCCTTACCACCTCACGCTGACAGTGCCAGGGAGCGGAGGCGTGAACCAGCCGATTGGCGGCTGGCAGCACGCTACTTAAAGGGATGTGTCCCAGCTGTCAAGGAACTTTCGTTATGAGTGGCAGAGAGCGCAGGATGTATCTGCAGCCAAATAAAGGCTGGTTAGTCCCCGGAGTGTTTGCGGGCCGTCAAAGGAATTTGCATTTCATCTCACAGCATATCGTTGTTCTGTACTCCCCGAATCACTGGGGGCTGGTGTGCAGACTCTAGTGACCCTCCCCTTTAATGGCTGGAAGGCACCTGCGCCAATGCTCACTCCCGATTACACAACACCTCACATTCCTTATCGCTTGGAGCCTAAAGCCACTCACCTACACCATTAGCGCCTGATTTAGCGCTCCCTTGCATTCTGAATTTAGCGGACAGCGACATTGATTAGCGCCTGGCGCTAAACATCCAACTTCTCAAAAGTTAGCACCTCTTCCTAGGCGCGACTAAATTTTCAGCCCATTGAATCATAGAATCATGGAAAGGTTACAGCACAGAAGGAGGCCATTCGGCCCATCAAGCCCATATTGGCTCTCTGCTTATCCCACTCCCTCAACCTTTCCCCAGAGCCCTGCAAAAGTGCGGTGCCCAGAATTGGACACAATACTCCAGTTGAGGCTGAACCAGTGTTTTATAAAGGTTTATCATAACATCAGTGGGGGATAAAGTTTTAGAAACAATAATCTAGGCAAAAATGAGTGGGTACTTGGAGAGGTTTAAGCTAATTAAGGAGAGCCAACATGGATTTGTAAAAGGCAGATCATGTTTGACTAATCTAATTGAATTTTTTGATGAAGTAACAGGGAGGATCGATGAAGGGAATGCAATGGATGTTGCCTACATGGATTTTAGGTAGGCTTTGACAAAGTACCACATAGAAGGCTGGTTAACAAAATTGAGGCTCATGGAATAGGTGCCTCAGTGGCAGCTTGAATAAGGAATTGGCTTAAGGACAGAAAACAGCAAGTTGTGGAAAGTGCCTGTTTTTTAGACTGGAGGATGGTAGACAGTGGTGTTCCCCAAGGGTCAGTGCTGGGGCCACTGCTTTTTTTGATATATATAAATGACCTAGATATTGGAATACAAAGTAGAATTTCTAAATTTGCCGATGACACCAAACTTGGGGGTGTGGCAAACAGTGAGGATGATAACAATCGACTGCAACAGGACATAGAAAGGTTAGCAGAATGGGCAGACAAGTGGCAGATGGAATTTAATACAGAGAAGTGTGAGGTGATGCATTTTGGCAGAAGGGACAGGGAGAAGCAATATGCACTTAATGGCAGAGTTTTAAAGAGTGTGCAGGGACAGAGGGACCTGGGAGTTAATGTGCATAGGTCCCTGAAGGTGGCAGGGCATATTGAGAGAGTGGTTAGCAAAGCATATGGAATCTTGGGTTTCATAAATAGAGGTATTGCGTACAAAAGTAGAGACGTTATGCTGAACCTTTATAAAATGCTGGTTAGGCCACAACTGGAGTATTGCGTCCAGTTCTGATCACCACACTTTAGGAAGGATGTGAAGGCCCTTGAGAGGGTGCAGAGGAGATTTACCACAATGGTTCTGGGGACGGGGGATCTTAGCTACCAGGACAGGTTGGAGAAGCTGGATTTGTTTTCATTAGAGCAAAGGAGGTTGAGGGGTGATTTGATAGAGGTGTACAATTAAATACATATTTTGGTTCTGTCTTCACAAAGGAGGACACAAATAACCTCCCAGAGATGTCGGGGAACATAGGGTCTGATGAAAGGGAGGAACTGAAAGAAATCAGTATTTGTAGGGAAATGGTGTTGGGGAAGTTGACGGGATTGAAGGCCGATAAATCCCCAGGGCCTGATGGTCTACATCCTAGGGTACTTAAGGAAGTGGCCCTAGAAATAGCAGATGCATTGCTGATCATCTTCCAACATTCGATAGAATCTGGAACAGTACCCATGGATTGGAGGGTAGCTAATGTTAACCCACTATTCAAAAAAGGTGGTAGAGAGAAAACGGGGAATTACAGACCGGTAAGCCTGATATCGGTAGCGGGGAAAATGCTAGAGTCCATTATAAAAGATGTTACAGCAGAGCACTTGGAAAACAGTGACAGGATCGGACAAAGTCAACTTGGATTTACAAAAGGTAAATCGTGCTTGACTAATCTACTGGAATTTTTTGAGGATGTAACTGGTAAAATAGATAAGGGAGAACCAGTGGATGTGGTGTATTTGGACTTTCAGAAGGCTTTCGATAAGGTCCCGCATAAGAGATTAGCATGTAAAGTTAAGGCACATGGGATTGGGGCAAGGTATTGACTTGGATAGAGAACTGGTTGGCAGACAGAAAGCACAGAGTTGGAATAAATGGGTCTTTTTCCGAGTTGCAGGCAGTGACTGGTGGGTTACCGCAGGGATCGGTCCTTGGACTCCAGCTATTCACAATATATATTAATGATCTAGATGAGGGGACTAGATGTAATATCTCTAAGTTTGCATATGACACAAAGCTGGGTGGGCGTGTGTGCTGTGAGGAGGATGCTGAGAAACTCCCATATGATTTGGACAGGTTGGGTGATTGGGCAGAAGCATGGAAGATGCAATATAACGTGGATAAATGCGAGGTTATCCACTTTGGTGTCAAAAACAGGAAGGCAGATTATTATCTGAATGGCAATAGATTGGGAGAAGGGGAAGTGCAACGAGACCTGGGTGTCCTTGTGCACCAGTCACTGAAGATAAGCGTGAAGGTGCAGCAGGCGGTTAAGAAGGCAAATGGTATGTTGGCCTTCGTAGTGAGAGGGTTTGAGTACAGGAACAAGGATGTCTTGCTGCAGGTGTACAGGGCCTTGGTAAGACCACATCTTGAGTATTGTGTGCAGTTTTGGTCGCCTTATCTGAGGAAGGATGTTCTTGCCATGGAGGGAGTGCAGCGAAGATTCACCAGGCTGACACCTGGGATGGCAGGAATGACGTATGAGGAGAGATTGGGTCGATTGGTCTTATACTCGTTGGAGTTTAGAAGAATGAGAGGGGATCTCATTGAAACTTATAAAATTCTGACAGGAATGGACAGACTAGATGCAGGAAGAATGTTCCCGATGGTCGGGGAGTCCAAAACCAGGGGTCACAGTCTAAGAATAAGGGGTAAGCCATTTAGGACAGAGATGAGGAGGAATTTCTTCACCCAGAGAGTGGTGAACCTATGGAATTCTCTACCACAGAAGGCAGTAGAGGCCAATTCATTAAATGTATTCAAGAAGGAGTTGGATATATTTCTTAAGGCTAAAGGGATCAAGGGATATGGGGAGAAAGTAGCGACAGGGTACTGAATTTGGATGATCAGCCATGATCTCACTGAATGGCGGAGCAGTCTCGAGGGGCCGAATGGCCTACTCCTGCTCCTATCTTCTATGTTTCTATGTTTACAAGATTATGACGGGTTTAGATAGGCTAGATGTGGAAAGGCTGTTCCCACTAGTTGATGGTACAAGGACTAGGGGACACAGATTTAAGGATTTGGGCAAGAGATACAGGGGGGATGTGAGGAAAATCTTTTTTACGCAGCTAGTGGTGAGGACCTGGAACTTGCTGCCGACGGAAGTGGTGGAAGCGGAGACACTTATTGGCCCAGAAATTCGGGCCTCCACGGGTGAGTACGCACGGGGTACTCACCCGTAGGCCCAATAGAAGTGTCGGTTTCCTGCATGCACTGCTCATGCGTGGGAAACTGGCACTTCCGTTCCCCTGAACGAAGGGGTTCAGAGTTCGAACGTGTGTGCACGAGAGGCTGCGCGTGCGCATCGAACTTAGGTTTTCTTTACAGGTTTTCCCGGGTGGGTAAGTCTGCAGAATTTACACATATGAAAAGCAGGCGTAAGGCCTGCTTTTTACAAAGTAAGTGGTGAATTAATTAAAATTAAAACATTTTTTCTACTGGTTTATTATTTTTAAATACTTTAAAGCAAGTTAAGTTTATTTTTAGCCCGGTTAGAAAATAAAATTATTTTTTTCAAAAATTTAAATTATTGTTTAAAATAGTTATTTCATGTAATTTATAGTTTTTTAAAAAAAAATGTGATGTTTTTTTAAAATTTATTTGAAGATTTAGTGATGTTTTGGGGCCCGTAGTATTTATAAGTTTTGACAGCTCTTCCTGTCAATCTTATGAATGGAGCATTCCCTGCTCCGATTGGCTCCCCATGGCCCACGTGATCCCAGGGGCCGCATCGAACTAACTGCGCCCCTGGGATACACAAGCACTGCGCGCCGGCAGCTGGAACAGGCCCAGGATTGGAATTCCACGTGGGCCCACAGCTCAACGGCCGGCGCACAAGGTAAGTGCAGGTCGGGGGCTTGCACCCGCGGGAAGCCCCCGACCTGAATTTCTGTGCCAATGTTTTCAAGGGGAGACTGGATAGTCACTTGAGGGATATAAACTTGCAGGGCTACGGGATAGAGTGGGGGAATGGGACTGACTGGATTGCTCTACAGAGAGCTGGCACGGACTCGATAGGCCAAATGCCCTCCTTCTGTGCCATTATGACTTTATAACTCTATGACTTCCTGGCTTTTGTACTCTATGCCTCTATTTAGGATCCCGTATGCTTTTTTAACTGCTTTCTTAACCTGCCCTGCCACCTTCAACGATTTGTGCACATTTTCCCCCAGGTCTCTCTGTTCATGTAACCCCTTTAGAATTATACCCTTTAGTTTTTATTGCCTCTCCTCGTTCTTCCTATCAAAATGTATCACTTCACACTTTCCTGCGTTAAATTTCATTTGCCATGTGTCCGGCCATTCCACCAACTTGTCTATGTCTTCTTGAAGTCTATCACTATCCTCCTCACTGTTCACTATACTTCCAAGTTTTTTGTCATCTGCAAATTTTGAAATTGTGTCCTGTACACCCAAGTGCAAGTTATTGATATATATCAGGAAAAGCAGTGGTCCCAGTACCAACCCCCGGGGAACACCACTGTGTACCTTCCTCCAGTCCGAAAAACAACCATTCATCACTACTCTCTCTTTCCTGTCACTTAGCCAATTTCGTATCCATGCTGCCACTGTTCTTTTAATTCCATGGGCTTCAACTTTGCTGGCAAGCCTATTATGTGGCACTTTATCAAACGCCTTTTGGAAGTCCATGTACACCACATCAACTGTATTCCCCTCATCAACCCTTTCTGTTACCTCATCAAAAAACTCAATTAATTTAGTTGAACATGATTTGCCTTTAACAAATCCGTGCTGGATTTCCTTAATTAATCCACACAAGTCCAAGTGAATGTTAATTTTGTCCCGGATTATCATTTCTAAAAGCTTTCCCACTACTGAGGTTAAGCTGACTGACCTGTAATTGCTGGGTTTATCCTTACACCCTTTTTTGAACAAGAGTGAAACATTTGCAATTCTCCAGTCCTCTGGTACCACCCCCGTATCTAAGGAGGATTGGAAGATTATGGCCAGTAACTCTGCAATTTCCACCTTTACTTCCCTCAGCATCCTAGGATGCATCCCATCCGATCCTGGTGACTTAAATACTTTAAGTACAGGCAACCTTTCTAGTATCTCCTCTTTATCAATTTTGTATCCCATCCAGTATCTCAATTATCTCCTTTCACTATGACTTTGGCAATATCTTCTTCCTTGGTGAAGACGGATGCAAACTACTCATTTAGTACCTCAGCCATGCCCTCTGCCTCCATGCGTAGGTCTCCATTTTGGTCCCTAATTGTCAGCTCCACCCTTCCTCTTACTACCCATTTGCTATTTATATGCCTATAGAAGACTTTTGGATTTCCTTTTATGTTAGCTGCCAATCTATTCTCATACTCTCTCTTTGACCCTCTTATTTCCTTTTTTGGCCACAGAAACGCCTGTCTGTTCCCCTAACTATCGAATCTCCTATCACTATTGTTTTCCCGATCTTCCTCCTCCCCCCCCCCCGTACAGCTGAGCCACCCGTGGTGCCGTGGACTCAGCTCTGGCTGTACTCCCCAGAGGAACCATCACCCTCACCAGTACTGAGTACTGGTTGGTGAGCGAGATGCACTCAGGGGACTCCTGCAGTACCTGCCTGGCCTTCCTTTTCAGTAATAAATCCTAGTCTGCAATAAATCCAATAGGGAATTCAGGAGAAACATCTTTACCCAAAGAGTGGTTGGAATGTGAAACACGCTACCATAAGGAATAATTGAGGCAAATAGCAGAGATGCTATTAAGGGGAAGCTAGATAAGCACATGAGGGAGAAAGCAATAGAGGGATATGCTGATAGGGCTAGATGAAGAGGGGTGGGAGGAGGCTCGTGTGGAGCATAAACACCGGCATCGTCCAGTTGGCCTGTGTGTTTCTGTGCTTTAGACTCTATGTACAGGAAACTCTTTTTTATCTGGCACCGACCAGACCGGCGTGTTGCCGGTTTATCAACATTTCCGGATGATGGAGAGGGTTATCTACCGAAGCTATTTTTAACAAAGAATAATTAAAAAATCAAGAAATGTGCAGTACACAGTAATTGGGTACTCACCTACAGAATGTTGTGTCAAAAGGATGGTGGAAGATGCTTGATTAAATACAGTACTGCCAGTTGAGGGTAATCCATAACTCTTTAATTGCTTAATAGTAAAACAAAACTTATAAACGACTGTACAGTACAGTATAAAGTACTATGGTTGACTGTACACTTATTCCAAGTCAACTGGTTCATCAGGAATATCCATGTCAGGATCATGCACTTCAACAGATTCTTCAGGCACTTCCACTGCTTCAACTCTTTTGGAAGCTTTCCTAAATATGTCCCGGAAGTCTGCTTGCTTAGTGGACTCTTGCCTTCTTTGTAGAAAGGTGGAATGCAGAATATGGAGGTGCATAACTTCTTGGGCAGAATAGCAATAATGGCTTTCAGCAAATCTGAGGAATGAAGCAAAATCTTCCGCAGCTTTAGCCCAAGAAATCATCTTCTCTTTAGAAATCTCATCCTCTTCACTTTCCATCTCACTTTCCTTTTCTTTCTTTGGATTCAAAACATTCTCCATTATTTCATCATCACTTAGCATATGCACAACAGCAACTTCTCTATCTGCATCAACCCACTGCTCAATATTACTTTCACTGAGGTGACGTAGAGGGTTTGCTGGGCCTACATTTTTCATCATGCCAGCCATTTCCATTACTGTACTCCTCTTGGGATGAACATTGAACCCATGAAATTCCTCCTCTGAAGAAGAACCTTCAGCAAACATTACAGAAGGCCACAATTTGCGCCAGGCTTGTCTCAAAGTGTGACCTTTCACCAAGTTCCAGGAACATGCAGCATTAAAGATGGCATCTTTAAGATTGTATTCCTTCTGAAATGCATGAATATTGTCATCTGAGCTTATCAGTTTACGTAGGAAGTCTTTCTTGTAATGACACTTGGATAATGCCCTGGTCCATGGGTTGTATGAGAGAAGTTACATTTGGTGGCAAATAAATGGTGAAAATATTTCCCGCAACCAACTCAGATTCATGCGGATGGGCTCTACAATTATCAAGCAATAAAATGCATTTGCTATCTTCAGGTTTCCCTATTCTACGGAAATGTTCCCTCACAGATGGAACAAAAATATGATGGAACCAATTCAAAAAGATTTCCTTATCCATCCAAGCATTTATTTGAGCTTTGTACTCAACAGGTAAGTGCCTCACATTTTTAAATGCACGGGGATTTTTATACTCCCCAATGACAAGAAGTTTAACCCGATGTGATCCAGCAGCGTTCGCACATGTTAGCATGGTTACACGATCTTTATTTTTCTTGTAACCTGAAGCATTAGCCTCACAAGCCCCAGCAAGCGTTGATTCTGGCAAAAACCTCCAAAATAAGCCAGTTTCATCGGCATTGTATAGCTGTGCTGGCGACAAATCATGTTGCTGCACAATCCGATTGAAATAATCGCAGTATTCTTCTGCGGCGTCGTGATCAGCTGATTTCTTCTCCCCGGAAATATCGAGTCGTCGTATCCCGTGACGTAACTTGAAGCACGTTAGCCATCCCTTGGAGAAAGTACACTTGTCAGTGAGCTCCATCTTTGCGTAGAAATCCTTCGCTTTTTCAATTAGCATATGTCCGGAAATCGGAACACCCTCTGAAAGCTTAAGAGAAAACTACTCATAAAGCACGGTATCCAGCTCTTCAAGCTTAGGCTTACGAAGCATACACCATTTCTCTACACTCTTAGATGTCTCCGAGCTTGAATAAAACTTGAGCAGCTTATCCTTCTGCGATTTGATGTCGTAGATTGTTGACGAACCAATTTTGAATTCATTCATAATGTTGATATGCTTCTCTCCCCTTTCTAGTCGTTGGCATATGTCGATTTTCTGTTTTAAAGTTAACACCACTCTCTTCCTTTTGCTTGGACCAACTTTTGGGATTTCCACAATGCAATGCAATGACTACCAGCAGTTTGGGAGACACACAGTACCCCTGTAAAATGGCGGATCAGAAGAGACTACCGGCAGCGCGGGAGAGTCAGACTCCTGTTACAGGGGTTTTGAGGTGTTCCGACTTCCAACAGCGCCAAGAAGCTGAGTAGTGGCAGTTTGGAGAACTACCCCCACTGACTAACTCAGCCACCGCGGGAGACTCGGACTCAGACTTGGCAACATTGCCGATTATTGAGGTGTTGTTTTTGGAGCGAGAATTTTGCCGGTTAATAGAGAATTCCGGATATCTAGGTGCCGTTTAAACAAGAGTTTCCTGTAATTCCATGTAAGTACAGGAAACTCTTTTTTATCCGGCACCGACGGGACCGGCGTGGTGCCGGTTGATCAAAAAGTCCAGATTACAGAGAGGTATACTTTACTAAGGCACGAGAGCCCCGTACATGGCCACAGATCCAGGCGTCCCTGTTGCATGGCAACAGGTGCAGGAACCCCGGTTACACGGCCACAGATCCAGGCGTCCCTGTTGCATGGCAACAGGTACAGGAACCCCGGTTACATGGCCACAGATCCAGGAACCCCGGTTACACGGCCACTAATATGAAGTAAAGCTTACCTGAACCTACTCTTGAATTTTGCTGGTTAAGAGAGATTTCCGGTTATTTAGGTGCCGGTAAAAATTGAATTTCCTGTACTACCTCCCTGGATCTCCTGCGTATCCTCCACTACATAGACTCTCAGAGCACACCAATAATAGTTCTTATACATCCCAATAAAACCATAAAACCAATTCAATCTGACAACTTTTAACTGAGTCTCCGATCCATAGAACAATCCCACAAACGCACCTCCTGCCTCTGCCATTTGTATTTTACACAGGTCTTGCTGCCAGCAACATTTATTTATGTATTCTGATCTATTGCATTCATTATTATTTGTCTTATCTAAAGTGACAGTATCGTTTGGGAAGCTCTGCTACCCAATCAATCTTATTGGATGAAGCTTTATACAGTATTAATAACTTTACCAGTTGACAAAGATGGCAAGCACCTTAAGATCCTCATCTATGATGCAGACCAGAGAGTATAATTTAAAATCCGAATAATGCTGATCAGTTCCAAGGCTATGCAATTAATAGATGAATAGTTGATTAAGATGATGGGCACTTTAAGATCATAGCCCTAAGCTGCCAGAGCTGTGTGCTTACCTCATGTCTGTTATTTAAACATGAAATGGTAAAACATTAAAAATAGACTTGGTGGGGTGGGGGGTGAATTTTAACCCTTAAACGACAGGCAGCGGGGCTGGGGCGGTTAAAATTTAAAAAAATGGAAACCCGACCCCGAAACCGCCTCCAAAGCCCCCATTTCCGCCTTTAATGGAGCTGCGTTGGGGGGTGGGCGACCAACATACTCTCCGAACGCGGGCTGGTCATTATAATATTTTAATATTCCTGCACTGCTTGTGGGCCAAGAAGAGCGGGAGTGCTTCCCTCCTGGCCCCCCAAGCTTACTTTGTTCTATCCCCTCGTTTGGACCCCAACCCAAGATCAGAACTCCTATGTCCGACAACCCCCAAATGTCTGACCAGTCCCTCAGTGCCCAACTCCCCCCCACCCCATGTCTGACACCCCCCACCATGTCTGACTCCCCCCCCCAATGTCTGACTCTCCCCCCATGTCCGACTCCCCCCCAGGTCCGACTCCCCCCCAGGTCCGACTCCCCCCCATGTCCAACTCTCCCGCATGACCGACTCCCCCCCATGTCCAACTCCCCCCCATGTCCGACTCCCCCCCATGTCCGACTCCCCACCATGTCCGACTCCCCCCATGTCCGACTCCCCCCATGTCTGACTACCCGGCATGTCTGACTCCCCCCATGTCTGACTCGCCCCCATGTCCGACTCCCCCCATGTCCGACTCCCCCCCATGTCCAACTCCCCCCCATGTCCGACTCCCCCCCATGTCCGACTCCCCCCCATGTCTGACACCCCCCAAAACCCGACTCCCCCCCATGTCTGACCCCCCATGTCCGACTCCCCACCATGTCCCCCCAATCCCTGACTCCCCTCCCATGCCCGACTCCCCCCCATGTCCGACTCCCCCCCATGTCCGACTCCCCCCATGTCTGACTCTCCCCGCATGCCCGACTCCCCCCGCATGCCCGACTCCCCCCCATGTCCGACTCCCCCCCATGTCCAACTCCCCCCCATGTCCGACTCCCCCCATGTCTGACTCCCCCCCATGTCTGACTCCCCACCACATGCCCGACTCCTCCCCCTGTTATAAATCTCATCATTCAAGAAACTACTCATGAAATAACGCTGGACGGCCAGCTGGTGGCGCCGTCCAAGGAGTATAAATACTCGGGCGTCGGCCCCAGCTGGTCAGGGACATTTTTTAAGACAAGGAACTAGTGAAGTACAACGAGACCTCCATGTTATGAAACAAGTTGATTAAAGCCTTGCTTTATGCTCAAACCAAGTGCGTAGTGAGTTTTATTACGTCACCCCCATGTCCGACTACCCCCATTTCCGACTCAACCCCATGTCCGACTCCCCCCCATGTCCGTCTCTGCCACCCAATACCCAACTCCCTCCCCATGTCCGACTCTGCCCCCATGCCCGACACCCCCCCATGTCCGACACCCCCTCATGTCCGACTCCACCCCATGTCCGACGCCGCCCCCATGTCCGACTCCCCCTCATGTCCAACTCTCCCCCATGTCTGACTCCCCCATGTCTGACTCCCCCATGTCTGACTCCCCCAATACCCGACTCCCCCTATGTCTGACTCCCCCCATGCCCGACTCCCCCCATGCCCGACTGCCCCCCCATGTCCGACTCCCCCCCATGTCTGACTCCCCCCATGCCCGACTCCCCCCATGCCCGACTCCCCCCATGCCCGACTCCCCCCATGCCCGACTCCCCCATGCCCGACTCCCCCCATGTCCGACTGCCCCCCCATGTCCGACTCCCCCCCATGTCTGACTCCCCCCATGTCTGACTCCCCCAATACCCGACTCCCCCCATGTCCGACTCCCCGCCATGTCCGACTCCCCCCCATGTCCGACTCCCCCATGTCCGACTCCCCTCCCATGCCCAACTCCCCCCATGCCCGACTCCCCTCCCATGCCCAACTCCCCCCATGCCCGACTCCCCTCCCATGCCCAACTCCCCCATGCCCGACTCCCCTCCCATGCCCAACTCCCCCCATGCCCGACTCCCCTCCCATGTCCGACTCCCCCCCATGTCCGACTCCCCCCATGTCCGACTCCCCTCCCATGTCCCCCCCATGCCCGACTCCCCCCCATGCCTGACTCCCCCATGCCCGACTCCCCTCCCATGCCCAACTCCCCCCATGTCCGACTGCCCCCCCATGTCCGACTCCCCCCCATGTCTGACTCCCCCCCATGTCCGACTCCCCCCCATGTCCCATGTCCGACTCCCCCATCTCTGACTCCCCACCATGGCCCCCCCAATCCCCGACTCCCCCCATGCCCGACTCCCCCCCATGCCCGACTCCCCCCCATGCCCGACTCCCCTCCCATGCCCGACTCCCCCCCATGCCCGACTCCCCCCATGTCCGACTCCCCGCCATGTCCGACTCCCCCCCATGTCCGACTCCCCCCATGTCCGACTCCCCTCCCATGTCCGACTCCCCTCCCATGTCCCCCCCGATCCCTGACTCCCCCCATGTCCGACTCCCCCCCATGTCCGACTCCCCCCATGTCCGACTCCCCTCCCATGTCCCCCCCGATCCCTGACTCCCCCCATGCCCAACTCCCCCCCATGTCTGACTCCCCCCATGCCCAACTTCCCCCATGTCCGACTGCCCCCCCCATGTCCGACTCCCCGCCATGTCCGACTCCCCCCCATGTCCGACTCCCCCCCATGTCCGACTCCCCCCATGTCCGACTCCCCTCCCATGTCCGACTCTCCCTGCATGCCCGACTTCCCCGCATGCCCGACTCCCCCCATATCCAACTCCCCCCCATGTCCGACTCCCCCGATACCCGACTCCCCCCCTATACCCGACTCCTCCCATGTCCGACTCCCCCCTCATGCCCGACTCCCCCCAATGTCCGACTCCCCCCCATGTCCGACTCCCCCCGATACCCGACTCCCCCCAATGTCCAACTCCCCCCCATGTCCGACTCCCCCGATACCCGACTCCCCCGATATCCGACTCCCCCCCATGTCCGACTCCCCCCGATACCCGACTCCCCCCATGCCCGACTCCCCCCCATGTCCGACTCCCCCCGATACCCGACTCCCCCCCATGCCCGACTCCCCCCATGCCCGACTCCCCCCAATGTCCGACTCCCCGCCATGTCCGACTCCCCCCAATACCCGACTCCCCCCCTATACCCGACTCCTCCCATGTCCGACTCCCCCCTCATGCCCGACTCCCCCCAATGTCCGACTCCCCCCCATGTCCGACTCCCCCCGATACCCGACTCCCCCCAATGTCCAACTCCCCCCCATGTCCGACTCCCCCGATACCCGACTCCCCCGATACCCGACTCCCCCCCATGTCCGACTCCCCCCGATACCCGACTCCCCCCATGCCCGACTCCCCCCCATGTCCGACTCCCCCCGATACCCGACTCCCCCCCATGCCCGACTCCCCCCATGCCCGACTCCCCCCAATGTCCGACTCCCCGCCATGTCCGACTCCCCCCAATACCCGACTCCCCCCCATGCCCGACTCCCCCCATGCCCGACTCCCCCCAATATCCGACTCCCCGCCATGTCCGACTCCCCCCGATACCCGACTCCCCCCCCATGTCTGACTCCCCACCATGTCCGACTCCCCCCGATACCCAACTCTCCCCCGATACCCGACTCCCTCGCCCATACCCGACATTTTGGGATTGAACAATTGCAGACTGTCATACCCTATAGACGGAATTTGGTGCTTATGCAGAACATAAAATTGTATTCAATGCACTCCTTAGGATAGAATTGAGTGAAGATAAAAAAATCATATCACCACTGATCTCTTAACAGGGTACGCCAGGATCCTCACCATTATTCTTTTCCGTTTATATCCAAATGTCTCATGTTGCTAATTCCGTTCAACAGTGTGCTCACAGTACAATTTCACCCACTCGTACTAAACTACTGTTGTTATTGTGGGTGGACTGCATCAGTATGACCTCCTCTCTTAGAGATCCACTCTTTGGAACAGAAACATTCCTGCACTCACGGGCCTATAAAACACAAAAATGCAATAAACTTTCAAAAATCATTTGAAGCCAAAAGAACATTTTAATAACGCTATCATGGCCTGGATATTCCTGCCAGTTTAAGTGCTTACAGAGTGGGATTTGTGCATGCAGAGGCCAGAAAATCATAAGTTCCTCAGCTCGTTTGCTTTCTGCCCACTCAGCACTGTGTGTGAAATCCCTGCTCTAGTTCCCTGCCATGCACATTTTCTCGCATAGCACTTGTGAGACCTTCATTAGCATTGCAAATCTCCTGATAAACAGTGCTTACAGTTGGAGCCTGTCATTTTCCAATTTTCACACCCTGCATATGCATTACGTTAAAGGCCAGCCTGATTTTTACATGTAGGTATCTGGGCCTAGAAATTTGGTGGGCTTTGCGCCCAGTTACAGCCCAAAGAGGGCTTCTGCGCCAGTAGGGGTGGTAGCGCTGATTTTGAGGGCCGCGGTAATGGCGGCGGTAGCTGGTAGCGCTGCGCCGGCACCGATGACGTCATCGGTGTGCGCAGTGCCCCGGTTCCGCCCCGCTACCGCCCTGACCCCCATCTTCAGTAGCGGCCGCCTCTTCCGTGGCGGCCGCTAACAACATCGGGAGACCGGGTCCTTACTGCAGCCTTAGCGGGGCGCTTTAAGGTGGAGGTGCGGCCGGCCGCTTTTTCGGCGGCTGCCTGCCCGCACCTCCTTCCCCTGATCTCTTAAAGCTGCACTCTTCCATTTTCTTTTCTCTGCCACACATGTGTAGGTTATGGAGATTACTTTCAGTGCCCCCTTCTCACCGGATTTAATGGAGATGGATGAAGAGGGGCTGCCAGGATATCAGATTTCACCGGCGGCTCACTGGCCACAACTGCCAATATGCCACCAAACTCTTCCACAGGCTCAGCTACCAGGCACTGACTGAGGAGAACTGCCTCCACAAGGTCAGGGTCAGCAAGGAGCGAATTACAGAGCTGTACCATCTACTTCAAGGAGACCTGTAACCAACCTCCACCACAACCAGGGCACTGCCACTTCCAGTCAAGGTGGCTATGGCCCTCAACGTTTATGCTCCTGCTCCTTCCAGGCCAGTAGCGGGACTTTTGCAGTATTGAGTTTGCAATCCACAGATATCGCATTGCTGTCAACAAATATATCAAACAGGTGACAGATACATTGTTCAGCAGTGCCAGTATCAACATCTCTTGTTCTATTGAACAGCAACAACAAAATGCCACAGCTGCTTAATTCCACTCTATTGCTGGATTTCCCAAAGTACTGGGGTCATTGATCATACCCATGTGGCCATGTGGTCCTTTGGCACAATAGAGTGGCCGACATGAACAGAAAGGACTTCTATGCATCAATATGCAGCTGGTCAGTGACCAACAATGACATATCTTGCACATCTGTGCCTGCTTCCTAGCCAGCAGCCATGATGTTTTCACTTTAAGACAGTTAACTGTAATAGATGTTTTTGAAGGTGACAGCAGAGTGAAAGGAAGGCTCCTCAAAGACCAAAGCGACTCTGGATAATGACACTGTTGTGTCCGTGTGTTAATAGAGACACTGAAGGCAGGAGTTGGTTTCACAGGTGTTTACTGAACAAAGTCTGGAGGTGAACTAACTGATACAACCCAATATACAGGCTTATATAGCCCGAGTGGCCATTACCGGCATTACAGTACACAGGGGCTCTTAAAGGCACATACACTACAATTCCTCCCCTTTTAGCCAACCAGTACATAATATTTTAAGTAATCATTAATTACATGTTACAAGAACAATAATCTACACATTGCTGCAGTTAATCAATTATAAGTCAGTCTCTCTGGAGGATTCCTGACTCGGTCCGGATAATGCCTTGGTGGTGTAGTAGTTTCTGGTGGTGTAGTAGGTTCTTTTGGCAAGGCTGATTCGGCTTGAATGCCAGTGTCGGGTTCATCTGGTTCCAGTATCACCGGATCGGAGGTAAATACTATGGGTATCTCTACTTCATCATTAGGCGTATAGAGTTGTGGTGTAGGTTGTCCCTTTTCGGATGACTCTATGATCTGGTCAGCATGGCGCCTTATTATGCTTTCTCCAATGTCCACGGTATACATCAGCGGTCCTAGTCGTGTGCAAATAGTTCCAGGCTGCCATTTCTCGGTACGGTAGTCCCGGGCCAAAACTTGTTGACCTATCTGGAAGGTTCTAGTTGGCCTTTCATTCATGCCTTGAAATTATCGGTTCTTCACGTCCCTTCTGATGTTTGGCTTGATCAAATCCAGCTGGCATCTTAGGCTTCTATTGAAGAACATCATGGCGGGAGTTTGGTTTGTAACCATATGTGTTGCATTCCTGTATGCAAACAAGAAGTTATCTACCTTATGCTGAACTTTTATGTCTTCATTACCCATGGCCTTTATGGCCTTCTTGAAGGTCTGGACAAACCTTTCAACCAATCCATTGGTGGCGGGATGGTATGGGGCGGACATGTAGTGCTTAACCCCATTGTTTTTTAAGAACTTCCTGAATTCTTCGGACACAAATTGTGGTCCATTATCAGAACAGATCTGTTCAGGCAGCCCATTCCTGGCAAATATGGTCCTTAATACTGTGATGGTTTTTTCCGTGGTGGTGGAGGACATCTTTATTACCTCCGGCCACTTGGAGTGTGCATCAACTGCGATTAAGAACATTGAGTCCATAAATGGACCAGCAAAGTCGATGTGTACCCTTTGCCATGGAGATGAGGGCCACTCCCATGGATGTAGAGGGGCTTGTGGTGGAGCGTTTTGGACCTTCTGGCATCCTAGGCAGCTCTTGGGCATTTCTTCGATGTCTCCATCGATACCTGGCCACCATACAAACGCCCTGGCTAGGTTCTTCATTTTCACTCCACCCAGATGCCCCTCATGAAGCTCCTTTAGCACTTTATCCTGGAGTTTGGGTGGAATCACCACGCTGGATCCACACATCAAGGTTCCTCGGCACACTGACAGCTGTTCTCTTCTTTGCGAGAATGCTGGCAACAGTGGTTCGCCATGTGCTGGCCATCCCTTCACTGTTAAATTGTAGACTCGTGAGAGAGTCGGGTCATTTCTCGTTTCCCTTTCAATGGCAGAATTTGTTACTGGTAGACATTCGACTATGGTAGAGTGGAACATCTCCACTGGGTCTACTGTAGGCGCCTCTTCTACCATTGGCAATGGTAGGCGCGATAAACCGTCAGCATTCCCATGCTGTTTTGATCCTTTGTATTCTATGTCATATTGGTATGCCCCTAGAAAAAGGGGCCACCTCTGTAGCCTTTGCGCTGTCATAATGGGAGCACCCTTTTTAGGGTTGAATATGGAGATGAGGGGTTGATGGTCAGCCAACAAGGTAAATTTTTGTCCGTGTAGGTAATGGTTGAATTTCTTCACTCCCCATACCAGGCTGAGTGCTTCCCTGTCGATTTGGGCATAGTTACGCTCAGCTGAGTTCAATGAGCGTGACGCAAATGCTATCGGCCGTTCCGAGCCATCAGGGAATCTATGCGATAATACCGCTCCTACGCCGTAAGGGGATGCATCGCACGCCAGTCTGATTGGCAGTGATGGGTTGTAATGAGCCAAAACATCCTTGGACGTGATTAAGTCTTTGCATTTATGGAAGGCACGTTTACAGTCTTCGCTCCATTTCCAAATTACTCCTGTTTGTAGCAGTTCATTAAGAGGGTGCAGAAGAGTTGATAAGTTCGCTAAAAATTCATGATAGTAATTTATCAATCCCAGGAACGACCTTAATTGTGAAACATTTTCAGGTGCTGGGGCTTTTATGACCGCTTCAATTTTTTCAGGTGACTTATGCAACCCTTCCTTATTAATTATGTGGCCACAATATGATATTTGCTTCTGGAAAAATTCGCACTTGGGGCGATTTGCTCGTAGGCCCCGTTCCCTTAGCCTAGTGAGCACCTGCTCCAAATTGGCAAGGTGCTCGTTGTCGTTTTCTCCTGTTACAAGGATGTCGTCTAGGTAGCATTGAGTCCCCGGAATCCCTTGGAGGACTTGCTCCATAGCTCTTTGCCAGATAGCTGGAGCTGATGCTACTCCGAAAACCAGTCGCTTGTACTGGTACAGGCCTTTGTGTGTATTTATCGTGAGATACTTTTTAGAGGCCTCTTCAACCTCCATCTGTAGATATGCCTGTGCCAAGTCAATTTTGGTGAAACGTTTCCCTCCGGATAGTGAGGCGAAAATATCTTCTATCCTCGGAAGAGGATACTGTACCGTGTGAAGGACCGGGTTTACAGTCACCTTGAAGTCTCCACAGACGCGAATTTTTCTCTGTTCTTCAGATTTATCATTATTCAACGTTTTCTTCATGACCGGGATGATGGGTGTTGCCCACTCGCTCCAATCTATCTTGGATAATACGCCTGTCTTTTCCAAATTCTCCAGCTCTGCCTCGACTGCTGGACGAATTGCGTATGGCACCAGCCTTGCCTTAAAAAACTTGGGAATTGCCGCATCTTCCACTTTTATTGAGGCGGTGATGCCTTTCAAGGTTCCTAGTTTCTCTTGAAACACTTCCTTGGCGTTGGCCAAGATGTCTTTTAATCGTTCAGGTATGACGTCATCATCATTTTTTTCCTTACTGGTTACCATCAGTGCCTGAATGGAGTGCCAGTCTAAACGTATCTTCCTGATCCATTCACGTCCCAACAGCGGTGGACCACCATCTTGTAGAACGTATAAATACAACTTCTGTATTTCCTTGCCGTTGTATACAACAGGCACGCTTATTTTTCCTTTGGGGTATACTTTCTGCCCCATATATGTTTTCAAGATAATGGATGTGTCTTTTAAAGGTATATGCGGAAATAGCCGCTCGTAATCCCGTCAATTTATGACGGTCAGAGCTGATCCTGTATCTAGCTCCATTTTAACTGTGGACCCTGCTATCGTGAGGGTAACCCAAATGGTCTGGTAATCTTCTTTGGCAATTACATTATGTAATTTGAGACAGCTTAGTCTCTTGTTTCCGGAGTCGCTATCGCTCTTCTGGTCTTCGGAGCTACTCTCCGTCATCATTTGTACCTTTCTGTACTTTTCTTTATTGATTTTTTTTTTCCTGTCCGTGGATTTTTTTGTCCAGATCGGCGTACCCATGCAATGTGTCCAATCTTTCCGCATTGCCTGCATGCTTTGTCCTTGAACCAGCAGTCCCTCTGGTCATGGGTGGATCTGCCGCAGCGATAACATCTCTCGAAACTCTGTGTCATTTCATTGGTGCCGAAGTCCTGTGTCTTTTGCTGTATCTCTGCAGCTCCTCTTGCGGCTGCTTCGTATGATACAGCCATACTGAAAGCCTTGTCCAGTGTCAAATCTTTCTCAGAAAGCTGCCTTTTCTGTGTTCCTTCACTTAGGAGACCGCAGACGAATTTGTCTCGAAGAGAATCTGCCAGTCCTGCCCCGAATTGGCAGTGCTTTGATAGCTTTCTTAATTCGGTGAGGTAATCAGCGTTACTTTCATTCTTGTGCTGATTCCTCTTGAAGAATTTGAATCGTTCCGCTATCAGCAGCGGTGTTGGGTTTAAGTGCTCCTGCAGGGTATCAACAATTTCCTTAAAATTCTTGTCCTTTGGTTTGGCTGGAGTGATTAAGTTTTGTAACAGCCCGTATGCCTTTGCGCCCATTAGATTTAGAAGTACTGATGCCTTTTTATCATTTTCTATTCCATTTGCTGTGCAATATACCTCCACTCTTTCCACATATGTGGTCCAATTCTCTATATCGTTATCAAAAGCATCAATATTGCCAGCCTTAGGCATCCTGGAAAAAAATGGCGCTTCCCGCGCTTTTCTTTCTTTCCTGCAGAAAAGATATGGCGCTTCCCGCGCTTTCCCGCCACTGCTGCTGCTGACAATGCTGTTTTCCGTGTTTAAAAAAAAAAAATTACTGGTGGAGACTCGTTCCCGCCGGACTCTCTGGGACTTTTCCCCCCCTCTGCTAGGTCCGAACGCCGACCTGCTTTGCAGCGCCGGCCTTCTCCCGAGTGCTCCCCCCCGTCTGCTTCTGCTTGCCTCCACCTTCGCTGCTTGGCCTCGCTGCAGAGCCAGCCGATGGCGCCCCAGCCCGCCGCCCAGGAAGGATTATTGCAGTACCTGCCACCAGCTCGGCTAGCTGGTGAAACCACAGCTTTTTTTTTTCTTGCTTTTCTTCGACTTTGGATGTCTGAGGAATCGATGTCCTTGAGGTGCTGCTGAATTGCAGGTAAGTCCGTTTCCAATTCATCGCCACTGTTGTGTCCGTGTGTTAATAGAGACACTGAAGGCAGGAGTTGGTTTCACAGGTGTTTACTGAACAAAGTCTGGAGGTGAACTAACTGATACAACCCAATATACAGGCTTATATAGCCCGAGTGGCCATTACCGGCATTACAGTACACTGGGGCTCTTAAAGGCACATACACAACAGACACCCTTGCGACTGCACAGACTCCTGTAAAGCACAGATAAAATGAGATCTGTACAGCAATCGGATAGAATATACCATTGACGTTTTGAAGCAGAACTTCAGATGTCTCAACAACTTCAGGATGGCTTACAGTATACTTCACCAGCGTTTAACACATTCTCTTTATTTACTGCTTGCCTCACAACTTTGCAATACAACAAGGCTTAACCATGGAGGAGGCGATCAACCCACAGTCAAGGCCTGAGCAGTATTGAAACATTGAGCAAGAGTATGGAGCTCTAGAAATGCCAAGAAAATTGGTGTGCCAGGCACTCATTGAAATAAAGATTTAGCTGAGTGCCTGAGCTGTCCCTTGGAGTTCATGTCCACATAACACTGAGAAAGTGACTTCAAGCACTTTCTACAATACTGTCTTTACATTTCCTCATCTAACATCATTGTGCTCACATTACCGAACTGCAACCTTATTCTATACATCTCCTTGTGCTGATTCCTAAGAGAGCTGATATTGTGATCGGCTCTCTCTCCTGAGGTACTGTCCCCCTCTCCTTCAAATCTGCTGTCATCGCCCTTCTCAAAAAACAACCCTTGACCCCTTTATCCTTGCAAACTACTGCCCCATCTCCATCCTCCCTTTCCTCTCCAAAGTCCTTGAACGTGTTGTCGACGCCCAAATCCGTGCCCATCTTTCCCGGAACTCCATGCTTGAATCCCTCCAATCAGGTTACCACCCTTGCCACAGTCCCGAAACGGCTCTTATCAAAGTCACAAATGACATCCTATGTGACTGTGACAAAAGTAAACTATCCCTCCTCGTCCTTCTCGACCTGTCTGCAGCCTTTGACACGGTTGACCACATCATCCTCTCCCAACGCCTCTCCACTGTCGTTCAGCTGGGTGGGACTGCACTTGCCTGGTTCCATTCTTATCTATCTAATTGTAGGCAGTGAATCATCTGCAATTGCTTCTCTTCCCGCTCCTGCACCGTTACCTCTATCTATCCTTGGATCTATCCTTGACCGCCTCCTATTACTCATCCATATGTTGCCCCTTGGTGACATCATCTGAAAACACAGCATCAGTTTCCACGTGTACGCTGATGACACCCAGCTCTACCTCACCACCACCTCTCTCGACCCCTTCACTGTATCTAAATTGTCTGACATCCAGTATTGGATGAGCAATATTTCCTCCAACTAAATATTGGGATGACCGAAGCCAGAGGCTGCAATTTTCTGGACGTAAGTGGGTTGTGGGCGGGGGGGCCTCCGAGGTGGGCGGGAAACCCGGGAGGCTGAGTTTCCCACAGGCGCTGCCGACTTTAATGGCAGGGCTTGATTTGAATGTGAGGCTTCGAATTCCCACCCATAGTCAGCCAGACGGAGAGGCTGGCGGGCTGCGGGTTGGTAGGTCTCAGTTGCAGAGAGGGAGGCGAGGGGTCATAGAGTCATAGAGTCATAGAGTCATAGAGTTTTACAGCACAGAAAGAGGCCCTTCGGCCCATCGTGTCTGCGCCGCCCATCCCTCCCTGTCCAGTCTAATCCCATTTTCCAGCATTTGGTCCATAGCCTTGTATGCAATGGCATTTCAAGTGCTCATCCAAATGCTTCTTGAATGTTGTGAGGGTTCCTGCCTCTACCACCCTTTCAGGCAGTGAGTTCCAGCTTCCAACCACCCTCTGGGTGAAAAAGTTCCTCCTCAAATCCCCCCTAAATCTCCTGCCCCTTACCCTGAATCTGTGCCCCCTTGTTATTGACCCCCCTACTAAGGGGAAAAGTTCCTTTTTATCTACCCTATCTATGCCCCTCATCATTTTGTACACCTCAATCAGGTCCCCCCTCAGCCTTCTTTGCTCCAAGGAAAACAACCCCAGCCTGTCCAGTCTCTCTTCATAGCTGAGGCGCTCCATCCCAGGTAACATCCTGGTGAATCTTCTCTGCACCCTCTCCAAAGCAATCACATCCTTCCTATAGTGAGGCGACCAGAACTGCACACAGTACTCCAGCTGTGGCCTCACCAGCGTTTTGTACAGCTCCATCATAACCTCTCTGCTCTTATATTCTATGCCTCTGCTAATGAAGGCAAGTATCCCATAAGCCTTTTTAACCACCTTATCTACCTGTTCCGCTGCCTTCAGGGAATTATGTACATGTACACCAAGGTCCCTCTGACCCTCTGTACTTCCTAGGGTCCTACCACTCATTGTGTATTCCCTTGCCTTATTTGTCCGTCCAAAATGCACCACCTCGCACTTTTCCGGGTTAAATTCCATTTGCCACTTTTCCGCCCATCTGACCAACCCGTTAATATTGTCCTGTAGCCTGAGGCTTTCCTCCTCGCAATTTACCACCCCACCAATTTTCGTGTCATCCGCGAACTTACTGATCATACCCTTTACATTCTCATCCAAATCATTAATGTAGATCACAAACAGCAAGGGACCCAGCACCGATCCCTGAGGTACCCCACTGGACACAGGCTTCCAGTCACAAAAGCAACCTTCGACCATCACCCTCTGCCTCCTGCCACTCAGCCAGTTTAGGATCCAACGCGCCAAGGCCCCCTGGATCCCATGGGCTCTTACTTTCTTGACCAGTCTCCTATGCGGGACCTTGTCAAAAGCTTTACTGAAGTCCATGTAAACCACATCCACAGCATTTCCCTCATCCACACACCTAGTCACCCCCTCGAAAAATTCAATCAGATTGGTCAGACAATACAATACAATACAATACAAATCGCTTTATTGGCATGATAAGGTACATCTTATGTTGCCAAAGCATCAAAATACATTTATGGTTGAACACATAAACGCGGTTCCATTCATACAGTGTATAAACAGGTATATCCCTGAGTTTATAAATATATTTTCGCCTTGTTTATATATACTCTTGTCTTAGTTTACTGGTTGTCCCTCTGTTCATGGCAAGCTGTAACATAGTGTGCCGCCAGTGTTACACAGCTTCTCTCCTCCCCCAGTAGGAATGGGAGTTTTTGGTTGTCAGTCAGATTTCTGAATTCAGGGCATATTTGTGAGAATTTTTGATAGAAATTCTCTCTGATGCCCTGATATTTTCCACAGGCTGTGAGGAAGTGCATCTCTGTCTCAACTACTCCCTGACTGCAGTGAGAGCATATCCTGTCTTCTCTTGGCAGCCTGGTCTGCCTGTGTCTGCCTTTTTCGATCGCTAGGCTATGTTCGCTAAGTCTGTACCTTGTCAAGGTTCTTCTCAGTTTGTTATCCTTTACCATGGTCAGGTAATCAGCTATGTTGTATTGTCTGTTTAGGGCCAAGTAGCAGACATGATTTACCCTTGACAAAGCCATGCTGACTATCCCCGATTAATCCTTGCCTCTCCAAGTGGAGACTAATTTTGTCCCTCAGAATTTTTTCCAATAATTTCCCTACCACAGATGTTAGGCTCACTGGCCTGTAATTCCCTGGTTTATCCCTGCTACCCTTCTTGAATAATGGTACTACATTAGCTGTTCTCCAGTCCTCTGGTACATCCCCTGTGGCCAGAGAGGTTCTGAAAATTTGTGTCAGAGCCCCTGCAATCTCCTCTTTTGCCTCACACAACAGCCTGGGATACATCTCGTCCGGGCCTGGGGATTTATCCACTTTTTGGCCTGCTAAAACCGCTAGTACCTCCTCCCTCTCGATGCTAATATGTTCAAGTATGTCGCAGTCCCCTTGCCCGACTTCTATATCTACATCGTCTTTCTCCATAGTGAACACTGAGGCAAAAAATTCATTTAAAACCCCACCTACTTCATCTGGCTCTACACACAGCTTGCCACTTTGGTCCCTAATGGGCCCTACCCTTTCCCTGGTTATCCTCTTGCCCTTAATATACTTATAAAACATCTTAGGATTTTCCTTTATTTTGCTCGCCAGTGTTATTTCATGGCCCCTCCTCGCCCTCCTAATTTCCTTTTTAAGTATGCCCCTGCACCTCCTATACTCCTCTCGGGCTTCCACCGTCTTTTGTCTTTTGTAACTGCCAAAAGCCCCCCTTTTTTTCCTAATGCATTTTTGTATATCCTTTGTCATCCAAGGTTCCCTTTGCTTGTTGGTCCCACCCTTGACCTTTACAGGAACATGTTGGTGTTGTACTCTCTCTATTTCCCTTCTGAAAGCCTCCCACTGTTTTGATGTGGATTTTCCTATAAGTAGCTGCTCCCAGTCCACTTTTGCCAGATCCTGTCTTATCTTATTAAAATCGGCCTTCCCCCAATTTAGAACCCTGATTTCCGGGCCGTCTTTGTCTTTTTCCATGACCACCTTAAATCTCACCGAATTGTGGTCACTATCGCCAAAATGCTCTCCTACAGACACTTCCACCTCCTGCCCGGCTACATTCCCTAGAATTAGGTCCAGTACCGCCCCCTCTCTTGTAGGACTTTCTACATGTTGGCTCAAAAAGCTTTCCTGGATGCACTTTAAGAATTCTGCTCCCTCCAAGCCTTTCACACACTGACTATCCCAATTTATATTGGGGAAGTTGAAATCCCCCACTATTACTACCCTATTATTTTCACACTTTTCTGATATCTGCCTGCATATCTGTTCCTCTATCTCCCCCTGACTGTTTGGGGGCCTATAGTACACTCTCAGCAAGGTGCTTGACCCCTTTTTGTTTTTAAGTTCTACCCATATGGCCTCATTAGAGGAACCCGCTAATATATCATCCCTCCTTACAGCAGTAATAGACTCCTTAATTAATATTGCAACACCCCCTCCCCTTTTACACCCCCCTCTGTCTCGCCTGAAGATTCTATACCCCGGAATATTGAGCTGCCAGTCCTGACCCTCCCTCAACCATGTCTCCGTGATAGCAACAATATCGTACTCCCATGTGTTCAACAACAACTTCAGTTCATCCACCTTATTTGCAAGACTCCTTGCATTAAAATAAATGCCTTCCAGCCCTGCCATATTCCCTTTTGCCTTCACATCTTTGCTCTGCCTTCCCTGCTGACTTGTTTTTTCCTCCTTATTTGGCTGTACATCACCCCCTACTATAGCTCCACTCTGTATCCCATCCCCCTGCCGAATTAGTTTAAACCCCCCCCAGCAGTGCTAGCAAACCTCCCCGCAAGGATATTGGTTCCCCTCTGGTTCAGGTGTAAACCGTCCGACTTGTACAAGTCCCACCTTTCCCAGAAGCAGACCCAGTGATCCAGGAAACTAAAGCCCTCCCTCCTGCACCATCCCTTTAGCCACGCATTCATCTGTTCTATCCTCCTATTCCTATACTCACTAGCACGTGGCACCGGGAGTAATCCAGAGATTACAACCTTTGAGGTCCTGCTCCTTAATCTTGCCCCTAGCTCCCTAAATTCTTGCTGCAGGACCTCATCCCTCTTTTTACCTATGTCGTTGGTACCAATGTGGACCACGACCTCTGGCTGTTCACCCTCCCCCTCCAGAATGCCCTGTAGCCGCTCAGTGACATCCTTGACCCTGGCACCAGGGAGGCAACAAACCATCCTGGATTCACGTCTACGGCCACAGAAACGCCTATCTGTTCCCCTTACTATAGAATCCCCTACGACTATTGCTCTCCCACTCTTTTTCCTCCCCTCCTGGGCAGCAGGAGCGCCCCCAGTGCCAGGAAGCTGGCTGCTGCTGCCTTCCCCTGGTGAGTCATTCCCCCCAACAGTATCCAAAACGGTATACTTGTTTGAGAGGGGAATGGTCACAGGGGTTTCCTGCACTACCTGCCTACTTCTATTGCTCCGCCTGGTGGTCACCCATTTCCTTTCTTCCTGTGCAGCCCTTCCCTGCGGTGTGACCAACTCACTAAACGTGCTATCCACGAACTTCTCAGCCTCGTGAATGCTCCACAACCCATCCACCCGCAGCTCCAGCTCCTCAATGCGGTCTGCTAATAGCTGTAGATTGATGCATTTCCTGCACACGTAGTCACCAGGGGCAGTGCCCCTGAATTCCCACATGGAGCAGGAGGAGCACATCACGGGGCTGGGCTCTCCTGGCATGACTTTCCCCTTAATTACTTTAAATTAATTTACTATCACCAATTAAAGATATCTCTAAGGCTCTTGTATAGTCTACCAACAGTACCTGCTACACCAGAAAAGACCCTAGTAACGATAAACTACAGAGTTAAAGTTTAAAAAAGAGAAATACTCACCAACCAATCACTTACCTGCTCCCTGGTGATGTCACACACTGACTATTTTTTACCTCTCTCCCCGCTGCGGAGTTGGTAAGCCTCGCTGGTCGTGGGTTTTTATACCCGGCTGCTCCTCCTCTGCTCCCGCTGCTCCGAGTGCTCTCGGGCCTCGCTGGTCGTGGGTTTTTATACCCGGCTGCTCCTCCTCTGCTCCCGCTGCTCCGAGTGCTCTCGGGCCTCGCTGGTCGTGGGTTTTTATACCCGGCTGCTCCTCCTCTGCTCCCGCTGCTCCGAGTGCTCTCGGGCCTCGCTGGTCGTGGGTTTTTATACCCGGCTGCTCCTCCTCTGCTCCCGCTGCTCCGAGTGCTCTCGGGCCTCGCTGGTCGTGGGTTTTTATACCCGGCTGCTCCTCCTCTGCTCCCGCTGCTCCGAGTGCTCTCGGGCCTCGCTGGTCGTGGGTTTTTATACCCGGCTGCTCCTCCTCTGCTCCCGCTGCTCCGAGTGCTCTCGGGCCTCGCTGGTCGTGGGTTTTTATACCCGGCTGCTCCTCCTCTGCTCCCGCTGCTCCGAGTGCCCTCGGGCCTCGCTGGTCGTGGGTTTTTATACCCGGCTGCTCCTCCTCTGCTCCCGCTGCTCCGAGTGCCCTCGGGCCTCGCTGGTCGTGGGTTTTTATACCCGGCTGCTCCTCCTCTGCTCCCGCTGCTCCGAGTGCCCTCGGGCCTCGCTGGTCGTGGGTTTTTATACCTGGCTGCTCCTCCTCTGCTCCCGCTGCTCCGAGTGCCCTCGGGCCTCGCTGGTCGTGGGTTTTTATACCCGGCTGCTCCTCCTCTGCTCCCGCTGCTCCGAGTGCTCTCGGGCCTCGCTGGTCGTGGGTTTTTATACCCGGCTGCTCCTCCTCTGCTCCGAGTGCCCTCGGGCCTCGCTGGTCGTGGGTTTTTATACCCGGCTGCTCCTCCTCTGCTCCCGCTGCTCCGAGTGCTCTCGGGCCTCGCTGGTCGTGGGTTTTTATACCCGGCTGCTCCTCCTCTGCTCCCGCTGCTCCGAGTGCTCTCGGGCCTCGCTGGTCGTGGGTTTTTATACCCGGCTGCTCCTCCTCTGCTCCCGCTGCTCCAGGTCGGGCTGGGGAAGGGATCGCGGCAGGGTGGGGGGGCGGGGGGCGTTGGGGAACAGTTGCTTTGGGGATCATGGGGGGATGGTGGTCGGGGAATGGCTGCCTTGGGACTCGGCAGAAGGGTGTATGTCGGTGGGGGGGGGAGAGAGAGGATCGGGGCTGTCTACCGGTGGCTTGTGGCCAGCCTTAGCATCATCAGTGGGGTCGGGGGGGTGGGTGGGAGGCCTCATGGTGGGGATCGGAGGCCTGGGGAGGTGATCGGAGGCCTTGTGGTGGGGTCTCCAATCGTGGGGGGTGGGTTAGGTTGGGACCCTGGATCCAGGAGGTAGATAAAAAGCCACTTACCTCCTGGATGCAGTAGTCCTTGCCTCGGTTTAACTGCCGGGTTTCACGAATTGTGTGAAACCCGTCCACAGGCAGTTAAATTCAAATCCAGCCTCATTACAATATTTAAATGAAGGTAACGCCTCGTCCCGCCTCTGGCAAAACTAGAAGTGGGCGGGTTGGAGGTGTGATCAGGTCGGGAATCCCATTTTTAACAATTTAACTGCCCCTCATGTTCCAAACCCACCCTGCTTGGCCACTATATTGGAAGTCCCTTAAGTGTGATTTGAAGTTATATAAATGATGGGCAAGTACAATTCAAAGACAGTATAGTTCCAAAATTTATCATGAAACCACTTTACAGGTACAGCTCCACTGAGACTGTAAATATAAAGAGAAAAATGAAGGGAGTGAATCTCCACACGGATTCACCATAAACTCGTCTGCCATAAATCTGGTGGAAGAACCACGGAAACCTCAAAAAATTGGTTTAAGCTATTTGCTCAGGATTTCCTCAGCTCTTCCACTGAAGTTACAGAGGACGAGTGGGAGAAACCCCACGGATATTCACCCCTGAAATGTTTAAATCCTGCTAAGTGATGGTAGCAAGGAAGTGCTCCATCCATCTGTCCTGCATTAAATTGCTGTTCTTCAACGCAGGACTGGAGAAGGAGAAGGGAAAAGGGAAGGAGGTAGAAAGTGTTCAGCAGGATGCTTCAGCCATCATGGTGTGCTGCATGCTTGGTGGACCAGCTGGTCTTTACCTGCCCATCAATTTCATATGTTTGTGTTACTCTTTTTTTTATTGGATTTGGGCGTCGCTGGCAAGGCCAGCATTTATTGCCCATCCCTAATTGCCCTTGAGAAGATGGTGGTGAGATACCTTCTTGAACCTTTGCAGTCCGTGTAGTGAAGGTACTCCCACAGTGCTGTTAGGGAGGGAGTTCCAGGATTTTGACCCAGCGACGATGAAGGATCGGTGATATACTTCTAAGTCAGGATAGTGTGTGACTTGGAGGGGAACTTGGAAGTGGTGGTGTTCCCATGCGCCTGCTGCCCTTGTCCTTCTAGGTTTGGGAGGTGCTGCCGAAGAAGTCTTGGCGAGTTGCTGCAGTGCATCTTGTAGATGGTACACACTGCAGCCACGGTATGCCAGTGGTGGAGGGAGTGAATGTTTAAGGTGGTGGATGGGATACCAATCAAGCGGGCTGCTTTGTCCTGTATGGTGTCGAGATTCTTGAGTGTTGTTGGAGCAGCACTCATCCAGGCAAGTGGAAAGTATTCCATCACACTCCTTACTTGTGCCTTGTAGATGGTAGAAAGGCTTTGGGGAGTCAGGAGGTGAGATACTCACCACAGAATACCTAACCTCTGACCACTCTTGTTGCCACCGTATTTATGTGGCTGGTCCAGTTAAGTTTCTGGTCAATGGTGACCCCCCAGGATGTTGATGGTGGGGGAATTCGGCGATGGTAATGCCATTGAATGTCAAGGGGCGGTGGTTAGACTCTCGCTTGTTGGAGATAGTCATTGCCTGGCATTTCTGTGACGTGAATGTTACCTGTCATTTATCAGCCCAAGCCTGAACGTCGTCCATGTCTTGTTGCATGCGGACATGGACTGCTTCATTATCTGAGGAGTTGTGAATGGCACTGAACACTGTGCAGTCATCAGCGAACATCCCCATTTCTGACCTTATGTTGGAGGGAAGATCATTGATGAAGCAGCTGAAGATGGTTGAGCCTAGGACACTGCCCTGATGAACTCATGCAGCGATGTCTTGGGGCTGTGATGATTGACCTTCAGTCACCACAACCATTTTCCTTTGTGTTAGGTATGACTCCAGCCAGTGGAGCATTTTCCCCCCATTTCCCATTGCATTCAAATTTATGCCACACTCGGTCAAATGCTGCCTTGATGTCAAGGGCAGTCACTCTCACCTCACCTCACCTCTGGAATTCAGCTCCTTTGCCCTTGTTTGGACCAAGGTTGTAATGAGGTCGGGAGCAGTGTGGCCTTGACGGAAGCAAAACTGGGCATCAGTGAGCAGGTTATTGGTGAGTAAGTGCCGCTTGATAACACTGTCGATGACAGCTTCCATCACTTTGCTGATGATTGAAAGTAGACTGATGGGGCGGTAATTGGCCTTATTGGATTTGTCCTGCTTTTTGTGGACAGAATATACCTGAGCATTTTTCCACATTGTTGGATAGATGCCAGTGTTGTAGCTGTACTGGAACAGCTTGGCTAGAGGTGCGGCTAGTTCTGGAGCACAAGTCTTCAGCACGATAGCCGGGATGTTGTCAGGGCCCATAGCCTTTGCTGTATCCACTGCGCTCAGCCGTTTCTTGATATCACGTAGAGTGAATCAAATTGGCTGAAGACTGGCTTCTGTGATGGTGGGGACCTCAGGAGGAGGCCGATATGGATCATCCATTCGGCACTTGCTGGTGAGGCTAAGGTGTTAAAATGTAATTATATTTTTTCAGATATTTACAGTTGTAATGAACCGTGGAGCTAGAAATCTAAACTAGGTCCATGACAAATGAATAAAAATTACCTTTGGAGGTATGGTTGATAACGATAAGACACCATGGTGCATTTACAGCTCACAACAGGCGTTCCATACTTATATTTTGCCACTTCAGATTTAATTGGAGTGTTGTGAAATGTTAAGGAAATAGAAACAGGGAGCAGGAGAAAGAATGCAGCAAACATGAGAAAGGATTACAGAACATTAGTAATAAAAATATATATCTGCCCTAGTTGCATTTCTTTTCTTCCAGAATTCTACTGTGAACATTATTTACATTTTTGTAAATAGTTCATCAAATCAGAGGGATATATTTATGTTTTCAGAATTCTGGTACAATTGTTGTGACTGGGTGATGACAAGGATTAGGACAAGGTATGAGATGGACCGGTGTACTTGCAATTAGTGCATTGTAATTGTTGGGAGCTCTCAAGAATTTTTATATTACAATCAGATCTCTAGTTCTGTGAACATGTTGCAAAAACTGGTGATCTATGTGTAAATCATTGCACATTCTCATCAATAGCGACAGCACTACAGGTATAGTATGCATACACAGAAAATATATTTTTAATGTTCCCCTGCTCTTCTATGAACTGTGCCATGGCCATTGGGTTAACATCTGATGCAAAAGACAGCACCTCTGACAACGCAGCCCTCCTTCAGTACAGCACTGAAAGGTAAGCCAAGATGATATGCTAAGGTCCTGGAGTGGGCTTGAACCCACCAATTTTGAATTAGAGGCAAGATTACTTCTACTGAGCTAAGCGATAGATAGGTAGATTGATCCTTTTTGCTTCTTTGGTACACTTGTTATCACATGTCTTCCTTCAGATGGGAAATTTATTAGCTGCAAAAAGTGCTGTGGCCAACAGAATTCTGCAGGACTGGTGATAACAATTTTTTTCTGTCACTGAGATGGGCTGTTGCGCCATATCTCAGTGCTTCACCTGTCAGACTCGTTGAGGTTTTGGTGAAACGATGAATTTAGCTGAATTTGTACGTTAGTTGCGTGAGAAATTCAAGTGCAGGCTCCTGAGAATCTGCTAAACCGCTCTCTGGTATAAGTGCTGAAGAATGTCTACGAGTGAACTCTGACCGCGACCCTGCTGAAGTATTCAGGGTCAGTTGGAGGATGTCTCATCAGCGTATGGTTGATGGTTGCCTGTGTCACTGTGGGCCATCTTGACTGCCTGTCAGAAAGGGGGGGAAACAGGAAGACCGGTGATGACAACTGATGACATTTTTGGTGGCACAATCAGTCCCCTTTACAAGGGGGTTAAAGTCACTGAAATGCAGGTATTTTTTTGGGGGGGGTGTGGGGGAGTGATCAAGTCATGACCCAGGCCTGGACCCTCAGGTGACCCCCACATCTGCTGCTCCGAGAGCTGGCATGCCAGGTGTACAAGGTGCTCGGTGGATAGGAAGCCAAGGAAGAGGAAATTCCTGATGGGGAAATCCCTGCCTCAGGCGTCATGCCCTTTGCTCTCATTGTCATGTTTGAGGCAGATGGAGGTTGCGCCCCCAAACAGGCAGTGACAGAAATCCGGAGCGTAGGCAAGACCTGGCATATTTGATTTCCCGCCCCTCGGCTGCACTCCTGGAAGACTTACGCTGGAAGTGCACCAGCAGGCTCTGCAGATTTTCAGGGCCAATGCATTAACAGCTCTCAGACATCACTTGGACTTGCATTTCTGGAATCCTCCCTTCATGATAAGTTTGTAGGATTATTTTAATTGTACTGTAAGATAAAGCAATACCTTCTGTCCTAGGCTTAGCATATGAACACATTTAACATTGGCAAGGAGGCACATATGCCCTGCTTAATCATTTGTACAGCTCTCTGGAGATCTTACTCTCAACAATGTTGTCTTTTTGAGACTTTGACATATTTGTGTAAAATGATCATTTATATAACTTCTCGCCAAAGCCTAAATGTGAAGCCAATAGAGCTGCCTGCATGAAACTCCTTTAACTGTGTCATATGCTTCAATAACCATTTTGCTGTATTTTGCAGATGATATGCATTGAATAGAAATTGAGGTTGAGAGATCTGCTTAGTATAGAGTATGGTCACATAATACTTAGGAAGAAGACAGTAATAATGAGATGAAAAGAACCTTTGTGAAATTGGTAAAAGATGTAATAAAGGACAGCCATAAATCTTTACAGAAAATGTCACACCAATATTTTAATAATTTCTGCAGAGGCAATGCCGCTGTCAGTCGATATACTGTTAGCATAACTCTCAGCCTCATGTTTAATTCAACACCGAACCTGTAGAAGAATAACACTAAGTCAAAGCTTTATTAAAATTTCTTTACAGAAGTCCCACAGCAACCATCATTAGACTATGAGCACGGTGATGAATTATAAGCTTGTTGGGGGGAAAAAAGTCATAACAAGTTGGTTTCTGTCATTATCCTTCAAATAACTGAAACCAACATTGCAGTTCAATAAGAACAATTTTCGGTCAGTTTAAATCTGAATAAATCATTACCTTTTCACTAATGTAATTTGCTTCAGGACTTGTGTAATCTTATTTAATATGATTTCTGCTCTGTTCATGACGTACATGACAACACCTTGCCCTGTGCCATTAATAATCTAACTGTGGAATATTATTGTGGAGCCTGTGATGTAACTGATGCACTCTAATGGAAGTTCAATTCTTTTAACCCCAAACACCTCTGAATAATGAATGGAGTTTGGAATATAACAGCTTAAATTCCATTTCGCAAAATGATTCTCAGACCTTGCAAATTAGTGTACCACTTTGATATGGAATAACCCCTTTGGATATCAGTTTATAACCTCTGATGTGAAAAAGTCTTCCATTTTCAGAGTTACAACCCCACTGGGCTTCGAATATCTGTTCAGACGTTTGATTCACTGCATGCTTTACCAACAATTCAGTTGGAAAAGTGAAAAGATTTGGTGGTATCTTCTTGTATGCGGGAATTAAACTTGTACATGATGGCTGAACAGTTGATTACATTCAATTGAATGCCTACTAATTCTATATTTCTCAACCATGTAGAGACAATTATTTCTACAGAAGTCCACATCTTGGCTGTCCAAGTTACTAATCGCCTTAGCCTCCCGCCTGCCTCATTAGAGCATGAACAGTTAAATATACAGTGTGACTACAGCTGGAACCCAGGTGGATGATGACACTTTATTTTTTCACAGTTGCTACAATAGTAGCTGAGATTAACATTTGTATCGTGAGAAGTTACTCTCACTACAGTTTCAGTAAAAAATTATGTAAAGTAAGGGACCAATGACATAGGAAGAAATAAAATTGGGGTCCTGCAAAGGGAGTTTCAGCAATTAGGAGATAGATTAAAGAGCAGGACCTCCAGGATAGTATCCTCACGATTACATCCAGTGCCACATGCTAGTCAGTGTAGGAATAGTAAGATAAGGAAGTTGAATGCATGACTGGAGAGATGCTGCAGGAAGGAAGGATTAACATTCTTGGGACATTGGACATAGTTCTATAAGCATATAAATAGTAAACGGAGGGGTAGGGCCAATTAAGGACCAAAAAGGAGACCTGCGCGTGGAGGCAGAGGTATTGGCTGAAGTACTAAATGAGTACTTTGCATCTGTCTTTACCAAGGAAGAAGATGCTGCCAAAGTCATAGTGAAAGAGGAGGTAGTTGAGATACTGGATGGGATAAAAATTGATAAGGAGGAGGTACTAAAACGGCTGGCTGTACTTAACGTTGATAAGTCACCAGGACCGGATGGGATACATCTAGGATGCAGAGGGAAGTAAAGGTGGAAATTGTGGAGGTACTGGCCATAATCTCCGAATCCTCCTTAGATACGGGGGTGGTGCCAGAGCACTGGAGAATTACAAATGTTATACCCTTGTTCAAAAAAGGATGTAAGGATAAGCCCAGCAACTACAGGCCAGTCAGTTTAACCTTGGTGGTGGGAAAGCTTTTAGAAACGATAATTCAGGACAAAATTAACAGTCACTTGGACAAGTGTGGATTAATTAAGGAAAGCCAGCATGGATTTGTTAAAGGCAAATCATGTGTAACTAAATTGATTGAGTTTTTCGATGAGGTAACAGAGAAGGTTGATGAGGGCAATACAGTTGATGTGGTGCACGTGGAATTCCAAAAGGCATTTGATAAAGTGCCACATAATAGGTTTGCCAGCAAAGTTGAAGCCCATAGAATAAAAGGGACAGTGGCAGCAATTGGCTAAGTGAGAGGAAACAGAGTAGTGGTGAACGGTTGTTTTTCGGACTGGAGGAAGGTACACAGTGGTGTTCCCCAGTGGTTGGTACTAGGACCACTGCTTTTCTTGATATATATTAATGACTTGAACTTGGGTGTACAGGGCACAATTTAAAAATTGCAGATGACAAAAAACTTGGAAGTATAGTGAGCAGTGAGGAGGCTAGTGATAGACTTCAAGAGGACATAGAGAGGCTGGTGGAATGGGCGGACACATGGCAGATGAAATTTAACGCAGAAAAGTGTGAAGTGATACATTTTGATAGGAAGAACGAGGAGAGGCAATTTAAACTAAAGGGTGCAATTCTATAGGGGATGCATGAACAGAGAGACCTGGGGGTAGCTGTGCACAAATCATTGAAGGGTGGCAGGGCAGGTTCAGAAAGTGGTTAAAACAGCATACGGAATCCTGGGCTTCATAAATAAAGACATAGGGGGAGAAATTCTGTATCGCCTTGTTTGGGGCGTGATTATCGGCCGGGTGAAAAGTTTAGCGCCTGGTGCTAATTATCGCCTCCGACTGCAACCTTGGCTTTTATTGCCCCTGGAGGTGATTGGAGTGTTAATCAGGCGCTTCACACCTGTCTTAAGGTGCAAAGGCCGAGGAGCGAGGCGCTAACTCAGAGCGCGGGTGCAGTGCAGGTGATGTCAGTTAGCGATGGAACACAGACACACTGGCACCAAACATTTCTTAAAGGGGAGGGTTGATCATGCTTTCCAGCCACACCCTGCTCAGTGGAGCCTTGAATCTAGGCCTGGAGAGACCTGTGACTACATTTTCCAGCCAAGGACTATGGAGAGTGTGAGAGAACAAGCTCAGCACTTCAGCGAGCGGACCTTGGAGGCTCAAGTTGGTGCGGTGGAACGCAGAACATCTATACTCTAACCTGAGAATGTCAGGAGGCCTTTGCTGTGCGACTACAGAAGAGTGTGGAGGGAAGTGGCTCAGAGCGTCTCCTCCAGGAGCATGGTGACCAGGACCCATACTCAATGTCACAAAAAGTTCAACGACCTCACTCGGGTCATCAGGGTGAGTGGCTTTTTTTCAATACCTCTCCATCCCTCCATCTCAACCTCACTCTATGGCCAGAGGGTCTTAAAACCCCAATGCCCAACACTCATCCAACACCTATGGCCCTCTCATGAAACACACATGCACATTCCACACTTTGCATACAGTAAATGCTATTCAACTATGGGAGGCACATCAGGCAAGACCATGGCTGTATATTTACTCAGGCGTCGTCCTTTTTCTTGCAGGCCAAGCTATCTCATAATAGGAGACAGCAGCAACAGACGGGTGGAGGGCGGCCTCAGCTCCAACCCCTCAGCGATCTTGAGGCGCGCGTCTACAGGATTTTGGCAAGCCAGGTGATCGGTCCCGTCGCCCCTGGAGAGGCCGACCCCTTTTTCTCCTCTCATTCCACTTGTCCCTCACAACACCAGCCTTTGGCACTTTCAACCCAACTTACGAAATCGCTGCACTCCTTCCTCCCTTACTGCCCCCCTGTCCTCACATTAAAGCCACTCTTGTACCTCCCTGCTTTCAGATGGTGATTCACCAGCTGAGGAGACGGGCCCTCAAGCTGCCAGTGGGAGCGAAGCTGCAGGAGAGGAGGAAGAGGAAGCCGGAGCATCAGTGCCACCCTCTCCCGAGAAAGCCCATGCCCACATTGGGACCACGTCTTCCCTGGAGGGGAGCAGGGTGGAAGAGTCTGATGAGGGTGAAGCTCCAGGACCCAGCGGGCTGCAGCAACGCAATGTGACTAGGGAAGCTCGGGGGCCTTCTCCCCGGAAGGAGAGTAGGCCAGCGAGTCCTGCTGCACTGGTCGCAGAGGAGGAGCGGCTCATCGCTGAAATGAACACCCAGGCGGTGGACATGCACACTCAGCTCATGGGTGCAGTGGGAAGGGTGCCCAAATGCATTGATGCACTGGCAAGGAGTGTGGAGCACTATGCTGTAGCACAGGCGGATGCCACGCAAATGCTTAGTGCTGCATTCAGTCACTGGCTGCTGTGATCCCATCTCAGACTGCTCTCATGCAGACTCAGATTGAGGCCACGCAAGCACTGACTGCTGCCATTGTCGCTGGTTCGAACACATTTCCCCGGGGCTCTCACCGCACCACAGCAGACCAGCAATCTGTGCTCCAGCAGAGTGCTCCAGATGCTGATGTGCTGCCCCGTGGGAGTGCCAGTGTGTCGGTCGAGCAGAGAGTTTCTGTCCTCTCTGAAGATGACAGTATTCCTGCTGCTACCACTGTCACTTCCCCATTGCACTTGCCACCGCCTGTAGCCCAGACTGCTGCTGCCCATGCAGAGTTGGTGCAGTCTGCAGCCGGGCCCTCCAGACCCAGAGCTGGTCGAGGGTGTCCTTCAAGGGCATCTGCAGTCTCAGGTTGTGACCATCAGCAGCCTTCCACCAGCCCTGCTGCAGCCACTGGGGCCCCATTATGGAGGAGCAGTAGGGTGGGAAGGGGGGAAGTGCGCAATGGAAGATCACCCTTGAAGAGCAAAAAGTAGGAGGTGTGACAAAATGTTGGTCAATTTTTTATTAAAGGCCGAGGTTCGTGTTCAAACTTTTGTTTAGTGTTTTCGACATTATCTCCAGGTTGTGAGAACCAGTTATGTTAATGAATGATTTTTGTGTTTGTTTCTATTAGTTTGTCATGAAGAAATGACACACACAGAGTTTGTAAAATAAATATGTTTTTGTATTCAAAATGTATAGGTTTGGCCTTTGGAATCATTGCTGCCTTGGCTGACTTAGGGGTTGTGGGTTGGTTTCATTCATGTTGTTCTCCATGCCAGAAGCCATTTCCTCAGCAGGGGCCTAGGAGCGGCTTGTTATCAGCCGTTGACGGACAACCCTTGCAGTTTCAACATTGTGGGCCTCCCTCCCGCCTTGGTGCTGCTGATCATCCTCCTCCTCTTCCTCCTCCTCTTCCTCCTCCCCCTCCGGTGGTGCTCCAAGGCCTGGTGGCATTGGCTGAAGAGGGAGACTCACTCAGGCAAGTACTGCAGGACCCCTCCTGAGTTGTCCAGACAGCGGAACCGTTGCTTGAGCATGCCGATCATCTGCTCAACGATGTTCCTGGTGGTGAGATGGCTCTCGTTGTACCGCAGCTCAGCAGGGGTGTTGGGGTTACAGAGCGGTGTCATCAGCCAGGTGCACAGTGGATAACCCTTGTCCCCGAGGAGCCAACCACTTGGCTGATGCAGTGCCTGGAAAAGTTCTGGCACTGCAGTCTGGCGCAGGATGAAAGCATCGTGGCTGCTGCCAGGATAGCGGGCATTGATTGCGAGTATCAGTTGTCTGTGGTCACAGACCAACTGGATATTTAAGGAGTGGAACCCCTTGCGGTTTCAGAAAATCTCTGCATTCTCATGCGGTGCCCATAATGCCACATGCGTGCAGTCAATGGTGCCCTGCACCATGGGGAAGCCTGCTACCCTCGCAAAGCCCAATGCACGTTCATGCTGTTTGGTCCGGGTCATTGGGAAAGAGATGTACTGGCGTCTCCTTTTATAGAGGGCATTTGTGACCTGATGGATGCAGCAATGGACCGTGAACTGGGAGATATTGGCGATGTCCCCAGTAGCTGCTTGAAAGGAGCCGGTGGCATAAAAGTTCAGAGCCACTGTGACCTTCACTGCCACCCACAGAGACATCTTGGTCCTCAGTAGAGGCTGCAGATCTGGCTGCAGCAGATGGCAGAGCTCAGTGACCACCTCCTTGCTGAAGCGCAGCCTGCGCAAACACTACTCCTCAGACAAATTTATGTAGGAGAATTGTTCCCAGAATACCCTGGGAGGGTAAGGTCTCCTGTACTGAGGCCTGTTAGCCTTCCTCCATCTGGTCATGATTGCCACTCTCTCTTTGCGTCTCTCTTGCCTCCGATTCTGCAGGTGCAGGACGACGCCCCGAATCAGTGCAGCCCCCATGGTCTCTTGGTAATCGAAGTAATGAAGGTCAAATCCAAAAGTACCTGCAAAGTGGTGCTCAGTAGCCAAAACTACTGCACACAGCGTTGACTCTATGCAGAAGTCTCTCCTCTCTCTCAGAATCTCTCTCTCTGTTAGAATGAGTGGTGCAAAAATGTCTACCACAGAAAAAGCCAGGAAGAGGCTGCCTTTAAATAGCGCCCCCCCAGCCCCACACCGACTGGGAAACGTTCCAGTCTCCCTGTCATTGCTTGCGCCAGGCAGAAAGGAGGGGGGCGCCACTCAACATCCGATCCAGGGCACCACAAGGGCTTTGCATGCTCGACTGATGTCAAGATCTCCGTACGCAGGAGATCGGGACGGTAGTGTTTAGCGCCGCTGCCGCAAAATGTCTGGTCAATTTTGCGAGTGGCGCAGACATCGCCATGCCCGGGTGCTGGTTGCTTTGCGCCCCGTTAGCGCCCTCTTAAGGCGCTAACGGGAGGCGCAAACCAACCGAATTTTTCCCCCATAGAATACAAAAGCAAGGAAGATAGGATGAAACTTTATAAAACACTGGTCCGACCTCAACTGGAGTATTGTGTCCATTTCTGGGCACCGCACTTTAGGAAGGATGTGAAGGCCTCAGAGAGGATGCAGAAAAGATTTACAAGAATGGATCCAGGTATAAGGGACTTCAGTTACATGAATAGACTGGAGAACCTGGGGTTGTTCTCCTTAGAGCAACAAAGGTTGAGAGGATATTTGATAGAGGTGTTCAAAATCATGAGGGGTCTAGACAGAGTAGATAGAGAGATACAGTTCCCATTGGCGGAAGGGTCGAGAACCAGAGGGGACAGATTTAAGGTGATTGGCAGAAGAACCAAAGACGACATGAGGAAAAGCTTTTTGACACAGCGAGTGGTTAGGATCTGGTATGCACTGCCTAAAAGGGTGGTGGAGGCAGATTCAATTGTGGCTTTCAAAAGGGAATTGGATAATAAATTGCAGGGCTATAGGGAATTGCAGGGCGGGGGATTGTGGCTAGCTGAAGTGCTCTTGCAGAGAGTCAGCATGGGCTCGATGGGCCAAATGGTCTCCTTCTGTGCTGTAACCATGCTATGCTATGCTAGTTCTGGGGCAGGAGTTGCCTGTACAGGATGCAAGGGCTGGGACCACGTCCTTCCTGGGAGAATAGCTAGTGCTGTAGGGAAGTGTTTAAACTAATGTGGCTGGCGGAAAGGAAAGAACAAAATAAGGAAATAGGAAGAGGAGCAGTAGACAAGGAGTGTTGGAAAGCTAAAAGAAAAAAAGCAGATTAGAAGGAGGATAGAGTAAAAAAGTATGGGTTGTAAGTATGTTAATGCACAAAGTATTATGAATCAAATTGATGAGCGGGCGGCATTATTTATTATGGGAGGGGTATGACATAATAACATTAACAGATGCTGTTTAGCCCAGAGTAGGGGTGAGAGCTGAATATTCCTGGTTACAAAATATTCAAGATAGATAGATTAGCAAAAAAGGGAGATGTGGCAGTATTAATCAAATATTCAATTACAGCACTAGAACAGTAGGATGATATAGGGGAGATTGCAAATGTTAATTTGGCCAATCTATTTGCTGAGAGTTATGGAATAAGAAGGGAATAGTTACTGTATTGGGAGGATATCATAGACCACCAAACAATGGAAAGGAGTTAGAGGAAGAGATATGTTGAACATTTAGAGGAAAATGCAGGAATATTAGACTACAATAATGGGTGATTTTAATTATCCATAGATAGACTGTGATCAAAGTAATGTAAGTGGCAAATAAGGAGAGATGTTTCTACAGTCTGTCAAGGAAGATTCAAGATTCAAGATTCAAGATCCTTTATTTGCCATATGTAACTAGTACAATGGAATGCTTACTCCCCAACCACTCCCACAATAAAGCTGTGGGAGCTCACAGAGACACATCAGCTATTTTTACAGCTCCGTGTTCAGAAAGTCAATTTTTTGGCATCCAGTGGCAGTGGGAGCACGATGTCCCTCAGCTGCTCCGTCCTCCTCACTGTTGCCGGCTCAGCTCCACGTGTGGTGGCCTGCTTCTCCCGCTCACCCTCTGGCCACCATTCCCGGCTCCCCTCCTCCCAGTCGGACTGTGAGTCGTCGAGTCTGCTGCTGCGTCCCGATGCGCTGTGCTCCTCCGCCCGACTCGCCAAACACATCCTCCGGTCGCCGCGGCCTCCACCTCACCGTCGCCAGCTCCAAAGTCCGACGGCCCAGGCCTGCTTCTCCCGCTTCCGGTCCAGCCTCTGGCCGCCATGCTCAGCTCCCCTCCTCCCGGTCGGAATCCCTTCCCGCTGAGGAACGGCCGGCCGACGTGCCCTAGCGGGTTGACGTGGCTGCTGCTGCTGCATCCTGATGCGCTGTGCGCTGTGCTGCCTCCGCCCGACTCGGCGAACACCTCGCTCCGGTTGTGGGAGCGAGCGGCGAGAGCGGGCCGCCCGAAGCAGGGAGAGCGCGCTAGCACCGAACCGTCTCGGGCGCCATCTTGACCAGTCCAGCTCAGAAAGAAGTAGTGCTGGATCTAATTCTAGGAAATGAACTAGGGTGAGTAGCTAATGTAAGGGTAAGGGAACATCTAAGAAACAGCGATAATAACATAATTAGGTTCAATATAAAAAGTGAAAAGGAGCGAGATAAGTCAAAGCTAGATCAGAAAAAAGTTCATTTTAATGAGATAAAGAGGGAACTAGCTCAGATAAAGCAAAAGTAATACATTCAAGCAGGAGATGATTAGTGTATAGACTAGACAAGTTCCCACAAGAAGTAAAGGAGACGCAGCAAAATCTAGAGGTCCTTGGATAAGGAGATAAATTAAAATTAAAATGAGTCATAAAAAAAACACATATGACAAATCTAAGGCTAATAATATTTTAAAAATCAAGCTGAATATAGAAAATATAGAGGAGAAACAAAAAGAGAGATTACAGAGGCTAAGATGAAGTACTAAGAAAAACTAGTAGGTAATATAAAGGGAAACAGTAAAAGATTTTATAAACACGTAAAAAGTAAAATGTACTAAAAAGATTGGTAGGGCTCATTTAAGACAAAAAGGAAATTTTCTTAGAGGATGATGGAATGACAGAAATACAAAACAAGTACTTTGTGGCAGAGCCACTAAGGGACTCCAATCAAATGTATATAATTCCCTTTAACAATATGTTAACTACAGCCTGAGTCTGTATCTTTGTATATACTGTTTGCATGTACAGAGCGCGGTCCCTTTAAGAGCACGGGCAAACGCGATGACGTCATGCCGTTCATCACGTGATCCCCCACCGGCGGGAAAAACGTGATGACATCATGACGCCAGCCACGGGACCACCCAAGCAGTCCTCGTGGAGCCTCCGAACTGACTAGACTTGTATTCGTAGTTTTCTTGCATCTATTTGTTAAATTCAATTAGTTTTACATTAAACATCGTTTGTTTGATCGCCTGAGTTGACCTCAGTCTCTTGATAGGAACTAGACATTCCTACAACTTTACCTTAAATAAAAACAGAGAATGCTGGAAATACTCAGCAGGTTAGGCCTCTGAAATTAATTTCCTTAGATTGGGCTGTTAAGCCCACCCAGCGCATTTGCCGGCCAATTAGGGGAAGCGGGTCTGGTGACGCCATTTGATGACTTGTCATCAGCCAGTTTTCTTAAAGGGACCATGGACAACTTTATTTTGATAATTGTACTGTCAGTGTTCTACAGCATTGAGGTGCTGCAAACACTGGCAAGCACTGCACAGAGGTGCAGGGCTGCACCCAGCTCTCCCAAGACTCCCTCCATATGCTTATGGAGGGAGTCACAACACGCAGGGAGATCCTCTTTCCTTCCCATGGGCGGAAGAGACCTTCCCAGGAGATCAACACAGCCTGGTTGCAAATTGCAGAGGAGGGCACAAGCAGGAATGTTGTCAGGAGGACCTGGGTGCAGTGCCGCAAATGTTTCAATGATCTCAGTGGATCACGAAGCGGTAGTACAAAGCCACACTCAACCTCATCCTGCTGTGCCTATCATCACATCCCCACCACTCTGCCTTCCCTACCCCTGCACATCCTTATTCACATCAACTTACCTTGCACCTCCACCCATCCCTCTCTATCTACATTATCACATCCCCATTTCACTAGCCACCCCTCACACTCACCCTCATCCTAGTGCAATCATACCAACTAACAACAAAGGTAGGCACTTGGGTGTTTTATGCAATGACCATGTAAAGCTTCTGTTAATGTGCTGTCAAACATTGAAACCTTTATTTTCTTCACTTTGCGTTCTTGGACAGATTTGTGTGCACATTTGGAAGTGGCTTATTGGGTTGTAGTGAATGGTGAGACATAACGGTACTCACTGCAATGGTGATGAGTGTGAAAGGAATGGCTTGGTCATTGTAGGGATGCGTTATGGTGTTGGTGTAGGGTGGTGCCAACCTGGCACATCATCTGGCAGCCAGGGTGTACAGCGTCAAGTAAAGTAAATCTGGCCATGGTGAGGCCATCCCTGGCCTCCCGGGCAGCAGTGTGGTCGGGTGCTGATGCCCTGTGTCCTGTGCAGCATCAGGTGATTGCGGAGAAGGTTGGTGGTGTTGTTGTTGGTGCTGCTGGTGTGCTTGGTGCTGCTGGTGATAGGGCTGATCGTGGTGGGATTCTGAGGACCAAGGTGAAAGAGTATAAGAACATAAGAAATAAGAGCAGGAGTAGATCATATGGCCCCTCGAGCCTGCCCTGCCATTCAATAAGATCATGGCTGATCATCGCCATCAACTCCACTTTCCCATCCGATCTCCATATCCCTTGATTCCCCTAGAATCCAAAAATCTTATCTATCTCAGCCTTGAATATACTCAAAGACTCAGCATTCACAACCCTCTGGGGCAGAGAATTCCAAAGATTCACAATCCTCTGAGTGAAGAAATTCCTCCTCATCTCGGTCTTAAATGGCCTACCCCTTATCCTGAGACTATGGGCTGGATTTTCATTGAGGAGGCGGGTAGGAGGCGGGACTACAACTTTCAGGGTTGAAGTCCCGCCTCCATCGAGTTGTAGCCTACCCACGTGATTTTGACTTGATTGACCTTGTTGAACCCGCCCAGTGGGCTCAGCAGGCCAATTAAGGGCCACCCAGCAACAGGTGACGTCACAGATTGACATTTCATCTGTCAAGACCTTTTGACAGATGAAATATCAGCGTTTCACAGCTGTTTGAAGCTCTCAAACACTGACAATCTGTACTCTAAGTTAATTCCCTCCTCTCAGGATGATTTAGAGATCTCCCCGGAACAGAAAGCTGAATGCTGCAATTTTTGACAGCTCGCGGCCATTCTGCTTTCTGTGCCGGTGAGGCGAGGGACTCCCAAGACCTGAAGGAAGGAAGGCTGTAAAGGTAAGTAAAACTTCTTTAAACACTTTAAACACACCAAACACACTTACCTCTGCACTCATGCACTTATCACTCACCTGAACACCGGACACCTTGACCCCTCCAAGTGCTTCAGCCTGACGGCCCGCCTCACTAACTTGGCGTGGTTTGGAGCCATCGGGAATCCCACAGTTCAAGAATGAAATAGGGATTAGGCTAAAAACTGCCTGTTAACTACCTGTTAGCAGGCAGTTAATTGGCACTAATCCCCTTCCCGCCTCGGGGAGGCGGGTCCCAATGTGGTCGGGTACCCGCCTTCTTTGAAACTGGCATGGAGGTGGGTTGGGGGCAAGATTGGTTCGTGCACCCCAATTTCGGGATTTTAACCCCCCACACGCCTCCAATCCCGCCTCCACGGCCCAATGAAAATCCTGCCCTATGCCTCCTAGTTCTAGACACTCCAGCCAGGGGAAACAACCTCTCAGCATCTACCCTGTCAATCCCCTTCAGAATCTTCTATGTTTCAATGAGATCACCTCTCATTCTACACAATCTCTCATCATAGGACAGCCCTCTCATCCAGGAATCAATCTAGTGAACCTTCGATGCATCGCCTCCAAAGCAAGTATATCCTTCCTTAGATAAGGAGATCAAAACTGTGCACAATACTCCAGGTGTGGTCTCACAAAGGCCCTGTAGCAAGACTTCCTTACTCTTATACTCCAACCCCCTTGCAATAAAGGCTAAAATGCCATTTGCCTTCCTTATTGCTTGCTGTACCTGCAGGCTAGCTTTCTGTGTTTCTTGCATGAGGACACCCAAATCTCTCTGAACACCAACATTTGAAAGTTTCTCACCATTTAAAAAATATTCAGTTTTTCTATTCTTCCTACCAAAGTGAATAACCTCACATTTCCTTACATTATACTCCATCTGCCACCTTACTGCCCACTCATTTAGTCTATCTATATCCCTTTGCAAACTCTTTGTGTTCTCCTCACAGCTTACTGTCTGACCTAGCTTTGTGTCATCAGCAAACTTGGATACATTACACGCGGTCCCTTCATCTAGGTCATTAATATAGATTGTAAATAGCCGAGGCCCCAACACTGATCCTTGCGGCACCCCACTAGTTACAGCCTGCCAACCTGAAAATGATCCGTTTATCCCTACTCTCTGTTTTCTGTCCATTAACCAATCCTTTATCCATGCTACTATATTACCCCCAACCCCATGAGCCCTAATCTTGTGTAATAACCTTTTATGTGGCACCTTATCGAATGCCTTTTGGAAATCCAAATATACTGCATCCACTGGTTCCCTTTTATCTACGCTGCTAGAAATAGAGGCCCTAGAAATAGTAGATGCATTGCTGGTCATCTTCCAAAATTCGATAGACTCTGGAACAGTACCCATGGATTGGCGGGTAGCTAATGTTACCCCACTGTTCAAAAAGAGTGGTAGAGAGAAAACGGGGAATTACAGACCGGTAAGCCTGACATCGGTAGTGGGGAAAATGCTAGAGTCCATTATAAAGGAAGTAATAGCAGAGCACTTGGAAAAAAGTGACCGGATCAGACAAAGTCAACATGGATTTACAAAAGGTAAATCATGCTTGACTAATCTACTGGAATTTTTTGAGGATGTAACTGGCAAAATAGATAAGGGAGAACCAGTGGATGTGGTGTATTTGGATTTTCAAAAGGCTTTCAATAAGGTCCCGCTTAAGAGGTTAGCGTGTAAAATTAAGGCACATGGGATTGGGGGCAAGGTATTGACTTGGATAGAGAACTGGTTGGCAGACAGAAAGCAAAGAGTTGGAATAAACAGCTCTTTTTCCGAGTGGCAGGCAGTGACTAGTGGGGTACCGCAGGGATCGGCCCTTGGACGCCAGCTATTCACAATATATATTGATGATCTGGACGAGGGAACTAGATGTTATATCTCCAAGTTTGCAGATGACACAAAGCTGGGTGGGCGTGTGTGCTGTGAGGAGGATGCCGAGAAACTCCAGTATGATTTGAACAGGTTGGGTGATTGGGCAGAAGCATGGCAGATGCAATATAACATGGATAAATGCGAGGTTATCCACTTTGGTGTCAAAAACAGGAAGGCAGATTATTATCTGAATGGCAATAGATTGGGAGAAGGGGAAGTGCAACGAGGCCTGGCCGTCCTTGTGCACCAGTCGCTGAAAGTAAGCATGCAGGTGCAGCAGGCGGTTAAGAAGGCAAATGGTATGTTGGCCTTCGTAGTGAGAGGGTTTGAGTACAGGAACAAGGACGTCTTGCTGCAGTTGTACAGGGCCTTGGTGAGACCACATCTTGAGTATTGTGTGCAGTTTTGGTCGCCTTACCTGAGGAAGGATGTTCTTGCCATGGAAGGAGTGCAGCGAAGATTCACTAGGCTGATACCTGGGATGGCAGGAATGACCTATGAGGAGCGATTGCGTCGATTGGGCTTGTACTCGCTGGAGTTTAGAAGAATGAGAGGGGATCTCATCGAAACTTATAAAATTCTAACAGGACTAGACAGACTAGATGCTGGAAGGATGTTCCCGATGGTCGGGGAGTCCAGAACCAGGGGTCACAGTCTAAGGATAAGAGGTAAGCCATTTAGGACAGAGATGAGGAGGAATTTCTTCACCCAGAGAGTCGTGAACCTGTGGAATTCTCTGCCAAAGAAGGCAGTAGAGGCCAATTCATTAAATATATTCAAGAAGGAGTTGGATATATTTCTTAAGGCTAAAGGGATCAAGGAATATGGAGAGAAGGCAGGAGCAGGGTGATGCACTATCAACAACACCAAAGACTACGAGTTGAACTTATACGAAGTAGGCTTTTATTGACTAAGAACTGGAGAATGCCTCTGCTAGTGGATCCATCCTAAGAGCTCCCGGGGGAAGGGTGGTGAGTCACCTTTATACCCGGGCTTAGGGGTGGAGCCAGGGGCGGAGACATGCCCGGACCTGTACAGAGTTAACAGTGGTTTACCACATTCACCCCTCGTTTAAAAAAGAGTCCGGCAGGGTGAAGTGTTTCAAAAGTTCGTATACGAAAGTCTCTCCGGGGGTCTTGTCTGCCGTAATGATCTTCGTGGTGCCGGTTGCAGCGGTTCTTTGCCCGTGGCCGCTTCTCGCGTGGGACGGAGCACTGGCGTGTCGTCCTCTCGGGGTAGGGATGGCACCGGCATGTCGTCAGTTCGTGGTAGACACCCCGGTGGTGCGTCGTGGGTAGTGGTGGTGGGTGGAGGTAGTGGATGGTGATCGATGGTGTTTCGAGTGGTACCTGAGAGTGCGAGGTCTCGAATTGAGACTGTCTCCTCCCGCCCGTCAGGATACGTCACATAGGCGTACTGTGGGTTGGCGTGGAGGAGGTGAACCTTTTCGACCAGGGGGTCCGTCTTATGGCTCCTCACGTGTTTCCTGAGCAGGACGGGTCCCGGAGACGTCAGCCATGGCGGTAGTGATGTCCCCGAGGTGGATTTCCTGGGGAAGACGAACATCTTCTCGTGAGGGGTGGCGTTTGTGGCAGTACAGAGCAGTGATCGTATGGAGTGGAGCGCATCGGGGAGGATATCTTGCCAGCGGGAGATTGGGAGGCGCTTGGATTTTAGGGCGAGCATGGCGGTCTTCCACACCGTTGCGTTCTCCTTCTCTACCTGTCCGTTACCCCGGGGGTTGTAGCTGGTAGTCCTGCTCGTGGCTATGCCCTTCTCGAGCAGGTACTGGCGCAGCTCGTTGCTCATGAACGACGAGCCCCTGTTGCTGTGGATGTAATTGGGGAAGCCAAATATGGCAAACAGGTCGTTGAGGCACCTGATGACTGTGGCGCTGGTCATGTCCGGGCAGGGGATGGCGAAGGGGAAACGGGAGTACTCGTCAATAATATTGAGGAAGTACGTGTTGCGGTCAGAGGAGGGAAGGGGCCCCTTGAAATCGATGCTGAGACGTTCGAAGGGGCGGGTGGCTTTAATCAGGTGTGCCCTGTCTGGCCTATAAAAATGCGGTTTGCACTCGGCACAGACCTGGCAGTTCCTGGTCATGGTCCTGACCTCCTCGATGGAGTAAGGCAGGTTGCAAGCTTTAATAAAATGGAAGAACCTGGTGACCCCCGGGTGGCAGAGATCATTGTGGAGGGTCCGTAGCCTATCGACTTGCGCGTTGGCACATGTCCCACGGGATAGGGCGTCTGGGGGCTCATTAAGTTTCCCGGGCCGGTATAAGATATCGTAGTTGTAGGTGGATAACTCGATCCTCCACTGCAATATCTTATCATTTTTGATTTTCCCCCTTTGTCTGTTGTTAAACATAAATGCTACTGACCGTTGGTCAGTGAGCAGGGTGAAACGTTTACCGGCCAGGTAATGCCTCCAGTGCTGTACAGCCTCCACTATCGCCTGGGCCTCCTTCTCGACTGAGGAGTGTCGAATTTCGGGGCCCTGGAGGGTCCGTGAAAAGAATCACAGAATCACAGAATCTACAGTGCAGATAGAGGCCATTTCGGCCCATCGAGCCTGCACCGACACATATCCCACCGTATCCCCGTAACCCCACGTATTTAATCCCCTAACACCAAGGGTCAATTTATCATAGCCAAATCAACCTAACCTGCACATCTTTGGACTGTGGGAGGAAACCGGAGCACCCGGAGAAAACCCACGCAAACACGGGGAGAATGTACAAACTCCACACAGTCGCCCGAGGCCAGATTTGAACCCGGGTCCCTGGCGCTGTGAGGCAACAGTGCTAACCACTATGCCACCGTGCCCCCCTACTATGCCACCGTGCCACGGGTCTCCCCGCCTGGTTAAGGGTTGCGGCTATGGCGAAGTCGGATGCATCGCTCGCCACTTGGAAAGGGATGGACTCATCCACTGCGTGCATTGTGGCCTTCGCAATGTCCTCTTTTATGAGGGTGAAGGCCGCACGGGCCTCTGCCGTCAGGGGGAAGGAGGTTGACTTGATGAGGGGCCGGGCTTTGTCCGCATAGTTGGGCACCCACTGGGCGTAGTAAGAGAAGAACCCTAGGCATCTCTTCGGGGCTTTTAGGCAGTGGGGGAGGGGTAGTTCCAGGAGGGGGTGCGTTCGGTCGGGGTTGGGGCCGATGACTCCATTTTCCACCACGCAGCCAAGAATAGCGAGGCGCGTGGTGCGGAACATAGATTTTTCTCTGTTGTATGTCAGATTCAGCCGTTGGGCCATACGGAGGAATTTTTCTAGGTTGGCATCGTGGTCATGCCGGTCATGGCCGCAGATGGTGACGTTGTCCAAATAGGGGAAGGTGGCCTGCAGCACGTTCTGGTCAACCATCCGGTCCATCTCCCTTTGGAAGACCGAGACCCCGTTGGTGACGCCGAAGGGGACTCGGAGGAAGTGGTAGAGGCGACCGTCAGCCTCGAAGGCCGTGTACTGGCGGTCCTCAGGCCTGATGGGGAGCTGGTGGTATGCCGACTTCAGATCAATCGTCGAGAATACCCGGTATTGTGCTATCTGGTTGACCATGTCAGATATGCGGGGAAGTGGGTATGCGTCTAATTGCGTGTATCGATTGATCGTCTGGCTGTAATCAATAACCAGGCGCTGTTTTTCGCCGGTCTTTACTACCACCACTTGGGCTCGCCATGGGCTGGTGCTGCCCTCGATAATCCCTTCCCTCAGGAGTTAGCGAGGGCCACCGTCTTCTGCAGGTCGAGCCCCCTCTGTTCCAGCAGCCTCTGCTGTGTATAGTTGGACCTGATGCCGGCTACGTAGGCGTCTCGGATCAGGTCTTCCGTGCATTCCTTGGCCGTCACCGCTTTGCAATTACAGGCCCGGCCGAGGACTCTCAGTGCCAGTAAATATTCGGCACCCGATTCCCCGGGGCGCTGTTTTCGGGTAGCCAGGAGGTGTCTGGCGTAGACCTCGTTAACAGGCCTCACGTATTGTTCCTTTAGCGTTGCGATGGCGGCCGCATAAGTTGTGGCATCTCGGATGATCGAGTAGACTCGGTGGCTCACCCGTGAGTTCAAGACAAGTCGTTTCGCATCATCTGTAGTGACGGTAGTGCTGGAGGCCTCCAGGAAGGCTTCGAAACAGCTCAGCCAGTGTTCAAAGTTATTGGCTGCATCTGCTGCTTGAGGATCCAGGTCTAAATGTTCCGGCTTCAAGATTTGCTCCATGTCAAAAATTTAGTCAATAAAATTAATGCACTATCAACAACACCAAAGACTACGAGTTGAACTTATACGAAGTAGGCTTTTATTGACTAAGAACTGGAGCATGCCTCTGCTAGTGGATCCATCCTAAGAGCTCCCGGGGGAAGGGTGGTGAGTCACCTTTATACCCGGGCTTAGGGGTGGAGCCAGGGGCGGAGACATGCCCGGACCTTTACAGAGTTAACAGTGGTTTACCACACAGGGTACTGAATTTGGATGATCAGCCATGATCTCATTGAATGGCGGAGCAGGCTCGAGGGGCCGAATGGCCTACTCATGCTCCTATCTTCTATGTTTCTATGTTTCTAGTTACATCCTCAAAAACTCTAATAAATTTGTCAAACATGATTTCCCTTTCATAAAACCATGTTGACATCTTTGAAAGTTCTCTATCTGAATGCACGTAGCATTCGTAACAAAATAGACGAGTTAATGACACAAATAACTACATATGGGTATGATCTTGTGGCCATTACAGAAACATGGCTGCAGGGTGACAATGCCTGGGAATTAAACATACCAGGTTATTTAACGATCAGGAAGGACAGGCAGGAAGGAAGGGGAGGTGGGGTGACTATGTTAATAAAGGAAGGAATCACTGTAATACAGAGAAATGATATTGGGTCAAAAGATCAGGATAATGAAACAGTTTGGGTGGAGGTAAGGAATAATAAGGGGAAAAAAACACTAGTGGGCGTAGTCTATAGGCCTCCAAACAGTTGCAACTCTGTTGGATGGAGTATCAATCAGGAAATAGTTGAGGCTTGTAATAAGGGAACATCTATAATTATGGGGGATTTTAACTATCATATTAATTGGGCAAATCAAATTGGGCAGGGCAGCCTTGAGGATGAGTTCATTGAGTGTATTAGGGATGGGTTTCTTGAGCAGTATGTAACTGCACCGACCAGGGGGCAAGCAACCTTAGATCTGGTCCTGTGTAACGAGATGGGATTAATTAAAAATGTCCTAGTAAAGGATCCCCTTGGAATGAGTGACCATAACATGGTTGAATTCCATATTCAATTAGAGGGTTAGAAGGTTGGATCTCAAACAAGCGTGCTAAGCTTGAATAAAGGAGACTATGAAGGTATGAGAGCGGAATTGAGGAGAGTGGATTGGGAAAATAGATTAAAGGGTAAGACGATACATGATCAGTGGTGTACATTTACGGAGTTATTTTACAACTTCCAAAAAATATATATTCCACTGAGAAGAAAAGGGTGTAAAAGAAAAGACAGCCATCTGTGGCTAAGTAAAGAAATTAAGGATAGTATTCAACTAAAAACAAGGGCATATAAGGTAGCCAAATCTAGTGGGAGGATAGAGGATTGGGAAAACTTTAAAAGACAGCAAAAAATAACAAAAAGATTGATTAAGAAAGGGAAGATAGATTATGAAAGTAAATTAGCAAAAAATATAAAAACAGATAGTAAGAGTTTTTATAGTTATATAAAAAGAAAAAGGGTGGCTAAAGTAAATGTTGGTCCCTTAGAGGATGAGACCAGGAAATTAATGGTGGGAAATATGGAGATGGCAAAAACACTGAATGAATATTTTACATCAGTCTTTACAGTAGAAGACACTAAGAATATCCCAACACTGGACAAACAGGGGGCTAAAGGGGGGAGGAGCTAAACGCGATCAAAATCACTAAGGAAATGGTACTCGGTAAAATAATGGGACTCAAGGCGGATAAATCACCTGGACCTGATGACTTACATCCTAGGGTCTTGAGGGAAGTGGCGGTAGGGATTGTGGATGCATTGGTAATAATTTTCCAAAACTCCCTGGACTTGGCAAAGGTCCTGGCAGACTGGAAAACTGCTAATGTAACACCCTTATTTAAAAAGGGCAGTAGACAGAAGGCTGGAAACTATAGACCGGTTAGCCTAACATCTGTGGTAGGTAAAATTTTGGAGTCCATTATTAAGGAGACAGTAACAGGACATAGGGTAATCATAATTTAATAGGACAAAGTCAGCATGGTTTTATGAAGGGGAAGTCATGTTTGACAAATTTGCTGGAGTTCTTTGAGGAAGTAACGTATAGGGTGGATAAAGGGGAACCAGTGGACGTAATGTATTTAGACTTCCAAAAGGCATTTGACAAGGTGCCACACAAAAGATTATTGCTTAAGATAAAAAATCACGGGATTGGGGGTAATATTCTGGCATGGATAGACGATTGGCTATCTAACAGAAGGCAGAGAGTTGGGATAAATGGTTCATTCTCAGACTGGCAATCAGTAACTAGTGGTGTTCCGCAGGGGTCAGTGCTGGGTCCCCAACTCTTTACAATCTATATTAATGATTTGGAGGAGGGGACCGAGTGTAACATATCAAAGTTTGCAGACGATACTAAGATGGGAGGGAAAGTAGTGAGTGAGGAGGACATAAAAACCTGCAAGGGGACATCGACAGGCTAAGTAAGTGGGCAGAGATTTGGCAGATGGAATACAATACTGGAAAGTGTGAGGTTATGCACTTTGGCAGGAAAAATCGTAGAGCAAGTTATTATCTTAATGGCAAGAAACTGGAAAGTACTGAAGTACAAAGGGATCTGGGGGTCCTGGTGCACGAAACTCAAAAGGTTAGTATGCAGGTGCAGCAAGTGATTAAGAAGGCCAATGGAATGTTGGCTTTCATTGCTAGGGGGATAGAATATAAAAATAGGGAGGTATTGCTTCAGTTGTACAAGGTATTGGTGAGACCGCACCTGGAATACTGCGTACAGTTTTGGTGTCCATACTTAAGAAAGGGCATACTTGCTTTCGAGTCAGTACAAAGAAGGTTCACTCGGTTAATCCCGGGGATGAGGGGATGGACATATGAGGAGAGGTTGAGTAGATTGGGACTCTACTCATTGGAGTTCAGAAGAATGAGAGGCGATCTTATTGAAACATATAAGATTGTGAAGGGGTTGGATCGGGTGGATGCGGGGAAGATGTTCCCGATGATGGGTGAAACTAGAACTAGGGGGCATAGTCTTAGAATAAGGGGCTGCTCTTTCAAAACTGAGATGAGGAGGAACTACTTCACTCAGAGGGTGGTAGGTCCATGGAATATGCTGCCCCAAAAAGCTGTAGAAGCTACATCATTACATAAATTTAAAACAGAAATAGACAGTTTCCTCGAAGTAAAGGGAATTAAGGGTTACGGGGAGCAGGCAGGAATTTGGACATGAGTCTAGGTTCGGATCGGTCATGGCCCTGTGGGTAGCGGAGCGGGCCCAGGGGCCATGTAGCCTGATCCTGCTCCTATTTCGTGTGTCTAATTCTGTTAGATTCAGGAGATGGTTCTGTGATAGTGGATTGTCGGTTAGGATCAGATCAGCCATGATCTTATTGAATGGCGGAGCAGGCTCGAGGGGCCGATTGGCCTACTCCTGCTCCTATTTCTTATGTTCTTATGTTCTTAATCATGTTATGATTTTCTAAGTGCCCTGATACCACTTCCTTAACAAAGGATTCCAGCATTTTTTCGATGACTGGTGTCAGGCTAACTGGCCTGTAGTTCCCTGTTTTTTCTCTCCCTCCTTTCTTGAATAGTGGTGTTACATTTGTGACCTTCCAATCCACTGTGACCATTCTAGAATCTAGGGAATTTTGGACGATTCAAAACCAATGCATCCATTATCTCTTCAGCCACCTCTTTTAGAACCCTAGGATGTAGGCCATCAGATCCAGGGGATTTGTCAGCTTTTAGTCCCATTAGTTTCTCTAGTACTTTTTCTCTACTTATATTAATTACCTTAAGTTCCTCACCCTCATTAGACCCTCAAATCCTCACCATTTTTGGTATGCTTTTTGTGTCTTCTACTGTGAAGACATACAAAATATTTGTTTAACATTTCTGTGTTAAAGGGCACCCATGCTGATGGAATAGATGGCAGGTGACAGAAAGCGATCTGTCAATGGTGAGAGAGGTAATGATGTCAGACTGGATGGAGACTTGTGTAAAGACTTTCAGCATGGTGAATCTGTTGTGGAACTGCAGTGAGGAAGTGTTTGTGGCTGAGGGAAGATATCTCTGTAAGGTGGGAGCTTTTATTGCACATTTCAAGCTGCCAACTCAACAGCTGATTCAATGGCCACTGAACTCCTACCTCAGCTTGACAGACGTGACCCCGTGGGCGAGCTGCCAAATGCAGAAGGTGAGCTGAAATTCATTCTTACGTGGCTTTAAACAAGGCACTAATTACCTGAATTGGGTCCCGCTCTGTGAACCCGCCACTGTGTGTCAGCTCTGCTCAGCACTGACAGACCCTACATCGGGGAAAGGAGCGTGGCGGCGGGGTCACAGTGGGGTCCCGACCATGCTGGGGAAAAAAAACACTTTCCCACCCGACCCGCCACCGATTGCGCCCGCTGACCCCCTCCCCCGCAAATTCCAGCCCAACGTTTCAGGTTGGTGACCTTTCGTCAGAACAAGTACTTTGCCTTGGTTTTTAGAGAAGTGTGCGGTGGGAATGAAAGGGTGCAAGAGGAGGATGTAGAGCAATTAGATAGAATAACTAAAGATAAGGAAGTAATATTAAAAAGTTGCTGGAACTCATATTAGAAATGGCACTAGGCCCTGATGGCATGCTTTCTAGAATGCTGAGGATGTCAGAGGAGAACAGCAGAGCTTCTGATCGCAATCTTTTAAGCAACCGAGCATACGGATATTTTTTCAGAGGACAGGGTTGCCAATGGAATAAACCAGATAACTATAGACCAATCGGCATAACATTATTAATGGGCAAACTTCTAGGGAGCACAATATGAGATAAAATTAATACTTGCCCAGAGAGATATGTGTTAATTAAAGAAAGCCAAAATGGCCTTGCTAACAACAAGCTGCGCCTGGCAAATTTGAGGAGATAATAGAGTGTATTGATAAAGGAAATGCTGTAAATGTGTAGTATATGGATTTTCAATGGGTTTTTGACAGGTTCTGCACAACAGGAGCATAGTATTAAAATATGTGGCACCATGGATAGCAAGTTGGTTAGAAGATGGAAAACAGAATGTAGTTTTGAACTGGATGTATGTATAAAAGGGTCACTGTGGGACCATTGATCTTCTCTTAATCCTCTGAGAGTAGATGAATTGAGATATTTATTATAGGTATATTTTAGCATGTTTTCATAACTTCCAGTACCTGGCCTGTTTCTGTGGGCTCACTTTCCTGCTCCTCTGCTGGGAATTTTTCACTCTACGCTGAGCTAGTTCGGATGTGATCCTGCTGGTTCCCATTGGGCTCTGGATTATTCTCCCTTGCTGCTGAATGATTACATTACACAGAATGACATAGAATTTACAACACGAAATAGGCCATTCAGTCCAACTGGTCTATGCCGGCGTTTGTACCCCACACGAGCCTTCTCCCACCCCTCTTCATCTAATCCTATCAACATATCCTTCTATTCCTTTCTCCCTCATGAGCTTATCTAGCTTCCCCTTAAATGCATCCCTGCTTTGCTTGGTTCTTGCGGCTGCTGACTCCAATCATCCTTCAGAACTGCTCCGTCAACCTTCGCTGGGTTGGGTTGGACCGGCTCCTCAAGCTCCTGCTGTTGCTCCCCATCTTATGTGTTCCTCATCCGTCTGTCAGATGAGACTTTAAACCGAGGCCCCTTCTGCTCTCTCAGGTGGACGTATATGATCCCATGACACTATTTTGAAGGAGAGCAGAGGAATTATCTCTGGTGTCCTGGCCAATATTTGTCCCTCAATCAATGTAACAAAAACAGATTATCTGGCCACTATCACATTGCTGTTTGTGAGAGCTTGTTTGCAAATGAGATGCTGCTTTTCCTACATTACAACAGTGACTACACTTCAAAAAGCACTTCAATGGCTGTGAAGCACTTTGGGAGGTCCTGAGTTTGTGAAAGGCACTATATAAATGCAAGTCTTTCTTTTTTTTCACCTGTCTACCACCGTTCCCCAGAGCAGCTCCCTCATTTGCACTGATTCCGTGTATTTAACTTTCATCCTTCAATGGCTCCCTAGACTGCTCTAAGTTTCTCGGATTTCACTTCCACTGTTCCTCGCTCCTCTGCTGGTATACTGGATTCTTGCTGCACAACGTTAATGCTTGAGACCACTACGCAGCACTGCTGAACCTGTAGGGGGGCATTTTTTACCTTGTTTACGGTAATTTACCTTCCTTTACCTGGTTTACGGTAATTTACCTGGTCAAGCAGCTTTTTTTCCCACTGCACTGAGACCAATACCAAACAGCGGTTTCGAATCGCTAAACCCACCCTTCCAGTTCTGACTGGAGGAACGTATAATTAATGATATATTAAAATGGACAAAATGGTCTGGATGCGAGAAAATCAACTTTATTAACTAAAGAAAACTACACCTCACGATCAATGTAAAATTGCTTAACAGGGGAAGGCAGACGGCAAAAGCGAGGGATAAATGGCTACAATGTAAGTCTTACAATCTTAGCAATTTCCTTTAAATTACCACCCCCTCTAACTCCTTACTAGATTGCCTTGCTGAGGAGTCAGAAACCTGCTCACCTGTGGTCCAAAGAGTAAGAGAGAGAAGAGCTCACCTGCAGTCCAAGTAAAATAAGAGAGAGATATGCTTCTGAGAAGCTATCTTTATATCCTGGGAGCTCCTGCTGTTTTGGCGCTGAAAAGGTCTGTGTGCAAATTTGCGCCGAAAAGTTCGAATACACAAGAGAAAGGCGATGATTGGCTGATTCAAACGGGCTATTTCCCAGTGGCCAAACTGCTTCCTTTGTCTGGAATGGGTTTCGAATAAAGCTCGGGGTGGTTTGAATGTGTCTTCATTCTGGGGCCGAAATGTTCCCGCCCACATCCGGAGTTCATCTGGCTAAAACAAAAGGGACCCAACTGCCCTATTGTCTGAGTAATGGGTGATTCAAACACATTCATTCCTTTCCTTAGTCTAAAAAAAAAGTCTCTTCCGTAGTTTAGGTGTGTCTCAATTGTGTGCTGGGCTTTGAATGGAGTTGGATTACTATGTAAACAGAAGCCCATTCATTGTGGTCGCTGAAACTGCAGTCTCAATTGGTTTAATCCCTTATGTCAACAAGGCAGCAGTTTCCTGTAAACAAACATTGCCTCTGTAGGGAAGGGAAATTCCCTTTTTTTGATTGACAGAATCTGACTGCCACTGCTTGATCCTCCCACTTTTCACAGACATTCATGAGCTGCTTTCTTTTGTCCTTGGCCATGCTTTTCTGATGGCCATTTTTAAACCCCTTTGCAATTTACACAGTTCAAAACTCAAGAGTACATTTAAAAAAATAAAATGTGCTGTCTTAAAGTGTGCGAATTTTTCCACGAAGTTCTTCGATTCCGGTGTTGTCCACATGCTGCCCAGCTCAATGCAGCCTTTTGCGGTTCTGGGCACATTTTAAAACATTGTCCAACCCAGAGACAATTTAAAATCACGCACAGTCTCCGTCCATGATGTGGATTAATATCTCCAGTATCTTCGGGGCTGAGGGATTTTGCAAACCCCTACATTCCTCCCTTTGGATACTTCCAACTTGCTTGTAGTATCCACTTGAAGAAAGTGAGCAAAATTTTCTGACCCCCGACAAACAATCATCCCCTGTATTTACTGATAGCTACCTACCACTGATCCCCCGACCCGCCTATTCCCCTCAAATTTGAGAAAAACCGTGGTACGATAGGCATCTACAGATACATCAACTACACAATGTTACAATGAGGGGACTCATACCCCTGCACCACTTGTTACATTATAACATATTACAAAATGTTGCAATCTTGGTTATACAATGTAATCAAAATGATTCCAAGCACGGAGAGGGTCCTATGCCTCTGCACCACTTGGAACTGTAAAACAAGATACAAAAATCTCCATTAAACACTTGAAACAAAATGCTGAAATATTTGAAACAAAATACTGAAATAAACCCCGGCCATCATGTGCCAATGATGGGTCATGAAATTCGAGTGGGTATTGCTCCTCCCACCCGGGCAGTAAATGTTCCTTCCACCCCCCTTTAATGGTCTTAAACTGTTAAAACATACAGAATGGATTTTTACAGAACAGTCTGATCCGCCAGCCCCGAGCCGTTCCCTTGTCCCTTTGTGGAGGCGGGGTACCCCTCATGTTACACAGACCGAGACCGGAGAGTATGGGATCGCGACTCCCAGTCCCTCCCCCTCCCGTCTTCCATTGACTGGCTGCAGAAAATGATGGGTGCCAGTGTGGTGGTTCTCACTGGCCCTACGCTCAAACTTGGATCCCAGATCCGGCCACCCACTCATCCTCCCCAGCCACACTTACACTCCAACTTTGCCCGTGGGCCCCCGGGTGAGTTCCTCCATTCCCCGAACGCACCCACGTGACTCTTGGGTCTCCCCCTCCCCTTTACAATCTTTCCCGGGTCATCACCACCCACTCCCGGGGAACGCGTCCCTATCTGACAAGGTGCCCGCACTTCCCCACCATGACTCCTCAATAGCGAGGTCTCCCGAAAGTGAACTTCGGTCAGGATAGTGCTGGGTTGGGGGCCGTGCCCCACCCAGCTGGGGCCATCTCTTCTGCGTAGGATGAGTAGGCAAGTTCCTCCGGACCCTGTCTGGTTTCTCCTGAAGGTCGCTGTGGGGTCTCCTCCTAGATTTGTCCAGTGGCGATGTGATTCCCAACATTCTGTATCCATATCTTCATTCAATGCCCAGCTCGGGCTGGGCGAACAGGGCTGCTCCTTTGTCCACTCTGCTGCAAAAAACTTAAAAGGACATGCAGCCAGGTCTCTCACTGACCTGCTGCCTTAGGTGGAGACATGGTCGGGTCCCTCGAACTCGGACCAAAATACAAGCATTTGGCACACTTATAAACTTAAACTTTAAACTTCTAGTTACATCTAAACTTAAAATTCAAACACCTTAAAAACCAGCTATATACATTAGTTACTTAACACAAAGCTATAATACAAATGCCGCCCATCTCCGGACGGCCAGGCTGGTGTCACTGTCGCAGATTACTGCTGCCTGCAGCGAAGCTGGACTGCCTCCTGCTTCTGGTCCCTCGCAGCTTATGGCTGCTGATTGGGGACCTCTGCCCTTTGGCATCTCCCTGGTTCAGGAGCCTGCCCTACTCCACTGTAAAGTGGGTGACCATGCTTTCTTGGGCTGGGGCACCCAAAGAGACCTTCTGAGGGGCGTCTCTGTGGGGGAAACTTTGGCTGACGGATCCTGAGCCTAGGTCACAGCCCTAGCTGGCTGGGAACCTTCTCCCCCTGGTGCAAACAGCCTGGACTGTATAATATACCTGGCAGCCTGCTGGTACTCCGGGTTTGTCTTCTTTTCCTGACCCACTCTGGTACTGGGGGCAGGTATCCCCTCACCACCCACTGCTGATGGCTGAAAATCTTCCTCTCCAGGTCCAAAACCTAGTACCAGCACCCCTGCAAGAGGAATTGCTATCCCTTCCTCCCCAAAGTCCCACACAATAGGGGGAACCACTTTAAAAGTGGGCTGGGAAGCTTGTCCCTTTGAATAGGTGACTGCACCTGCGTGATCCTCCTCCCCGGAGTCCCACGGCAGAGGCTGTGAAGCCTCTGTCTTCAAACAGGTGACTGCGCCTGCGCAGGGAAACCGAAGAGGAGCTGCTGTGGTCCCGCAGGCAACTGCGCCTGCGCGAACCTCCTCCCCTGAGTCCCATGGTGTAGTGTATGTGCCTTTAAGAGCCCCCTGTGAACTGTAATGCCGGTAATGGCCACTCGGGCTATATAAGCCTGAATATTGTGTTGTATCAGTTAGTTCACCTCCAGACTTTGTTCAGTAAACACCTGTGAAACCAACTCCTGCCTTCAGTATCTCTATTAACACACGGACACAACAGTGGCAACGAATCGGACACGGACTTACCTGCAATTCGGCAGCACCTCAAGGACATCGATTCCTCAGACATCCAAAGTCGAAAAAAAGCTGTGGTTTCACCAGCTAGCCGAGCTGGTGGCAGGTACTGCAATAATCCTTCCTGGGCGGCGGGCTGGGGCTCCATCGGCTGGCTTTGCAGCAAGGCCAAGCAGCGAAGGCGGAGGCAAGCAGAAACAGACGGGGGGAGAGCACTCGGGAGACGGCCGGCGCTGCAAAGCAGGTCGGCATTCGGACCTAGCAGAGAGAGTCCGGCGGGAATGAGTATCCACCTGTAAAAAAAAAAAAATGCGGAGAACAGCGTTGTCAGCAGCAGCAGCGGCGGGAAAGCGTGGGAAGCGCCATATCTTTTCTGCAGGAAAGAAAGAAAAGCGCGGGAAGCGCCATTTTTTTCTAGGATGCCTAAGGCTGGCAATATTGATGCTTTTGATAACGATATAGAGGATTGGACCAAATATGTGGAAAGAGTTGAGGTATATTGCACAGCAAATGGAATAGATAATGATAAAAAGGCATCAGTACTTCTAAATCTAATGGGCGCAAGGACATACGGGCTGTTACGAAACTTAATCACTCCAGCCAAACCAAAGGACAAGAATTTTAAGGAAATTGTTGATACCCTACAGGAGCACTTAAACCCAACACCGCTGCTGATAGCAGAACGATTCAAATTCTTCAAGAGGAATCAGCACAAGAATGAAAGTAACGCTGATTACCTCACCGAATAAAGAAAGCTATCAAAGCACTGTCAATTCGGGGCAGGACTGGCAGATTCTCTCCGAGACAAATTCGTCTGCGGTCTCCTAAGTGAAGGAACACAGAAAAGGCTGCTTTCTGAGAAAGATTTGACACTGGACAAGGCTTTCAGTATGGCTGTATCATATGAAGCAGCCACAAGAGGAGCTGCAGAGATACAGCAAAAGACACAGGACTTCGGCACCCATGAAATGACACAGGGTTTCGAGAGATGTTATCGCTGCGGCAGATCCACCCATGACCAGAGGGACTGCTGGTTCAAGGACAAAGCATGCAGGCAATGCGGAAAGATTGGACACATTGCACGGGTATGCCGATCTGGACAAAAAAAATCCACGGACAGGAAAAAAAAAATCAATAAAGAAAAGTACAGAAAGGTACAAATGATGACGGACAGTAGCTCCGAAGACCAGAAGAGCGATAGCGACTCCGGAAACAAGAGACTAAGCTGTCTCAAATTACATAATGTAATTGCCAAAGAAGATTACCAGACCATTTGGGTTACCCTCACGATAGCAGGGTCCCCAGTTAAAATGGAGCTAGATACAGGATCAGCTCTGACCATCATAAATCGACAGGATTACGAGCGGCTATTTCCGCATATACCTTTTGAAAGACACAGCCATTATCTTGAAAACATATACGGGGCAGAAAGTATACCCCAAAGGAAAAATAAGGGTGCCTGTTGTATACAACGGCAAGGAAATACAGAAGTTGTATTTATACGTTCTACAAGATGGTGGTCCACCACTGTTGGGACGTGAATGGATCAGGAAGATAGGTTTCGACTGGCACTCCATTCAGGCACTGACAGTGACCAGTAAGGAAAAAAATGATGATGACATCATACCTGAACGATTAAAAGACATCTTGGCCAACGCCAAGGAAGTGTTTCAAGAGAAACTAGGAACCTTGAAAGGCATCACCGCCTCAATAAAAGTGGAAGATGCGGCTATTCCCAAGTTTTTTAAGGCAAGGCCGGTGCCATACGCAATTCGTCCAGCAGTCGAGGCAGAGCTGGAGAATTTGGAAAAGGCAGGCGTATTATCCAAAATAGATTGGAGCGAGTGGGCAACACCCATCATCCCGGTCATGAAGAAAACGTTGAATAATGATAAATCTGAAGAACAGAGAAAAATTCGCATCTGTGGAGACTTCAAGGTGACTGTAAACCCGGTCCTTCACACGGTACAGTATCCTCTTCCGAGGATAGAAGATATTTTCGCCTCACTATCCGGAGGGAAACGTTCCCCAAAATTGACTTGGCACAGGCATATCTACAGATGGAGGTTGAAGAGGCCTCTAAAAAGTATCTCACGATAAATACACACAAAGTCCTGTACCAGTACAATCGACTGGTTTTCGGAGTAGCATCAGCTCCAGCTATCTGGCAAAGAGCTATGGAGCAAGCCCTCCAAGGGATTCCGGGGACTCAATGCTACCTTGATGACATCCTTGTAACAGGAGAAAATGAAAACGAGCACCTTGCCAATTTGGAGCCGGTGCTCACTAGGCTGAGAGAACGAGGCCTACGAGCAAATCGCCCCAAGTGCGAATTTTTCCAGAATCAAATATCATATTGTGGCCACATAATTAATAAGGAAGGGTTGCAGAAGTCACCTGAAAAAATTGAAGCAGTCATAAAAGCCCCAGCACCTGAAAATGTTTCACAATTAAGGTCGTTCCTGGGATTAATAAATTAATATCATAAATTTTTACCGAACTTATCAGCTCTTCTACACCCTCTTAATGAACTGCTACAAACAGGAATAATTTGGAAATGGAGCGAAGACTGTAAACGTGCCTTCCATAAATGCAAAGACTTAATCACGTCCAAGGATGTTTTGGCTCATTACAACCCATCACTGCCAATCAGACTGGCGTGCGATGCATCCCCTTACGGCGTAGGAGCGGTATTATTGCATAGATTCCCTGATGGCTCGGAACGGCCGATAGCTTTTGCGTCACGCTCATTGAACTCAGCTGAGCGTAACTATGCCCAGATCGACAGGGAAGCACTCAGCCTGGTATGGGGAGTGAAGAAATTCAACCATTACCTACACGGACAAAAATTTACCTTGTTGACTGACCATCAACCCCTCAGCTCCATATTCAACCCTAAAAAAGGTGTTCCCATTATGACAGCGCAAAGGCTACAGAGGTGGTCCCTTTTTCTAGGGGCACACCAATATGACATAGAATACAAAGGATCAAAACAGCATGGGAATGCTGACGGTTTATCGCGCCTACCGTTGTCAATGGTAGAAGAGGCACCTACAGTAGACCCAGTGGAGATGTTCCACTCTACCATAGTCAAATGTCTACCAGTAACAAATTCTGCCATTGAAAGGGAAACGAGAAATGACCTGACTCTCTCACGAGTCTACGATTTAACAGTGAAGGGATGGCCAGCACATGGCGAACCACTGTTGCCAGCATTCTCGCAAAGAAGAGAACAGCTGTCAGTGTGCCGAGGAACCTTGATGTGTGGATCCAGAGTGGTGATTCCACCCAAACTCCAGGATAAAGTTCTAAAGGAGCTTCACGAGGGACATCTGGGTGGAGTGAAAATGAAGAACCTATCCAGGGCGTTTGTGTGGTGGCCAGGTATCGATGGAGACATCGAAGAAATGCCCAAGAGCTGCCTAGGATGCCAGAAGGTCCAAAACGCTCCACCACAAGCCCCTCTACATCCATGGGAGTGGCCCTCACCTCCATGGCAAAGGGTACACATCGACTTTGCTGGTCCATTTATGGACTCAATGTTCTTAATCGCGGTTGATGCACACTCCAAGTGGCCGGAGGTAATAAAGATGTCCTCCACCACCACGGAAAAAACCATCACAGTATTAAGGGCCATATTTGCCAGGAATGGGCTGCCTGAACAGATCTGTTCTGATAATGGACCGCAATTTGTGTCCGAAGAATTCAGGAAGTTCTTAAAAAACAATGGGGTTAAGCACTACACGTCCGCCCCATACCATCCCGCCACCAATGGATTGGCTGAAAGGTTTGTCCAGACCTTCAAGAAGGCCATAAAGGCCATGGGTAATGAAGACATAAAACTTCAGCATAAGGTAGATAACTTCTTGTTTGCATACAGGAATGCAACACATATGGTTACAAACCAAACTCCCGCCATGATGTTCTTCAATAGAAGCCTAAGATGCCGGCTGGATTTGATCAAGCCAAACATCAGAAGGGACGTGGAGAACCGGCAATTTCAAGGCATGAATGAAAGGCCAACTAGAGCCTTCCAGATAGGTCAACAAGTTTTGGCCCGGGACTACCGTACCGAGAAATGGCAGCCTGGAACTATTTGCACACGACTAGGACCGCTGATGTATACCGTGGACATTGGAGAAAGCATAATAAGGCGCCATGCTGACCAAATCATAGGGTCATCTGAAAAGGGACAACCTACACCACAACTCTATACGCCTAATGATGAAGTTGAGATACCATAGTATCTACCTCCGATCCGGTGATACTGGAACCAGATGAACCCGACACTGGCATTCAAGCCGAATCAGCCTTGCCAAAAGAACCTACTACACCACCAGAAACTGCTACACCACCGAGGCATTATCCGGACCGAGTCAGGAAGCCTCCAGAGAGACTGACTTATAATTGATTAACTGCAGCAATGTGTAGATTATTGTTCTTGTAACATGTAATTAATGATTACTTAAAATATTATGTACTGGTTGGCTAAAAGGGGAGGAATTGTAGTGTATGTGCCTTTAAGAGTCCCCTGTGTACTGTAATGCCGGTAATGGCCACTCGGGCTATATAAGCCTGTATATTGTGTTGTATCAGTTAGTTCACCTCCAGACTTTGTTCAGTAAACACCTGTGAAACCAACTCCTGCCTTCAGTACCTCTATTAACACACGGACACAACACATGGCAGAGGCTGTGAAGCCTCTGTCTTCAAGCAGGCGACTGTGCCTGCACAGGGAAACCAAAGAGGAGCTGCTGTGGTCCCGCAGGCAACTGCGCCTGCGCGAACCTCCTCCCCGGAGTCCCACGGCAGAGGCTGTGAAGCCTCTGTCTTCAAGCAGGCGACTGCGCCTGCGCAGGGAAACTGAGGAGGAATCACTTGGGTCCCGCAGGCAACTGCGCCTGCGCGAACAATCTCTTCACAGGGCTGGGGAACCGCTACACTATTGCAGGCAACCGCGCCTGCGCGTTCGATTTCTTTGAATAGGGTAGGTAGATCCGCTGGGTCTTCCAAGCAGGCTACTGCGCCTGCGCATATAGACTGAGAAGCAGGGACCTTTAAACGGCCGACTGCGCCTGTGCACGTAGCCTCACAGTGAACAGGAGCTGCTGGGGGTTCCAAGTCCATGACTGCGCCTGCGCGAACCCGGTGTTGGGAAACCTCTCCCCATCAGGTGCGCAACTGCGCCTGCGTGGGAAAACTGAAGAAGAGCCGCTTGGGCCACGGGCTGCGGAACTGCGCCTGCGCGAACAGGCCATTCAAAAGACTGGGGAATTCCTTTCTCCAGACCAGCGACTGTGCATGCGTGGGCATTCTCTTCTGTGAATGAATTCACAGCAGCCTGCAGATTTCTACTCTCAGGCTGCTGTTTCTCTGTTTCTGAGCCAAATAACTGGTTCAAATTTAAACTTTGGCCAAAACTTAGGTCCCACTGGGGCGGGGAAGTGTCCCAATTGGTGGGCCGGACAACTTTTTCCCTGGACCAAGTCACAGTGCCTGTCTTTACAGCCTGTGAACTTGAACTTGTCTGGTCAGATTTATACAATTTTCCTGATTTTCCCTGTGTCCCATCCCTGCCTGTAATCGCTGCCACTGGCCCGGACTCATATGGGTCCCAGAAAGTGCCTGCACATGCACCCTCCTTGGCCAGCATATCGGCCAGTCATTGTGGGGAGGCAGAGGTGGGCGAGTGGGCTGCAGCACCACTGATGGCTGCTACCTTTCCCTGATTGACCCTGAGGAAAGGTTTTATCGACTCCATGATGGACTCGACTGTATCAGGAGGAGTTTCTGTCTCTGTCTTCTGAGTTGGGGCTGTGGGGGCCCTGGTTTTATCATCTCTGCCAGGCTTTTTATAATCCCTGCGCCAGTGGCCCTCTTCCCCGCACCTGTAACAAGTGATCTTGTTCTGGGAGGGACGGCTCCCCTCCTGGCGCCACTCTTTCTTATATTGAGCCCCAGGTTTGACCTCGTGGAACTTACCCTTGAGCTGGGGGTCCCACTATTCCTACCGTTCCTATATGCTACTGTGAGCTGCCGGATTAGTCTCTTCGGTTGCTAGGGGGTCTCGGGGGTCAAACCAAGTATCAGCCTTCACTTTTATCTGGGGCAGGCAATTGAACACCAGGCAACGAAGCCACTGGGTCCGCTGCTGCTGGTTCAGTTGTGCCCTATTTTGTCCCCCTGTACACGTGCTGTTGTAGACTGGCCACAGCCTGTCTGCAAATGCCTGTGGGGTCTCCCCTTCCTTCTGCAGTGTTTTCCCTATGCGATTGAATGGATTGCTGTCGTTCGCACCCATGGCTTCCAGTATTTCCTCCTTTAGGTCCTCAAAACCCTTCTGCCCTCTCTTAGCCTCATCTGAAAGGGTCTGATAGAGCATGCTATCTACAGAGAAAAGCAACATTTTAGCTTTCTCTTCCTCATCACAGCCGTTAACACAGGCTGCCTGTTCTATCCCCTGGAAGTGCACTGAGGGGTCTCCCTTTTCGGAGAGCAGGGGAATATGTTTTACCAGGCCTCTGAGCTGTTGGGTATCATAGGCTACCAGATAGGTATGCTGAACAGCCCCATGGTAATTATCGTTCACGGGCGGACCGTGCCTCCATTGTCGGAGGGGGTACACTGGTCCTGGTCACCGCCTGCCTAGCGGGACATGCGGGCATTCTCCTACCACCCCTTCTGGCTGCCAGAGCTCCTCAAAACTCAGAGCTGTGGGCTTGGGCTCTCTAATTCCCTCGCCAGCTTTTCCCTGGGTGTTGCCTATGGGGCTGTTTTGCTTAGGTTGCCAGTAAAATCCGGCTGACCTGCCTTCGGGCTGATCAGACAAATCATCCCCTTTGCTCTTTTTAAAGCCATGTTAAGGCTTTCTACCTCTGCCCTACAGGGGCCATGATCTGCTTCCTTGAACCTTTGGTCGCAGGCCAGCTCATAAGCTGCCTTTACCTCCCTAACCATTTCCTCTTGCTCTGTGACTTCTGAGGTGAGGCGGACATTCTCTTCCCGCAGTCTTATCTCGTTACTCCTTGCTTCTGTAAACTGGCACTTTAGGAACTCTGTCTTGTGCCTCGCGTGGCTTTTGCCCTCGCTAGCTTCTTGGGTGAGGTGTGCGTTTTCCTCCTGTAGCCTCATCTGACTGTCCCTATCTTCTGTGACTTCCTGCACAAGGCGCTCTATCTCTGCCTGGCATTTTGTGAACTCTAGTGTGAGGCGTGCATTTTCTTCCTGCACCCTCATCCCACTATCTCTGGCCTCATTCACCTCTCTTATGAGGTGTTCTACCTCCGCCTGGCATTTTTCAGACTTGGACTCCCAATTCTTCGCCTCTGTAACCTCCTCCTGCACCCTCATCTCACCCTTCTTAACCCAGCCACCTATACTATAATAGGTCAGCTTACACGCTGCCGCTAACTTCTGCAGGGCTACCCACAGACTGAAAGCAAGAAAAGCAATAGCTGATGCTTTCTCCCGATCCAGATCACTTATCATATCAAAAACTGCCTGCAGTCCTGCCGCAGTCACCAATTTTGGGCGGTCATCTTTTACCTGGTTTACGGTAATTTACCTTCCTTTACCTGGTTTACGGTAATTTACCTGGTCAAGCAGCTTTTTTTCCCACTGCACTGAGACCAATAGCAAACAGCCGTTTCGAATCGCTAAACCCACCCTTCCAGTTCCGACTGGAGGAACGTATAATAATGATATATTGAAATGGACAAAATGGTCTGGATGCGAGAAAATCAGACTTTATTAACTAAACGACGTAGATAGGACAAGGAAGACGGTTCTGTTAAAGGAGTATGAGCAGCTAGGGGTCAAATTAAAAAACAGAACCTCAAGGGTAATAATCTCTGGGTTATTACCTGAGCCACGAGCGAATTGGCTAGGATAAATAAAATTAAAGAGTTAAATGCGTGGCTCAAAGACTGGTGTGGGAGAAATGGGTTTTGCTTCTTGGGACACTGGCACCAGTACTGGGACAGGAGGGAGCTGTTCTGTTGGGACGGACTCCACTTGGCCAGTGCTGGGACTAGAGTCCTGGCGAATCATATAACTAGGGCTGTAGAGAGGGCTTTAAACTAATTAGTGGGGGGGAGGTTTCTAGAGAGCAAATAAGAGAAATGACAACAGAGAAGGTCATAGGCTTAGGTAGCAGTGGGGGAATTAAAAAACAGAATGTGTCAGGAAGGGACAGAAGGTATGGAGTAAAAAGTAAAGTACTAAAAAGGGAAAAAACAGGAACTAAGTGTTACAAAACATATTTGAAAGTTCTTTATCTGAATGCACATAGCATTCGTAACAAAATGAATGAGTTAACGGCACAAATAATGACATATGGGTATGATCTTGTGGCCATTACAGAAACATGGCTGCAGGGTGACCATGACTGGGAATTAAACATACCAGGTTATTTAAGAATCAGGAAGGACAGGCAGGAAGGGAGAGGAGGTGGGATGGCTATGTTAATAAAGGAAGGAATCACTATAATACAGAGAAATGATATTGGGTCAAAGGAGCAGGATAGTGAAACAGTTTGGGTGGAGATAAGGAATAATAAGGGGAAAAAAACACTAGTGGGTGTAGTCTATAGGCCTCCGAACAGTTGCAACTCTGTTGGACGGAGTATTAATCAGGAAATAGTTGAGGCTTGTAATAAGGGAACAGCTATAATTATGGGGGATTTTAATTATCATATTAACTGGACAAATCAAATTGGGCAGAGCAGCCTTGAGGATGAGTTCATTAAGTGTATTAGGGATGGGTTTCTTGAGCAGTATGTAACTGAACCGACCAGGGGGCAAGCAACCTTAGATTTGGTCCTGTGTAATGAGACAGGATTAATTAAAAATGTCCTAGTAAAGGATCCCCTTGGAATGAGTGACCATAACATGGTTGAGTTCCATATTCAATTAGAGGGTGAGAAGGTTGGCTCTCAAACAAGCGTGCTGAGCTTGAATAAAGGAGACGATGAAGGTATGAGAGCGGAATTAATTAGAGTGGACTGGGAAAATAGATTAAAGGGTAAGACAGTACATGACCAGTGGTGTACATTTAAGGAGTTATTTTACAACTTCCAAAAAATATATATTCCACTGAGGAAAAAAGGGTGTAAAAGAAAAGATAGCCATCCGTGGCTAAGTAAAGTAATTAAGGATAGTATCCGACTAGAAACAAGGGCATATAAGGTAGCCAAATCTAGTGGGAGGATGGAAGATTGGGAAGTTTTTAAAAGACAGCAAAAAATAACTAAAAGATTGATTAAGAAAGGGAAGATAGATTATGAAAGTAAATTAGCAAAAAATATAAAAACAGACAGTAAAAGTTTCTATAGTTATATAAAAAGAAAAAGGGTGGCTAAAGTAAATGTTGGTCCCTTAGAGGATGAGACCGGGAAATTAATGGTGGGAAACATGGAGATGGCAAAAACGCTGAACAATTATTTTGTATCAGTCTTTACAGTAGAGGACACTAAGAATATCCCAACACTGGACAAACAGGGGGCTCTAGGGGGGGAGGAACTAAATACGATTAAAATCACTAAGGAAGTGGTATTTGGTAAAATAATGGGACTCAAGGCGGATAAATCCCCTGGACCTGATGGCTTGCATCCTAGGGTCTTGAGGGAAGTAGCGGTAGGGATTGTGGATGCATTGGTAATAATTTTCCAAAACTCACTGGACTCAGCAAAGGTCCCGGCAGATTGGAAAACTGCTAATGTAACACCCTTATTTAAAAAGGGTAGTAGGCAGAAGGCTGGAAACTATAGACCTGTTAGCCTAACATCTGTGGTTGGTAAAATGTTAGAGTCCATTATTAAGGAGACAGTAACGGGACATTTGGATAATCATAATTTAATAGGACAAACTCAGCATGGTTTCATGAAGGGGAAGTCATGTTTGACAAATTTGCTTGAGTTTTTTGAGGAAGTAACATACAGGGTGGATAAAGGGGAACCAGTGGACGTAGTGTATTTAGACTTCCAAAAGGCATTTGACAAGGTGCCACACAAAAGATTATTGCTCAAGATAAAAAATCACGGGATTGGGGGTAATATTCTGGCGTGGGTGGAGGATTGGCTCTCTAACAGAAAGCAGAGAGTTGGGATAAATGGTTCGTTCTCAGATTGGCAACCAGTAACTAGTGGTGTTCCGCAGGGGTCAGCGCTGGGTCCCTAACTCTTTACAATCTATATTAACGATTTGGAGGATGGGACCGAGTGTAACATATCAAAGTTTGCAGATGATACAAAGATGGGACGGAAAGTAGTGAGTGAGGAGGGCATAAAAAACCTGCAAAGGGACATAGATAGGCTAAGTAAGTGGGCAGAGATTTGGCAGATGGAATACAATACTGGAAAGTGTGAGGTTATGCACTTTGGCAGGAAAAATCATAGAGCAAGTTATTATCTTAATGGCAAGAAACTGGAAAGTACTGCAGTACAAAGGGATCTGGGGGTCCTGGTGCACAAAACTCAAAAAGTTAGTATGCAGGTGCAGCAAGTGAATAAGAAGGCCAATGGAATGTTGGCTTTTATTGCTAGGGGGATGGAATATAAAAACAGGGAGGTATTGCTGCAGTTGTACAAGGTATTGGTGAGACCGCACCTGGAATACTGCATACAGTTTTGGTGTCCATACTTAAGAAAGGACATACTTGCTCTCGAGTCAGTACAAAGAAGGTTCACTCGGTTAATCCCGGGGATGAGGGGGTGGTCATATGAGGAGAGGTTGAGTAGATTGGGACTCTACTCATTGGAGTTCAGAAGAATGAGAGGCGATCTTATTGAAACATATAAGATTGTGAAGGGGCTTGATCGGGTGGATGCGGTGAGGATGTTCCCAATGATGGGTGAAACTAGAACTAGGGGGCATAATCTTAAAATAAGGGGCTGCTCATTCAAAACTGAGATGAGGAGAAACTTCTTCACTCAGAGGGTGGTAGGTTTGTGGAATTTGCTGCCCCAGAAAGCTGTGGAAGCTACATCATTAAATAAATTTAAAAGAGAAATAGATAGTTTCCTAGAAGTAAAGGGAATTAAGGGTTACGGGGAGCGGGCAGGAAATTGGACATGAGTCTAGGTTCGGAATGGTCATGGCCCTGTGGGTAGTGGAGTGGGCTCAGGGGCCGTGTAGCCTGGTTCTGCTCCTACTGTGTTCTAATTCTGTGTTAGATTTCAGGAGATGGTTTTATTCCTGTTCCTGGCTGGGGTGGAGATCGCCTTTACAGAAGGTAAGTACTGTAGAAAATATAGGGACAGAGTGATCTCCTGGAAGAATTTCGATCGCCTAGATGGGTCGGAGAGGAATTTCCCAGATTTTTTTCTCCCAAATTGTCCATTGGGTCTTTATCTGGTTTTTCGCCTCTCCCGGGAGATCACATGGGTTTGGGTGGATGCAGAGTGATAGAAGATTTGAGGTTAGGATCAGATCAGCCATGATCTTATTGAATGGTGGAGCAGGCTCGAGGGGCCGATTGGCCTACTCCTGCTCCTATTTCTTATGTTCTTATGTTCTTATGTAAAGAAAACTACACCACACGATCAATGTAAAATTGCTTAACAGGGGAAGGCAGGCGGCAAAAACGAGGGATAAATGGCTACAATGTAAGTCTTACAATCTTACCAATTTCCCCTTAAATTACCACCCCTCTAACTCCTTACTAGATTGCCTTGCTGAGGAGTCAGAAACCTGCTCACCTGTGGTCCAAAGAGTAAGAGAGAGAAGAGCTCACCTGCAGTCCAAGGAATAAGAGAGAGAGATGCTTCTGAGAAGCTATCTTTATATCCTGGGAGCTCCTGCTGTTTTGGTGCTGAAAAGGTCTGTGTGCAAATTTGCGCCGAAAAGTTCGAATACACAAGAGAAAGGCCATGATTGGCTGATGCAAACAGGCTATTTCCCAGTGGCCAAACTGCTTCCTTTGTCTGGAATAGGTTTCAAATAAAGCTCGGGGTGGTTTGAATGTGTCTCCATTCTGGGGCCAAAATGTTCCCGCCCACATCCGGAGTTCATCTGGCTAAAACAAAAGGGACCCAACTGCCCTATTGTCTGAGTAATGGGTGATTCAAACCCATTCATTCCTTTTCTTAGTCTAAAAAAAAGTCTCTTCTGTAGTTTAGGTGTGTCTCAATTGTGTGCTGGGCTTTGAATGGAGTTGGATTACTATGTAAACAGAAGCCCATTCATTGTGGTCACTGAAACTGCAGTCTCAATTGGTTTAATCCCTTATGTCAACAAGGCAGCAGTTTCCTGTAAACAAACATTGCCTCTGTAGTGAAGGGAAACTCCCTTTTTTTGATTGACAGAATCTGACTGCCACTGCTTGATCCTCCCACTTTCACAGACATCCACGAGCTGCTTTCTTTTGTCCTTGGCCATGCTTTTCTGACGACCATTTTTAAACCCCTTTGCAATTTACACAGTTCAAAACTCAAGAGTACATTTAAAAAAATAAAATGTACTGTCTTAAAGTGTGTGAATTTTTCCACGAAGTTCCTCGATTCCGATGTTGTCCACGTGCTGCCCATCTCAATGCAGCCTTTTGCGTTTCTGGGCACATTTTAAAACATTGTCCAACCCAGAGACAATTTAAAATCACGCACAGTCTCCGTCCACGATGTGGATTAATATCTCCAGTATCTTCGGGGCTGAGGGATTTTGCAAACCCCTACAAACCCCAGGGCTAATGTCTGCTGGCATGAGGTTGACTCTGCACTCCTTGGCTCTCTCTTTCCACTTGGACAACCTCCAGCAATGAGCCCACCGATTCACTTCCCTCAAACATCTTCCCACTGCACCAGGATTCAACCCCTATCTTTCTCTAGTTTTCCTCCTACCTTGTTGCGTGCTCTCTCTAAGCTCATCTTGTTCATGAGACCTACCTCCTGTTCTCTTGACCCCATTTCCACTAAATTGCTGACCACCCAACTTTCCTTCCTGGCTCCCATGCTGGCTGACATTGTCAATAGTTCCTCCTTCTCAGGTACTGCCCTCCTCCAATTCAAAACTGCCATGATCACACCACTCTTCAAAACACCCACCCTTGTCTTCCCAAATTACCACCCCATTGCCAACCCTCCCAATATATCTTTCTTTGGCTGGGCCTCCATTTTTTTGTCTGATTATGCTTCTGTGAATCGTAATCGGATGGCTCTTTACAAATGCTGGTTGTATATGGGCATGAACTAGATAATGGGTAAAGGGGGCACAGAAGCAAATTTTGCAGATGGCACAAAATAGTAAGGGTGGCCAACTGAGAAAAGGACTATAACCAACTTCAAGAGGACATCGGGAAAGGGCAGATTGATTTAAGGTTAAATTTACTATGGAGAAATGTGAGGTGATACATTTCACGAGGATGATTCAGGAGAAGACACATACACTAAATGGTAAAGCTTCAAAAGGAGCAGATAGACTTAGGGGTTCAGATACACAAATGTTACATGTGAGAGGACAAGCCTAAGTGAGCATTATTCTTGTGTGAACCTTGGCAGTTTATATCAGTAGACTGTCCCAATCATGGTGGTCATTACAACCTGTTACAATGAAGGAGTGTGATAGTGGAAACACTTATTGAGGAAATTGTTGTTCTAAATCTCTTTAAAAAAGCTCAACCATCAATATATTAAAAACTGTATGTTTGTGCACACTTCCCGTCAACAAAACATTGCCTCTTATTGTCAATTTTTTTGTTACACTTTGGTGTCAATTTTTTCCTATGATAAATTCCTATGGAAACATTTGTAATGGAAACTGTCTTTGTAAACATGGCACCTGTAGTGTATGTAACCTGTACCACCTTAAGAGGATACCTTAAGGTGATGGACTACTTTTTGATGGCTCCTGTACATTGTAGTACCGGTGGTGACCACACCGGTATATAAACCCTGCGGCGCAAAGTGTATCTCAGTTCAACCCTGACCCTCAATCACTAAAGACCTGTTTACTTCTGTAGTCTGTGTCCTGTTATTCAGTATAACTGCAATTGAAAACACAGACTCAACAGTGGCGATGAGTCTGATCTTACCTAGCGGCAGTTTTGCATCAAAGGAAGCTTCGTCCTCAGAAACGGGCGTCGAACAAGGGCATCCGCCCTCAACATCCTGCTGAGCACTGCATCGCACGGGAGGCCATCGGGAACCCAGGTTGGTTTCTGGCCACGAAGTCAAACATCAGTGATCATCCCTTTAACGACAGCGGCGGGTAAGCCCGATCGAGCGGCACGGGGGGGAAGTCGACCGAGTAGTCAGTGGGAGAAGGGGAGGGAAAACGACAAAAAGGGCGGAGAACATGACCGCAGCTGGTGTCAGGGGCCGGGCTGCAATCGGGACAGAGACGCGCAGCAGCCAGAAAGCGTTTATGGCCACAAGGACCGCGAGAGCGGCGGGGAACAAGAGCAGCAGCGCAGGGAAAAATAAAGGACCGCTGGGAGGCGTGAACGGCAACAGCGCGGGAATCGCCATTTTGAGTCGGCGGGGGAAGAAGACAAGCGCGGGAAAAGCCGCCATCTTAAATAGAAAAAAAAGAATAAATAATATCCGAAGGGGAAGGTGAAACTCAGCAAGGATGCCAAAAACGGGAAACATCACCGCTTTTGATAACGATGTGGAAGATTGGGCCACTTATGTGGAACGCATCGAAGTTTACTGTACAACGAATGAGATACCGGATGATAAGAAAGCACTAACCCTATTAAACTCGATGGGTGCGAAGACGTACGGGTTATTAAGGAACCTTGTAACACCAAACAAACTGGTAGGGAAGAGTTTCGCGGATATTGTTACTATCCTGCAGGAGCATTTAAACCCCACGCCACTGCTGATAGCGGAACGATTTAAATTCTACAAAAGAATTCAACTTAAAAAAGAAAGCAACGCTGAATTCCTAACAGAACTGCGCAAGTTATCATAGTACTGCCAGTTCGGAACAGGACTAGCAGACGCACTGAGAGATAAGTTTGTGTGTGGGCTCCTAAGGGAAGGAACCCAGAAGCGACTGCTAGAGGAAAAGGACCTTACGCTGGACAAAGCTTTCAGCATTGCAGCATCCCACGAGGCAGCAGCACGGGGCGCTGCAGAGATACAGCAAAGGCCATTGGAATTCAGCACCAATGAAATGGCATTGGGCACAGTAAAGTGCTATCGTTGTGGAAGGACAACGCATGACCAGAACCAGTGCTGGTTCAAAGATAAAGAATGCAGGAAATGTGGCAAACTTGGTCACATAGCGAGAGTATGCCGGTCAGGAAAGAAGACCAGCAGCAAAAAGGCACCGCAGGAGAAGTACAAAAAAGTACACAAGATGACAGAGAACAGTTGGGATGAACAGAAGACGGATTCAGACTCCAGCAGTAAGCAACTGGGTTGTCTGAAAATACATAATGTGGGTAACACAGCAGACCACCAAACTATCTGGGTCATGCTTCGGATAGCAGGAGTCCAAGTGAAGATGGAATTGGACACTGAGTCGGCATTAACGGTCATGAATAAGCAAGATTACAAAAGGTTATTCTCGCACATTCCCCTGAGGGATACAGCAAATAGTATACCCCAAAGGAAAGATAAAAGTAAACGTGGTCTACAATGGTAAAGAAAGTCAGAAAATGGACTTGTATGTGTTACCTGATGGAGGTCCGCCACTACTGGGACAGGAATGGATCCAGAGAATAAATGTGGACTGGCATTCCATACAAGCACTGACTGTAGATGCCTGTAAGGAGGACGACATCAAACCTAAACGACTGTCCAAAATCTTAGACGATGCTAAGGAGGTGTTCCAACAGGGACTTGGAACACTGAAAGGAATTACGGCAACCATCAAGGTTGAAGAACATGCAAACCCAAAATTTTTCAAAGCCAGACCGGTGCCTTATGTGATATGACCTGCTGTGGAAGCAGAGCTGGAAGGGCTAGAACGTTCAGGGGTACTGTCCAAGGTGGACTGGAGCGAATGGGCTACACCCATTGTTCCTGTCATGAAGTGTTCTTTGAGCAACAAGCCGGGGGAACCTGGGAAGGTTCGCATCTGTGGCGATTTCAAGATCACTGTTAATCCGGTTCTTCACACGGTGCAATATCCGCTTCTGCGGATTGAAGATATCTTTGCTTTGCTGTCTGGCGGGAAACACTTCACTAAGATAGACCTGGCGCAGGCATACCTACAGATGAAAGTTGATGAAGCGTCACGTCAGTATCTCACGATCAACACGCATAAGGGCTTATATCGGTATAATAGACTGGGTTTTGGAGTGGCATCGGCTCCAGCGATTTGGCAAAGGGCCATGGAGCAGGTATTGCAGGGAATTCCAGGCACACAATGCTACCTGGATGACATCCTGATTATAGGAGATAACGATAAGGATCACCTCGCGAATTTGGAGCAGGTGCTCATCAGATTGAAAGAATATGGGCTCAGAGTTAATCGCCAGAAATGCGAGTTCTTTCAAAAGCGAATCTTGTACTGCGGCCACGTCATTGACCGGGAGGGGCTCCATAAGTCAGCTGACAAGATCGAAGCTGTTGTAAAAGCTCCTGCACCGGAAAATGTATCCCAGTTGAGGTCGTTCCTCGGGCTGGTTAACTATTACCACAAGTTTCTTCCAAATTTATCCACGGTGTTACACCCGCTAAACACTCTTTTGCAAATGGGAATACCATGGAAGTGGAGCGATGATTGTAAGCGGGCTTTTCAAAAGAGCAAGGCACTGATCACCTCTAAGGAAGTGTTGGCTCACTTTAACCCAACGCTGCCTATTCGCTTAGCTTGTGATGCTTCTCCATATGGTATCGGGGCAGTGCTCTCACATAAGTTTCCAGATGGCTCGGAAAGGCCAGTCGCTTTTGCATCCAGATCATTGACCTCCGCTGAGCGCAACTATGCTCAGATAGATAGGGGGGCTCGCAGCCTCGTGTGGGGAGTTAAGAAATTTAACCATTACCTGCAAGGCCAAAAGTTTACGCTGCTGACAGATCACCAGCCGTTGGTTTCCATTTTCAACCCTAAGAAGGGTGTTCCAGTAATGACGGCGCAGAGGCTTCAGAGATGGTCCCTTTTCCTAGGGGCACATCAATATGATATTGAATTCAAAGGTACAAAGCAACATGGTAATGCTGATGGGCTGTCGCGCTTGCCACTACCTACAGCGGAAGAGGCACCGGCAGTTGACCCTGTCGAGATATTTCACTCGACCATCATCGAATGCTTACCAGTCACCAATGCGGGTATTGAGAGAGAGACCCGAAATGACCCGACACTGTCTCGGGTCTACGACTTGACAGTGAAGGGATGGCCAGCACATGGCGAACCACTGTTACCAGCATTCTCAGCCAGACGAGAACAGCTGTCCGTATGTCAAGGAACATTGATGTATGGAACAAGGGTGATTATTCCTCCTAAATTAAGAGAGAGAGTTCTGAAAGAATTGCACGAATGTCATCTGGGGGGAGTCAAGATGAAAAGCCTTGCTAGGGCTTATGTGTGGTGGCCAGGTATCGACAAACAAATAGAGGATCTGACTAAAAGCTGCTCAGGGTGCCAAAAAGTTCAAAATGCACCTCCAATTGCACCGCTGCATCCGTGGGAATGGCCTTCAGCCCCATGGCAACGTGTGCATATCGACTTTGCAGGTCCATTCATGGATTCCATGTTTTTGATAGTAGAAGACGCACATTCTAAATGGCCAGAAGTGATTAAGATGTCGACCACTACCTCTGAGAAGACGATCGCAGTTCTAAGAACCATATTTGCAAGGAATGGGTTGCCGGAGCAAATATGTTCAGACAACGGACCACAGTTCATGTCAGAAGAATTCCAGAAATTCATGAAAAAGAATGGGGTGAAACACTATACATCTGCCCCATATCATCCGGCTACAAATGGGTTGGCCGAGAGATTTGTACAAACGTTCAAAAAGGCGATAAAGGCCATGAGTGAGGACCATATTCCACTACAACACAAGGTGGACAATTTCCTGATGGCGTATCGAAACGCCACGCATGCAGTGACAAATCAAAGCCCTGCCATAATGTTCTATAATAGAAGGTTGCGGTCCCGGTTGGATTTGTTAAAACCCAATGTGCGACGGGAAGCCGAAAACAAGCAATTCCAGCATGTAAATAACAATGCCACTCGTAGTTTTGCAGTAGGACAACCAGTGTTGGCCAGGGACTATAGGGATGATAAATGGCAACCTGGAACAACTCGTGCACGACAAGGACCCTTGATGTACACGGTAGACGTTGGAGAGAACGTAATACGACGTCATGCTGACCAACTTGTGGAATTGAGAACAAGGGTCGACCCCATGTCTACGGCAGAGACACCAGTTGAAGAACTTATTGAGCTTGTAGCATCTACCTCAGACTTGAACGTATATGATGATGTTCAATCCATAGGAGATCAAGTGGATGAGTCACCCCAGCAATGAGAACCAGAGACCCCTGAAAGGCGTTATCCGGACCGGATCAGGAGGCCTCCTCAGAGACTGAGGCCTAGAAATTGGGTTTTGGCTTAGCCAGGGCTTTAGCGCCGGAAGTTAGTGCCGGCGCTAAGTCCCCCTGCGCGCGCCAAAAATTCAGCAGGGCCGCGCCCAAACGGCTGCCGGCGCTACTGAAGGGTCTTTGCGGCGGTAAATCGGCGCTAACTGCCGTTTCGCGCCGCAATTCCGGCGCTGCGGCACCCGATGCGGTGCGGCAGGCTCGGGAAGTGCAGGCCTCCTCCTTCCGTTAAGGAGGAGCTGCCTGCACCCGGCCGCGGCCCGCGCAAATCTGTCTAAAAATGAGCCCGGCACCTCGGACAAGTGCCGGGCTTGCATCTGTTCCGGGGGGTGGGGGGGAGAAGTCCGGGGAGGGAGCTGCGGGCAGGCGGCCGGCGGGAAAGCGGCCGGCCGCCGCGGGGCCTTTAATGCGCCGGCGCAAACTCATGCAAGACTAGTTGCGGCTGCCACGGGCGAGGCGGCCGCAACTGAATTTCGGCGCTAGGGCCCGTCGGCATGGCAACCGGGACGCTGCGCACACCGATGACGTCATCGGTGCCGGCGCAGCGCTACCGGTGCAACGCCGATTTAGGGCCCCAGGGAATTTTTAAACTGGCCATAACTCTGGCGCTAGTCCCTCTAGCGCCTCAAAAGCGGCGCTAAGGCAACTGAATTTCTAGGCCTGAATCTTTGAACAGTTTTGTGTGTAAATTGTATATATGTTATCCATGTAATGTTTAATTTGGGGTGTACACTGTTAAGCTAAAAGGGGAGGAATTGTAGTGTATGTAACCTGTACCACCTTAAGAGGATACCTTAAGGTGATGGACAACTTTTTGATGGCTCCTGTACATTGTAGTACCGGTGGTGACCACACCGGTATATAAACCCTGCGGAGCAAAGTGTATCTCAGTTCAGCCCTGACCCTCAATCACTAAGGCCTAGAAATTCAGTTGGTTGCGCCAGCCGTTAGTGCCTTAGGAGGAGTAGATTCTGGGCGCTAGGCGGCTTGCGCCCGGGCGAAGCGCGAACTGCGCCTCGCCCCAACTTCACTAGAGATTTAGCGGCGGCGCAAAGTCTTTGCGCGCGCTCAGCTGCGCGCGCAGATCATGACGTCATTTCCTCGTGCAACGCCCTTTGTGCACCCCCAACCGGAACTTCAGTCGCGCCGCCCCATTGTGCGCCTGGCGCCCCTAGCAACTGTTAAGTGGAACGGTGCTCAGCCGATGCGGGGCGCAGGGGGCGCAAATTAAAGGGCACTCATCCTGCAATATAAAAGGCTGCCATTTTGCAGCACACCTTCTTGCGAAACGGATCTTTGGAGAGAGACCAAGGTAGATAGCTTTCTGCTTTGGCCCAACACTCGGACAGGTACTTCTGGCTTCAGGCCACAGCTTTCAAAAAGTTTTTGCCTTCATTGACATCTCATTGTTTGCCAGCATATTATGGGGGCTGCAATGGGTGTAAACGCTGGCTTTCTCAATTACATCCAAAGGGCTCAGAGACGCCATGAGAGACTGGCAGCCCTGGCTAGACGGAGAGGGGGCAACAGGCGTCGGCAAAGGAGGCCTTACCCACCCAGGGTATACCGCCAGCAGTTCTCCTATCTCAACATGTCTGAGGAGCAGTGTGTTCGGAGGCTGCGATTCAGAAGGGACGTGGTCACAGAGATCTGCCAGCTGCTTGCCGGTGATCTGCAGCCACAGCTGAGGAGCAGGACGTCTCTGTCGGTGGCAGTGAAGGTGACGGTGGCTCTCAACTTTTATGCCACCGGCTCCTTCCAATCCGCTACTGGCGACATTGCCAACATCTCCCAGTTCGCCGTGCATTGCTGCATCCGCCAGGTGACCAATGCCCTTTTCAAAAGGAGACGTCAGTTCATCTCCTTCTCCATGGTCCTTGACAAGCAGCAACAGCGTGCAATGGGCTTTGCAGCATTCGCGGGCTTCCCCATGGTGCAGGGCGCCATTGACTGTACGCATGTGGTTTTGCGGGCACCTCTGGAGAATGCCGAGGATTACCGCAACCGGAAGGGCTACCATTCGCTGAACGTACAGCTGGTGTGTGACCACAGGCAGCTCATCCTAGCTGTCAATGCCCGCTTTCCAGGCAGCAGCCACGATGCCTTCATCCTCCGACAGACTTCTGTGGCAGACATGTTCCAGGCCCAGCCTCACCTACGAGGATGGCTTATCGGGGACAAAGGCTATCCTTTGTATACCTGGCTGATGACCCCTCTCCGTGCGCCCAGCACCCCTGCTGAAGAGCGATACAACGAGAGCCATCAAGCGACGAGGAACATCATCGAACAAACAATCGGTGTCCTGAAGCAACGGTTCCGCTGTCTCGATCATTCCGGGGGAGCACTGCAGTATTCACCGGAGCGAGTCTCCCATTTCGTCGTCGTTTGCTGCATGCTGCACAACCTGGCTATCCGCAGGACTCAGCCACTGCCACCACACATTGGAGGACCACCTGAGGAGGAGGAGCAGGAGGAGGAGGAGGACCAGCACAGGAGGGAGGCACAAAGTGCAAGGGCCGCCCGTCGCCGGCTTATTGAACGTCGGTTCTAGGCCCCCTCTCAGGGACTGGCTTGTGCCAATGTCAGCAGATGAATGTAGCCACTCCACAAGCCCTCAGCCGAGCAGGCCAACCAGGACTTAACCAAAAAACCATGCACACTGCAATTTAACAACAAAAATTTATTGAAAACCTCTGCCCTTCCCACATTACATGCTCATGTGGAGAAGCCCCCTCCAAAAACACAAAACTACCAGTCTCGGCCTTACACAAATAAAGAAAGACACCAGTCTCGGCCTTACACAAAAACAGATAGACACGAGTCTCGGCCTTACACAAAAACAGATAGACACCAGTCTCGGCCTTACACCAAAACAACTGCACAAGTGTCGGCCTTCCAACAAGCACCAGGCATTTGTGCATACCTCTACTTTTTGCCCTGCGAGGACGATGCCTTGCGCATCCTTGCCTGGCCCCTGCCCGCCCTGCTGCTCCTCCTCAATGGGCGCCCAGTGGCTGCAGCAAGGCTGGGGGAAGGCTGCTGAGGGGCAGATGGCGAGACGGCAGATGCCCTTGGGGGTCGGCCTGTACCAGCTCTGGCCTTGGAGGGGCCGGCTGCTGACTGCTCCAACTCTGGCTGGGCGGCAGCAGTGTGTCCAGCAGCTCGTGGCAGCTGCAATGGCGGAGTGGCAGTGTCGGCTGCAGGAATGGTGGCAACCTGGCAGATCGCAGGTGCTCGCTGGTCGGCTGACACATTGGCACTCGCACGGGCCAGCAGTGCAGCATGCGCAGCAACCAGCTGAAGGACAGATTGCTGGGCTGCTGCTGCACGGCGAGTGCCCTGGCGAGGCCTGGCTGATCCAGCGAGGGTGGCAGCAGTTAGTGCCCGTGTGGCCCTGGTCTGTGTCCGCAATACACCAGCCAGTGAATGGACGGCACGACTGAGCACTTGGCTAGAAGCCGACTGTGCTGCCATGAAGTCCTGCAGACTCGTGGCCTGTGCTGCCGCGATGTCCTGCAGACTCCTGGCCTGTGCTGCATTGATGTCCTGCACACTCCTGGCCTGTGCTGCATTGAATTGTTCCAGACTCCTGGCCTGTGCTGCACTGAATTGTTGCAGACTCCTGGCCTGTGTTGACCCGAATTCCTGCACACTCCTTGCCACTGACTCTATGGAGTCAGGCATCCTTGCCACTGCAGCCATGAGCTCAGTGTGCCTGCGCTCAGCCTGGACGGCCATTTCCTCCAGGAGGCGCACCTCCTCTGCGCTGACCGTCGCAGGACTGGAGGCCGCACTCACCCTCTGGGGAGAAGTCCGCCGAGCTTCCCCACCCCTCCCGCGTTGCTGCAGGCCGCTGGGCCCCGGAGCTTCACTCTCCTCCGACCCTTCCCCCCGGCTCCCCTCCAGGGAAGACGTGTCCCCTACATCGGCATGGGCTGGCGCGGCTGAGGGTGGCACTGATGGGCCAGCTTCCTCTTCCTCCTCCTCGTCTTCCGAAGGGCTGACAGTGGCAGCTTGAGGGCCCGCCTCCTCACCTGGCGATTCACCATCTGAAAGCAGGAAGGCACAAGAGTAGCTTTAGAGTGAGGACAGGGCGGCAGCGAGAGAGGCATGAGTGGTGCCATTCACCACATTGGTCGGACAGTGGCAAAGGATGCTGATCTGATGCGCAAGTGGAACGAGAGAGGTCCAAAAGGTCATGCCCTTACCATTGGTGCCCAGAACAGGGTCGGCATCTGCAGTGGCGACGGGGCCAATCAGCCGGCCTCCCATAATGCGCTCCACACGCTGGTCGAGGTCGGAGAGCTCTTTGATGTCAGGACGGCCTCCCCTGGTCTCAGTTTGGTTGCGCCGGTTGTGCGCAACCTTGGCCTGCAAGAGAAAGGACGGCCTCTAAGTACAGTGTGTAGCCCTGATCTTGTCTGCACTGCCTCCCATGGTTGAATAGCTTGTACAGTGTGTAGCCCTGATCTTGTCTGCACTGCCTCCCATGGTCGAATAGCTTGGAGAGTGTGTAGCCCTGATCTTGTCTGCACTGCCTCCCATGGTCGAATAGCTTGGACAGTGTGTAGCCCTGATCGTGTCTGCACTGCCTCCCATGGTCGAATAGCTTGGACAGTGTGTAGCCCTGATCTTGTCTGCACTGCCTCCCATGGTCGAATAGCTTGGACAGTGTGTAGCCCTGATCTTGTCTGCACTGCCTCCCATGGTCGAATAGCTTGTACAGTGTGTAAAGTGCTGAATGTGCAAGTGATTTTCATGCCAGTCCCATAGCTGCTGGATGAGGGCTGGCCATTCGGGCTTTCAGGTCCCTTTGCCCATAATGTGAGGTGCACATGCAAGGATGAGGAGGACACTGGAAAGGGTACTCACCCTGACAACCCGAGTGAGGTCGTTGAACTTCTTCCGGCATTGCACAGCAGTCCTGGCAACCACGCTGTTGGAAGACACCCTGTTGGACACCTCCCTCTAGGCTTTCCGGTAAGCGCTGGGCAGCGGCCTCTTGCCACCTTCTGGGTACAAAACATGGCGCCTGCGCTCCACTCCGCCAACCAGCACCCTCAGGTCACCGTCGCTGAAGCGCTGCGCTCTCTCCCTGGCCTTCTCCATAGTCCTGGGCGTTGTACAGGTGAAGCTGAAGTGGTCAGGCCTAGGTTGAGGGCTGCAGTGTGCAGGGCGTGGCAGGCAAACAAATCGACCCTCCCCCTTTAAGAGCTGACCGGCGCCAGAGTGTCTGCCGTCAATCAAGAACTCGCCGCACCTGCGCTGCGCCCGGCCTCGGTGGCATCGCTCAGCACCGTCGGCTTAGCGCCTAAAGATAGTCGTGCATCGCCTGTTTTAGCGCAGCAGCAACCTCTTGGGGCGATGCGACTGAATATCGGCGAAGGGGGCGCGACATTGCGCCGGGCGCAAACTTTAGCGGCCGCCTGACTTTACCACCCCAAAAGTGGCTATACTGAATTTCTAGGCCTAAGAGTCTTCAGTGCATTTCTGGCTGTGCAGCTGCCTCAGTCAGCAGGAGGAGAAGGAGCAGCCAAACCAAGAGAGTGGAGAGTGGAAAGTGGTGGTCTCCTGACCAGGAAGAGGAGGAGAACGATAAACCACTACCTCCACCTCCTCCACCATCATCACAGCAACGGAGGTGCCTGGAGAGATAGGACAGAGGAGGAGAAGGAGAAAGGAGGCCAGCAACAACACCAACCAAGGGAGAGGCCTTTCCATTCCTGCCTCCCCAAATTGGCCTCCACTTCAGGAGAGGGAGAGAGGGGAGAGAAACAACCAACAACCACCAACTGTTTGGAAGGAGGGGAGAACAAAATCATCTCTCCTGAACATCTACAGGTGGGTGTTATTTGGGGCACTCTCCCAAAGACTTTGTATTTTAGGTGGGGGGAGAAAAGAAGAAACAAGGCTGGATCATCAAGGGGTGTGGTGTGTGTGTGTGTGGCTCTTGTTAAAAGCTAGGCCACGCACACCACTAATAAGCACCCCTTCTATTGCCTGGCCTGGGACAGCTGGAGCTGCCTAGGTGAAGTCTTTAATTTCATTAATTTCATCGTTAAGACCTGCTGCAGGACTGAGCCTGGGCACCTCCAGCTTGCCCAGGTGAAGACATTTCTCCCCCTGCCAGAAGACCACCACCACCAAAGACTTTTAAATCCCATCGGAGAGTGCACCCCTGCCAACACCCACCCACCATCCTGAGTGGCAACACTGCCCTTGCGGCCTCCCTCCTTCCCACGCCCCTCTCTCTCTTTGTCTCTCTCTGCCTATTTCTCTGAGGCACCTCATTTTCATCTCTTTTTTTTAATTGCCTATTGAGCAGAGGGGAGAAGGCCCCTCTCCCAATTTCAATCAATAAGGGGAGAGGTGTGTCTTCATTTTAATCAGCTCCCTCTGCTCAATAGAGGACCAAAAAATACCTGAGGCCATTAAAACCTTCAGGCCTGTGACTTGGGGTGAGTGTAGCCCTTATAAAAGCACCCCAGAATGGCGACTGCATCTTCGCCGGTGGCGGGGCAAGCCAGGACTTATGTGGGAGTGGCATCCACAGCCACAGCTGCTCCCGCTGCTTCTGCTGCCCCGTCACCATTCAGATTAATAACAAAAAAGCTTGGGGTGAAGAGCTACACTCACCCCACTATGACCATTGAGGCCTGCGTTAAAGCCATGGCTGGGGTTGTCGGCCCCTCAGCCATCGTCGCGGCCTCAAAAATGTATGGGAAGGCTGTGTTCTTCCTGGGGTCGGAGCGGGCGGTGCCCCTGGCCGTCACCAAGGGGCTCACCGTGGGCGGGACCTTCCTGCCGGTGGATCCTCTCGAGGCCACCATGCAGAGGATCGTCATTTCCAATGTCCCGCCCTATGTTCCTGGTGAGCTCCTCCTTCCCCATTTATGTCAACTTGGGGAGGTGAGGTCGGGGATCACACCCATCCCGCTCGGCTTCCGGGAGGCCAGCCTTCGCCACGTCTTCTCCTTCCAGCGCCAGCTGTTTATCCAGCTGGCGCGGGAGGAGGACACCGACGGGGCGTTCGTCGTCCTCCACGAGCGGACCGCCTATCGCATCTTTTGGACGTCGGACGGTGTGCGGTGCCATGCCTGCAAGGAGGTGGGGCACATCAGGAAAAACTGCCCCGCCTCCAAGGCCGCCGGATCATCTCGTGCGGCCGAGGCTGGCGCCGCCGCCGCTCCTCCCCCCGGATCTGCCCGCGCGTCGAGAACATCTGATGCGTGGTCAACGTCGGGGGCCAATGCCACCAAGGCCTCCAGTGGGGGGGAGGGAGCGTGTCCGGCCGGAAGGAATGCGAGGCGAAAAAATAAACACCTTCGGGCGGGTCCCCCCGTGGATGGCCAGCCCTTGCCCCTTGCGCCCCTTACACCCGCGCTCCTCGCGAAGTTAATCGGGGCAGACGCGAGCGGGAGGGGCGTTGTGCCCGAGCCTGTGGCCGCAGCCGCCGCAGCGGTAACGCCAATACCGGCGGCCGGGCCCGGGCCCGAGGAACCCGACAAACCTGCTCCGCCGGAGGGAGCTGAGGAGGAGGCTTTTGCAGACATGGAGGTCTCCCTCGCTCCCTCCGTGCTAAAAAGAAGGCGCGACCCCCTGGAAGAGGAGGAGGACCGGGAGGAGGAAGGTCCCTCCGAGCAGGGGGAGTCGTCGCCCGCCGCGGGTACTGTGCCCCCCCCCCGCTGTCGTCATCACCAGCGATCGGCAGGGGTCGCCTGTCCCTCAGGAGGCTGAGGCAGATGTGTCTGTCTGGCGCGTGCCTCCCGGGGATGGGGACGAGACCCTGCCCGTGGGGGGGGGTCGCGGAACAACCCGCGGCAGAAATTGAAATTGACATTCTATCAGTGCCATTACCCCTCGCCGGGTTGGGCGGCCTGGGGTCTGGGTCGGGCGAGCTCGAGGAGAATGAGCTCGCCCAATGTGACCCAGACATCTCCCAGGGGCTGCTCGGCCTGGTAGAGGTTTTAATTCAAAACACCCCATCCGCTGGGTCGGAGGTTGGTGGCGGGGAGGAGGATGGCCCCCTGGCTGCGTCTCTGGTGCCGGAAGTACTGGAGGAGCTGGGAATTGTTCTCTCCCCGGTTTCTCCGGTCGTTCCGGCGTCTGGGGCGGAGGGGAGCTCTGAACCGCTGCCGTCGTCTGGCCCAGCACCCCTAGAGGAGCCCAGGGAGGAATCCTCTGCCGCCGATCCTGGGGGTGGGATCCGGGTGGAGGCGGGGCTGGCTGGTGCGGCCGAGCCGTTCGCTGCGCACTGCGCAGTGGATGGGTCGGCCGCTGGTGACGACCCCCTGGAGGAGGATGGGGACTCAGTGATGGGCACGGAGGACGATTCGGACTCCAGCGCCGATGAGACGATGGATGACCTCATGCCCCTTGCCGAGTCTCCCCTCATTCCTGTGAGGGAACTCCGGGATTTTATGGCCACGTGCCTGGGTCGGCGCAATAAGGTCCGGCTGGCCCTCGACAGGTGGTCGGAGCTGGCGCTGCTCATCGTATCCGTCCGCGCCACCGTTAAGATCATGGGCGCGGACGAGGGTGCGAACCCGCTTGAGCTGCTTTGGCTCAGAACGTTCCTCACTGGGCTGCTGAGGAAGTGGCGGCTGACCAGCGGCTGCGCTTCCTCCCCCCGTTAGGTGTACGTAGAGGTTGCACTATGCTTCTGACATGAAGATAACCATAGCCAGCCTCAACATCAACGACAGCAGGGAGGCGCGCCGCAGATTCAATAACTTCTCGGTCCTTCGGGACGGGAAGTATGCGGTGTGCTTCCTGCAAGAAACCCACACCGTTCCGGGAGACGAAGCCACGTGGCTCCTGGAGTGACAAGGAGGGGTCAGCATGAGTCACCTCTCCAACAATTCCAGGGAGGTGGCTATCTTGCTGGCCCCGCATTTTCAGCCGGAGGTCTTGGGGGTCAAGGAGCACGTGCCAGGCCGCTTGCTCCAGGTCACTGTTCGCCTGGGGGGTGTGCTGCTCCATCTAGTGAACGTGTACGCCTCTCAGGCCGGTGCGCAGCAAGTGCGCTTCTTTGAAGAAGTGTCCGCTCTTCTGGGCTCCATCGACGTGGGCGAGTGCGTCATCCTCGGGGGGGATTTTAACTGCACCCTCGAGGCGAGGGACCGTCCGGGTCCCCAGCGATGACCAGCGGCGATGGAAAAGTTGAGGGACCTGGTCGGGTCCTTCGACTTGGTGGACGTCTGGCGAAATCTTCATCCCGACTCCAGTGCCTTCACTAGCGTGAGGTCTGGAGGAGGAGGGTCCAGAATCGACCGCCTCTACATTTCCCGGGCGTACGTCTCCTGCATTCCGGCGGCTTCCATGCGGCCGGTGCCGTGCAGGGACCACCACCTGCTGTGGGCGGAACTCGTTCCGCTGCGCGCGCGGGGGGGGTCCGCGTACTGGCACTTTAACAACCTGCTGCTGGAGGACGCGCGGTTCTGGGATTCGTTTCGTAGGTTCTGGGCCGACTGGAGAAGGAAGCAGGGGGGCTTCATCACCTTGAGGCTGTGGTGGGACGTGGGCAAGGCTCACGTCCGTCTCTTCTGTCAGGAGTACGCGAAGGGGTCGACCAAGAGGCGGGAGGCCCGGGTCGGGCGGTTGGAGAAGGAGGTGCTCGACCTGGAGTCCCGTCTCGGTCAAGTCGTCGAGGACCCGGCCCTGCGGAAGGTGTACGAAGAGAAGAAGGGCGCGCTGAAGGACCTGCAGCTCATCGGGTCCCGAGGCGCGTACGTGAGGTCGCGGATCCAGCTCCTGCGGGACCTGGACCGTGGCTCCCCCTTCTTCTACTCGTTGGAAAAAAGACGGGGGGTCCATAAGCAGCTCTTGGGGCTGCTGGCCGACGACGGATCTCTGGTCTCGGATCCGGAGGGAATCAGCGTGGAGACCCGCGGCTACTACGGGGCTCTGTTCTCTCCGGATCTGTCCAGCGAGGATGCGCGCAGAGTTTTGTGGGAGGACCTGCCGAAGGTCAGCCTGGAGGGCGCCGAAAAATTGGACGCTCCGCTAAGCCTGGCGGAGCTGACCGGCGCCCTCCGCCAGCTCTCTAGGGGAAAGTCCCCGGGGCTGGACGGGCTGACCGTGGAGTTCCACAGGACGTTCTGGGACGTCTTGGGGGGCGACTACGCGCGGGTCCTGGGGGAAAGTTTGGCGACCGGGGAGATGCCCCTCTCTTGGCGCAGGGCGGTCATTGTCCTGCTGCCTAAGAAGGGCGATCTCCGCCTCCTTAAGAACTGGCACCCGGTCTCCCTCCTCAGCACTGAATATAAAATCTTTGCCAGGGCCATGTCTGCTCGCCTTGGCACCGTGCTGGCCCACATGATCCACCCCGACCAGTCCTACACGGTCCCGGGCCGGACCATCAACGATAACATCCATCTGGTCCGGGACCTGGTCCACCACTGCCAGAGGGCTGGTCTGTCGGTCGCCTTCCTCTCCCTGGATCAGGAGAAGGCGTTCGACAGGGTGGATCATGAGTATCTCTTCGGGACTCTGCGCGCATTCGGGTTCGGGACACATTTCGTCACCCGGATCCGACTTCTGTACGCCGCCGCAGAGTGTCTGATTAAAGTTAACGGGTCCTTGACGGCGCCCCTTCGCTTCGGGAGGGGGGTGCGTCAGGGATGCCCCATGTCCGTTCAGTTATACGCCATTTGCGTGGAGCCATTGCTGCGCCTCTTGTGGAAGAGGTTGACGGGACTGGCTCTGCAAGGGCCGGGCGTGGAGGTGGTCCTCTCGGCTTATGCCGATGACGTGCTCCTCACGGTCACGGATCCCGCTGACTTGCGGAGGATGCAGGAATGCCAGCAGATTTACTTGGACGCATCCTTCGCCAAGATCAACTGGGAGAAATGTTCCGGACTCCTGGTGGGTCAGTGGCGGGTGGACTCCCTGCCGGAGGAGTTCAGGCCTTTCGCCTGGAGCACCACGCACCTCCTCTATTTGGGAGTCTACTTTAGCCCTGCCGAGGACGCCTGGCCGGCGAACTGGCAAGAGCTGGAGGCCAAAGTCACTGCTCGCCTAGGACGCTGGACAGGACTGCTCCGAGTGTTGTCCTACAGGGGTCGAGCGCTGGTCATAAACCGGCTGTTGGCCGCCATGTTGTGGTACCGGTTGGTCACTTTGATCCCTCCCCCCGCGTTTGTCGCCAAGATGCAGAAGAAGCTCATCGACTTCTTCTGGGACAAAAGGAAGCACTGGGTCTCTGCCGCGGTTCTGTGTCTCCCGCTTAGGGAGGGCGGTCAGGCGCTGGTGTGCCTTTGCACCCAGGCTGCGACTTTCCATCTTCAGACGCTGCAGAGATACCTGTACGTCGAGAATCCTCCTAGATGGTGTGCGCTGGCGACGTTTTTCTTCCGCCAGCTGCACGGCCTCAATTACGACACGCAGCTCCTGTTTGTGAAAGTGGGCGGCAGGCGTGCCGACCTGCAGGAGCTGCCTGTCTTCTACCAGGAACTACTATGGGTTTGGAACTACGTCGCTTCCAGGCGGAGCTCTCCCCCGTCAGGAGCGGCAGCTCTCCTTCGGGAGCCGCTGCTCAGGAATCCGCACCTCCACGAACGCGGGTTCGGGCGGCTGGCGGAGGGCAGGGCTGTGCCTGGCAAGGTGACCAGAGTCGGGGACCTGCTCGATGTCAGAAGAGCGGGCTGGATGGCGCCGGAGGAGCTGGCGTGGCGCCTGTCCTGGGCCAACGTCCGGCTCGCGGCCGAAGCCATCGAATCGGTGAAAGTGGCACTGGGCCCCGACTCCACTAGGTGTATCGAGGCGGCTCAAGCACATGGGGCAATCCCGTCCGAGCTTACCCCCGTCCGGACGGAATTCCTCATCGGCGCCTGGCCCCGAAACTCCCCTCGGGAGCCAGCGCCTCACAACTTGAGCCGTCTCGAGGAAATACCCTCCGTGCCTTTTCATTCCGCGCGGAGGGGTTTCCTGTACGGGCTGCTCCTGCACACTCTCCACTTTGCCATCTTTGTCTACCGTCCGGACACGCCTTGGCGTGGCGTCTTGCCGACTGGCGGTGGTGGAGGTCCCCAATAGAGGGCTCGCTATGCGGGAGTCCTCCCTTGTTCCATCGGGGACTTGGCCTGGAGGGTGTTGCACGGAGCGGTCCCGTGCAATAAGGTTTTAAGTAGGTTCACGGACTCCCAGGCCGCCTGCATTTTTTGCGGCCTGGAGGAGTCCGTGTTTCACATTTATATGGAGTGTGAGTGGTTGCAGCCCCTCTTTCACTACTTGAAGGGGCTGCTCCTCGATTTTTGGTTGCACTTCAGTCCCACGCTCTTCATCTACGGTCACCCGGTGCGGAGGGGAGCGGACAGGCTCTAGGACCTCCTTGTGGGCCTGCTCCTGGGCCTGGCTAAAAGAGCAATCAATTGGTCCAGGCAGCGGGCGGTCGAGGGGTTCATCCAGCTGGATTGCCTGTCTCTCTTCCGCGGCCATGTTCGCGCCCGGGTAGCCCTGGAGATGGAGCACGCGGTGTCCGCCGGTGCGCTTGAGTATTTCCACGACCGGTGGGCGCCGCGGGGACTGCATTGCATCAGCAACTCGGAAAACCAAATTTTAATTTGATTTAAACATAGAAACTAGGAGCAGGAGTAGGCCATTCGGCCCTTCGAGCCTGCTCCGCCATTCAACGAGATCATGGCTGTTCATCCATCCCTAGCACCCGGTCCCTACACCAACAGCCATCCCACCCAAGCCCTATCCCCACGTATTTAATCCCCCCTAACACTAAGTGTCAATTTTTTTATCATGGCCAATCAACCTAACCCGCACATCTTTGGACTGTGGGAGGAAACCGGGGCACCCGGAGGAAACCCACGCAAACACGGGGAGAATGTGCAAACTCCACACAGACAGTCACCCGAGGCCGGATTTGAACCCAGGTCCCTTGGTGCTGTGAGGCAACAGTGCTAACCACTATGCCACCGTGCTGCCTGTTGTTAAGATTTGTTAAGATTTAGTTGAACTTTTGTTTATTTACAGTCCAATTGGTTTTTTTTGGGTTCAAACAAAAAGAGGACCCTCAATCACTAAAGACCTGTTCACTTACTTCTGTAGTCTGTGTCCTGTTATTCAATATAACTGCAATTGAAAACACAGATTCAACAGCACCCTGCAATTGCAACCTCTCACCAGTGGCAGCTGTGTAGCAACTTAGTTTTGCATCTCCCAGCTCCTTAGCTTGTACTGCAGAGAAACTCATATGTTCCATATTTCTCTGCTTCCCAATTTGCCATCAATTTTGCTATTTAACTATAAATAATATTAAATTGAAGTATGATATAAAGATAAGTACAGAATATATAACTTCAAAATAGGTACTGAATATGTATAAATTTTATATTATATATGCTTATCTATATGTTGTCCAATTATCCCTGTCACATAACCCCATTTCACTTGAGGATTACATTTGATCTTGATTCCCTATGTGCAGCGCGTACCTAATATTAATATAATGAAACATAAAAAAATTAACAAAATTTAGGTGGAAAAAAGTCATGGATTGTTTGTGGAATATTATTACAGTGCTCTTATTCTCACGTGTATAACATTTTTGGTTCCACTGTGGATGGGATATCACTGGCAAATTATTCTGTGTAACTTCAAAGTTCTATCATTTTTGTGCTCCTCAAGGGAAATGACACTTTTTCCACTTTCGGCACCAAATTATCAGCATGAAACATTTCATGTGCAGTGTAGCAAGACCAGGTGCTTAATATTGTTCTCACGACCCTGGCATAAGTGCCATGTTGTGGGCAGTTTATTGCTGTGGACCTGTGTCCACCAGGAACTGGATTGAGACAGCTTGCAATTAAGACCCTTGATTTAGATCCGATTGATACCATAAATTTAATTGGATTCAAACCCAGATCTGATCAGTGCAAAGGCATTGTAATTTCCCATTGTGACATTTAATCCCAGCTAATATTCATAAATGAATTTAAACATTTTTTGTAGCAAAATTTCATTTGCACTGAGGAAGGATCACCGCATATAAGCAAAGGTAAAAGTTCCCTTCCAATACATTTGGATTTAAATTATGTTATGACTATTAGTGGTACTGAATGACACATTAAGTACACTTTCATCACAGGATCTGGGTTTGAGTCCAGATCAGACTGATCAATCACTTCAAAATATTATCTCTTCTAATATAACTACTAGTGCATCGCATTACAGATTCATTCTCCCTTCATAGTGGTGTGTTGCTTAAATCATGGACATAGTTTGGCCCAGATTTTGTGGTTAAAAATAATGGTGAAGCTGTCAGCACTCACGATTATTAAAGAGTAAATCGGACAGCAACTTCTGGCGATTACACATGCACAGTTAAATGCGGAAATCAGAAAGTTGCTCTCCGATTTGCCCTGTTCCTTCAGAACCTCCCTGAGAGACTTGGCATTGAAACACATGGAAGGGTGTGAAGTTGCTGTGCTTATCCACTAGATAACCAATAAACATGCCATTCCAGTGTAAGTAATTTTTTTACGGCATGATAGTCTTAATTACTGCCAAACAACCTCTCTGGTACTGAAAACTAACTTTTACAAGTGTGGAATCTCATTCCTTCAGATTTTAATTATTGTAGGAGATTTTTTTTTAATGTAAAAATTTAAATAAAATGTTTTAAAAATCTTTTTCTTTCTGTCTCTTTTATCGCTCTCTCTTAATCCCATCTTTCATTTTCTCTCTTTATTTTGTTCTCTGTACATGATTTGACATTGAATTAACTATTCTAACTTACATGTTTTGGTTCAGACTCTGCCCAATTTATTAAGAATGCTTCAATCTGATTGGTTAAGGAGATACACAGTTGCTTGTCCTGTTCACACAGGCCCCAGATCCCCTGTAGAGGGCGCTGCGCTATTTTTTATTTCTAATCGCAGCAAGTTCTAGTGCAAAAGCCCATAGAAAGTGGGTAAGTGTAAGTGTAATGAACAGCTGGCATAGTCATTCGATGCTGACTGCAAAATCTGGGTCAATGTTTCTGGTGCAGACCCTGCTGGTAATGCTATTTAGCAATTGTAATAACATTAATTTTGTGTATTTTTTGAAAATTCACACATTTGTTTTTGAATGTTTCAAGTCTGACTAAAATTCAACCTTTCAAAAAATATCGCTGAATATCAATTTAGGAACATAGGAACAGGAGTAGGCCATTCAACCCCTTGAGCCTATTCCGCCATTCAGTGAGATCATGGCTGATCTGTAAACTAACTCTATCCACCCACATTGGTTCCCTATCCCTTTATACCCTTGGCTAGCAAAAATCTATTAATCTCAGATTTAAAATGATTAATTGAGCATCTAATGCTTTTTGTGGGCAAGAGTTCTACACTACTACCACCTTTTGCGTGAAGAAGTGTTTCCTAACTTTTCTCCTGATTGTGCAAAGGAGGGCAATGAATACAAAGATAATAAGCAGCATTGCTATGCATGGGTCTGGCCACTGAAAGAACAGGAGAAAGCTAGGAGAGATGAGAAAATGAGGAAGCTTGCTCAACATGCAAGCCTTGCACTCTGTTCTCCATGCCCATGTTCTCCTGAATGGCCTGGCCTAATTTAATATTACATTTTTTCATTAGTTTTACTAAATAGATAGGAGGAGAAATTCAGTATCACCCCGTTTGGGGCGCGATTATTGGCCGGGCGCAAAGTTTAGCGCCTGGTGCTAATTATCACCTCCGACTGCAAACGGCTTTTATCGCCCCTGGAGTTGATTGGAACACTAAATCAGGCACTGCACACCTGCCTTAAGGCACAAAGGCCAAGGAGCGAGGCGCTAACTCAGAGCGCTGGCAAAGCTCATGTGATGTCAGTCAGCAATGGAACACAGACACACTGTCGCTGGCCAGTTCTTAAAGGGGATTGGGTCAATCTTGCTCTCCATCCACACCCTGCTCATTGCAGCCTTGAATCTAGGCCTGGAGAGACCTGTATATCAAATCTGTTGTAAAGAACAATGGCGAGGCCCAGGAAAGAGCTCAGAGTGCAGCCCCCATATTCTCTTCTAAATCGATGTAAGGAAGATCAAATAAAAAAGAACCTGCAAAGTGCTGCTCAGTACCCAAAACTCCTTAAGAGAGCTTTGAATATCTCATGCAGTCTCTCTCTCTCACTCAGAATGCGTGGTGAAAAAATTTCACCAACAAAAAAAGGCAGGAAGCGGTCGTCTTTAAATAGCGCTCCCCCAGTCCCTTCCCAACTGCAAAACGCTCCCCTCAACGTGTCGTTGCTAGCGGCAGGCGGTAAGACAGGGGGCACCACTCAATATCCGGTCGGGGGCGCTACCGGAACGTTGCACGCTCGACTGACGTCACGATCTGCGGGCGTAGGAGATCGTGGCGGTAGTGTTTAGTGCCGCCGCAAAACATTTAGTCAATTTCATGAGCAGCGCAAACATTGCCGCGCACGGGCGCCAGTTGCTTTGTGTCACATTAGCAGCCTCTTAAGGCACTAACGGGAGGCGCAAACCAACCAAATTTTCCCCCATAGTCATTTTGGTTTATATACAGGTATATCTACTCTAAATGTAACGAATTTGCATATTTTTGTTCAATTTACATAAGATTACATTACATAGGATATACAGCACAGAAACAGGCCATTTGACCCAACCAGTCCATGCCGGCGTTTATGCTCCACTCGAGCCTCCTCCAGTCTTTCCTCATCTAAATCTATCAGCATAACCCTCTATTCCCTTTTCCCTCATATGCTTGTCCAGCCTCCCCTTAAATGCATCTATACTATTCGCTTCAACTACTCCCTGTGGTAGCGAGTTCCACATTCTCACCACTCTTTGGGTAAAGAAGTTTCTTCTGAATTCCCTATTGGATTTCTTGGTGACTATCTTATATTGATTGCCTCTAGTTATGCTCTTCCCCACAAGTGGAAGCATTCTCTCTGTATCCACTCTATCAAAACCTTTCATAATTTTATAAACCTCTATTAGGTCACCCCTCAGCCTTCTTTTTTCAAGAGAAAAGAGACCCAGCCTGTTCATTCTTTCCTGATATGTATACCCTCGCATTTCTGGTATCATCCTTGTAAATCTTCTCTGCATCCTCTCCAGTGCCTCTGTATCCTTTTTATAATATGGCGACCAGAACTAAACGCAGTACTCGAAGTGTGTCTAACCAAGGTTTGATACAGTTTTAGGATAACTTTCCTACTTTTCAATTCTATCCCTCTAGAAATAAATCCCAGTGCTTGGTTTGCATTTTTAATGGCCTTGCTAACCTATGGCGCAACTTTTAGTGATTTGTGTATTTGTGGACAAGCCACCACTTAAAATAAGTAATTACCTATGCCTATGCATACAGACCACAAGACTTAACTAGCTAAGGATCAGTGATGTGTAGAGCTAACATAAAAGGCACTGTCAAGCACAGTTTTGTGCTTTGGTTCTGACTCATGATGGCTATAAACATCAGCTGGAGATAGCCACAGAAGTATATACAGATAAATAAGCTAAGCAACTATAAATCAGCAAACTGGAGACTATAAGAACATAAGAGTATAGCAATCCAGTTTAAGGTTATGCTCTGGATTTTGCTCAGTGAGTTAAAGTTGCAGTCCAATTTGCAACCAATTTTATTAAGGAATATTAGGGGGAGAAATTTGGTATCGCCCCATTTGGGGCGCAATTCTTGGCTGGGCGCAAAGTTTTGCCCGGCGTAAATTATCGCTACCTACTGCGAAATTGGTCTGTTTCGCCCCTGGAGCTGATTGCAGCGCTAAATCAGGCGCTGCACGACTCTCTTAATGATATCGTATTGTGGCCACGTGATTGATGAAGAGGGGTTGCATAAGTCCCCTGACAAAATTGAAGCGGTAGTTAAGGCTCCAGCGCCTGAAAATGTGTCGCAACTGAGGTCATTCCTCAGATTGGTGAATTACTACCATAAGTTTTTGCCAAATTTGTCCACAATTCTGCACCCACTGAATGCCCTACTACAAACTGGAGTAGCATGGAAATGGAGCGATGAATGTAAGCGGGCCTTTCAGAAGAGTAAAGACCTAATCACTTCAAGAGAAGTATTGGCTCACTACAACCCATCACTACCGATAAGACTGGCGTGTGATGCGTCTCCCTACGGCATTGGAGCGGTACTGTCACATAAATTCCTTGATGGTTCAGAGAGGCCGATAGCTTTTGCGTCACGCTCGTTAACTTCAGCTGAGCGTAACTATGCCCAGATTGACAGAGAGGCCCTCAGCCTGGTGTGGGGGGTGAAGAAGTTCAATCACTACCTGCACGGTCAGAAATTTACTCTACTAACTGATCATCAACCTCTTGTCTCCATTTTCAACCCTCAGAAGGGCGTCCCGATAATGACAGCACAACAGCTACAGAGGTGGTCCCTTTTCCTAGGGGCACACCAATATGACATCGAGTACAAAAGAACTAAACAGCATGGGAAAGCTGATGGATTGTCGCGCCTACCATTGCCGACGGTGGAAGAAGCACCTGCAGTGGATCCAGTGGAGATATTCCACTCGACCATAGTCGAATGTCTACCTGTGACGAATGCAAACATAGAAAAGGAAACACGAAATGACCCGACACTCTCCTGGGTCTATGATTTAACGGTGAAGGGATGGCCAGCACATGGCGAACCACTGTTGCCAGCATTCTCGCCAAGAAGAGAACAGCTGTCAGTGTGCAGAGGAACCTTGATGTGTGGATCCAGAGTAGTAATTCCACCCAAATTGAAGGATAGAGTGCTCAATGAGCTTCATGAGGGTCATCTGGGAGGGGTAAAAATGAAGAACTTAGCCAGAGCGTTGGTGTGGTGGCCGGGAATCGATAGAGAAATCGAAGAGATGACCAAGAGCTGTACAGGATGCCAGAAGGTCCAAAACAACCCACCACAAGCCCCTCTACATCCATGGGAGTGGCCCTCATCTCCATGGCAAAGGGTGCACATTGATTTTGCTGGTCCATTTATGGACTCGATGTTTTTAATTGCGGTGGATGCACATTCAAAGTGGCCAGAGGTAATAAAAATGTCCTCAACCACCACAGAAACAACTATCACAGTCATACGAACCATATTCGCCAGAAATGGGCTGCCTGAACAGATTTGCTCCGACAATGGACCACAGTTTGTGTCTGAAGAGTTCCGGAGGTTCTTAAAGAACAATGGTGTTAAGCATTACACATCTGCCCCATATCATCCAGCCACCAATGGATTGGCTGAGAGGTTCGTTCAAACATTCAAGAAAGCTATCACGGCAATGTGTAATGAAGACATACCCCTACAACACAAGGTGGACAACTTCTTGTTTGCCTACCGGAATGCGACACATGCGGTTACCAACCAAACTCCAGCCATGATGTTCGTCAATCGAAGACTATGATGCCGCTTGGATTTGGTTAAGCCAAACATCTGAAGAGATGTGGAGAACAGGCAGTTTCAGAATATGAATGAAAGGCCCACCAGGAGTTTTAAGATAGTTCAACCAGTTTTGGCCCGGGACTACCGCACTGGGAAATGGCAGCCAGGAATGATCTGTACACAGCAAGGACCTCTAATGTATACCGTGGACGTTGGAGAGAGCATTGTAAGACGCCATGCTGACCAGATTCTAGAGTCACTGGAAAACGTCAATTCCACACCACGATCCGATACACCTGGTGATGAAACCGAAGTACCAATTGCATCTACCTCAGAATCGGGAATATTGGAAGCAGACGAACCCAACAATGACGTTGATTCCGAATCAACTCTGCCAGAAGAACCTGATACCCCAAAGAGGCGTTATCCAGACAGAATCAGGAAGCCTCCTCAAAGACTGAACTTATAATTGCTTAACTTCAGCTAATGTATATGACAACTGTAATTGTAAATATGTTATTTAATTATTAATCGAATGTTATGTACTGTTTAGCTAAAAGGGGAGGAATGATAGTGTATGTACTTTGCAGAAGGATCTGCAGCCCCTGTATACTGCAGTACCAGTAGTGACCACCCCTGTATATAAGCCTGTGTAGTAACTTTGCATAGTTAGTTCCAGTTTGTCTCCACTCAGTAAAGACCTGTTATAACCAACTCCTGCAGTCCGTGTCTCAATTACACACGGACATAATACCCTGTCCCTGCCTTCTCCCCATATCCCTTGATCCCTTTAGCCTTAAGAAATATATCCAACTTCTTCTTGAATATATTTAATGAACTGGCCTCCACCACCCTCTGTGGCAGAGAATTCCACAGGTTCACCACTCTCTGGGTGAAGAAATTCCTCCTCATTTCAGTCCTAAATGGCTTACCCCTTATCCTTAGACTATGACCCCTGGTTCTGGACTCCCCGGCCATCGGAAACATCCTTCCTGCATCTAGTCTGTCCAGGCCTGACAGAATTTTATAGGTTTCGATGAGATCCCCTCTCAATCTTCTAAACTCCAGTGAGTATAAGCCCAATCGACACAATCTCTCCTCGTACGTCATTCCTGCCATCCCAGGTATCAGCCTGGTGAATCTTCGCTGAACTCCTTCCATGGCAAGAACGTCCTTCCTCAGATAAGGCGACCAAAACTGCACACAATACTCAAGATGTGGTCTCACCAAGGCCCTGTACAACTGCAGCAAGACATCCTTGTTCCTGTACTCGAACCCTTGTTCCTGTACTTGAACTGGAGAGGCCTGTACATCAAATCTGCTGGAAAGAACAATGGAGAGAACCAGGGGAACAGCTCAGAGTGCAGACCCCATAGTTTTTTCTAAATCGATACAAGGAAGGGCAAATCAAAATCAACCTGCAAAGTGCTGCTCAGTACCCAAAACTCCTTCACACAGCGTTGAATCTCTCCAGAAGCCTCTCTCTGTCTCTCAGAATGTGTGGGGCAAAAATGTCTACCACACAGAAGACAGGAAGAGCCCCCTTTAAATAGCGCCTCCCCAGCCCCACAGCGACTGGGAAGCGTTCCAGTCAACCTGTCGTTGGTAGCGACAGGCGGAAAGGAGGGGGGCGCCACTGAATTTCTGCTCCGGGGCGCCCCAAGGCTGTTGCACTCTGGAATGTCGTCAAGATCTGTGTGTGCAGGAGAGCTGGCGGTATGGTTTAGCACCGCCACTAAATGTCCACTCAATTTCGCGAGAGGCGCAGGTATCGCCACGCCCGGGCGCTGGTTGGTTAGCGCCCCACTTATCGCCCTCTTAAGGTGCTAACGGGTGGCGCTAACAACTGAATTTCTCCCCGATTGACTCCTGCCAGGTAACAAAGTTCTTCTGATGATACCGGTGCCAATAACAAATTTAACAACAACTTGCATTTATATAGCACCTTTAAGTAGAAAGCATCCCAACGTGCTTCACAGAAGCATAATCAGACAAAAATGGATGCCGAGCCAAAGAAGTATATATTGAGGGGGGTGTCTGAATGCTTGGTCAAAGAGGTATGTTTTATGGAAGGTCTTAATGGAGAGGAGAGAGGTGAAGTGGTGGAGAGGTTTAAGGAGGGAATTCCAAAGTGTAGGGCCTAGAGGGCTGAGGGCACGGCCGCCAAAGGTGGGGAAAAAGGGCGGGTGGGGGGTGCATAAGAGGTCAGAGTCGGTAGAACACAGAGTTTGGGGAGGGTTGTAGGGCTTGAGGAAGTTAAAGGTATGGAGAGGAAAGGGGATATACAGCACAGAAACAGACCATTCGGCCCAACCAGTCCATGCCGGCGTTTATGCTCCACACGAGCCTCCTCCCGTCTTTCCCCCTCTAACTCTATCAGCATAACCCTGTATTCCCTTTTCCTCACATGCTTATCTAACCGCCTCTTAAATGCATCTATGATTGGACAACGTTCCTGGGAGGACTGGAGGTAGATAAACAATGGCAAACATTTAAAGATAGAATGACAAAATTGCAAAAATTGTTTATACCAATCTGGCATAAAAGGAAATCTAAAAAGGTGACTCAATCGTGGATAACAGGGGAAATTAGAGACAGCATAAAATCCAAAGATAGGGCGTATAAAATAGCCAAAAAAAGCGCCAGAGCGGAAGATTGGGAACAGTTTAAGATAGAGCAAAGGAGGGCAAAGGGCATGATCAAGAGGGGCAAAATAGCTTACGAAAACAAGCTGGCGGAAAATATAAAAACTAACTCCAAAAGCTTTTATAAATATATCAAAAGGAAAAGACTGGTGAAAACCAAAGTTGGTCCATTGCAGTCAGATACGGGGGAATATATAATGGGAAATAAGGAAATGGCAGATCAACTAAATGCATACTTTGGGTCAGTCTTTACGAAGGAAGACACAAAAAACCTCCCTGGGATATCGGGAAAAATAGGGACATTGGCAAAGGAGGAACTGACGCAAATCAATATCTCTAAGGATATGGTGTTAAGGAAGCTAAAGGGATTGAAGGTGGACAAATCCCCAGGGCCTGATAACATGCATCCTAGGGTACTGAAGGAGGTGGCCCTAGAGATAGCGGATGCACTAAGGATGATTTTTCAGAATTCATTAGACTCGGGAACAGTGCCGATGGATTGGAGGGTAGCTAACGTTACCCCACTATTCAAAAAGGGGGGTAGGGAAAAAGCAGGTAATTACAGACCTGTAAGCCTTACATCAGTTGTGGGCAAAATGCTGGAGTCCATCATTAAGGATGAAATAGCGGAGCACTTAGCAAATGGGGACAGGATAGGACAGAGTCAACATGGATTTACAAAGGGTAAATCGTGCTTGACTAATCTATTGGAATTTTTTGAGGGAGTAACTGGTAGAATAGATGGGGGAGAGCCAGTAGATGTGGTGTACCTGGACTTCCAAAAGGCCTTCGATAAGGTCCCACATAAAAGATTAGCATGGAAAATTGAGGCTCATGGGATAAAGGGGAAAGTTTTGGCGTGGATAGGGAACTGGCTGTCAGATAGAAAACAGAGAGTTGGAATAAACGGCTCATTTTCTGAATGGCAGGCAGTAACAAGTGGGGTACCACAGGGATCTGTCCTGGGCCCCCAGCTGTTCACAATTTACATTAATGACCTGGATCAGGGAGTCGGATGCAGCATTTCCAAATTTGCAGACGACACTAAACTAGGAGGGGGGGTGGGCTCAGAGGAAGAGACCAGGAAGCTCCAGAGCGATTTGGACAGACTGGGCGATTGGGCGGATAAATGGCAGATGCACTATAATGTGGACAAGTGCGAAGTTATCCACCTTGGGTGCAGGAACGGGAGGGCAAATTATTATTTAAATGGCAATAGATTGGGAGAGGGGGAAGTACAGAGAGACCTGGGTGTTCTTGTACACCAGTCACTGAAGGCGAGCATGCAGGTGCAACAGGCGGTCAAGAAGGCAAACGGTATGCTGGCCTTCATAGCAAAAGGGTTAGAATACAGGAACAGGGATACCTTGCTGCAGCTGTACAGGGCACTGGTGAGACCACACCTCGAGTACTGTGTACAGTTTTGGTCGCCTCATCTGAGGAAGGATGTTCTTGCCATGGAGGGGGTGCAGCGGCGATTCACCAGGCTGATACCAGGAATGGCGGGAATGACCTATGAGGAGAGACTATGTAGTTTAGGGATGTACACACTGGAGTTTAGAAGATTGAGAGGGGACCTCATAGAAGTGTATAAAATTCTGACAGGTCTAGACAGACTGGATGCAGAAGGAATGTTTCCCTTGGCGGGTGAGAACAGAACTAGAGGACATAATTTAAGGATAAGGGCTAAACCATTTAGGACAGAGATGAGGGGGAATTTCTTCACTCAGAGAGTGGTGAACCTGTGGAACTCATTGCCACAGAGGGCAGTGTACGCCAGCTCATTAAATATATTTAAGAGGGAATTAGATATATTTCTACGGGCAAAAGGGGTTAAGGGTTACGGAGAGAAGGCGGGGACGGGATACTGAATTAAAGGATCAGCCATGATCTCATCGAATGGCGGAGCAGGCACGAAGGGCCGAATGGCCTACTCCTGCTCCTATCTTCTATGTATCTATGTATCTATGCTATTCGCTTCAACCACTCCCTGTGGTAGCGAGTTCCACATTTTCACCATTCTCTGGGTAACGAAAGTTCTTCTGAATTCCCTATTGGATTTCTTGTTGACTATCTTACATTATAGACCTCTAGTTTTGCTCTTCCCCACAAGTAGAAACACTCTCTCTATCAAAACCTTTCATAATTTTAAAGACTTCTATTAGGTCACCTCTCAGCCTTCTCTTTTCAAGAGAAAAGAGACCCAGCATGTTCATCCTTTCCTGATATGTATACCCACGCATTTCTGGTATCATCCTTGTAAATCTTCTCTGCATCCTCTCCAGTGCCTCTATATCCTTTTTAAAACATGGCAACCAGATTTGTACGCTGTGCTCCAAGTGTGATCTAACCAAGGTTCGATACAAGTTTAGCATAACTTCACTACTTTTAAACATGGGAATAAGAATTAGGGGACTGGGAGCCAGTGTAGGTCAGCAATGTGTGAGTGGGATGGTGTGATATAGGATATAGGCAGCAGAGTTTTGAATGAGCTGAAGTTTATGGAGGGTGGACGATGGGGCAGTCAAGGTCGCAGCTTGTAAGAAAGAGGCGACAGGTGCCTCGGTAGGCCCTTTGGAGAATGCCAAGAGAGGCACAAAGGGTAGCTGTGGTCTTGTTCAAGGCTGGGACAGCAACAGGAGGGTTGGAAAACAGAGGAGTAGTGATGAGTTTGTTTAAGGATTGGGGAGGGGGGCGTATAAGCTATCTGAGAGGAGTGAAATGAAAGGTAGCATGACTAGGTGGCAGGAAGTGTAAGAGGTGTGGATTAATTAAGGGAAGCCAGCACAGATTTGTTAAAGGCAAATTGTATTTAACTAACTTGATTGAATTTTTTGATGAGGTAACAGAGAGGGTTGATGAGGGCAATGTGGTTGACATAGTGTACATGGACTTCCAAAAGGTGTTTGGTAAAATGCCACTTAATAGGCTTGCCAGCAAAGTTGAAGCCCATGGAATAAAAGGGACAGTGGCAGCATGGATACGAAATTGGCTAAGTGACAGGAAACAGAGTAGTGGTGAACGGTTGTTTTTCGGACTGGAGGAAGGTGTTCCCCAGGGGTCAGTACTAGGACACTGCTTTTCTTGATATATATTAATGATTTGGACTTAGGTGTACAGGGCTCTATTGCAGAAAGATTTACAAGAATGGTTCCAGGGATGAGGGACTTCAGTTACGTGGATAGATTGGAGAAGTTGGAGTTGTTCTCCTTAGAGCAGAGAAGATTGAGAGGATTTGACAAGGTGTTCAAAATCATGAGGGGTCTAGACAGAGTAGATAGCGAGAAACTGTTCCTATTGGCGGAAGGGTCGAGGACCAGAGGACTCAGATTTAAGCCGATTGGCAGAAGATGCAAAGACGACATGGGGAAAAACTTTATTACGCAGCGAGTGGTTATGATCTGGAATTCATTAACTGAGAGGGTGGTGGAGGCAGATTCAATTGTGGCTTTTAAAAGGGAATTGGATAAATACCTGAAGGAAAAGAATTTGCAGGGCTATGGGGAAAGTGCGGGGGAATGGGATTAGCTGAAGTGCTCTTGCAGAGAGCTGGCATGGGCTCGACGGGCCGAATTCCCTCCTTCTGTGCTGTAACCATTCTATGATTCTATGGGGGAGAAATTCGGTTGGTAGCGCCAGCGATTAGCGCCTAAAGAGCCCGAGATTTGGGGCGTTACCCAATTTTCGGGCAGGCGCAGTGAACCCAGCGCTTTCTGCCATATTGAGTAGCCTTTTAGTGCCAGTGCTAACTCTTTGCGCCCGCGAGAGGGCGCAGGCAAATCATGACATCATTTCAGTGTGCAACGCCTTTTTGGCGCCCCAGACTGGAAATTCAGTGGCGCCCCCCTCCGTTCCGCCTGGTGCTATTAGTGACAGTTGGATGGAACGTTACCAGGTCCTTCTCGGACTCGGGGGGCGCTCTTTAAAGGGGACAGCACTAGTATAAAAGTGGCAGCCATTTGCGCTGGCCATGCTGCTCGCTGCTGGAGAGAGTTGCAGACCTTCAGTTGGAGAGCGTTCTTCTCATTGAGCCAGCGGAGCCTTGGGACCTTCAGCCCTGTCCAGAACAGTTTGATCGTGAGAGATTACTGCGTCTTACTTGTCTGACATCATAATGGGAGCTGCTTTGCAGGGGAACGTCCTCCTGGCTGAACAACTGGCAAGGGCACAGAGATGGAGGGAGAGAGGGCCAGGATTGGCCAGAAGGAGGAGGGGCAATGGGCATCGCCAAATCTGACCATACGCTGCCAGGATTTTCAGGCAGCAGGTCTCATACCTTACCATGTTGGAGGAGCAGTGTCTGCGAAGGCTCAGATTTGGTAAGGATGTTGTGACTGAGCTGTGCCACCTGCTTGCTGAAGATCTGCAGCCGCGGCTACGGTGCAGGACCTCTCTGTCGGTGGCCGTCAAAGTCAATGTTGCCCTCAACTTTTTCGCCAGCGGCTCGTTTCAGGCAGCAACTGGGGACATAGCAAATATTTCACAATTTGTGGTGCATAGCTGCCCTCTATAGAAGGAGGCACAAATTAATCACCTTCCCTGTGACCCTGGAGAAGCAGGGGGAGCGCGCGCAGTGCTTCGCGGCTATTGCGGACTTCCCCATGGTGCAGGGGGCCATTGATTGCACACACGTGGCTTTGCGGGCGCCATTACAGAATCCTGAGGAGTTCCGCAACTGCAAGGGGTTCCACTCCCTCAATGTGCAGCTGGTCTGTGATCACAGGCAGATGATCATGGCGGTCACCGCACAATTCCCGGGCAGCAGCCACGACGCGTTCATCCTGCGGCAGACCTCAGTGGCTGACCTTTTTGAGGCCCCGGCTCACCCACGAGGCTGGCTTCTTGGCGACAAGGGCTATCCTCTCTGCCCATGGCTCATGACCCCGCTCCGTTTGCCCAGCACCCCGGCAGAAGAGCATTACAACAACAGCCATCAGGCGACCAGGAACATTGTGGAGCACACAATTGGTGTGCTGAAGCAGCGTTTCCGTTGTCTCGACCATTCGGGGCCCTACAGTACTCGACGGAGCATATGGCGCGCATCGTCGTTGTCTGCTGCATGCTCCACAACCTGGCCATTCGACGCACCCAGCCAATGCCAGCTGACCCTCAAGGTCCAGCAGAGCAGGCGGACGAGGAGGAGGAGCATGCGGACGAGGAGGAGGAGGAGGAGGAGCATGCGGACGAGGAGGAGCAGGAGGAGGAGGAGGAGGAGGAGGAAGATGGGAGGGCTCCAGAAACTGGAAGGGCCGTTCGTCAGAGGCTCATAAGGACTCGGTTCTAGGCCCCTCTGACGGAATGCTGGGTGTGTTTGGAACAGCGCCCTTCGGTTCGCAGGAAGCCTATGAAGGCCACCATTATTGTAAATAGTCTACAGCTCCATTGTAAATAAAACATTTTCTTTATTTTCAAAAAAGAGCTTCCTTCCAGCATGATAACGTAATGGCAACAGAAAGCATAACTAACAAACTAACAGATAACTGTCTGGCAAACCGGCGAGACTAACCAAAACATAACAAACAATCACAGCAGGTGTGGACGGCCCTGAATTCGAAAAAAGAGACGTCTTAGCACCTCCCTGTACTGTTGATCGCTTGATGGAGACCGACTTCTCTTACGAGGTCGGCCCCTTCCCTCCCTGCAGCTCCTCCGTAATTGGACCCCAGTGGCTGCGTCAAGGCTGGGGGACGCCTGCTGAGTGTCTGGAAGCGCTGAAGCCCCTGAGGAACGGTCTGGACTGGCTGCTCCAACTGGGCATGGCTGGAAGCAGTCTGCCATGCAGGTGGTTGCAGCTGCACTGCTGACGTTCCAGCGGTGGCATCAGGAATGCTCACATGCCGAGAGAGGACACCTGCACTGTGGTTGGCCGACACACTGGCACTCTGACGGGGCCGCACCGGATCACCCGCCGCAATCGACTGCTTCACAGATTTATGGCCCGCTGTGGTGCTGCAAGGGCCCGGGGTGATCCTGCCTGATGCAGCTAGGGTGGCAGCAGTGAGTGTTCGCGTGGCCTCAATTTGCGTGTGGACGAGGCCAGCAAGTGACTGCATGGCAGCAGTGAGGAACTGTGTGGCAGGTGCCAGTGCTTCGGAGAAGCCCTGGACAGTCCTTTCCACTGCCTCGGACAAGGCCGGAACAGTCCTTTCCACTGCTTCGGACAAGGCCGGAACAGTCCTTTCCACTGCTTCGGACAAGGCTGGATCAGTCCTTTCCACTGCCTCGGACAAGCCCTGGACAGACCTTTCCATTGCTGCCCCGAAGCCCTGGACAGACCTTTCCATTGCTGCCCCGAACCCCTGGACAGTCCTTTCCATTGCTGCCCCAAAGTCCAGCACACTCTTTGCCAGTGTGTCAATCGACTCAGGCATCCTCCCCACTGCAGCCATAAGCTAAGTGTGCCTGAGCCGGGCCTGGGCGCTCATTTCGGCAAGGTTACGTGTTGAATCCGTGATTCTTAAAGTATGATGTTTCCAATAACTACACGGAGGCTGTAACTTAACAATCAACAGGTGTTTACTGGAGGAGGGTAGTCTAAAGACTGACAGTACAGAGGCATGCTCAAGGCTTATATACAGGTGTGGTCACTGCCGGTACTACAGTAAACAGGAGCTGTAAAAGTAGTTCTCTCTTAAAGGTACATACACTACAATTCCTCCCCTTTTAGATTAGCAGTACCCATAATGTTCAAATAACAATTAACACTTTAACATGCACATTAAACTGAAATAGTCCATTTATAGATTCAGTCTTTGGGGCGGCTTCCTGATACTTTCTGGATAGCGCCTTTCCTGAGGTTCTTGTTCTTGGTGCGGAGGCGATTCTGGCCCCCTTTCGTCGGTTAGTTCATCAGTTTCCACTGCTACTGTTTCTGAGGTAGATGCTACCGGTATGTTGGGTTCATCCCCAGGGACGCGAGACATGGGGTTGACTCGTTCCTGTGATGCTAAGATCTGGTCGACGTGGCGTCTCACAATGTTCTCCCCGACATCCACTGTGTACATTAATGGCCCCTGCCATGTGCATATCGTTCCAGGTTGCCATTTCTCTGATCGGTAGTCACGGGCCAAGACTGGTTGTCCTACATTGAAGCTCCTTGTCGGCTTCTCATTGATGTGCTGGAATTGTTTATCCTCAACATTTCTTCGCACATTTGGTCTGAGCAAATCCAGACGAGATCTCAACCTTCGGTTAAAGAACATCATGGCCGGGGTCAGGTTGGTAACTGCATGTGTCGCATTTCTGTAGGCTAACAGGAAATTGTCCACCTTATGCTGCAGTGGAATTTCATCATCGCACATGGCCTTTATCGCCTTTTTAAAGGTTTGTACGAACCTCTGAGCTAATCCATTTGTGGCTGGATGATACGGGGTGGATGTGTAATGCCTTACCCCATTCCTTCTCATAAATTTCCGAAACTCTTCGGACACAAACTGTGGTCCATTATCAGAGCAAATCTGCTCTGGCAAGCCGTTCCTGGCAAATATGGTCCGTAGGACTGCAATCGTTTTCTCTGTAGTGGTTGAGGACATTTTTATCACCTCAGGCCATTTCGAGTCAGCATCCTCTGCTATTAAGAACATTGAGTCCATGAATGGACCAGCAAAATCAATATGCACCCGTTGCCATGGAGAGGAGGGCCACTCCCATGGGTGTAGAGGGGCATGTGGTGGTGCATTTTGGACCTTCTGGCATCCTGAGCAGCTCTTGGATAGGTCCTCGATTTGTTGATCGATCCCCGGCCAGCACACATAAGCCCTAGCAAGGCTTTTCATTTTCACCCCTCCCAGATGACCTTCGTGAAGCTCATTGAGCACTCTCTCCCTTAACTTGGGTGGAATTACCACTCGGGATCCACACATTACTGACCCCTGGCATACTGACAGCTGTTCTCTTCTGGATGAGAATGCTTGCAACAGTGAGTCGCCATGTGTTGGCCATCCCCTCACCGTCAAATCATATACCCGAGACAGTGTCGGATCATTGCAGGTCTCCTTCTCTATATCCGCGTTAGTTACTGGCATTCGTTCAATTATTGACGAATAAAATATCTCGATAGGGTCCACCGCTGGTGCTTCCTCCACAGTAGGCAGTGGCAGGCATGATAGCCCATCAGCGTTTCCATGCTGTTTTGTGCCTTTATATTCTATTTCATATTGGTTCGCCCCTAGAAAAAGGGACCATCTTTGTAACCGTTGTGCAGTCATCACCGGAACGCCCTTCTTTGGATTGAAGATGGAGACAAGTGGTTGGTGGTCAGTCAGCAAGGTGAACTTCTGCCCATGCAGATAGTGGTTGAATTTTTTACTCCCCATACTAGGCTGAGGGCCTTCCTGTCAATCTGGGCGTAGTTGCGCTTGGCTGAGGTTAGTGACCGAGACGCAAAGGCTACTGGCCTCTCCAACCCGTCTGGGAATTTGTGCGACAGTACCGCTCCAATACCATAGGGTGATGCATCACATGCCAACCGAATTGGTAGTGCTGGGTTGAAATGGGCCAACACCTCTTTTGATGTGATCAATTCTTTGCACTTCTGGAAAGCTCGTTTACATTCATCATTCCACTTCCATGGTACCCCCGTTTGCAGTAGGGTGTTCAGTGGGTGTAATACTGTAGACAAATTTGGTAAGAACTTATGGTAGTAGTTTACCAGCCCAAGGAACGACCTCAGTTGTGACCCATTTTCCAGTGCTGGAGCCTTGACTACTGCCTCAATCTTTTCAGGAGACTTATGTAACCCCTCTTCATCAATAACGTGGCCACAATACGAGATCTGCTTCTAGAAAAACTCGCACTTGTGGCGATCAGCTCGTAGCCCATATTCCTTTAATCTAGTGAGCACCTTCTCCAGGTTGGCGAGGTGATCACTGTCATTTTCGCCCGTGACCAGGATGTCGTCCAAATAACACTGGGAACCTGGAATCCCTTGCAGGACTTGATCCATTGCCCTTTGCCAAATAGCCGGAGCCGATGCTACCCCGAACACCAGCCGGTTGTATTGGTAGAGACCTTTATGAGTGTTGATCGTGAGGTATTGTTTCGAGACTTCTTCTACCTCCATTTGCAAGTACGCCTGGGCCAGATCAATTTTGGTGAAGCGTTTACCTCCAGATAGCGAGGCGAAAATATCCTCAATCCGTGGAAGCGGATATTGTACCGTGTGAAGGATTGGGTTCAGGGTCACCTTAAAATCCCCACAGATGCGGACCTTCTTTGGTTCCCCAGGCGTATTACTCAACGACCTCTTCATTACAGGAGCGATGGATGTAGCCCAACCGCTCCAGTCTACTTTGGACAGTACTCCTGAACGTTCCTACCCTTCCAGCTCTGCTTCGACGGCTGGTCGGATCGCATAAGGCACCGGTCTGGCCTTAAAAACTTTGGGCTTGCATTTTCCTCTATTTTAATCATTGCTGTTATGCCTTTTAGTGTTCCGAGTCCCTCCTGGAACACTTCTTGTGCGTCAGTTAGCATTTTTGACAGTCGTCCAGGTGTGACGTCGTCATCCTTTTTGGCCTCAACCTTCAGTGCCTGTATGGAATGCCAATCTAATTGTATCTTCCAGATCCATTCACGTCCTAGTCGTGGTGGTCCTCCATCTGGCAATACATATAGGTCCATTTTAGGTATTTCCTGGCCTTTGTATATCACTTTCACCCTTATTTTACCTTTGGGGTAGACTTTTTGCCCCGTGTACGTCTTCAAGACAATCTCTGTAGCTTTCAAGGGTATATGTGAAAATAGCCGCTTGTAGTCCCTTTGGTTTATGACTGTTAGGGCTGATCCTGTGTCCAATTCCATTTTCACTTGGACTCCGTCTATCTTGAGTGTGACCCAGATAGTCTGGTGATCCTCCATTTTGGTTACCTTATGTAGTTTCAGACAACCCAGCTCCTTGCTTCCGGAGTCTGTGTCACTTTCCTGTTCATCTGAACTACTGTCCATCACCTTATGTACCTTTTTGTACTTCTCCTGTGGAGATTTCTTGCTGTTGGTTTTCTTCCCTGACCTGCAGACTCTTGCTATGTGTCCTGCTTTTCCACACTGTCTGCACACTTGGTCCTTGAACCAACAATCCTTCTGGTCGTGTGTTGATCTGCCGCAGCGATAACACTTCCCTGCTCCATATGACATTTCATTGGTGCCATATTCTTGCGGTCTCCGTTGTATCTCTGCAGCGCCCCGTGCGGCTGCTTCATGTGATACTGCCATGCTGAAAGCCTTGTCCAGCGTAAGATGCTTTTCTGATAGAAGCCGTTTCTGGGTTCCTTCACTTTGAAGCCCACACACAAACTTGTCCCTTAACGTATCTGCTAGTCCCACTCCAAACTGGCAGTATTTCGATAACTTGCGCAGTTCCGTTAAGTACTCAGCATTACTTTCGTCTTTATGCTGGTTCCTTTTGTGCAACTTAAATCTTTCTGCTATCAGCAGCGGTGTGGGGTTTAAGTGGTCCTGTAGGATTTCCACTATGTTTTCGAAATTCTTATCCACTGGCTTCTCTGGGGTTATTAGGTTTCACAGTAAGCCATAAGTTTTTGCACCCATGGAATTTAACAAAATCAGTGCTTTCTTAGCATCTGGCACTTCATTTGCCCTGCAGTACACCTCAATGCGTTCCACATATGTCGCCCAATCTTCGACTTCATTGTCGAACGCAGTGATACTGCCACTCTTCGGCATCCCTGAGTGTGATTTAACTGTCTAAAATGGCGTCTCCCGCGCTCTCCCTTCTTCTCCGCTGGCACAAAATGGCGTCTCCCGTGCTTTCCTTTCTTCCCGCGCTCGCCCTTCTTCTCCGCTGCGGCTTCTAAAATGGCATCTCCCGCGCTCTCCCTTCTTCACCACGGCTCAATGGCGTCTCCCGCGCTCTCCCTTCTTCTCCCCGTGGACACGGTTCAGCCCTTGAGCCCTGGCTGTGCTCTGCGCGTTCTCCTGTGCGCCTTTCCCATTGCCGCCACTCGGTCCTGAACCCGGCTGCTGCTTTATCCTCTCTCTCTCTCTGTTTGTTTTTCCTCGACGCCGCTCGGTTTTCAACATCGGGCCGCGCCGTGTGCGCTTCACCCTCTCTCTTACCCCGTCGACGCTGCTCGGCTTTTTCTATGCCGTCGGTCGGCTCCAGCCGCCGCTGTCCGGGAAGGGTCTGGGCTGTACCTGTTGCCAGTCTGTTGCTGGATCGTCGTGGCTGGGGAACCAAGCCCGGCTCTCAACAGCCTCCCCTGCGATGTTCACTCTCTGCTGGATGACTGGGCGGTTGCTCGTGGTCGACGCCCGTGCTTCTGGCCTCGACTTTCTTCCACCGCCCTCCCGGAGCGAATCCTTGAAGGGAAATGCAGAGTTGCAGATAGATTCGAATCGACCTCGTCGCCGCTGTTGAAGCCGTGATTCTTAAAGTATGATGTTTTCCAATAACTACACGGAGGCTGTAACTTAACAATCAACAGGTGTTTACTGGAGGAGGGTAGTCTAAAGACTGACAGTACAGAGGCATGCTCAAGGCTTATATACAGGTGTGGTCACTGCCGGTACTACAGTATACAGGAGCTGTAAAAGTAGTTCTCTCTGAAAGGTACATACACTACACTACGCACCTCCTCTGCACTGTGTGCAGCAGTCATCATGGCCTGCCTCGCCCTCCGGGGAGACGGCCCCCGAGCTTCCCTACCCCCCTCACGTTGCTGCAGGCCGCTGGTTCCTGCAACTGGCTCCTCATCAGAGCCCCCCCCACCTCCCCTCTAGGGAACGACTATCCCCAGTCTCCAGATGCGTTGGCTCCCCTGAGGCTGGCACGGATGGTCCAGCTTCCTCCTGATCATCGCCTCCGGAGGCACTGGCACTGGCAGCGTGAGGGGCCGGCTCCCGAGCAGGTGATGCAGCACCTGAAAGCAGGGAGTTTGAAGAGTGGCTTTAGCAAAAGGACAGCTTGGCAGCAAGGGATGCAAGAGTGCGGCAATGCTATGACATGGGTCCACAGTGAGAAAGCATGCTGGCGGGGGAAACAAGTGGAAGGAGACAGCTGTAAAAGGTGAGAACCTTACCATCGCTGTAGACAATGGGGTCGGCAGCTGCAGTGGTGACAGGACCACTCAGACGTCCTCCAACAATCTGGTGGACTCTCTCCTCGAGATCCGTCAGAGTCTGCAGTTGAGGAGGACCTCCTCCGGTGCGAAGCTGGTCCTTGCGGATCTTCGCCAGCTTGGCCTGCAGGGGAAAGGACGGGAAGTGATGTTACATGATGCCCTGAGTTATCATCTCATGCTCCCCATGGTGGAAGAGCCCTTACATGATGCCCTGAGTTATCATCTCATGCCCCCCATGGTGGAACAGCCCTTACATGATGCCCTGAGTTATCATCTCATGCCCCCCATGGTGGAAGAGCCCTTACATGATGCCCTGAGTTATCATCTCATGCCCCCCATGGTGGAAGAGCCCTTACATGATGCCCTGAGTTATCATCTCATGCCCCCCATGGTGGAAGAGCCCTTACATAATGCCCTGAGTCAAATGTGCATGTGTGTGCCCAGAAAGGGCCATGGGTGCTTGCTGACAGATGGCCATTGGGGCATAGCGCACCCTGTAGCCATAAAGTCAGGTGCAAATGGAGGGATGCAGAAGGTTGCATAAACACCACTCACCCTCACAACCCGAGTGAGGTCGTTGAATTTCTTCCTGCACAGCACAGGGCTCCTGGTCGTCATGCTGCTGGAGTTGACCCTCTGACAAACATCCCTCCAAGCTCGTCGGTAGTCCTTATGATTGGCTGGGTAGAGTACATCTCGCCGGCGCTCCACTGCAGCCACCAATACCTCCAGAGCCTCATTGGTGAAGCGCTCTGCTCTCTGCCTCACCCTCTCCATCTGCTCCAAGTTTTTTGCGTCAGAGAAGGGCCTGCTCCAATTTTCAGGTCTACAAGGTGCAGAGTGTGGATCCTGGATCTGACAGACCCACTCCTTTAAGAGCTGGCCAGCGCCTGAAAGTCTCGTGGTCATCAATTATTCACAGCACCTGCGCTGCGCCCGCCCGCGCCGATATTGAGTAGCGCCGCCGAGTTAGCGCCTTAGGAGCCCCGTGTAATGCCTGAACTCGCGCCTCAATCACCTTTAGGGGCGCTGCAACCCAATATCGCACGAGGTGGCGATAAGTTGCGTCTGGCTATAAAATTTGCGCAGCGCCACTTCTAACGCCCCAAGCGGGGCTATACCCAATTTCTAGACCTATGAGTCTAAGGACACAAAGGAGGCCAAGAGCAAAAGAAAAGGAGGTAGAAATAATGGGCTCTGGTTTGGAGTGGCATTTGAAATGTCCACATAGATGGACACAAAGTGAATTCAGGTGGGCATGGAGAACAGAGTGCAAGACTTGCATGTTGAGCAAACCTTCCTCACTTTCCCATCTCTCCTAGCTTTCTCCTTTTCTTTCAGTGGCCAGACCTTTGCATAGCAATGTTCCTTATTGTCTTTGTATTCATTGCCCTCCTTTGCTCATCATCTCACTTCCCTCTGGTGTTAGTCCACTCTGCTCCAGAGTCTAAAGGTTAATGTCAGTTTAATGTTAAGCAGCCGAATCTTTTACTAAACAGACAACATGTTTGTCTGGAGCCAATAAAGATATGCACGGTTACACATCGGAGTTCTTAATTATGAAGTAAACCTGACATGGCTGCTCCCTAGTTCTTCTTCCTTCTGCCTTCTTTATAATGGTGCTTTCATTCCGTTGGTTAAAGATTGTTTTAATAAGCATTAATTGTTTTGCAGGCATCATGTTTATGTTGATGACTCTTCAAATCAATGATTTTATTCACTTTAACACAGTATTTATATTTTCCAACAACTTTGTACTATTTACAAATGGAAACATTAATATTTTAACCAAATGTCTGTCGAATTTATAAATGAAAAATGTTTCTGTATATAAAGCATTAGAAGTCATGGAATGTCTGACTAATAAGGAAAATCCTTCACATGCATAAGAAGTAAATGTTGAATAATTCTCTGCTCACGGTGATGCGAGGAGGTGGATTTATCCCTTCAAAGAAAATTGTTTGAACACATTTATATTGTTGATGACAATCATAGAATATATTTTATGAATTTGCATTCCCGGCATAGAGCTTTGCCTGCTGGGAGCTCAGTATGCATACAAGACTTTAATGGACGGAACATTCAAATGCAAATAAATATACCATCATATTTTTATTTTGCTCTGAGGAAAAAATGATTGAGTGCAACAACTGCAACATTTCTTGAAGGGGCAAACCACATCTGTCAAACAACTGTGCGCAAAACCACTTTGTCACACACTTTAATACATAGGGAGTGAAATTGGATCAGGCCGGAAAACGGGCGCGGGGATTGCAATGTGCGATCTGCCCATGCCCGTTCAAAGTGATGCAGGCGGCACGCAAAATTAGTGCTGCCTGCTCATTATAATGATTGGAGTGTTGAGCTCAGTGCTAAATCTGCTGCTGGTTTGCTCAGCGCTCAAGAGGAGGGTTGATATTGGGTGCAATCTACTGGCCAATAAAATGTTGCCGAGGCTCTCTGCACTTCTTAAAGGGGAGGTGCTTTGTTGCAGAAGCACCTCATTGTCACTGTGGATGCAGCCATGTCGCAACAGGGAAGAGAAAGGGCACAGTGCTTTTCTCAAATGCAGCATTGGAGATCTTGCTGCAGGGGGTGTACAGCAGAAGATAGGTCCGCTACCTGCAGGGGGGCAGGAGGCCTTTAGCACAGAATGCCAGAAGGCAGTGGGAGGAGATAGCCTAAGCCGCCAGTGCCACCAGTGTTGGCCCCAGGACCTGGATGCTGTGCAGCAAGAAGTTTAATGACCTCACACAAGTGGTCAAGGTAAGTGAATGCATCTTCAAATGCCATATCCCATCAATTTCACCACTAGCTTCACACACTGCTCAATGCACCACACCCCCATCACTCACCTACCAACAATCTCTAGCAATCACGTCTCATACCTCACGATCATAGTTTCACCTCACCCTCACACACTCAGCACTGCTGCAAGCCTCACACCCACATCTCACACCTTGCACACAGTGTCAGCTATTAAACCATGACAGGCACATCATTCAAACACATTGCACCACACTCATTGACACATTTCCCTTTCAATTGCATGCCAAGGTGGCTCACAACATGCTGTGAACAGCAGCAGACAGGCGGGAGTGATGCACGTCTGCAGAACCTTACTGCGCTGGAGGAGATGGTGCTGGAGATAATTGGAGGGGCCGTCACTGAGGCCGTGGCGAGCGGCGAGGTTGAAAGCATTGACGGTATGCTCATACCTAATCCTCTTCCCACATCCCACTTTCCCCTCATCGCACAATCTCTTCTCACTTACAAGCTGCTGATGGTGTAAGCATGCACATCTTGCTTCCTCACCCCCTTACCACAACCCGACCCTTGTGTCTTTCTCCGTTCAGATATCCAAGAACTGCCACCAGCCCAGCCGGTCCCCAACTAACTAGAAAAGGAGAGTGATGGAGAAGAAGAGGCACTGTCACTCAATCAGACACTTCCAGAAACTAGCTCAGAAAATGGCACTGCACGTACTTTAGGGGGTAGTATAGGGGCGGGATCTGCATGTGGTGAGCCACTGGGCACACGTGGGCTGCAGCCAGGTCTGGGAGATAGGGAAGCACAGGTGCCAGCTCCCTAGAGGGCGAGTTCACACATGAATTCTGCTGTACACGACTCAGATGAGGACTTCGATGGGGAGGCCTTCAGGAGAATGGTGATGGGCATGCACACAGAAATGCTTGGTGTAATGGCAGGCCTGTCAGAGAGGTTCTTGTTATTGTCAAGGAGCATGGAGGAGTCCGGCCCCAACATTGCACGGGGCTACGAGTGGAGCTTGGAGCACATGATTTCCAGGATGGAAGTGATGGACAACTCCATTAGAACACTTGTGGACCCAACAATGATGCTGGGTGTGATGGGTGATGGTCGCCGCTTCAATTGAATTACAAGTGGAAGTGACCCAATGTCTGAGTGCTGCAGTGGAAGCTCAAACTGCTCTCATGCCGTCCCAGCTTGCTGCCACTCGAGCTCAGACTGCTGCTATCATGGCTGGGTTTACAAGTGTGGAAAGGGGCTTGCGGGGTCTCATAGGAGTCCAGCAATCTGTCCTCCAACAGATGACTAGGAATGCTGAGGTGCTGCCCCGGTGGAGTGACAGTGACTCTGTGGAGCAAGAACCTGCTGTCCTCTCTCAGGATGACAGCATTCGTACGCCCACCACTGCCATTCTGCCAATGCCAACCATCCCAGACTGCTGCCATCTATGCAGAGGTGCTGCAGTCTACAGCCAGGCCTTCTAGTTCCTGCAAGGCCATCTGCAGTGCCCTCCGTGGAAAGTCAGCAGCCTTACACCAGCCATGCTGCAGTCACTGGGGTAGCACTGAGAAGGAGCACTAGAATAGACAAAGGAACACGAAAGACAGACACTAATGGAATACACAAGGGTGATTAGTTGACTTTGTTATGTAGTATTACATAAGAATATAAGAACATAAGACGTAAGAGCAGGAATAGGCCATTTGGCCCCCTCGAGCCTGCACGCCATTCAATAAGATCATGGCTGATCTGATCTTGGCCTCAACTCCACATCCCTGCCCGCTCCCCATAACCCTTGACACCCTTACCCAGATTAAATCTATATATATAAAACAGTATGTCTCTCTGTCTGTCTGTCTGTCTGTCCGGCTATACAATCAAAAGTTATAGAGCGTACCTACACATGTGTTATATCAAAAGAAAGCTCAGCATTAGGGGACTCTTGTAGGTGTATTTACTTTTTTGTTGGACAAAAATTGTGCCGACGGTATCCAAAAAACATTCAAAATTCCGCTCATTATCCGCTCATTAGCATCGAGTGACGTGACGGTCGACCAATCGCTGCGTCACGGGGGCGGGTTCATTGCATGTGCGGGCGGGCCATCCTACAGTCGAGTGACAGGACGATTGACCAATCCTACACTTCAGTGACCTGACGGTTGACCAATTGGTGCGTGTGTGGGCAGGCCTTATCATTCTGAACCGAGGTGAGTGGCTGCCATCTTGATTCCAAACTCTTCATTTCTTTTTCCCGCTTTCTGCGTGTTTCTTTTCAAATCTACATTTCCAGCAAAAAAAAAGTTGCTTTTAAAACACAAATTGTTTTTAAAAAAAGTTAATTAATTTGTAAATCTTTTCTCTAACCTCTATAATTTTCCTACCTTTCACCGTTTTTGCAGGCAGGCCTCGAAGCCTGGGCGTCTGTTGCCCAGCCACGCCCGAGCTACGCACCGGCCGTCCCGCTGGGCCCGATTCCGAACCAGCGGCCAGCCATCTTGGTAAAGGCTGGCTGGGCTCACTGCAAGCTGCTCGCGCTTCATTTGCACTCGCGCTGCATGGCGCACGCGCACCTCCACACAGGGCCCACAGAGCGCGGGCAGAGGGAAGCGAGCAGGTTAGCGGGGGGGGCTCGGGGGCGGGGCTCGGGAGCGGAGAGGGTTACCCCGGCAACCGGGCTCGCCAGCCGCAATCGGCCGTCTCAAGCTGCTCAGCCCAGGCCCGGTCCCGGAGATCAGGAGGGCGGAGAGGGGAGGAGGGTTACCCCGGCAACCGGGCCCGGCCAGCCGCAATCGGCCGTCTCAAGCCGCCTCAGGCCCGGCCTCGGGAGGGGGGGGGGCGGGGCTTTGGCTGACCGGGGCGCTGCGCTCGGCTGGGCCATGTCATTGCGTGGGGCGGCACGGAGCTCAGCGGAGCCATCGCCGGCAGAGGGGAGAGTGTCTGCTGGCTCCCCCCTCCCTTTCTACCCCCCTCCTTCCCCCACCTTTCCCCCTCCCCCTCCCCTCCCCCCTCCCTTCCCCTCCCCCCTCCCCTCCTCTCCCCTCCCGCCCCTCCCCTCCCCCTCCCGCCCCTACCCTCCCCTCCCCCCTCCCACCCCCTCCCCTCCCCCCTCTCCTCCCCTCCCCCCCTCTCCTCCCCCTCCCACCCCCTCCCCTCTCCTCCCCCTCCCCTCCCCCCTCCTCCCCTCCCCTCCCCCCTCCCCACCCCTCCCCCCTCTCCTCCCCCTCTCCTTCCCCCTCTCCTCCTCCCCTCTCCTCCCCTCCCCCTCCCCTCTCCTCCCCCTCTCCTCCCCTCCCCTCCCCCCTCTCCTCCCCCCTCCCCCCCCCCTCCCCTCCCCCCCTCCTCCCTTCCCTCCCCCCTCCCCTCCCCCTCTCCTCCTCCCCTCTCCTCCTCCCCTCCCTCCTCCTCCCCCTCCCCCTCCCCTTCCTCCCCCTCCCCTTCTTCCCCCCTTCCCCTCCCCTTCCTCCCCCCTCCCCTCCCCTTCCTCCCCCCCTCCCCCTCCCCTTCCTTCCCCCTCCCCCTCCTCCCCCTCCCCTTCCTCCCCCCTTTCCCTCCCCTTCCTCCCCCCTCCCCTTCCTCCCCCCTCCCCCTCCCCTTCCTCCTCCCTCCCCCTCCCCTTCCTCCCCCTCCCCCCATCCCCTTCCTCCCCCCCTCCCCTCCCCTTCCTCCCCCCCTTCCTCCCCCCCTCCCCTTCCCCCCTTCCCCCCACCTTCCCCCCCTTCCCCCCAGTTGCTCTCTCTCTTCCCCCCAGTCGCTCTCTCTCTTCCCCCCAGTCACTCTCTCTCTTCCCCCCAGTCGCTCTCTCTCTCTCTTCCAACAACAACATGCCCTCAAAAAAGCCTCGGCACCACCGGGCACTTCAGCTAGTCATTTATAAATGATGTTTGGAATGTCTGTTTTGTGGTGGCTTTCATTTCAGCTTTGTGCCTAAGAGGACGCTGTGATGTTCCGTGACAGAGGGATGGTAAGGTGGGGATCTGGGATTTCATTCATTGGAACCAGAGCCTGATGAGGCGCTCATAGGGATTTGCTGCCTCCCTTCCTCCTCCTCCTCCTGAGGTGGTCGCGGAACCCGTGGTGGCAAGGACCGCGCTCTCATGATGGCCAAGTTGTGGAAGATGCAGCAGACAACCTCCGGCGTGTACTGGAGGGCTCACCTGAGCAATCAAGGCAGCGGAACCGTTGCTTCAGCACCCTGATGGTTTACTCGATGAGGTACCTCGTGGCAGCACAGCTGTCATTATGGCCCTGAAATTAGGATCGGGAGCTTGACGTGCGTGCAAGCCCCCGATGTGCACTCACCCGGCGCGCCGGCATCTGAAGCCCGGGCCTGCTTGCATTTCCTGCCACTGGCCCGGTTCAGATGTCGGCGCGATGTGCTTACCTGATCCAGCGGCGTAGTTAGTGCGATGTGCCGGCTGGGATCAGGTGAGCACTGTGCAGCCAATCAGGGGAGGGGAAACTTCATTCATGAGTTTGAGAGTAAGAACTGTCAAACTCATGAAAAGTATGGGCTGCCAAAACACTACTTAAACTTTAAATAACATTTTAAAAAACATCCCACTGATTATATTAACTATAAATAAGTTTAAAAAAATATTTCAAACAATTAATCACATTTTTGAAAAAAATAAATTTTAGAAAAATAGGGTCTAAAACTAAACTTACCTTACTGTAAATTCTTTAAAAATAATAAACCTGTGGGAAAAAAAAATCTAAATTGTACTAAAAGACCACTTACCTGTAAAACGAAGTACTTACGTCTGGTTTTTCCACGTGTAAAAACCGGAGGCCTTTACACTCGGGCAACTCTGAAAAAAAAAAGGAATTTCAGCGCGCACGCGCTGCATCACAAGTCGCAAGCGTTCTGCCTCTTAACCCCTTGGGTCAGAGGACAGGAAATGCCGGTTTTCAGCGCATGCGCTGTGCATGCTGAAAACCGGCAATTCCTCCAGGCACACGCGTGAGTACCCCGTCCATACTCACGCGTTGTGACAGGAATTACTGGGACTATATGGTTGCAGAGAGGAGTCATCAGCCAGGTGTAGAGCAAATAGCCCTTGTCTCTGAGCAGTGGTGGCTGGAAGATTGCTGGTACACCGGACTGGCACAGGATGAAGGCATCATGACTGCTGCTAGGATAGCGGGCATTCACCATCATGATGTGCTGGGCATGGTCGCACATGAACTGCACATTAAGTGATTGGTAGCCTTTGCGGTTGTAGTCCATCTCAGGATTGATATGCGGTGCCTGCAAAGCCACGTGTGTGTAGTCGATGGTGCCCTGCACCATGGGGAAGCCCAATATCCTGACAAAGCCACATGCACATTTCTCTTGCTTCTCTCTGTTCAGAGAGAAGGCAATGAATACCATCTCCTGGTGTACAGAGACTCTGTGACCTCCCGGATACAGCGATGGATGAAGAACTGGGAAATGTTATCTATGTCGCCTGCTCCAGACTGGAAGCAAAAAGGTTGAGGGCCACTGGCAGCGCCTTCGTTGTTCTGCTCTAAGGCTGACTTCATGGGTCCAGAGTCAATGTTGAGGACTCCCAGGGCCACTCCTTCCTGGCTATATACCACTCGGCCGCCACCTCTGGTGGGTCTGTTCTGCTGATGATGGAGGAGTTTGGATCATTGGCTGAAAGGTATGATTATATCAGGCTGTTGACTAGTCCCCCAATTTTGGCACAAGTCCCCAGATGTTGGTGAGGAAGACTTTGCAGGGTTGATTGGGCATTCCATTGCCTTGTCCGTAGCCAGTGTTGTAGTGTATGTACCTTTAAGAGGAACTATGTTTTTGAAGCCCTTGTATACTGTAGTACCAGTAGTGACCACTTGGGTATATAAGCCTGTGTAGCGTCTTGTGTAGTTAGTTCACCTCCAGACTTTGTTCAGTAAACACTTGTTAAATCAACTCCTGCATTCCGTGTCTCCATTAACACACGGATCTAACAGTGGCGACGAGTTAGAAACGAACTTACCTGCAATTCGGCAGCACCTCAAGGGGATCGATTCCTCAGACGAAGGTCGAAGCCAGAAGCAAGAAAAAAAATAATAACTCGAAGAAACTCGAAAATGAGGGCCAGGCTTGGTCTCCAGTCTGTGGTTTCCCCAGGTAAACGGGCTGGTGGCAGGTAGTGCACTGATCCTTCCTGGGCTGCGGCGGGCTAGAGCTCAATCGGGTGGCTCTACAATGGGGCTGGGCAGCGAGTCGGGATCAGAAGCGAAGAGAGAGAGAGGGTGGAGCACTCAGGGCGCGGCCGGTGCTGCAAAGCAGGTCGGCGTTCGGACCGAGCAGAGGGAGGGGAAAGTCCCAGAGGGTCCGCTCCACGACGGGAACGGTTCTCCAAGTAACGGAGAAACTATTGAAGTGATATATAAAAAAAATAGAAATACCGCGAAAAGCTGCAGGTCGCAATGGGAACCGCGGAGAACAGCGTTGGCAGCAGCGGCAGTGGCGGGAAAGCGCGGGAGGCGCCATCTTAACTCAGCGGGGAAGAAAGAAAAGCGCGGGAAGCGCCATTTTAGATTTTCAAGATGCCGAAGACTGGCAATATTACTGCTTTCGATAGTGATATAGAAGATTGGACCACATATGTGGAAAGAGTGGAGGTATATTGCAAGGCGAATGAAGTAGCGGATGATAAAAAGACATCGGTACTTCTAAATCTGATGGGCGCAAGGACATACGGGCTGCTACGAAACTTGATCACTCCAGCCAAACCGATGGACAAGAATTTTAAGGAGATTGTTGATACCTTACAGGAGCACTTAAACCCAACACCGCTGCTGATAGCGGAACGATACAAATTCTTCAGGAGGAATCAGCACTAGAATGAAAGTAACGCTGATTACCTCACCGAATTACGAAAGCTGTCAAAGCACTGCCAATTCAGGGCAGGACTGGCAGATTCTCTACGAGACAAATTCGTCTGCGGTCTCCTAAGCGAAGGAACACAGAAAAGACTACTTTCTGAGAAAGATTTGACACTGGACAAGGCTTTCAGTGTGGCTGTATCATACGAAGCAGCAGCAAGAGGAGCTGCAGAGATACAGCAAAAGCCACAGGACTTCAGCACCCATGAAATGACACGGGGTTTCGAGATATGTTATCGCTGCGGCAGATCCACCCATGACCAGAAGGACTGCTGGTTCAAGGACAAAGCATGCAGGCAATGCGGAAAGATGGGACACATTGCACATGTATGCAGATCTGGAAAGAAATCTGCTGACAGTAAAAAGGTCAATAAGGAAAAGTACAGAAAGGTACACATGATGATGGACAGTAGCTCCGAAGACCAGAAGAGCGATAGCGACTCTGGAAACAAGAGACTAAGCTGTCTCAAATTACATAATGTAATTGCCAAAGAAGATTACCAGACCATTTGGGTTACCCTCATGATAGCGGGGTCCCCAGTCAAAATGGAGCTAGATACAGGATTAGCTCTGACCGTCATGAGTCGACGGGATTACGAGCGGCTATTTCCGCATATACCTTTGAAAGACACATCCATTGTCTTGAAGACATATACGGGGCAGAAAGTATACCCCAGAGGGAAAATAAGGGTGCCTGTTGTATACAACGGCAAGGAAATACAGAAGTTGTATTTATACTTTCTGCAAGATGGTCGTCCACCGTTGTTGGGATGTGAATGGATCAGAAAGATACGTTTAGACTGGCACTCCATTCAGGCACTGACGGTGACCAGTAAGAAAAAAAACGATAATGACGTCATACCTGGAGGATTAAAAGAAATCTTGGCTAACGCCACTGAAGTGTTTCAACAGGAACTAGGAATCCTGAAAGGCGCCACCGCCTCAATTAAAGTGGAAGATGCGGCAATTCCCAAGTTTTTAAGGCAAGGCCGGTGCCATACGCAATTCGTCCAGCCATCGAGGCAGAGCTGGAGAATTTGGAAAAAGCAGGCGTGTTATCCAAGGTAGATTGGAGTGAGTGGGCAACACCCATCGTCCCGGTCATGAAGAAAACGTTGAATAATGATAAATCTAAAGAACAGAGAAAAGTTCGCATCTGTGGGGACTTCAAGGTGACTGTAAACCCGGTTCTTCACACGGTACAGTATCCTCTTCCAAGGATAGAAGATATTTTCGCCTCACTATCCGGAGGGGAACGTTTCACCAAAATTGACATAGCACAGGCATATCTACAGATGGAGGTTGAGGAGGCCTCTAAAAAGTATCTCACGATAAACGCACACAAAGGCCTGTACCAGTACAATCGACTGGTTATCGGAGTGGCATCAGCTCCGGCTATCTGGCAAAGAGCTATGGAGCAAGTCCTGCAAGGGATTCCGGGGACTCAATGCTACCTAGACGACATCCTTGTAACAGGAGAAAATGACAACGAGCACCTTGCCAACTTGGAGCAGGTGCTCACGAGGCTGAGAGAACGGGGCCTCCAAGCAAATCGCCCCAAATGCGAATTTTTCCAGAAACAAATATCATATTGAGGCCATGTCATTAACGAAGAAGGGTTGCATAAGTCACCTGAAAAAATTGAAGCGGTCGTAAAGGCCCCAGCGCCTGAAAATGTCTCACAATTAAGGTCGTTCCTGTGGTGTATGTAACCTGTTCCACCTTAAGAGAACTTAAGCCTGTTCCACCTTAAGAGATGTACTACTTTCTCTGGCTGCTGTATACGTAATACCAATGGTGACCACCGGTATATAAGTACTGTGTAGTGATATTGTATTTTGTATAGTCCTGACCTCCAACTAGTAAAGACCTGTTGAAACTTTATTCTTGTAGTCTGTGTCAGTAATCAATCTTAATACAACTGGAACACACAGACTTAACAGTGGCGACGAGTCCGATTCTTACCCTGCGGCAGTTTATATCCACGGCGGCTTCGTCCACAGAACGGGCGTCGAAGAGAGGCATCCACCCTCATCACCCTGCTGGAAGACACGTCGCGCGGCAGGCATCGAGAACCCGGAGTGCAGAAGACATCCTGAACTCGAAGCCTCCATCAGCGGCAGTCAGCTATCTTCTTTCTACCTCGGTGGTGGGTAAGCCGGTCAGCGACGCGAGCAGAAAGTCGGCTGCGTTGGCTGTACAGACGGGGGAGGAAGACGGAGGAATAAGGGCGGTGAGATCGATCGCGACCGGAGATAAGGGCCGGGCCGCATTCGGGCCGAAAAGCGCAGCGCGGGGACATCGATCGCGGCTGGTGATAAGGGCCGGGCCGCTTTCGGGCCAAAAAGGCGCAGCGTCTGGGGCGACTGAAGGCGCGAGAGCCGCGGTGAAGGCGAACGCAGCCGGTGCTAATAACCGGGCTGCAAGAAGGGCTGCGAGGTGCGACATCGGGGAAGCGCGAATGCCCGAGCGAGCCGCGGTGAAGCGGAGACAGCGTCGGGGGAGTTACTAACCGCTGGGAAAGGGGAGCAGCAGCGGCATGCCAAACGCCATTGCAGCCAGTGGGTGAAGACCGCCAAGCGCGGGAAAACCGCCATTTTGTAGGCGGAGGACGAAGACAAGAGCGGGAAGCCGCCATCTTGGGATAAAATAAATTGCAACGATGCCTAAACATGGGAACATTAATACCTTTGATAGCGACATCGAAGATTGGGCCATGTATGTAGAACGCATACAAAATTATTGTAAAGCAAATAAAATCCCAGATGCAGAGAAAGCACTAACTTTATTAAACTTAATGGGTGCGAAGACATACGGGCAATTGAAACACCTTTTATCACCAGATGAACCAGCGGATAAGACGTTCGAGGAGATTGTTACTGTCCTGAAAAATCATCTAAACCCCACGCCGCTGATGCTAGCGGAACGATTTAAATTTTACAGCAGAAGGCAGCTGAAGGATGAAAGCAATGCTGAATATTTAATGGAATTGCGTAAGCTAGCAAAGTGCTGTCAGTTTGGAACGGGACTAACAGACGCGCTAAGAGATAAATTTGTGTGTGGATTATTAAAAGAAGATACACAAAAGCGACTGCTCGAGGAGAATGAGCTGACGCTTGAGAAAGCAGTCACCATGGCAGCAGCACATGAAGCCGCAGCGAGAGGCACGGCAGTAATGCAGCTACGGTCACCGGAACTCAGAACAAATAAATTGGGTTTGAGTACTGTAAAATGTTATCGTTGTGGAAAGACAACACACGATCAGAACCAGTGTTGGTTTAAAAACCAAGAATGCGGAACGTGTGGCAGGCTTGGCCACATAGCTAAAGTATGCCGGTCAGGAAAGAAGACCAGCAACAAAAAGTCACCGCAAGGAAAATACATAAAGGTGCACAAGGTGACAAAGACCAGTTCGAACGAACAGAAGTCAGATTCAGACGCTAGCAGTAATGAACTGGGTAGCTTAAGAGTACACAACGTTGGTAAGGATGCAGATCTCCAGACAATTTGGGTCACTCTTCAGATAGCAGGAGTCCAAGTAAAGATGGAATTGGACACTGGATCGGCATTGACGGTCATGAATAAGAAAGATTACAAAAGGTTATTCCAACATATTCCCCTATGGGAGACGGAGATTATATTGAAAACATACACGGGGCAAAGGGTGTACCCCATCGGAAAGATAGAGGTAAAAGTGGTCCACAAGGGCGAAGAAAGCCAAGTAATGGACTTATATGTGCTACCTGAAGGAGGTCCACCACTACTGGGACGGGAGTGGATTAGGAAAATGAATATGGACTGGCACTCCTTAAAAGCACTAACGGTAGATTCTGGGGAAACAGATGTCAAACCTAAACGATTGTCCAAAATATTAGATGAGGCTAAAGAGGTGTTCCAGCAAGGACTGGGAACACTGAAAGGAATTACGGCAAACATCAAGATTGATGAACATGCACAACCAAAATTTTTCAAAGCCAGACCGGTACCCTATGCAATACGACCTACTGTAGAAGCGGAACTGGAAGCGCTAGAACGTTCAGGTGTACTGTCTAAGGTAGATTGGAGTGAGTGGGCTACACCCATTGTACCCGTTATGAAACGTCCCTCGAGCAACAAGCTAGGAGAACCAGGGAAGGTTCGCATTTGTGGAGATTTCAAGATCACCGTTAATCCGGTGCTTCACACGGTGCAGTATCCGCTTCCGCGGATTGAGGATATTTTTGCTTCACTGTCTGGCGGGAAACACTTCACCAAGATAGACCTGGCGCAGGCGTACTTGCAGATGGAGGTTGAAGAAGAGTCACGCCAGTACCTCACGATCAACACGCATAGAGGTTTGTACCGGTATAATAGGCTGGTTTTTGGAGTGGCATCGGCTCCGGCAATTTGGCAGAGGGCCATGGAGCAGGTATTACAGGGAATTCCAGGCACACAATGTTACCTGGACGATATTCTGATTACAGGTGATGGTGATGAAGAACACCTCGCAAACTTGGAACTGGTGCTCAACAGACTGAAAGAGTATGGACTTAGAGTTAATCGGCAGAAATGTGAGTTCTTTCAGAAGCGGATCTCGTACTGTGGTCATGTCATTGATCGGGAGGGGCTTCATAAGTCTCCTGACAAGATAGAGGCAGTTGTAAAGGCTCCCGCTCCGGATAATGTCTCTCAGTTGAGGTCGTTTCTGGGATTGATTAACTATTACCATAAGTTTCTGCCGAATCTATCCACGGTACTGCACCCGCTGAACGCTCTTTTACAGAAGGGGGTACCATGGGAATAGAGCGAAAACTGTAAGAAGGCATTTCGCAAAAGCAAAGAATTGATCACCTCAGAGGAAGTGTTGGCTCACTTCAACCCGACACTGCCTATTTGGTTGGCTTGTGATGCTTCTCCATATGGTATTGGGGTAGTACTCTCACACAAGTTGCCAAATGGCACGGAAAGGCCAGTCGCATTTGCATCCAGATCATTGACCTCGGCTGAGCGCAACTATGCGCAGATCGATAGGGAGGCTCTCAGCCTTGTATGGGGAGTGAAGAAGTTTAATCATTACCTGCAGGGCCAAAAATTCACACTTCTGACAGACCATCAGCCGTTGGTATCCATTTTTAACCCTAAGAAGGGTGTTTCAGTGATGACAGCACAGCGACTCCAGAGATGGTCCCTTTTCCTAGGGGCACATCAATATCAAATAGAATTCAAAGGTACAAAGCAGCATGGCAATGCTGATGGGCTGTCGCGCCTGCCACTACCTGAAGCAGAAGAGACGACGAAAGTTGACCCTGTTGAGTTATTTCATTCGACCATCATCGAGTGTTTACCAGTCACCAATGCAAGTATTGAAAGAGAAACCAGGAACAACCCGACACTGTCCCGAATTTACGAGGTGACAGTGAAGGGATGGCCAACACATGATGATCCTCTGTTACCGGCATTCTCGGCAAGGCGAGACCAGCTGTCCGTCTGCCATGGTACTTTGATGTACGGGACAAGAGTGATTATTCCTCCCAAGTTATGGGAAAGAGTTCTAAAGGAACTGCATGAAGGTCATCTGGGGGGAGTTAAGATGAAAAGTCTTGCTAGGGCTTATGTATGGTGGCCGGGCATTGACCAACAGATAGAGGAGTTGACAAAAAGCTGCGCTGGGTGCCAAAAAGTGCAAAATGCACCTCCGATCGCACCGCTACACCCATGGGAATGGCCTTCAGCCCCATGGCAACGCGTACATATTGACTTTGCTGGTCCATTCATGGACTCCATGTTCCTAATTGCGGTGGACGCACATTCCAAATGGCCAGAAGTGATCAAGATGAATACCACTACTTCAGAAAAGACAATTGCGGTGTTAAGAACAATATTCGCAAGGAATGGATTGCCAGAACAGATATGTTCGGACAACAGACCACAGTTCGTGTCGGAAGAATTCCAAAAATTCTTAAAGAAGAATGGGGTGAAACATTATACCTCTGCCCCATATCATCCGGCGACAAACGGGTTGGCCGAGAGATTTGTCCAAACATTCAAAAAGGCAATAAAGGCCATGAACGATGATCAGATTCCGTTACAACACAAGGTGGACAATTTCCTAATGGCATATCGAAACGCCGCTCATGCAGTGACTAACCAAAGTCCTGCCATGATGTTTTATAACAGGAGGTTGCGGTCCAGGTTGGACTTGTTAAAACCAAATGTGCGGAGGGAAGTGGAAAACAAACAGTTCCGGCATATTAATAACAAGTCCACTCGAAGTTTCGACGTAGGACAACCAGTGTTGGCAAGGGGCTATGGAAATGAAAAATGGCAGTCCGGAACAATTCGGGCCAGACAAGGACCTCTGATGTACACAGTAGATATTGGTAACAATGTGATAAGGCGTCATGCGGATCAACTGGTAGAATCAAGAGCAAGGGTCGAACCCATGGTTGCGACAGAGACAACTGTGGAAGACGTTAATGAACCTGAAGCATCTACCTCGGCAGGGACTGTACCTGATGATGACGTCCAATACATAGGAAACCAACAAGAAGAGTCACCGCAGCAACAAGAATCAGAGACCACTGAAAGGCGTTATCCAAACCGAATCAGAAGGCCTCCTGAGAGACTGAACCTTTGAACTGTTTATACCTGAAGTTATATATGTATATATGTTATTATGTTATGTTAAATGGGGATATGACTGTTAAGCTAAAAAGGGAGGATTGTGGTGTATGTAACCTGTTCCACCTTAAGAGAACTTAAGCCTGTTCCACCTTAAGAGATGTACTACTTTCTCTGGCTGCTGTATACGTAATACCGGTGGTGACCACTGGTATATAAGTATTGTGTAGTGATATTGTATTTAGTATAGTCCTGACCTCCAACTAGTAAAGACCTGTTGAAACTTTATTCTTGTAGTCTATGTCAGTAATTAATCTTAATACAACTGAAACACACAGACTTAACAGTTCCTGGGATTAGTAAATTACTATCATAAATTATTACCAAACTTGTCGACGGTTCTGCACCCGCTTAACGCACTGCTACAAACGGGAGTAGTTTGGAAATGTAGCGAAGACTGTAAACGTGCCTTCCATAAATGCAAAGGCTTGATCACATCCAGGGAAGTGTTGGCTCATTACAACCCATCACTGCCAATCAGACTGGTGTGTGATGCATCCCCTTACAGCGTGGGAGCGGTGCTTAAGGCCGAGCTTCAGACACTGCGACACATCAGGGAGGGGGAGAAGTTCCTGGACTCTATGTTTCAGGAGATGGTCACACCTATGAAGTTAATTACTGCAGATGTAGTCCGTGGTCAGGGACAGGACGGTGTGACTACGAGTGAGGAAGGTACAGGGATCCAGGATGTAGTGTTGAAGGAGACGCAGCCCTTGTTCTTGTCCAGCAGGATCGAGGTTCTTACTCCCGGTGAGGGCGGGAGCGGGGACTGCAGGGAGGATGAGCAACCTGGCCACAGCACCGTGGTACAGGGGGCCATTCAAGTGGAGGGAGTAAAAAGAAATGTTGTAGTGGTAGGGGATAGTATCATTAGGGGGATAGATAGGGTTCTCTGCAGTCAAGAGCGGGAGTCCCGAAGGCTGTGTTGCCTGCCTGGTGCCAGGGTTAAGGACATCTCTTCTGGGCTGGAAAGAAACTTGGAGTGGGAGGGGGAGGATCCAGTTGTCGTGGTCCATGTTGGTACAAACGACGTAGATAGGACAAGGAAGACGGTTCTGTTAAAGGAGTATTAGCAGCTAGGAGTCAAATTAAAAAACAGAACCTCAAGGGTAATAATCTCTGGGTTATTACCTGAGCCACGAGCGAATTTGACTAGGATAAATAAAATTAAAGAGTTAAATGCGTGGCTCAAAGACTGGTGTGGGAGAAATGGGTTTTGCTTCTTGGGACACTGGCACCAGTACTGGGACAGGAGGGAGCTGTTCTGTTGGGACGGACTCCACTTGGCCAGTGCTGGGACTAGAGTCCTGGCGAATCATATAACTAGGGCTGTAGAGAGGGCTTTAAACTAATTAGTGGGGGGGGAGGTTTCCAGAGAGCAAATAATAGAAATGACAACAGAGAAGGTCATAGACTTAGGTAGCAGTGGGGGAATTAAAAAACAGAATGTGTCAGGAAGGGACAGAAGGTATGGAGTAAAAAGTAAAGTACTAAAAAGGGAAAAAACAGGAACTAAGTGTTACAAAACATATTTGAAAGTTCTTTATCTGAATGCACGTAGCATTCGTAACAAAATGATTGAGTTAACGGCACAAATAACGACATATGGGTATGATCTTGTGGCCATTACAGAAACATGGCTGCAGGGTGACCATGACTGGGAATTAAACATACCAGGTTATTTAACAATCAGGAAGGACAGGCAGGAAGGGAGAGGAGGTGGGGTGGCTATGTTAATAAAGGAAGGAATCACTATAATACAGAGAAATGATATTGGGTCAAAGGAGCAGGATAGTGAAACAGTTTGGGTGGAGATAAGGAATAATAAGGGGAAAAAAACACTAGTGGGTGTAGTCTATAGGCCTCCGAACAGTTGCAACTCTGTTGGACGGAGTATTAATCAGGAAATAGTTGAGGCTTGTAATAAGGGAACAGCTATAATTATGAGGGATTTTAATTATCATATTAACTGGACAAATCAAATTGGGCAGAGCAGCCTTGAGGATGAGTTCATTGGGTGTATTAGGGATGGGTTTCTTGAGAAGTATGTAACTGAACCGACCAGGGGGCAAGCAACCTTAGATTTGGTCCTGTGTAATGAGACAGGATTAATTAAAAATGTCCTAGTAAAGGATCCCCTTGGAATGAGTGACCATAACATGGTTGAGTTCCATATTCAATTAGAGGGTGAGAAGGTTGGATCTCAAACAAGCGTGCTGAGCTTGAATAAAGGAGACTATGAAGGTATGAGAGCGGAATTGAGTAGAGTGGATTGGGAAAATAGATTAAAGGGTAAGACTGTACATGATCAGTGGTGTACATTTAAGGAGTTATTTTACAACTTCCAAAAAAAATATATTCCACTGAGAACAAAAGGGTGTAAAAGAAAAGATGGCCATCCGTGGCTAAGTAAAGTAATTAAGGATAGTATCCGACTAAAAGCAAGGGCATATAAGGTAGCCAAATCTAGTGGGAGGATGGAAGATTGGGAAGTCTTTAAAAGAGAGCAAAAAATAACTAAAAGATTGATTAAGAAATAGAAGATAGATTATGAAAGTAAATTAGCAAAAAATATAAAAACAGACAGTAAAAGTTTCTATAGTTATATAAAAAGAAAAAGGGTGGCTAAAGTAAATGTTGGCCCCTTAGAGGATGAGACCGGGAAATTAATGGTGGGAAACATGGAGATGGCAAAAACACTGAACAATTATTTTGTATCAGTCTTTACAGTAGAGGACACTAAGAATATCCCAACACTGGACAAACAGGGGGCTCTAGGGGGGGAGGAACTAAATACGATTAAAATCACTAAGGAAGTGGTACTTGGTAAAATAAAGGGACTCAAGGCGGATAAATCCCCTGGATCTGATGGCTTGCATCCTAGGGTCTTGAGGGAAGTAGCGGTAGGGATTGCGGATGCATTGGTAATAATTTTCCAAAACTCACTGGACTCAGCAAAGGTCCCGGCAGATTGGAAAACTGCTAATGTAACACCCTTATTTAAAAAGGGTAGTAGGCAGAAGGCTGGAAACTATAGACCTGTTAGCCTAACATCTGTGGTTGGTAAAATGTTAGAGTCCATTATTAAGGAGACAGTAACGGGACATTTGGATAAACATAATTTAATAGGACAAACTTAGCATGGTTTCATGAAGGGGAAGTCATGTTTGACAAATTTGCTGGAGTTTTTTGAGGAAGTAACATACAGGGTGGATAAAGGGGAACCAGTGGACGTAGTGTATTTAGACTTCCAAAAGGCATTTGACAAGGTGCCACACAAAAGATTATTGCTCAAGATAAAAAATCACGGGATTGGGGGTAATATTCTGGCGTGGGTGGAGGATTGGCTCTCTAACAGAAAGCAGAGAGTTGGGATAAATGTTTCGTTCTCAGATTGGCAACCAGTAACTAGTGGTGTTCCGCAGGGGTCAGTGCTGGGTCCCCAACTCTTTACAATCTATATTAACGATTTGGAGGAGGGGACCGAGTGTAACGTATCAAAGTTTGCAGATGATACAAAGATGGGATGGAAAGTAGTGAGTGAGGAGGACATAAAAAACCTGCAAAGGGACATAGACAGGCTAAGTAAGTGGGCAGAGATTTGGCAGATGGAATACAATACTGGAAAGTGTGAGGTTATGCACTTTGGCAGGAAAAATCATAGAGCAAGTTATTATCTTAATGGCAAGAAACTGGAAAGTACTGTAGTACAAAGGGATCTGGGGGTCCTGGTGCACGAAACTCAAAAAGTTAGTATGCAGGTGCAGCAAGAGATTAAGAAGGCCAATGGAATGTTGGCTTTTATTGCTAGGGGGATGGAATATAAAAACAGGGAGGTATTGCTGCAGTTGTACAAGGTATTGGTGAGACTGCACCTGGAATACTGCATACAGTTTTGGTGTCCATACTTAAGAAAAGACATACTTGCTCTCGAGTCAGTACAAAGAAGGTTCACTCGGTTAATCCCGGGGATGAGGGGGTGGTCATATGAGGAGAGGTTGAGTAGATTGGGACTCTACTCATTGGAGTTCAGAAGAATGAGAGGCGATCTTATTGAAACATATAAGATTGTGAAGGGGCTTGATCGGGTGGATGCGGTGAGGATGTTCCCAATGATGGGTGAAACTAGAACTAGGGGGCATAATCTTAAAATAAGGGGCTGCTCATTCAAAACTGAGATGAGGCGAAACTTCTTCACTCAGAGGTGGTAGGTTTGTGGAATTTGCTGCCCCAGAAAGCTGTGGAAGCTACATCATTAAATAAATTTAAAAGAGAAATAGATAGTTTCCTAGAAGTAAAGGGAATTAAGGGTTACGGGGAGCAGGCAGGAAATTGGACATGAGTCTAGGTTCGGAATGGTCATGGCCCTGTGGGTAGTGGAGTGGGCTCAGGGGCCGTGTAGCCTGGTTCTGCTCCAACTGTGTTCTAATTCTGTGTTAGATTTCAGGAGATGGTTTTATTCCTGTTCCTGGCTGGGGTGGAGATCGCCTTTACAGAAGGTAAGTACTGTAGAAAATATAGGGACAGAGTGATCTCCTGGAAGAATTTCGATCGCCGAGATGGGTCGGAGAGGAATTTCCCAGATTTTTTTCTCCCAAATTGGCCATTGGCTCTTTATCTGGTTTTTTGCCTCTCCCGGGAGATCACATGGGTTCGGGTAGATGCAGAGTGATAGAAGATTTGAGGTTAGGATCAGATCAGCCATGATCTTATTGAATGGTGGAGCAGGCTCGAGGGGCCGATTGGCCTACTCCTGCTCCTATTTCTTATGTTCTTATGTTCTTATTATCGCATAGATTCCCTGATGGCTCGGAGCGGCCGATAGCTTTTGCATCACTCTCATTGAACTCAGCTGAGCGTAACTATGCCCAGATCGACAGGGAGGCACTCAGCCTGGTGTGGGGGGTGAAGAAATTCAACCATTACCTACACGGACAAAAGTTTACCTTGTTGACTGACCATCAACCGCTCGTCTCCACATTCAACCCTAAAAAGGGCGTTCCCATTATGACAGCGCAAAGGTTACAGAGGTGGTCCCTTTTCCTAGGGGCACACCAATATGACATAGAGTACAAAGGAACAGAACAGCATGGGAATGCTGACGGGTTATCGCGCCTACTGTTGCCAACGGTGGAAGAGGCGCTTACAGTGGACCCAGTGGAGATATTCCACTCGACCATAGTGGAATGTCTTCCGGTGACAAATTCTACCATTGAAAAGGAAACGCGAAATGACCTGACTCTCTCACGAGTCTACGATTTAACGGTGAAGGGATGGCCAGCACATGGCGAACCACTGTTGCCAGCATTCTCGCAAAGAAGAGAACAGCTGTCAGTGTGCCGAGGAACCTTGATGTGTGGATCCAGAGTGGGGATTCCACCCAAACTCAAGGATAAAGTGCTAAAGGAGCTTCACGAGGGGCATCTGGGTGGAGTGAAAATGAAGAACTTAGCCAGAGCGTTTGTGTGGTGGCCAGGTATCGATGGAGACATCGAAGAAATGACCAAGAGCTGTCTAGGATGCCAGAAGGTCCAAAACGCCCCACCACAAGCCCCTCTACATCCATGGGAGTGGCCCTCATCTCCATGGCAAAGGGTACATATCGACTTTGCTGGTCCATTTATGGACTCAATGTTCTTAATCGCGGTGGATGCACACTCCAAGTGGCCAGAGGCAATAAAGATGTCCTCCACCACCGCGGAAAAAACCATCACAGTATTAAGGACCATATTCACCAGGAATGGGCTGCCTGAACAGATCTGTTCTGTTCATGGACCGCAATTTATATCCGAAGAATTCAGGAAGTTCTTAAAAAACAATGGGGTTAAGCACTACATGTCCGCCCCATACCATCCCGCCACCAATGGATTGGCTGAAAGGTTTGTCCAGACCTTCAAGAAGGCCATAAAGGCCATGGGTAATGAAGACATAAATCTACAGCATAAGGTAGCTAACTTCTTGTTTGCATACAGGAATGCAACACATGTGGTTACAAACCAAACCCCCGCCATGATGTTTTTCAATAGAAGACTAAGATGCCGGCTGGATTTGGTCAAGCGAAACGTCAGAAGGGACGTAGAGAACCAGCAATTTCAAAGCATGAATGAAAGGCCAACTTGAACCTTCCAGATAGGTCAACCAGTTTTGGCCCGGGACTACCGTACCGAGAAATGGCAGCCTGGAACTATTTGCACACGACTAGGACCGTTGATGTATACCGTGGACATTGGAGAAAGCATAATAAGGCACCATGCTGACCAGATCATAGTATCATCTGAAAAAGGACAACCTACACCACAACTCTATACGCCTAGTGATGAAGCAGAGATACCCATAGTATCTACCTCCGATCCGGTGATACTGGAACCAGATGAACCCGACACTAGCATTGAAGCCGAATCAACCTTGCCAAAAGAACCTACTACACCACCGAGGCGTTATCCGGACCGAGTCAGGAAGCCTCCAGAGAGACTGAATTTGTAATTGATTAACTTCAGCAAATGTGTATATTATTGTTCTTGTAAAAATGTTGTTTAATGATTACTTAAAATGTTATGTACTATTTATCTAAAAGGGGAGGAATTGTAGTGTATGTACCTTTAAGAGGAACTATGTTTTTGAAGCCCTAGTATACTGTAGTACCAGTAGTGACCACTCGGGTATATAAGCCTGTGTAGCGTCTTGTGTTGTTAGTTCACCTCCAGACTTTGTTCAGTAAACACTTGTTAAATCAACTCCTGCATTCCGTGTCTCCATTAACACACGGATCTAACAAGTGTCAAGGTCAATGCCGGGTGGTCTGTCTGGTTTCATTCTTATTATTGTGTTTCGTAGCAGTTTGTTACAACTGAGTGGCTTGCTAGTCCATGTCAGAGAGCAGTTAAGAGTCAACGACATTGCTGTGGGTCTGGAGTCATATATAGGCCAGACCAGGTAAGGACAGCAGATTTCCCTTCCCTAAAGGGGCATTAGTGAATCAGGTTTTTACAACAATCCAATAGTTTCATGGTCACCATTACTGATACTAACTTTTTAATTCCAGAATTATTTAATTAACTGAATTTAAATTCCCCAGTTGCCGTGGTGGGATTTGAATTCCCGTCTCTGGATTATTAGTCCAGGCCTTTGGATTACTAGCCCAGTGACATTATCACTATGCTACCATCCCGTGCGGCTGGAGCCAAAGCCCTTGAATTCAGAAGCAAGGCCTTCTCCACTTGCAGCACCACTCCCTGTCACCTCATCAACTTTAAATAACTGTAGAAAGCTCCAAACAGTTCCACAAATTTACACAAAGCCAATAGCAATCAATAAGCAAGTTACCTGAATGTTGTCGATGATCCCTTTAAATATTGCTGGTGGGGGTTCCCTCATGCAGTTGACCACACGTTGAGCTGTGTGTGATTTGGAGAGGGCGTGCAGTCGAGCATCGACATCCAAAATAGCAGGTCCTGCATCCAAGCAGCGTTGCACGCTGATTGATGTCACGATCTGCCTCATTTGCATTATTCTGCCAAACGCAGGCAAAGGCCGCGCTACCGACCTGCCCAAAATGGCGGCTGCCGCGGCCCACACCGGATGTAGCCGGAAGCGAGGTGGCCACCATTTTTCTGCTGAAACCGGCCTGAAATGCCGGCGCTCAGGGGGGGAATTTCGCTGCCTTAGTTCTTCAAATACCATTCATTACCATCATATATTGGGCTCCTGGTATACTGACACCAATAACTAAGCACAGTTTTCAGCTCAAGTGCAGAATATTTATTTCCTCCATTATCTCATGTATTAAAGTTGGCAGCTTGAGTTGGCATGGGGCTGTCCCTTGGTGATTGTGCTTTGTGTCAGAAGATTGGCTATAGTAGTATAGTGGTCATGGTACTATGGTACTCCAGAGACCATGGGGTCAATTTTCTGGCAGCCGTCGGGCGGCTTTTCATACGGCCGGGGGCCAAAAATCACTGAAAAAGCGGGTCGGGACCCCCCCCGCCCCGTCCGACTTTCGGACTGCCGGTTCTCCGCGACCCGCTTCAGTCCCGGCCGCCGCTGGCGGGACTGGTCGTCGGCACACTAATGACCAATAATTACCTTGTTGAAGTAGATTTTCCGGGGCCGTTGCGACTTTGGGGCTTTCCCCACATCAAACACGCCTGCGGGGAACCCCGCTGATGAGACCTGGCGTGAAGCTTGCCGGCTTGCTTGCTGTCAGCTGCAGGTCAATCAGAGAAGCTGCGATTTAAAGGGACAGCACTTGTATGTTGAAGGACCTTGTTGTTGCAGGTTTGGGGCTACTTCTTCAAGGCTTAGGTACAGCTGTGGAAGGTTGGAGCCTCACACACTTCTCCAATGCGATCTCCTGGGAAGCCCCTCTCGCCACCCTCACTCAGCGCTTCCTCAGCGGAGGCATCTACGAGAAGCATGGGACGCCTTTTTCTCCTTCCCTTCTTGCCATTAGAGGATCTCCAGCAGCAGAGGCGGCAGCAGCAGAACCAGGAACAGCAGGATGAGCACCAGGAGCACCAGGCTGCTGCTCACTCACCTGAAGCTGCACAGGCCAGAAGGGGCCAGCGCTTGGAAGTGGCTTGAGAGCACCTTGCTGCACTTTAGGGGGCCATGGGGACCCGTTTCTGCACTGGCTGTCCTACTCAGAAGGACTTCCATGAAGGTCTGGTTTCTCTGTTCAACAGATGGCCAACGCTCCTCAAGAGATGTCATTCTCTTATGAGCACTCACCATGTTTTCTGTACCCTGGCGAGTTATCTCCTCCATGGAGGTTGCCAACCTTTCCATGGTGATGCGTTCATGCGCCAATGACTCCACAAAGGCTCTGCTCATGTTCGTTATGGGCTCCTCCATTCACTCCACACTCGCAGCGACAAAACCTGCCAGAGACTCCTGCATCTGTGCATGGAGATCCATCACCTCTTCTCTTGCGGATGCACCCAGAGGCAGAGGGTCGACATGCAGTGCAGCTGAGCTGAGCTGGCAGAGTCCTGCGCCCTCCGACGAGGACTCTCCACTGCTGTCCCTGTCTCCAGAATCTGCTGAGGCTCACTTGTGAGCTGTGAAACACCAGGTGACAACACTACTCTATGTCCCGAAGGTCCCCCCGAGGTGTGAGTGTCTGTGCTGGTGCTGGGTGTGCTTACTTCTGCTGATGCTGTGCCCTCAGAGGTTGGAGCTTCCTCTGAGGAGTCTGGCTGCAGAGCCTCTTCCTCCTCCATAGTGAGGACGGGGGCTCTGGATGGTACTGTGGGGGAGTAAAGGAAGGAGTTAGAGATGTAATGCCAATGTTCTTCTGGTGACTCCCAGCGAGTTGGCATCTGCTGACACCTGCATCCATGCAGCATTGGTCTCAGTGGGAGGCCTCTTCCTCCCTGACCTATGGAAGAGGACCTCCCTGTGGGCCCTAACCCCATCCAATAATGCCTGCAGTGAAGCCTCATCGAATTTGAAGGCAGCTTGGGGTCTGGCACTGGCCACAGCTGCTGCAGGCTCCTCTGTCATCCTGTATGGTTCATTTGGAAGCCTTCAGAGGATGCAGTGCTTGCTATGGACCTTGAAAGCACCATGAATGATGACATCATACTGTGGGGATTTCTGACTCGAATTGGACAATTAGCAAGGCTTCCCACATGCTGGGAATTAATTGGCCACTTGAGGGAAAATTGCATGGAGCTGGCTGACACTTTTTTACGTGTGTCAGAAACCCCACATTCAGGGAAACCCGACCATTTCCCACACAAGCCGAAAATCGGGGCCCATGTGTTCAAATTCCCACCATGGCAAGTTGTGAAGTTGAATTCAATAAATTTGTTAATTTGTGAACTAGTGCCAGGAAAAATGACCATGAAATCTGTAGGATTATTGTAAATATCAACTGTTTGTTAATTATGTTGTGTTGCAGTTATGTTAAACTTGTATAGAACCATGGTTAGACCACACTTAGAGTACTCTGCACAGTTCTGGTCTCTATATTAAGAAAAGGATATAGAAGCACTGGAGAAGTTGCAAAAAAGATTTACAAGGATGATACCAGAACTGGGAGGTTATACCTATCTGGAAAGATTGAACAGACTGGGGCTCTTTTCTCTAGAAAGAGAAAGCTAAGGGGTGAACTGATATAGGTCTTTAAGATTATGAAATGTTTTGTTAGAGTAGATGTAGAGAAGATGTTTCCACTTGTGGGAGAGGCCAAAACTAGGGGCCATAAATATAAGATGGTCACTATTAATCCAATAGGGAATTCAGGAGAAACTTCTTTACCCAGAGAGTGGTTAGAATGTAGAACTCACTACCACAAGGAGTAGTTGAGGCAAATATCATAGATATATTTAAAGGGAAGCTAGATAAACATATGAGGTAAAAAAGGATTGAAGGTTATAGTGCTAGGGTTAGAGGAAAAGTGATAGGAGGAAGCTCGTGTAAAGCATAAACACTGGTATAAACCTGTTGGGCCCAATGGCTTGTTTCTGTGCTGTATATTCTATGTAATTCTATGTAATTGGCTCCCTAATATCCTTCATACCCTTTGACATGGCATAGCAAGCCACTCAGTTATGAAACAATCACTATAAAACAGAATAATAATATAAATATGAGAAAGACCTACTGGCAATGACCCTGGCATTGTATTAGGAAAATACTTGGGCAATCTCAGTCCTGTAAGGTCCTCCTCATTAACATCTGGGGACTCGTGCCCAAATTGGAAAAGCTGTCCCGCAGTTTATTCAAGCAATAGACTGACATACCAGTACTCAGAGCCCTCTGAATTACTATTGAAAACCAAGTTCCTTTATGCACCATATTTTGGCTACATCAAAGGAAAATATTATGGATATGACTGCATGATATATCTACTCCCAAATCCTTGGAAAACAATCTATTCTTGTAAACAGTTGTAGTTCTTTACTTCAAAACTACTTCCCTTAAACAAGACATCCTGAACTATCTGTTACTAACAACTTTGAAGAAAAGGCTTTGCCAATTGTTGTCTTTCTATACTGCAGCTAATGGATACCCTATTCCCTAAAGTTACACTTTAATCACTCATGGCTGACGTCATTACTGACACTTATTTCTTTGTTCACACACTTTACATATCAGAAGACAGGCTATGCTTTCTCCTTACGACACTTCAAAATCATCCTGTTTATATTGCTTTCGGAGCGCTGCTCCTTCGTCAGGTGAAGTCAGGTACTACTCCCTTCTCGCTGGCTGGCCCACTGTAGAGAAGGGAATGCCCACATTGTAGCCAACAAACTTCACCTGACGAAGGAGCAGCGCTCCGAAAGCTTGTGATTTCAAATAAAGCTGTTGGACTATAACCTGGTGTTGTGTGACTTCCTGCATTTGTCCACCCCAGTCCAACACCGGCATCTCCACATCATGTTTATATTGAACCAAGGTACAAAGATGTTTGACTGTTAACCCTTAACTCCCCAAGATATCCAGCACACATCTCTCCAGGATGTTCAACAACATCGACATTCCATTATCATCACCGGGTCAACAGCCTAATACCGCTGTGGGAACACCATCACCACAGGAAGGTCCACCATCACCTTCTCAGGGCAACTAGGGATGGGCAATAACTGCAGGCTTGTCCGCATAGTCTACATCCTGAGAACAAATTTAAAGAATGCGTGACACCTAAACTATCACTACTTCGAAGTGATTCCCTCGTGGAAGGAATAATTGTGTTGGCTGGCTGCAGGGTTTGCTGGGATGCTGGTAGTCCTAGATCTATTTGGTTTATGCATTGCAAGGGCCCTTCATAGGAATCAGTCACACCCTAGACTGTGGTAGCTGACTGGAGCTGCTTATTTTAAACTACCTCCTCTCTTGTCTGGTGCAAAAGGGGTGGGAGGGTCACTTTTTAAATTGTGTGCTTTCTCTCCTTTCTAAAAGGGCCTGTAGCTCTTGGTTGTCAAACTGGCTGTTGTCACTCATTTATGCCCAAATCTGCAACAATTTGGTGTGCAAAATGCCTTTGCCTCCTCAGTGCTTTAAAAGTGCTTATCTGCCTTTCAATTTTAGTTCAAAGATGAATTAAAGGTTTAATACTACTCCCTTCTCGCTGGCTGGCCCACTGTAGAGAAGGGAATGCCCACATTGTAGCCCACAAACTGAAAACAACAAAATTGTATTTAAACCAGCAGGAGTAAAGTCTCCTGAAAACTTTTAGTAACCCATAGTTAGTCCTCCAATTAACTCATGAGCAGCTTATATTGCACAACATTTGTTACATTACATGTATAAAGATGTCAAACCAGTGTTGTATTTCACATTTATTTTCACTTTGGAGGTGAAATTCCTCTGTGCACAAGAGTGAGAGCACATGGTAAGTGTATATTACAGGGCAATTAGCAATTTCTTTAAGGGCTTTTTAAACAGTAATTAACTTTGGCAAGTACAAATATATTCAGGTTTGCCTTTAAGTGCACACTGAGTTAATGACACAGTGTAAAAGGTGCTGCAAAGGAATGGCTGAGGTCCAGCACAGGTAGTGCAGGAGACATTGAAAGAAGCAACTAAATTATTGCAGTGTAAGAAACTGCATGGGTGCTGTGATATGGTTGTGATCAATGATCCCTTTCAGCTGTGCAGCCACACGGTCACGCAACACTCTAAAGATCCTGTAGCCGGTGAGCTGGCTTTTAAATCATTTTGAATGGCCCACACACCCATTAAAGGGGCCATGCAGGCCAAAAATAATCAGAGGGAACGTTGGTTGTTATCCTGCTTATCTTGGTATGTGGCAGACTCTGATAGTCCTGTTTGTATCTTGGAATAGCCTGATCTATTCTGGTTGTGGAAGCCAGCATTCTTTTGGGGGCTTATCCTGTTACTTCTCAAGAGGTAGGTGCCAGCAAAAGGATTACCCAGGACTTGAGAGCTACCTGTTGTGCTTCTGCCCACATGCCCCTCCTGGATGGTGAATCCTGACGTTGGTCACCGGTCTTTTGGCCACAGTGTTTTGCACAACAATGAAAACTCTGAACCCTTCTAGAGTTGGTCTCCAAGTGAGTTCAAACCAGTTGTTGTACCAAGGATTGTGAAACTTAATGCTTTGACATTAATATTGGGGGCATTCCTCAGTGATGCTTCTGTTGTGATTGCCATCTGTGTGCCTTAGGTTTCTCTGTCTCCCTTGTTGATGATGTGATGCTGCATGTTGCTCAATGGCACTCTACAGAGCAGGCAATCCTTGCTGCGTGACACTGTGCAAATGGCTAATTGAATCCGCAAGTGTAACTAAGCCTAGTGTGTAAGGAGTTAAGTAACTTGCACACTCATTCATGCTCATTAAGTACCCCTTGCTTTACCGCTGGATTCATGAGATCAAAATCACAAAGTAACTCAGCAGAGTCCGTGAGGATGCCCTACCTCAGCATATCAGCCTTTCGTCAGTCACCACCTCTGCTCCTGCCACATCTGTGAAAACAGACTCATTGGCCTCTAATTTTCTCAGGGCTTGGGGAGCAATGGGGGTGGGGTTTAATGTGGGGAGAAGAGGTCCAGCAGGGGTGGAAATTGAGCAGGACCTGATAATACAGGTCTCCACCCGGAAGAGCAGACTACGACAATCTCCACTGGAGCTGGGGGAGGTGGGCAGATGCTCTCTCCACCTCATACAAGGCCCATTGTGTCACAAGGAGAAGTGGCTGGTGGGAGGGCTTCCCTCACCAGATTTCCCACGGCTCCTTTGCGCTGAGTGACTCTGATGCTGGTACGTTATTGGCACACAGCTACGTGGATCAGCAGAAGTGGTATCCATTGAAGTCTCCAGGTCGAGGTCCTAACCCAGATGGCCCCAGAATTTTGCCTAATTTGTTTTTAAATGTCGGCCCTTTTATAAAGGAATACCTGCATTGGAGGAATTTATGGTAAGAACCTGTCAGCGGCATTCCCATATGGTCGTGTAGCACCTCATTTTCCTCTTCTACACCTCCCCAAGCAGGCACCCAAAGTGGATCCATACCGGAGTGGGTGCCTACCAAGACTGTTTTAATTAGCTGTGCCTGCCCTGATCATGGGTACTCGGGCGAGGTCAGGAGCAGAGGTCACCTGCGCAGCAGGATTCCCATTCTGCCACACAGTGGTGGTGCAAGTCTGAGGATTTTTGGCCCCGTCTTGTTTTTCTTATTCCATGTCCAAAAACCCTCTGAAGTGTGTGTATATGAGGCTAATGCTTGGCTCAGGTCATGATGATTATGATGGTAATGATGGTGTTGAATGCTATGGATTGTCTAGTCAATGAGATGGCCTAGCCTGATACTTCTGGGATACAGGCTTATACCTGTAAAAAGAAGAATAAATATATGATAGTTAGGAATGTTGTTGCTACACAAAGAATACGTGGCACATTTGCCAGTGCACCACAGTCTCGGCTTTACATCTTCTGAAAAACATTTGAACAGTTAAGGTATGCAATTGTAAATGTACAAACCAGGAGTGTGGTTCTGTCCTGCAGTTTAAATGTGCCACACGTTATGTACAGCTATGTGTCCTATGACCTCCATTATGGTTTCCTTTTTGAAGGGGTGAGGGATTTGACCTGCTACTTTCAGCCATGCATTTGGTCTAAATGCCTTTGGTTAAAGGCAGTCTTCTTCTCCAATGGGAAAAACAATATACAATGAATGAGTGGACATTTTGTACTGTTTATTTGAAGCAGTGTTACTTTTATGGCCTCTTCTGTAACTTACCTGAATATACTGCATCTTGCCTACAGAATCATTAGAGCAAACTGAGTGCATTGGAATTGTCAGCTATATATGTGAATAATGATAGTCAGTAGTCAATCCTTCTTGCCACCTTCTTCTACATTTGCCTTTTAGTTGGGCTGCTCTATTTGTTCTTAACGATGATCATTAATTCTCTTGGTTTTGCAATCCCTGCAATTTATTGGACCAATCGGATTAGTGTCACCTTGTCTCAGTTGGTAGCACCCTTGCTTTTGAATCAGAAAGTTATGGATTTGAGCCCCACACTAGGATGCAAGCTCATTATTAAGACTGACATTGCAGGAAATGCAGCGTTGTTCATAAACTGTGTGAGTACTTAGAAATGCATTGGTTAATCAAGAACAACCAACACAGATTTTCTAAAGGAAAGTTTTGGTCTCCTTACCTAAGGAAGGATATACTTGTCATAGAGGGAGTGCAACGAAGGTTCACCAGACTGGTTCTTGGGATGGGGGATTTTCCTATGAGGACAGATTGAATAGACGAGGCCTATATTCTCTAGAGTTTAGAAGAATGAGAGGTGATCTCATTGAAACATACAAAATTCTTACAGGACTTGACAGGGTAGATGCAGGGAGGATGTTTCCCCTGGCTGGAGAGTCTAGAACCAGGGGTCACAGTCTCAGAATAAGGGGTTGGCCATTTAGGACTGAGATGAGGAGAAATTCCTTCACTCAGAGGGTGGTGAATCTTTGGAATTCTCTACCCCAGAGGGCTGTGGAGGCTCAGTCGTTGAGTATTTTCAAGACAGAGATCGATAGATTTTTAAATATTAAGGGAATCAAGGGATATGGGGATAGTGCAGGAAAGTGGAGATGAGGTAGAAGATCAGCCATGATCTTATTGAATGGCAGAGCAGGCTCGAAGGGCCAAATGGCCTACTCCTGCTCCTATTTCTTATGTTCTTATGTTCTGTTTGAAAAAATTAATAAGAATCTTATGAAGAAGTAACTGATTAATAGATAAAGAGAATGCAGTAGATGTCTAACCTGTCTAAGTCCTCCTGAAGTAATTTGCAGGTTTCCTCGCTGTCCCTTGCCTACCTCCATTTTGTTGTCAGCAAGTTTTGAGATTATGCAGTAGATGTAGTGTACATGGGATTTAAGAGGGTGTTCAATAATGCCAAGAGGCTCATTTGAAAAATGCAGATCATATAAGAGAAAATGTAGCAACATGGATGAAAATTGGATAATGGACAGGAAACAAAGAATGATGGTAATTGGGTGTTGTTCTGTTTGGACAAGGGTTGTAGGTTGTTTAACCCAAGGTACAGTGCAGGTTTATATAAATGATTTGGACTTTTTGCAGGGGGAGCACAATCTCAAAATTTGCTGACAAGACCAATGGCACACAGCGAGGAAACAATAAAAGACTTCAGGAGAACTTAGACAGGTTAGTGGGAGGGGTAGTTTTTCGTTTTGATGAACTGAAAATAATTTTGATTGAGTAATTCAAGTTACCAACACCCTCTTTCATTAACAGCTATTTGTCATGAGCTTGGACGTAAATTGGAAAGTCCAATTTTTCCAGGAATATCTCCAACCTCCCTAAAAGATGGTGTCAATGCACATTTTAGACACTATTGTTCAGAACTTTGGCCTATTCTCTTTCCCTGCTCGCCCCCCCAAATATTTTTTGATCAAAGGACATCTGAAAAAAAAATAAAACTTCTCAACTGTTGTGTATGTACCTTTAAGAGAATAACTGGTCTCAGACTGCAGTACCGGCAGTGACCACCCCTGTATAAAAGGCGCTAGAGAGCCTCTGTTGTTTAGTTTCGTTTATGCCTTTCACCAGTAAAGATCTGTTTGTTTTCTCTCCTGCTAGTCCGTGTCTCAATCATTCACGGACTTAACACTGGCGACGAGTTAGAAACGAACTTACCTGCAGCTCAGCAGCAGCTCCGACGACGTTCTTGAAGGTCGGAGACAGAAGAAAGAAGAAAAAAAAAAAAAATAGGCCATTGAAACTCGAGAAACGGGCGTCGACCATCAATCATCGAGTTCAAAACTTGCAGGAGAGACTGTCCAGAGCCAGGCTGGGTTCCTCGGTCTGTGGTTTCCCAGCTAATCGGACTGGTGGCAGGTAGTGCTCTGATCCTTCCTGGGCTGCGGCGGGCTGAAGCTCGATCGGGTGGCCTTTCAACAGGGCCGGGCAGCGAGTTGGGAAGCAAAGAGAGAGAGAGAGGGTGGAGCATACAGGGCGCGGCCGGTGTTTCGAAGCCGGGCAGCGTTCGGACCTCAGAAGAGGGAGGGAAGTGTCCCAGAGGGTCCGCTCCACGACGGGAAGATAATAAAAGAAAACAAATTAATATTTAACGCGCAGGAAACCGTGGAAAGCAGCGCTAACAACAGCGGGGAAGAAGACAAAGTGCGGGAGGCGCCATTTTGTTAAATCGGGGAAGAAGGCAAAGCGCGGGAGACGCCATTTTAGATTTGCAAGATGCCGAAGACTGGCGATATCACTGCTTTTGATAATACATTAGAGGACTGGACCACGTATGTGGAAAGAGTCGAGGTATATTTCGAGGCAAATGAAATAGCGGAGGGGAAAAAGGCATCAATATTGCTAAACGTAATGGGCGCTAGAACATACGGCCTATTGCGGGATCTGATTACTCCAGCCAAACCGAAGGCAAAGAGTTTTAACGAAATTGTTGCTGTTCTACAGGAGCACTTAAACCCTGCACCGCTGTTGATAGCAGAAAGATTTAAATTCCACAGGAGAACTCAGCACAAAGATGAGAGCAATGCTGAGTATCTTACGGAACTATGCAAGCTATCAAAGCACTGCCAGTTCGGAGCAGGACTGGCAGATACCCTACGGGACAAATTTGTCTGTGGACTCCTGAGTGAAGGAACACAGAAGAAGTTACTCGCAGAAAAAGAGCTGACGCTAGATAAGGCTTTCAGCGTGGCAGTATCGTATGAAGCAGCAGCCAGGGGAGCTGCAGAAATTCAACATAAACCACAGGAATACGGCACCCACGAAATGACACGGGGATTTGCAAAATGTTATCGCTGCGGCAGAACTAACCATGACCAGAAGGACTGCTGGTCCAAAGACAAAATATGCAGATAATGCGGGAAGATTGGACACATTGCACGAGTTTGTAGGTCTGGGAAGAGGACTAGCGACAACAAAAAGGCTACCAAGGAGCCGTACAAGAAAGTACAAAAGATGATGGACAGTAGTTCCGAAGACCAGTTATTCTCTTAAAGGTACATACACAACATCAACCTAAAGATTAGACAAATTGGCCCCTAATTTCCACGGAGATTCCACTGAAGCCTACCGGAAAACGATAGTGACCTGGTTGAATTGGCACCCCACTGTTTTTGGAATTTTAGAATTGGCCTTTTAAGGGGTGAATCCTCCCCCTCTCTTTTACAAGACCATTGACATTAGGGGGTAACCCCAGGAGCAGATCTGGGGTCAGGGGCTACTTACACAGTCATTTCCACTTCCTTAGTTTCCGCTTCCGCTCAGTTGGGACCCAGCATAGGAGTGTAGGCCAGCATGCTAAGAGAGATGAGATGTATTGGCCAGCTGATGAATGCAAGTGGGCCCCGCTGGGGTGGGATGTCTAGACCAGGGAAGTGGCCTGAACTTCCAAGAACTGGGGGGTAGTTTTTCATCTTCCCTGCATGGGTGGTAAGCTGGTGGAGCAGATTGCCCATCTGTTATAGAACCCGCCCGATTTTCATTCCACAATTGAATGAAAATCATGCGGTTTCTATAATGGGCAGGCAATCCACTCTGCCAGATTACTGCCGTACAGACAAAAAAGCACCAACACACTGAAATAAATAAAGAAAAACCATTACATATATAAAATGAATTAAATTAGCATTTAATTAAATATGTTAAACAAAAATTTAATTGTTTGAATTTTTTAAATATGTTTTAACAGGACTTAATATAAACTTATCTTATTGGACGGGGTTTTAAATTTATATGTGAGTGATAAAATCCTTTTTTTCTATTTTTTTAAACTCTCATGCTGGTAAAAGCAGGCCTTAGAATTCTATGGCCTTTCAGCAGGCGGAAGTTGAGCAAATAGTGCAACTCTCCACCCGCAGAGGCATTTTTCTTGGGCATGCGTTGGATTGACAGATCGCAAGTGCCGGGTTTCAGCGCATGCGCTTCGCATACCTAAACCCAGAACTTGCGCGGCTCCTATGGGCGCGTACATACCTTGTATGCACCTGTGGGCATCGGCAAATATAGGCTAATATGTTATAATACATTAAAAATATATAGATTAGCCAAGTCAACTGGAAGGAAGGATGCCTGCTGTGTTATGCATTCGAGGCCAGGCAATTTAAGACATGTTTATTCTATGTTTGGATGCCCATTAAAAGTAACAGAGAAGGGAATGGATTTGGGGTATCTGTTGATCATCTAGTAAATGTATACAAACAATGTAAGATAGTTATTAAGGCTCTTGGAAATATTGTTAGGTCAATAAAGTATAAATTGAGATCACCGTACTTAGGTTTGTTAAGGCTTCAGTAAATCTGCACTTGGAATATTGATTCCCTTTTGGTCCCCAAATCTGGTAATGGATATTGGAATTCTAGGGAAGGTATGGAGGAAAACAACATGAATGATTCCTAGACTTAGATCTCTTAATTGTGAAAATAGGTTTAACGAGTTAGGGATACTCATTTTTGAGAAATTTAGGCTCTTAGGGAAACGGATGATGTTTTTAAAGTTATGAAAGGATTGGATGTAGTAGATTTCAACAGGATATTCAAAATGGATTGTGATATTAGAATTGGCGGGCACACCTATAAAATGTGTAGGCAAAGACTCAAGTTAGATGATAAGTATTTTACTTCTTATAGGGTGGTTGCCTTGGAACAGATTTGTGGAGGATGTGGTGAGTATGGGTATGCTATAGCCCTTTAAGAAGAGACTCGACAAGTTGTTGAGGGGGAGGGCATTGGCGTATTTTGGGAGTGTGTGGGTTAATTAGGTTTGCTTTGTGATGTGTCATGTGTAACCTTGGCTTCCTGTTGTTTGCTTGATTGCCCAATAGATTTGGAGGGAAATTTCAAAGAATTTGGTTTGATGTTTTCCTCAGGAGTTAGAATTATTAACAGTCCAGATTCAGGATGCATGAGGTTATACCATCATGTGGATATGATGAACATTGATAGATCTGAAACCTAACCGTATCTTGTAATGTGTAGCCAATAGGATAGAGCACGAATCCCAAAAGTGATGATGAGTCTGTACCAGGTACACAGCCACACCTGGAGTACTGTGTAAAATTCTGATCAAGTATATTCAGGAAGCAGAGAAAAGGGTGACCAAACTAATATCTAGCTGAAGGAATCTAAGTTGTGAAGAGAGCTTGAAGAAGTTTATTCTGGAGAAGAGAATGCTCAAGAGATATTATTCAAGAATCTTAAGGGAATAGATAAAATTGAACGCTAATAATGCGGTAGATTTTGGTCTGCAGTCGAACCACAGGCACATCGCCTGAGCAAAGACATCAATGTCGGGCTGCCTGCCATGTTGGCAATGGCCCGCAAGTACGTCCCTGGAGGTGGGATTAGAGTGGGCTAGGGGAAGGTGGTTGAGGTGGGTGGGGGGTGGGAGGGGTGATCCCAACTGCTGTGGAGTCAGAGCAGCACTTCTGCCCCTTCTGGCTACACAGGATTTTTTTTAACAAAAGAAACATTTTTTACTTACTTGGAATTGACCCACTCATCACTGACTAATATCTCGATGGGGTGCTTCAACAGGCGTTAAGCCCCTAATTTAGATATTTAAGGGACCTAATACCTGTTTTAGGAATCCAACTGAGACACCTAAATAAAGGCTCCTGCAAATTTAGCAGTGGGACCAACACCTGTGCAGATTGGGCGTAGGCCAATCCACTGCTCAATTGGTATGCTTTGCGCTGAAAAAGAGGTGCGCACAGACCAATTTCTACCCCAATATGTTTGGGATTGCCACAAGCTCTAGAACTAGGGGCATAGGCTCAAGCTTCGAGTACAGAGGAGCACAGTTTGAATTTAATTATATTACACAGAAGGTGGTGAATATGTGGAATGGACACAATGGACAGGGATGCAGATAATAGGGCAACATTTTAGGGAAAATTGGATAGATATTTAAGGAGTGGACAATTGAGATGTATTTGTTTTAGGGACTGAACGAGTGGACGACTGGGAAATTTCCTGTACTTTCCAAGTTTTGAATTTGCAGATCAGCTATTTTGCAGAAATATTGCATGCTCCAGAGCTCAATTGCTGAACCTTTTTCTACTTGTACCAGTTAAGTTCTTTTCATATTTGTTCTTGGGATGTGGACAATGCTGGCAAGGCCACATATTGGCCATCCTTATTTTGTGGCCTTCTTGAACTGCTGCAGTCCTTATAGTGATGGTGTTTTCACAATGGTGTGAACAATTGATTGCTAGGTCACTTCAGAGGGCACCAAGAATCATATGTATTCCAGGCTGGGGAAGTTAGGGAACCAGTTGGCTTTTCATGAGTATTTTTTCAGACACAAGCCACAAATTACCAGATTTATTGAATTCAATTTCACAAGCTACCATGCTGGGATTATGAGCTCTTGACTTCTAGATTGCTAGAAGCGTGTCATAACCACTACACTACCCACTACTACACTACTGTATCTCAAACAATTTGGGGTCCTACAGCTTCAATAGGACATCGATGTAATTTTGAAGTACCAATGGGCAGAGTGGCCAAAAATGTCTGTAAATGATTTTTGTGGGGTTGACCTCCCCTGATGTCCCACCCTCTGCGACCCTTCCCCGGGATTTCCTGCCCCTTCCAATTAACGAGCTGCTCCAAATGCGCGAGCAGCTGACCAGCAGAACATTTTTGAGACCCCACCACGAAAATATGTCGGATGTCGGACTGCTTCCAGCAGGTGGGCAGTGGGCTCACTCTGCTCACCTCCCAGTCAGTAGAAACGGTCACACAAAAATCTAGCTTTGTCTCACGACTTCTAAAGATTTTTAAAAAATTAATTCATGGGATGTGGGCATCGCTGACAAGGCCAGAATTTATTGCCCATTCCTAATTGCCCTTGGGAAGGTGATGGTGAGCCACCTTCTTGAACCGCTGCAGTCTGTGTAGTGAAGGTACTCCCACAGTGCTGTTAGGGAGGGAGTTCCAGGATTTTGACCCAGCAACGATGAAGGATCGGCGATATACTTCCAAGTCAGGATAGTGTGTGACTTGGAGGGGAACTTGGAGGTGGTGGTCCCATGCGTCTGCTGCCCTTGTCCTTCTAAGTGGTAGGGGTCGCGGGTTTGGGAGGTGCTGCCGAAGAAGCCTTGGCGAGTTACTGCAGTGCATCTTGTAGATGGTACACACTGTAGCCACAGTGCGCCGGTGGTGGAGGAAGTGAATGCTTAAGGTGGTGGATGGGGTGCCAATGAAGTGGGCTGCTTTGTCCTGGATGGTGTCGAGCTTCTAGCGTGTTGTTGGAGCTGCACTCATCCAGGCAAGTGGAGATTATTCCATCACACTCCTTACTTGTGCCTTGTAGATGGTGGAAATGCTTTGGGGAGTCAGGAGGTGAGACACTCGCCGCAGAATACCTAGCCTCTGTCCTGCTCTTGTTCCCACTGTATTTATGTGGCTGGTCCAGTTAAGTTTCTGGTCAATGGTGACCCCCCAGGATATTGATGGTGGGGGTTTTGCCGATTGTAATGCCATTGAATGTCAAGGGGCGGCGGTTAGACTCTCGCTTGTTGGAGATAGTCATTGTCTGGCACTTGTGTGACGCGAATGTTACCTGCCACTTATCAGCCCAAGCCTGAATGTCGTCCAGGTCTTGTTGCATGCGGGCATGGACTGCTTCATTATCTGAGGAGTTGCAAATGGCACTGAACACTGTGCAGCCATCAGCGAACATCCCCATTTCTGACCTTATGTTGGAGCGAAGGTCATTGATGAAGCAGCTGAAGATGTTTGGGTCTAGGACATTGCCCTGAGGAACTCCTGCAGTGATGTCCTGGGGCTGTGATGATTGACCTCCAACCACCACAACCATCTTCCTTGGTGCTAGGTATGACTTTAGCCAGTGGAGTGTTCCCCCCCCCCCCGCCCCCCACCGATTCCCATTGCCTTCAGTTTTACTAGGGCTCCTTGATGCCACATGGTCAAGAGCAGTCACTCTCACCTCACCTCACCTTGACGCTTCAGTGCAAGCATAATGCTTCAGTCTGTAGCCCAGAAAAGCAGCAATGGACATTAATAATCTCCTAACATCTCCTGTGTGGTGCGGCACGACTTCAGCTACTGGGCGACCCCCAGGCAATCTTCACCGATTTACTGGCTTCGGACTTTATAGTGCTAACACTGCCGTATCACCATTGCTCCCAGGGTTCACTGGCAGCTCTTTTAAAGCACTCATGGCACTTGTAAAATATATATTAATTAATAATTAGGGGATATACTATAACCAGGAGATATACCAATTCCTAAGATCAGCCCATGAGCCTAAGGCTACTAAGGCAAAAGGCAAGAAGGTTGATAGATGGTGTAGGCTGGTGTAAAGGAGCAAGTAAGAGGGAAGGGTGAAGGGAGAGGAAGTCTGCTGAAGGGGAAGGGAAGTGGGAAGAAAGGGGAAGAAAGAGGGAAATGGTGAGAGGCAGCAGTCAGAGGAGAGGGGAAATAAAGGGAGATGAACAGCGAAATGGTGAGAGAGGAGAGGAGCAATGGCTTCAATGAAAAGGGAAATCAGATGGGGTGTATAATAGGCATGTGATCCGCTTCTGCCAGTTTTTCGCCCCCACCAAAACGGAAAACTACCCCCATTCTCTTAATTCATATTAATTCAGTAGCTTTCACCTCCAGATTTGATATTTTGCAAAGCCAAACAGATGCTGTTTATCTTGCAATATTGGAGAAGACAGCAATTATGCTGCATTTATTTAGTAAACAGAGATTGTGAAGTTCACTAAGCCAAAATTGTAATTTTCAACAGCTGTGATAAATGCTCATCAGGTTTAAATTAAGGGAATTTGCATGTTTTCATAGTATTCAGCAATGCAATGGCAGTTAAACTTAACTGCGTTAATATAAAATATAAAAGTCATTAATGGTGTAGGTGTGATATCACCACAGTCAACTCCACTTATAATGGGAGTGAATGTAGCAGATCATCACAAATATCAGAGAAATCTTGAAACCAAATCCAGTATATTTTTACTAATGTTAAATACATTTGGAGTAATTTTCACTTTCAGTGCAGTCGGAAAATGAGAAGCGGCAGGTTGGCCGTCAGTTATACATCCCGATGGGTTTTGAAGTCAATGGAAAGGAAGATTAGGCAGGAAGTTAAACGGGCGACTAACTAGATGTACTGCAGCAACTCACCAAGGCTTCTTCGGCAGCACCTCCCAAACCCGTGACTTCAGCAACTCACCAAGGCTTCTTCGGCAGCACCTCCCAAACCCGTGACTTCATCCACCTAGAAGGACAAGGGCAGCAGGCGCATGGGAACACCACCACCTCCAAGTGCCCCTCCAAGTCACACACCATCCTGACTTGGAAGTATATCGCTGTTCCTTCATCGTCGCTGGTCAAAATCCTGGAACTCCCTCCCTAACAGCACTGTGGGAGCACCTTCACCACAAGGAATGCAGCGGTTCAAGAATGCAGCTCACCACCACCTTCTCAAGGGCAATTAGGGATGGGCAATAAATGCTGGCCTTGCCAGTGATGCCCACATCCTATAAACAAATTTTTAAAATCTTAGAATCATCTGTTTTCCACTCCCACCAAGAGTGAAAATTATCCCCATTGTTTTAAATGGACTTTGAAATCAGTTTAATTGGTAGAAACATTTAATCATTCCATCTCATTGTCTACTACCTATGTAACCAGGAATGAACTTCTTTTCCTTCTTTCATCAAAATAGAACCTACCTTTATCTGATGCTTGATTTTAAAATCACCACAGAACCTCCAGACACACCCAGGACCTGCCTGCTTGAACAGCGCCTGTGCTTGTGAACAGAGCACGTGCTGAATGTAATGCCAACACAGGTGTTCTGCTCACTAGCACAGCAATGTACTTAAACAGGCAGCCCCTGGCTGCATTAAGAGCTTTTACTTTCAAATAACTTTAAGAACATAAGAACATAAGAAATAGGAGCAGGAGTAGGCCATTTGGCCCTTCGAGCCTGCTCCGACATTCAATCAGATCATGGCTGATCTTCTGCCTCAAGAAAAGACATACTTGCTCTCGAGTCAGTACAAAGAGGATTCACTCGGTTAATCCCGGGGATGAGGGGATGGACATATGAGGAGAGGTTGAGTAGATTGGGACTCTACTCATTGGAGTTCAGAAGAATGAGAGGCGATCTTATTGAAACATATAAGATTGTGAAGCGGTTGGATCGGGTGGATGCGGGGAGGATGTTCCCGATGATGGGTGAAACTAGAACTAGGGGGCATAGTCTTAGAATAAGGGGCTGCTCTTTCAAAACTGAGATGAGGAGGAACTACTTCACTCAGAGGGTGGTAGGTCCATGGAATATGCTGCCCCAAAAAGCTGTAGAAGCTACATCATTACATAAATTTAAAACAGAAATAGACAGTTTCCTAGAAGTAAAGGGAATAAAGGGTTATGGGGAGCGGGCAGGAATTTGGACATGAGTCTAGGTTCGGACCGGTCATGGCCCTGTGGGTAGCGGAGCGGGCCCAGGTGTTGTGTAGCCTGATCCTGCTCCTATTTCGTGTGTCTAATTCTGTTAGATTCAGGAGATGGCTCTGTGATAGTAGATTGACGGTTAGGATCAGATCAGCCATGATCTTATTGAATGGCGGAGCAGGCTCGAGGGGCCGATTGGCCTACTCCTGCTCCTATTTCTTATGTTCTTATTCACCAGCCCTAGCTCCATATCCCTTGATGCCCTTACTAGTCAGAAATCTGTTGACTTTTGTTTTGAATATACCCAATGACTGAGCCTCCACAGCCCTCTGGGGTAGAGAATTCCAAAGATTCACCACCCTCTGTATGAAGAAATTTATTCTCATCTTTGTCCTGAATGGCCTACCCTTTATCTTGAGGCTGTAGCCCCTGGTTCTAGACTTCCCAGCCAAGGGAAACATTCTCCCAGCATCCATCTATCAAGCCCTGTAATAATTTTGTATGCTTCAATGAGATCCCCTCTCATTCTTCTGAATTCAAGAGAATACAGGCCTAGTTTACTCAATCTCTTCTCATACGACAGTCCTGCCATCCCAGGAATCATTCTCGTGAACCTTCGTTGCACTCCCTCTATGGCAAGTATATCTTTCCTTAGGTAAGGAGTCCAAAATTACACACAGTACTCCAGGTGTGGTCTCACCAAGGCCCTATATAATTGAATAAGACTTCTTTACACCTGTACTCAAATCCTCTTGTAATGAAGGCCAGCATGCCATTTGCCTTCCTAATGGTTTGCTGCACCTGCACATTCATTTTCAATGACTCATGTACAAGGACACCCAAGTCCCTTTGAGCATCTACATTCCCCAATTTTTCACCATTTAGGAAATACTCTGCCTTTCTGTTTTTTCTACCAAAGTGGATAACTTCACATTTATCCACATTATATTCCATCTGCCATGTTCTCGCCCACTCATTAAGCCTGTCGAGATCCCCTTGAAGCCTCTTCACATCCACTTCACAACTGACACTGCCACCTAGCTTTGTATCATCAGCAAATTTGGAAATGTTACATTTAGTCCCCTCATCCAAATAATTGATATAGATTGTGAATAGCTGGGGCCCAAGCACCAATCCTTGCAGTACCCCACTAGTCACAGCCTGCCATCCTGAAAAAGACCTGTTTATCCCTACTCTTTGTTTTCTGTCTGTTAATCAATTCTCAATCCATGCTAGTATATTACCCCCAATTCCATGTACCCTAATTTTGTTCACCAACATCTTGTGTGGGACCTTATCGAAGGCCTTCTGAAAATCCAGATACACCACATCTATCAGTTCCCCTTTTTCTACTCCGCTAGTTACATCCTTAAAGAACTCCAATAGGTTTGTCAAACAGGATTTCCCTTTCATAAATCCATGTTGACTCTGCCCAATCTTACTATTGGTTTCTAAGTGCCCAGTTATTGCATCCTTTATAATAGATTCCAGCATTTTCCCAACTACTGATGTGAGGCTAACAGGTCTGTAGTACCCCATTTTCTCTCTCCCTCCTTTCTTAAATAGCGGGGTTACATTTGCTAGCCTCCAATCTGCAGGAACCATTCCAGATGTGAGCAGGAGCAGGTGGAAAGGAAAGCCAGGGAGTTGGCTCACCAGAAGGCAAGCTCAGACCCTAGCTCCACTGAAGAGGACAAAGATCTAGACTTTAGGGGGGTGATTTTCATTCAGTATTCGGGAAGGAGACGGGACTACAACTTTCGGGGTTGTAGTCCCGCCTCCATCGAGGTGCGGCCAATCCACATGATTTTAACTTGATTGACCTTGTTGAGCCCGCCCAGCGGGCTCAGCAGGCCAATTAAGGGCTACCCGGCAACAGGTGACATCACAGACTGAGATTTCATCTGTCAAGACGTTTTGACAGATGAAATATCAGTGTTTCACAGCTGTTTGAAGCTGTCAAACACTGACAGTCTTACTTCTAACCTGAGTCCTTCTACACAGACTCAGTTAGAAATCTCACCAGCACAGAAAGCTGCAGGCTGCTACTTTTGACAGTTCGCAGCCATTCTGCTTTCTGTGCCGGTTAGGTGATGGACTCCTGAAACCTAGAGGAAGGAAGGCTGAAAAGGTAAGTACAGGTAATTTAAACTTCTTTACACACTTTAGACACACCAAACACAATTACCTTTGCACTCATGCACCCATCACTCACCTGAACACTGACATCTCGACCCCTCCAAGTCCTTCAACCCGACGGCCCGACTCCTCTAACTTGGTGTGGTTTGGAGCTGTCAGGAATCCCACACTTCAAGCTTTAAAATAGGGATTAGGCTAAAAACTGCCTGTTAACTATCTGTTAACAGGCAGTTAATTGGCACTAATCCCTTCCCTCCTCGGGTAGGCTGGTCTCAGTGCGGGGCGGGTACCCGCCTCCTTTGAAACTTACATGGAGGTGGGTTGGGGGCGGGATGGTGTCGGGACCCTCGAATTCAGGACTTTAACCCCCCGCACACCTCCAATCCCGACTCCACGGGTCAATGAAAATCGACCCCAAAGTATTTATTTAATTTCTCAGCCATTTCCTCATTCCCCATTATAAATACTCCCATCTCTGACTGTAAAGGACCTACATTTACCTTCGCCAGTCTTTTCCTTTTAACTACCTATAGAAGCTTTTACAATCCATTTTTATATTTTTCGCTAGTTTGTGCTCATGTTCCATTTTCCCTTTCTTTATCAATTTCTTGGTCCCCCTTTTCTGATTTCTAAAAAGATACCAATCCTCAAGCTGACCGCTTTTTCTGGCAACTTTATAAGCTTCCTCCTTTGACTTAATACTAGCTTTAATTTCTTTTGTTAGCCATGGTTGGATCACTTTTCCTTTTGGGTTTTATGCCCTAGAGGAATATATGTTTGTTGCAAATTATGCATTATTTCCTTGAATGTTATCCATTGTATGTCCACCTTCATACCTTTTAGTGTAGTCTCCCAATCTACCATGGCCAACTTGTTCCTCATACCCTTGTAGTTTCCTCTGTTTAGATTGAAGACCTTAGTTTCAGATTGGACTACATCACTCTCAAACTTAATATAAAATTCAATCATATTATGGTCACTTGTCCCTAACGGCCCCTTTACCACAAGATTATTGATTAGCCCTTTCTCATTACACAGTACCTGATCCAGAATAGCCTGTTTCCTGGTTGGTTCCTCCACATACTGATCCAGGAAACCATCTCGCATGCATTCCAAGAATTTGTCCTCCACACCATTAGTGGTAATTTGATTTGCCCAGTCAATATGTAGATTAAAGTCCCCCATGATTACCGTATTGCCCTTGTTACATGCACTTCTAGTCTTTTGATTGATACTGTGCCCTACATTACCACTACTGTTTGGTGGCCAATACACAACTCCCACCAATGCTTTCCGCCCTTTGCTGTTTCTTAGCCAAGCCAAGATCTTTTATCTCTACCGTACCAATCTCATCCCTTATTAACAGCGCTACGCCACCTCCTTTTCCTTTTTGTCTATCCTTCCTACATGTTGAGTACCCTGGAACATTCAGTTCCCAGCTTTGGTTACCCGGCAACCATGTCTCTGTAATGGCAATTACATCATACCCATTTACTTCTGTTAGTGCCATTAATTCATCCACCTTGTTGTGAATGCTATGTGCACTTAGATAAAGTGCCTTCAACTTTGCCTGTTTAATATTTTTCTGCACTTTGACCCTCTTTACTGTTGGCCTTTGTTTCTGCTCCCTACTAGTTTTGCTGACTACTTTTCTAACGTGCACTTCCAGCTTTGTTTCTCTCTGTTCTGGGCCTACACTTAGGTTCCCAGCCACCTGAAAAACTAGTTTAAATCCTTCCCAACAGCACTAGCAAACCCCCCTGTGAAGATGCTGGTCCCCTTTCTGCTGAGCTATAACCCGTCCAGCTTGTACAAGTCCCACCTTCCCCAGAATCGGTCCCAATGCCTCAGTAATTTAAATCCCTCCCTCCTACACCATCTCTCCAGCCATGCATTCATCTGGTCTATTCTCCTATTTCTGCTCTCGCTAGCACGTGGCACTGGGAGTAATCCTGAGATTACTCCCTTTGAGGTCCTGTTTTTTAATTTATTTCCTAGCTCCCTATATTCTGCTTGCAGGACCTCATCCCTCTTTCTACCTATGTCGTTGGTAGCGATATGGACCATGACCTCTGGCTGTTCACCCTCCCCCTTCAGAATGTCCTGCAGCTGCTCAGTGACATCCTTGACCCTGGCACCAGGGAGGCAACATACCATTCTGGAGTCACGTCTGTGGCCATAGAAATGTCTATCTGTTCCCCTTACGATAGAATCCCCATCACTATTGTTCTCCCGCTCTTTTTCCTCCCCTCCTGTACAGCTGAGCCACTCGTAGTGCCACGGACTTGGCTCTTACTGCATTCCCCTGAGAAACCATCTCCCCCAGCAGTATCCAAAATGGAAAATCTGTTGGAGAGGGAGATGGACCCAGGGGACTCCTGCACTACCTTCCTAGTTCTTTTACTCTGGCGGTCACCCATTCCCTGTCTGCCTGTGCACTCTTTACCTGCGGTGTGACCACCTCGTTAAACATGCTATCCACGAAGATCTCAGCCTTTTGGATGCTCCACAGTGACTCCAGCCGCAGCTCCAGCTCTGAAACGCGGATTTCGAATAGCTGCAGACACTTCCTGCACATGTGTTCACCCTGGACACTGAAAATGTCCCTGACTTCCCACATAGCACAGGAGGAGCACTCCACACTGCCGAGCTGCCCTGCCAAGTCCGACCCTTAATTTACTCCCTTTACTTCCTTTAAATTAAAGAATATTAAATACACTAGGGACCTTACTTCACTTTAAACACTACTTACTCTAAACTAGAGACCTTACTTTTACTTTAACGACTGGACTGTAGAAATACTCACCAGATCTTACTTACCAATCAGCTCCTTCCCTTGTGCCGACGTCACTTTTAATCTCTGATGTCACTTTCGAATGTTGCTTGTTGGGGTCCACTCTTGCTGCTGCTCCCAATAGCTCAGTCTGGGCCTCGAGCCTCAGGCTTTAATTCCTCACTCCTCCTTCACCTGTTCTCTCACAGGTCGGTCCGCTCTCGCTGCTGCTCCCGATAGCTCGGTCTGGGCCTCGAGCCTCAGGCTTTATTTCCTCGCTCCTCCTTCACCTGTTCTCTCACAGGTCGGTCCGTTCTCGCTGCTGCTCCCAATAGCTCGGTCTGGGCCTCAAGCCTCAGGCTTTATTTCCTCGCTCCTCCTTCGCCTGTTCCCTCACTTTCAAATCTAAACCTACATAAGGTAGCTTTCTGCTTTGTTAATGCTTTGTTAATGCTAACCTTGTGTCACAGGCGGCATTAGACACCACAGCCGGGAAATTCGATACCACTGGAAAACGGGTACAGGCACCATGATGCCAGATATGCCCTCGCCCATTCAAAAAGCATAGGCAGCACGTCAACTTTGTTCTGCCTGCTAAGTACCATGATGGTAGCACACAGCCTAGCACTGAACGAGCTGCTGACTGGCTGTGCGCTCAGCAGGGGGTTGAAGTTCGTGTTGCTGGAGCGAGGCTAACTTTACTTAAAGGTAGCCTGCTCCTCTTCAAGGCAGTCTACAGCTCTTAAAGTTGAGCTGCCTAGTGTAATTTAAAAAATGTAAAATTGCTTGAGCACTAGGCAGTCTGCACCTCTTAAAGGTGAGATGCCTTCTGCTGAACAAAAATCCTAAAAGTGCTTCAGCACTAACACAAATGGCTCAACAGGCCAGCGAAAGGGCACTGGCGCAGCACTCGAGCTTTGTGCAGAGGATCAGCTCTGGAAGAGAGGACTGCTACCCACAGGGGTCCAGGAGGTCCTCCAGAAAGAATGATGTCAGACCAGATCACTGAGGTGGTCACTGCCAGCAGTGTTCCCCCAGGACCTGGCTCCAGTGCCTAAAGAAGTTTCATGACCTCAGATAAGTGGTCAAGGTCAGTGAATGCATCTTCAAAAGCCATCTCTGACCAACTGCACCACTAGCCTCACACACTGCTCCATGCACAACCACCCCCTCGCCCCCATCACTCACCTACCAACAATTTCTACCAAACACGAGGCACACCTCACATTCCTAACTTCACCTCACCCCCCTTGGAGGAGACGGTGCAGGCCATTCTTGGCAGGGGCATGGCTGAGCCATTGGCCAGTGGCAGGGCTGAAAGAATACAAGATGCTGTATCCTCATACATTATCCTCCTTCTTACATCCCACTTCCCCCTCATCCCTCAATCTGATTTACAAGCTGCACATGGTGTAAGCATGCCATCATGCTTTCCCCCCTCCCCTCATCACAACCCTACCCTTGTGCCTTTCTCCTTTTAGACACCTAAGAAATCCGGCCTGCCCAGCCAGTGGTTGACCATGAAGGAGAAGAGAGTGAAGAAGAAGAAGAAACTCCTTCACTTCCAGTCATCAGCTCCTCGAGGTCGTTCTGCAAAGCCATCTGCACTGTCCCCCACTGAAAGTCAACAGCCTTCCAGCAGCCATGCTGAAGCCACTGGCTAGCACTGCATAACAGCACTAGGTTAGGCAAAGGCACACGCAAGACAGTCACTACGAGAATGCATAAGGGTGCTTAGTTGATTTCTTGATGTCATATTGGATGCATATATGGATAAATTTGGATTGGAAAGTTTGCTTTGTGGTGGCTTTTATTTCAGCATTGTGGCCAAGAGGACACTGTGATAATCAGTAACAGAGGGAAGTTAAGGTGTGGGACAAATGTTGAAAGGGCAATTGGGGTTGTGTCCACTGGTACCGCAGGCGGATGATTCCAATCCGGAAGTTGTGTGTGTCCCTTTAAGAAGTGCTGGCAGCAGCTCTGTTGTACTGCTGCATGCACACATTCTTCCGTGCATGGTTTGGAGAGATTGTTATTAAGAGCAGCAATGTCAAAAATCACAGATCATGCTTCAATTCAGGCTATTCCTTCATGTTGGTTTACTGACCGTCAGCTGCAAGGCCACTCTGGCACCTATATCCTTCAGGACTTGCCCACCTCGGTCAGTGGTGGTACCACCGAGGCGCTCTTGGTGATGGACCTTGAAGCCCCCCACCCAGAGTACATTCTGTGCTCCTGCTACCTTCAGTGCTTCCTCCAAGTGATGTTCAACATGGAGGGGTACTAATTCATCAACTGAGAGAGGACTTGAATGGAAAGGAAAATCCGGTGTGGTGTATCATGGCGGCCAACCCAATACCACCAGTTTTCTGTCCCTGCCGAAGTTGAAAATGACCCCAAATGTATCTTAATGTGTGTTGTGAAAGGGAGAGGGTGGTCTGATCTAGTTTAGCATGTAGAGCTGTATATAAAATGAAAATGAAAATTCCCAACATTCGCTTTGTACTCAGTGGATTGCTAGGAAATACTGCATGGTGTTTTATGAAAATGAAGGGTCATGTGAACAAATACCAGAAATTGGTGATGGCTTTTATACAAAATTTGAAAGAAAATTAGAACTGGGTTGGGACATAATGAAACGAGACACGAACAAATGACTTGCACATGCATTTAGTTTGTTCCAGATGGAAGAATAAGTAATTAGAGAATGATAGTGTTTTTTATCATGCGGAATGAAGCATAGCACAGCAGAGCCAGTTACAGTGACCATTGTCTCCTAAATATCTCTGCATCACATTACAGTCTGACATACACTACCTATTATGTAAATTGACAGACTAATCTCCTCAGATATCACAGTACACACATCTGTGAATACATGTGATTTTTTTTGCCCTTGTGTTTCGAATCCAATTCAATGGAATTGTGTCATTGTAAATCCTATTAATACAGCATGATCTGAGAATGTAAACTTTGTTGACAAGATGATTCCTTTCCTTGGTTCTTTTGTTTTTTGTTTGCATTACCTATTGAATGAATTAAAAATAAGCGCACATTGTAAAAAAAATGCTTGAATAATTTTCCATTAACACAAGATAATAAGAAACTGAGGATTTAACCATCAAATCCGACCAGTTTGAAATACAAATATGCTACATTAAAACGGTTTCATTTCTTAGTAGAAAGTGTGCTTTCAGCTTCAAAGATTTGCATTTATCATTTGAAGCCTTTTTTAATTGCAAACTAGACCTTGCAGAATTCACAATTTGGTGACTTTTCACACCCTACAATGTAAAAAAAAGCACAAAGAAAGTCTGAGTCATAGGCAAAATCCAATTGGACATAACTGCTCTTAATTTAAGGCCTTCAGCCTAGCCATGGTTATGCTGGCATAAAAACTAATATTGCAATAATAAAAATACTCATATGCTAGGGCTCACATAATTAACATAAACACTTAAAATGCAATTTGAATCATTTTAAAACATATTTATATACTGGCCCTGATGTCCCTCATTGGACCCTTTTGCACTCTTCCCCAATTTTTCAAATCCATTTGTTTTATCTTTGCATTTAATTTTTTTTCTTGCTTTTATTAATGCATTATCTCAATTTTTCACCTAACGCTTATTTTCTGTGCCTCCTAATCTACCATCTATTGCGAAGCTAGGAATAATTTTGAAGAAATTAGCCACTGGCTTCAAACCAATTCTGAAGGTTGTTCTACCGCTAATCAAGTGCAACACATTTAGAGGTTGACATGGTTACATTTTAAAGCATTAAAAGCAGACCTGCTACTGCAGGGTGGGTTATCTTGTCTGAAGTGCTTGGTGAATGAGGTGACTGGTTCATTGTGCTTTAAGGTTTAAAAGGTGCAGTTTTTAAATTTTCACAGGGATTCATTTATTTAGTAGCTAGGAAGTAATGTAAAAATAGCATAATTGCCTCATTCTTTCTGAAGTAGCAAGGCAATAAAAGGATGCTGTGTTAAATTTTGTGGCCAGAAAGAAAATCTTTGCAATATGAGCCTATGCTGTGCACTACTCTGCCTCAGTAGAAATGAGTACTCACATAAAAAGTTCAGTTAAATAATCATTGTACAATATGAAGAGAGCGATGTTAGATAACATCCAGCACCTTTCAATTGAGAAATAGTACACTTCATGGCTATTGATATGGTACCAAGTTACAAGTTGTGTCACTCTGCAATTCCTTATGGTTATAATTCCACAAAATTACTATTTTACTTCATTGCTACACAGCATTAGCTAAAGCTGTATCCTACACATAATTACATCACCAGCATTAGGCACATTTGCTTTAAACAGGAGTGCGGTGAAATGAATACTAAGGCAGAAGCAGGAATCAGGATTAAAGATAGTGGAGGTGATGTTCATCCCCGAGCAGGAAACGGCCGGACCTCGGGTGAGGTGAGAGTGGTTGTCACCCACAGCAGCTGACGGGGGACCCGTGTGAATTTCTGGCTCATCCCTCGTTAACATGCTTGAGGCGAGCTGCTAGCATGAAAGGTGCTCCTCATAGGCAGCTCACTGATTCAGAGGCAGGAAATTGGGCAGTGTGGCTGCTTCTCAAGGACCTGCAGCAGCAGGTTTAAGGGGAGGTGGATTTTTATATGGCACAAAGAGAAACAACATTGTGGGGCAGCAGACAGTGTGAGTTCAGAGTCGAACTACAGGCACTATTAAGGTGAAAACACCCACTAGCTAATGCAAGAAAAATGTCCCTAAAAGCTCCAGACAGCTTTGCCCGAGAACAGCTGAGGATCCCTGTAAATATAGCTCCAAGTGGCTGCCTGCTGACTTATACCACCTATGGTTGATGGGTTGGAACAGGAATTGGCAATGGTCAGTCAGTGAAGGTGGATAATGGCATTGGGGTTTAAATGACTTCACTTCACCCCTATTTTCATGTATTTATGAGGCTCACTCCTGTTTCAAACCCACGACCTCTACCACCTAGAAGGACAAGGGTAGCAGGCGCATGGGGACACCATCGCCTCCAAGTTGCCCTCCAAGTCACACACTATCCTGACTTGGAAATATATCGCCGTTTCTTCATTGTCGCTGGGTCAAGATCCTGAAACTCCCTCCCTAACAGCACTATGGGAGTACCTTCACCACGCGGACTGCAGCGGTTCAAGAAGGCGGCTCACCACCACTTTCTCAAGGACAATTAGGGATGGGCAATAAATGCTAGCCTTGCCAGCGGCGCCCACATCCAATGAATGAATAAATAAAAGCAAAAAAGGAGCTGTTGCCACCAGAATTCATGTCCACCTGAAATTGGAACTCATGTAAAACAACATTAAGTGGGCTGCATTACTTTCAGGCTGTTAAATGCAAACGGCCAGTATATGAGATGAAAATTGGCCACAGTATGTTTGATTATTCATCAACATATCTTCCACAAACATATATGGTTAATTCTCAGTTACAACTGACAGCCATACCGTATATAATCCACATTTATGTACATTTTCTTATGCTTATCCTCATACCTATAAATGCCACATATTCATAACATTAAATTTTTCCTTTTTATAAATATTATTCATAATAATGCAGACAAATAAGAAATCCCTAGCCCATTATTGAATGGTTAATTATGAATGATTTGTGGCCCAAAAATGAACTTATCCTACCTATTGCTCGAATCTGGCATCTGATGAATGGTATAAATAAAGAGGTAAACTCCAAAAGCTGAAAACCTCGAACAAAAACAGAGAGTGTTGAAGAGAAATACACAGCAGGCATCTGTAAGAGAAAAGACAGGTTAGCTTTTTGGGCGTAATCTTTTGTCTGATTTTGTATTTAATTAATGGTTTAGTTACATCCTTCGCTCTATTAGCCCTTCTTGGCTGTAATGGCTTTCATTTAAGCCTGTTTAGGATAAATCTATATGGCATTGCTGAGTGATCGAGCTAAACACTGGGAAGCCTATAACCATCATCTTCGGCCCCCTCCACAAACTCTGCACCATTGCCACTAACTCCAACACCCTCCTTGGTCCCTGTCTCAGGCTGAACCAGACTGTACGCAACATTGATGTCCTATCAGCCTGGGCTTCCGACTGCCTACCCTATCTATCACAAGGACTGTCTACTTTCACCTCCATAATGTCTCCTGCCTTTATCACTACCTCAGCCCATCTGCCACTGAAAACTACATCCATGCCCTTGTCACTTACAAACATCAATGGCCACGATTTTCGTTGGGCCGTGAGGTGGGCTTTGAGGCAGGCGGGGTGTAAAAATCACAAAAAATGGCGGGCAGGACCCCCCCGCCTGGTTCCCGACTCCGAGCAATTTTAACTCAGGCGTGTCTGATGGTCCCGACTCCGTCCCGCATCCAACAGGCGGGACTGGTCTTTAAGGGCCTTAATTACCACTAATTGGCCTCTATAATCCTATTTTAAAGGCCCTTGCAACTTTAACCCTTTTCCCACGTAAAACACGCCTGGTGGGAATCACAAATGTGAAGCCTGGCAGGAGCACTATTGCGTTGGTGACTTTCAACTGCAGGTCAACCATTAAAGTTGAGATTTGATCAGCCATGATTTACAGGTGGCAGGACTTCATGGTCTCAGGTTTGGGGCAACTTTTACAAGGCTTAACCACACCTGTGGAAGGTTGGTGCCTCACACCTGTTGAGTCTGTGTGTCCCAGTTATGTTTAGGATCAATCACTGACACAGACAACAAGAATAACTTTTAACAGGTCTTTACTATTCGGAGGTCAGGGCTGAACTGCCCAGCAAATCCTTACACAACACTTATATACCGGTGTGGTCACCACCGGTATTACAGTATACAGCAGCCAAGAGAAAGTAGTACATCTCTTAAAGTAGTTCTCTTAAGGTGGAACAGGTTACATACACCACAATCCTCCCTTTTTTAGCTTAACAGTTATATCCCCATTTAACATAACATAATAACATATATACAACTTCATGCAAAACAGTTCAAAGATTCAGTCTCTGAGGAGGCCTCCTGATTCGAGTTGGATAACGCCTTTCAGGGGTCTCTGATTCTCGTTGTTGGGGTGACTCATCTAGTTGGTCTCTTATGGATTGGACATCATCATCAGGTACATTCACTTCTGAGGTAGATGCTTCAGGTTCACTAACTTCTTCCACGGTTGTCTCTGCCGTAACCATGGGTTCGACCCTTGTTCTCGATTCTACCAGTTGGTCAGCATGACGCCGTATTACATTTTCACCAACATCTACCGTGTACATCAGGGGTCCTTGTCTGGCCTGAATTGTTCCAGATTGCCATTTCTCGTTTTTATAATCCCGGGCTAACACTGGTTGTCCTATTTCGAAACTCCGAGTGGTCTTGTTATTTATATGCTGGAACTGTTTGTTTTCAACTTCCCTCCGCACATTTGGTTTTAACAAGTCCAACCTGGACCGCAACCTCCTGTTATAGAACATCATGGCAGGACTTTGGTTTGTCACTGCATGGGTGGCGTTTCGATATGCCAGTAGGAATTTGTTCACCTTGTGTTGTAGTGGAATCTGATCTTCGCTCATGGCCTTTATCGCTTTTTTGAACGTTTGTACAAATCTCTCGGCCAACCCATTTGTAGCCGGATGATATGGAGCAGAGGTATAATGTTTCACCCCATTCTTCTTCATGAATCTCTGGAATTCTTCTGACACGAACTGCGGTCCGTTGTCTGAACATATTTGTTCTGGCAATCCATTTCTTGCAAATATCGTTCTTAACACCGCGATCGTCTTTTCCGAGGTAGTGGTAGTCATCTTAATCACTTCTGGCCATTTAGAATGTGCGTCCACCGCAATTAAAAACATGGAGTCCATGAAAGGACCAGCAAAGTCAATATGTACACGTTGCCATGGGGTTGAAGGCCATTCCCATGGATGTAGCGGTGCAATCGGAGGTGCATTTTGCACTTTTTGGCACCCTGAGCAGCTTTTCGTCAGCTCCTCTATCTGTTGGTCGATACCCGGCCACCACACATAAGCCCTAGCAAGGCTTTTCATCTTGACTCCCCCCAGATGACCTTCATGCAGTTCCTTTAGAACTCTCTCTCTTAACTTAGGAGGAATAATCACCCTTGTTCCATACATCAATGTTCCTTGACAGACGGACAGCTGTTCTCGTCTTGCTGAGAATGCCGGTAACAGTGGATCACCATGTGCTGGCCATCCCTTCACTGTCACTTCGTAGACCCTGGACAGTGTCGGGTCATTCCTGGTTTCTCTTTCAATACTTGCATTGGTGACTGGTAAACATTCGATGATGGTCGAGTGAAATAACTCAACAGGGTCAACCATCGGTGCCTCCTCCTCTGTAGGTAGTGGCAGGCGCGACAGCCCATCAGCATTACCATGCTGCTTTGTACCTTTGAATTCTATCTGATATTGATGTGCCCCTAGGAAAAGGGACCATCTCTGGAGTCTCTGTGCTGTCATCACCGTCAGAAGTGTAAACTTTTGGCCCTGCAGGTAATGATTAAACTTCTTTACTCCCCACACAAGGCTGAGAGCCTCCCTATCTATCTGAGCATAGTTGCGCTCAGCGGAGGTCAATGATCTGGATGCGAACGCAACTGGCCTCTCCTGGCCATTTGGCAACTTGTGTGAGAGTACTGCCCCAATACCATATGGAGAAGCATCACAAGCCAAACGAATAGGCAGCGTTGGGTTGAAGTGAGCCAACACTTCCTCTGAGGTGATCAATGCCTTGCTTTCGCGAAAGGCCCTCTTACAGTCCTCGCTCCACTTCCATGGTACTCCCTTCTGCAAAAGAGCGTTCAGCGGGTGCAGCACCGTGGATAAATTTGGCAGAAACTTATGGTAATAGTTAATCAACCCTAGAAACGACCTCAATTGGGATACATTATCCGGAGCGGGAGCCTTCACAACAGCTTCGATCTTGTCAGGAGACTTATGAAGCCCCTCCTGGTCAATGACATGACCACAGTACGAGATCCGCTTCTGAAAGAATTCACATTTCTGGCGATTAACTCGAAGACCATATTCTTTCAATCTGGTGAGCACCAGTTCCAAGTTTGCAAGGTGTTCCTCGTCATCATCTCCTGTAATCAGAATATCGTCCAGGTAACATTGTGTACCTGGAATTCCCTGTAATACCTGCTCCATGGCCCTCTGCCAAATTGCCGGAGCCGATGCCACTCCAAAAACCAGTCTATTATACCGGTACAAGCCTCTATGCGTGTTGATCATGAGATACTGGCGTGACTCTTCCTCAACTTCCATCTGTAAGTACGCCTGCGCCAGGTCTATCTTGGTGAAGTGTTTCCCGCCAGACAACGAAGCAAAGATATCCTCAATCCGCGGAAGCGGATACTGCACCGTGTGAAGCACCGGATTAACAGTGATCTTGAAATCTCCACAGATGCGAAACTTCCCCGGTTCCCCCGGCTTGCTGCTCGATGAACGCTTCATGACGGGAACAATGGGTGTGGCCCACTCACTCCAGTCTACCTTAGACAGTACTCCTGAACGTTCTAGCCCTTCCAGCTCAGCTTCCACAGCAGGTCGTATTGCATAAGGTACCGGTCTGGCTTTGAAAAATTTCGGGTTTGCATGTTCTTCAACCTTGATGTTTGCCGTAATTCCTCTCAGTGTTCCCAGTCCCTGTTGGAACACCTCTTTAGCATCGTCCAATATTCTGGACAATCGTTTAGGTTTGACATCTTTTGTACCGGAATCTACCGTTAGTGCTTTTAAGGAATGCCAGTCCATATTTATTTTCCTAATCCACTCCCGTCCCAGTAGTGGTGGACCTCCCTCAGGTAGCACATATAAGTCCATTCCTCGGCTTTCTTTGCCCTTGTGGACCACCTTTACCTCTATCTTCCCGATGGGGTATACTCTTTGCCCCATGTATGTTTTCAATACAATCTCCGTATCCCGTAGGGGAATATGTGGGAATAACCTTTTGTAATCCTTCTTATTCATGACTGTCAATGCCGATCCAGTGTCCAATTCCATCTTCACTTGGACTCCTGCTATCTGAAGTGTGACCCAAATTGTTTGGAGGTCTGCTTCCTTACCAACATTGTGTACTCTTAGACTACCCAGTTCATTACTGCTGGAGTCTGAATCTGACTTCTGTTCATTCGAACTGTTCTCTGTCACCTTGTGTACCTTTCTGTACTTTTCCTGTGGTGACTTTTTGTTGCTGGTCTTCTTTCCTGACCGGCATACTTTAGCTATGTGACCAAGCCTGCCACATTTTCTGCATTCCTGATTTTTGAACCAGCACTGGTTCTGATCGTGCGTTGTCTTTCCACAACGATAACATTTTACTGTACTCAAGACCATTTGATTGGTGCTGAGTTCCGGTGACCGTAGCTGCATTTCCACAGTGCCTCTCGCTGTGGCTTCGTGCGATGCTGCAATAGTGACAGCTTTATCAAGCGTAAGCTCATTCTCCTCAAGCAGTCGCTTTTGTGTTCCTTCTTTTAACAATCCACACACAAATTTATCTCTCAGCGCATCTGCTAGTCCTGTTCCAAACTGACAGTACTTTGCTAGCTTACGCAGTTCAAATAAAAATTCAGCGTTGCTTTCGTCTTTCAGCTGCGTTCTTCTGCAAAATTTAAATCGTTCCGCTATCATCAGCGGCGTGGGGTTTAAATGATCTTTCAGGACAGTAACAATATTCGTGAAAGTCTGATCCGCCGGTTTATTTGGTGATAGAAGGTGCTTCAATAGCCCGTATGTTTTCGCACCCATTGAGCTTAATAAGGTTAGTGCTTTCTCACCATTTACATAGAGATAGGAACAGGAGTAGGCCATTCGGCCCTTCGAGCCTGCTCCGCCATTCAATGAGATCATGGCTGATCTTACCTTATTTGCTTTACAATACACTTCCATGCGTTCTACATACGTGGTCCAATCTTCGATATCGCTATCAAAGGTATTAATGCTCCCATGTTTAGGCATCCTTGCAATTTTTTTTTAAAATTTTTCTTTTTCTCAAAATGGCGGCTTCCCGCGCTTGTCTTCTTCCCGCGCCTACTAAAATGGCGGCTTCCCGCGCTTGGCGGTCTTTCCCGCGCTCGTCTTCTTCCCCCGCCGACTACAATGGCGGATTCCCGCGTTTGCCTTCTTCCCCCGCTGGCTGCAATGGCGATTGCCTTGCTGCTGCCGTTCTCGCCTCCCCAGCGGTTCTCACTCCCTGACACTGCTTTGCCTCGCAGCCCCGCTTGCAGCCCGGTCCTTTACACCGGCTGCATTTAAATTCTCCGCGGCTCTCGAGCCTTAAGTTGCCCCAGTCGCTGCGCCTCTCGGCCTCGATTGCAGCCCGGCCCTTTCTACCGGCCGTGGTCGAGCTCTCCGCCCTTATTCCTCCGTTTTCCCTCCCCTACTCCACAGCCAACGCAGTTAGACTTTCTGCTCGTGTCGCTGATCGGCTTACCCACCACTGTGGTAGAAGGGATGATCACTGCCTGTCGCTGATGGAGGGCTTCGTGGTCAGAATTCTTTTTCTTTTTAACCCGGGTTCTCGATGCCTCCCGTGCGATGGTGCTCAGCAGGATGATGAGGGCGGATGCCTCTTCTCGACGCCCGTTCTGAGGACGAAGCTGCCTTGGATGTAAAACTGCCGCAGGGTAAGATCGGACTCGTCACCACTGTTGAGTCTGTGTGTCCCAGTTATGTTTAGGATCAATCACTGACACAGACAACAAGAATAACTTTTAACAGGTCTTTACTATTCGGAGGTCAGGGCTGAACTGCCCAGCAAATCCTTACACAACACTTATATACCGGTGTGGTCACCACCGGTATTACAGTATACAGCAGCCAAGAGAAAGTAGTACATCTCTTAAAGTAGTTCTCTTAAGGTGGAACAGGTTACATACACCACAACACCCATCTCCATTGTGACCTCCTGGGAAACCCCTTTCGCCATCTTCACTCAGTGCTTCCTCAACGGAGGCATATACCAGAAGCATGAGAGCCATTTATTTCCTTCACATCTGGGCATTCGAGGAGCTCGAGCACCAGCCGCGGCACCAGCAGAACCAGGAACAACAGTAGCACCAGCAACAGCAGCAGCAGCAGGAGCACCAGGCTGCTGCTCACCCACCTGATGCTGCACAGGCCAGAAGGGGCCAGCGCCTGGAAGCCCGTCGGCACAGGAGATAACCCCCAAACAGGGTCTACAGACGCAGGGTCAGCTACCTCAACATGTCTGAGCAGCAGTGCCAAAGGTGGCTCCAACTTTCGCGACAGGTGGTGACTGACATCTGCGCAATGCTACAGCAAGACCTGCTGCCCAGAGGACCAGGTGGACAACCATTACCAGAGGCCATCAAAGTCGCCACCGCAGTCAAATTTTTTGCCTCAGGCTCATTCCAGGGATCAGCAGCAGACATCAGTGGCATCTCCCACGCGGCCGCACACACTTGCATCACGCAGGTAACCGATGCCCTCTTTGCCCTCGCACACAATCACATCCATTTCACCAAGGATCGAGCAAGTGTCACAGCGTGAGCAGTTGGATTAGTTCATCTAGCAGGCTTTCCAAGGGTGCAGGGCATCATTGACTGCACACATGTGGCCCTTAGGGCACCCCATCACAATCCAGGTATTTTTATCAACTGCAAGGGCTTCCACTCCCTCAACATTCAGCTGGTGTGTGACCACAAGAAGGAAATTTTGCATGTTTGTGCCATGTACCCTGGCAGTTGCCATGACTCCTTCATACTGCGCCTCTGCTATTCAGTCCACCAGACCAACTTAACAGATGGCTACTTGGAGACAAGGGCTATCCGCTGAGGACGTGACTAATAACGCCACTGAGGAGGCCAGCCAACGAAGCTGAGGAGCACTACAGTTCCAGCCACATTTCCACCAGATCCATTATCGAGCAAACCATCGGTTTGCTGAAGATGCGCTTCAGATGCCTGGATAGATCAGGTGGAGCCCTACAGTACGCAGCAGCCAGGGTCTCCAGAATCGTCGTGGTTTGCTGTGTACTTCACAACATGGCACAGTGTCATGGCTTGCAGATTCCTGAGGACCAAGTGGCTCCTCACATATCCTCCTCCTCAGATGCGGAGAAGGAGGATTTGGATGAAAACGAAAATCCTGCAGAGGCCCATCAACCAGCGGCAGCATTACGCGAGAACATTGCTGCCCGGGATGCAAGGAACGCACTCATCCTGGCCAGATTTGCTTAGCCTAGTCAATCAAACACTTTTGCTTCGCAGTTTCTTACCTGAGCATTGACAATGGCCAAGAACATGCGGATTCCTATCTTTTTGACCAGCATACTGACAAATGCTAGTAATCCTAAGCCCTCAATGTGAAAGTCCCATTCGCGAAATGACACACGCCACAACTGCAACAGTTGCCATCAGAATTTTTATGTACAAGAACCAACTGATGGCATTTTTACAATAAACACATTTCACCCAAGTGACTACCATTGTGACTACTTGTGCAGAATTTTCCTCTTACGCCTGCTCCTACATAGTGCTTTCCCTGTGGCTTCAGCGGATGTGGAGGCCCCTTGCTCAATTTCCTGCTGCTCCTGTCTCAACACCTTTGGCGGGCGTCCTCTGGGGTTGCGAGCCTGTGAGGGCTCGTCAGCTGTCTGCTGCTCCTGCGGCTGTGCAGGGGTTGAGACGCCTATCTCACTTGGGTGTGGACTCCAGTGGGGCTCTGACCGAGGGCTCTGCAGTGGCATGGAAGTGTGAGCACTTGGAGAGGAGCCCCCACTTCCTTGAGGTCTGCCACCAACCTCCCTCTCATGGGTCAGGTCCCCCTCAGCGCCTGCAATTGGCTGGAGAGCACCTTACTGCATATCAGGGGGGCCATGGGGACCCGTTTCTGCAATGGCAGTCCTACTCAGAAGGACTTCCATGAAGGTCTGGTTTCTCTGTTCAATAGATGCCCATCGCTCCTCAAGAGATGTAATTCTATTCTGAACAATGACCATGTTTTCTATATCCTGGCAACTAAGCTCTTCCATGGCCGTAGCTCTCCTTTCCTCTACCGTAGCCATCCTCTCCTGCACAGTAGCTAGCCTTAACACGGAGTTAGCCATCCTTTCCGTGTTGATGCGTTAATGCGCCAATGACTCCACAAAGGCTCTGCTCATGTTCGCTATGGACTCCTCCATTTGCTCCACACTCGCAGCGACCCTAGAGACAAAACCTGCCAGAGACTCATGCATCTGTGCCTGGAGTTCCATCACTGCTGATCTCATGGATGGACCCAAAGGCAGAGGGTCGACATGCTGCTGAGCCGAGCTGGTAGAGTCCTGCGCCCTCTGACTAGGACTCTCCACTGCTGTCCCTGTCTCCACAATCTGCTGATGCTCACTTGTGAGCTGTGATACACCAGGTGACAACACTACTCTATGTCCCGAAGGTCCCGCCGAGGTGTGAGTGTCTGCGCTGGTGCTGGGTGCGCAGAATTCTACTGACCCTGTGCCCTCAAAGGTTGCAGCTTCCTCTGAGGAGTCTGGCTGTTCAGCCTCTTCTTCCTGGCTAGGGGGACGGATGCTTGTGATGGTCTTGTGGGGGAGTAAAGGAAAGAGTTACAGATGTGATGCCAAGGCTACATGCACATTGCTTTTTGCAGATGCTCAAAAGTCCATCTGTCACAGCTTGACAATCATTATCAGCGACTCATGCAATGTCAAAGAGAGAGATGGGAAATTTTTCTGTCACCAGCTTGCTGTGTTGCACCCATCTGTCCGTCCCCCATGTGCGAATCATCCTCAAAACCAATGATTTCCAGGACGGCCTCCACCCAGGGGGTCAGGAGTTATTGAGGGTAGCCCTCCTCCTGTCTTGGCTCTCTCTCTTTTGTTGTGAGCTCTCTTTTTCTGCAATGAGGGAGACAATTGGAGGTTGAGTGAGAATGAAGGAGTGAGTGTAGCGATTGCATAGCATAGATACTTAGAAGGAGACAAAGATGGAGTGAGGTTGCAAGACCAAGGGCCCTCCCTGTGTGTTGTCAGGTGTGTTCAAAGCATCAGAGTGAGAGGGAGTGGAATAGTTATGTGAATGTGAGCATAGAGAGAGAGGGAATGGGTAAGGGTGCATGGATGTCAGTGTCAAGTGGGATGTGGAGGAAGAGATTGCTGAAGCTGAGTGCTGGTGAGGAAAGGCAATGGGGATCAGCTTGAGGGTGATGGGAAATTCATACTCACTTTTCCAGTGCGCTGAAGGTCATTAAATCGTTTCCTGCACTGTGTCCAGGTTCTGCGGGTGCCTTCCAAGGAATTGACCTCCTCAACCACCTGCATCCACACAGCCTTGGTCTGAGTGGGAGGCCTCTACCTCCCTGATGAAGGGAACAGGACCTCCCTGCTGGCCTTAGCCCCATCCACCAATGCCTGAAGTGCTGCGTCGTCAAAGCGAGGAGCTGCTCTTGCCTTCCCGCTTGTCATCACTCCTGCAGGTCCCTCTGACACCAAATGGAGAAAGCTTGGAAGCCTGCAGAAGAAGCAAGGCTTGCTGTGGACCTTAAATGCAGCAGCAATGATGACATCATCGGAGGGGACTTTCAGTCATGAAAAACCCCTTTGCAAAGGCTTCCCACACGTTGGAAACATGAAATTCGGATAACACGACAACAGCCCGCACCTGAGCTAAAATCACCCCCCCATGACTTCATTACTCTCCTGGCCCGCCTCCTATCCTCCATGTTTCCTAATCTTCAGTTCATACAAAGCTCTGCTGTTCATATCCTGCCTCACACCAAGTCACACTTGCTCATCATGTCCATTCTTGCTGAGCTACATTGGCTTCCGGTCCTTTAACACCTTAAATCTAAAATTCTCATCCTTGTGTTTAAATCCATCCATGCCTTTGCCCCCTCCCTTTTTCTATAACCTACATCAGCCATACAACCCCCACCCCCCAGAACTCTCCATTCCTCTTACACAACCTCTTGTGCACCACCACCCTCCCTCCCTTTGTACCAGCATTGCCGGCCATAAGAACATAAGAACATAAGAAATTGGAGCAGGAATAGGCCACTTGGCCCCTTGAGCCTGCTCCGCCATTCAATAAGATCATGGCTGATCTTGGGCTCAAAGCCACTTCCCTGCCCGCTCCCCATAACCCTTCACTCCCTTATCTTGCAAAAACCTGTCAATCTCCACCTTAAATGTATTTAATGACCCAGTCTCCACAGCTCTCTGGGGCAGAGAATTCCATAGATTTACAACCCTCTGAGAGAAGAAATTCCTCCTCATCTCAGTTCTAAAAGGGTGACCCTTTATTCTGAAACTGTGCCCCTGAGTTCTAGATTTCCCCACGAGGGGAAACATCCTCTCTGCATCTACCTTGTCGAGCCCCCTCAGTATCTTATATGTTTCAATAAGATCACCTCTCATTCTTCTAAATTCCAATGAGTATAGGCCCAACCTTGCTCAACCTTTCTTCATAAGTCAGCCTTCAGCTGCCCAGTTCCCACTTTCTGGGATGCCCTCCCAAAACCTTTTTCGTCACCCTTCCTAATCTCTTAACCTTGGCACGACGTCCATTTTCCTAACGCCTCTGTGACGCGCTTTGGGATTTTTTTCTATGTTGAAGGTGCTATATAAAGGCGAGTTGTTGCTGTTGTCATGCCAACAGGCAAATAGGAACTACTTTCAGGCTTCAGGTGCAAGAAAGGAAAGCACCCAACTTGGTTGCTTATTAAAAATTGTGCATTGTCTTTACAACGCGAGGCTTTGTATTCCACTTTCAGCTGAAAGCTTTCTTTAGTGTTATGCAGCCCTCCATTATTTGACTTCGTAGACTTAAGCTCCTCATCTCTGTAACATATGATGTAGCCTGAGCTTCAGCCAATGGTGCATGTCTTTCAATCTGTGCTTGTGGTATTTTCTACTGTTCACTGGGCACAGAGCCCTGAGGTCTCTAATCCACTACCAAATGTTCTGACCTTTTCACTTGCGAAACACAGAAAGGTGACAGCTATTGGTTACCGGCTAAGCTGTTGATAGTCTCATTTCATTTTATAGGCAAGAAGATCATTTCATGAACTTTTCAGATAGGGAAAATAATTTTGCTGCTTATGCCAGTCTGAGAGTATAAATCAAAAATTTGAACTTTTCATAAATAGATTAAGAAAGTTTACAGTAATAAAAAAGGCCTGAAATCCAAAATTACATTATTTTAGTGAGGTTTTGTAAAGTTCAATATCCTTGGCATGTATGGGCTAAAGGGCAATTGCTTCTGTAAAAAGGTTATTTTATCATTAGAAGATATTACATTCAATGGAACCCACTTAAGTGAATGAGCTCTTGACCGGTGAGAGCCAGTGGAGTTTAGCCTCAGTGAGTGATTGAGGTCGAAGCACTGACATTTTTGCTGATTTAATTTATTGTATTTTACTTTAATTTACTCATTTTAGGTGTTCATGACTAGGAACTGTTTAAACTTATTTATTTGGTGTCTTACCTGTGGGCTGGTTTCAGATGGAAGTGGGTTAATTAATTGATTACTTATGAGATGTAATCAATTGTTCTCTGATTGACTTATTTTTCCTGTGCCATTTGAGCTATTGGCTCAGATTTTGCGGTCAGCGGCGAACGAACTGCGCTTGTCGTTCATTACACTTGCACTTGCCCACAGACTTTCTGTGGGCTTTTACACTGCAATTTGCGGTTATCAGACAGTTAAAGCAGCGCAGCACTCTCTGCTGGAGATATGCGACCTGTGTGAACAGGACAAGCAAAGGCGTGTCTCTTCAACCAATCAGATTAAAGAATTTTTAATGAGATGCGATGAGCCTAAACCAGTAAGTATCAGTTAGAATATTTAATTCAATGCAATATCATTGTTGTGGGAAATCAGCACCAGGAGTAAGACGTCACGTTGAATCAAATCGACCTTTATTACAAGCTAGCAGGGGAGTACAGTATGGGTGTCTGTCGCCACCAACTCAACTTGATACAGTTACAGCAGCATATTTATAGAGGTTACATGGTAATGTCCCATCCCATACATGGGTGTATTCTGGGTAGTACCGTGTGCAAAGTGCCGTGTGCAAAAGGACCGAGTGCAAACCAATGCATAGATCCATAGGCCACCCTAGGCCTCCAGGATAGCCTTGGTGCACTGGAAGCCCACCAGACCTTATGAGTTAAGCAGCTGGTTTCCTTACACGATGGTGAAGGACTATGTCCACTCCTTATCTTGAGTTATGGCATCCTGTTGTGCTCCCCTGTGCCTTGTTTAGTCTGTTTACGTGCACCCAGCTCTTTACACAATGCAGACCCAAGTACTGTCATGTTAGTGTGCACAAATGGTTACTTATTTATCTTAACTCGTTATACATTGTATCCATACTCCATGTTTACCATAGTCCAAGGCACACAATACAATAATACAATTCTCCAAGCATATAATCCATTAATACAACTTGAGCACGACGTAATTAATATAGTTTAGGATATAACATTTGGTTGCCCCAACATCATGTACAGAAAGCAAATTAAAGAGAGGGAAAGAAAGATGTGATTGAGAGAGAGAGAGATAAAAGAGACAGAAGAAAAAGTAAAATATGTTTTATTTATTTATATTTTTTAATATTTTTAAAATCTCTAACAATAATTAAAATCTGAAGGAATGAGATTCCACACTTGTAAAAGTTATTTTCAGTTCCAGAGATGTTGTTTGGTAGTGATTAAGACTTATCGTGCTGCTAAAAATTCACTTACACTTGAATGGACTAGCCTTAGCTTTTTCTGGTGTGCTTAGTGGCTATCTAGGGGTTAGTACCACAACTTCACGCCATTCCATGTGCTTCAATGGCGAGTTTCTCAGTGAGGTATTGCGAAGCTTGTGGAGGATCAAGGCAACTTGATAACAACTTCCTGATTTTGTGTTTAACTGCGCATGTGCGATCGCTGGAAGTTGCTGTCCGATTTACACTTTAATAACGGTGAGCACTGATGGCATCTATTTAAACCCCCATCCCCCCATGATCTCTGACTGACCCCACCCTCCTTTCCCGCGATCTCTGACTACTCCCACCTTTTCCCCCCCTCGCCTGGATCTCTGAGTACTCACCCTCTGTGATCTCCAACTTCTCCCAGCCCCCCGCAATCTCCGACTCAGCTGCCATCGCTCACTGTCTGCTTTCCCGCCCGACAGGTCAATCAAGCTAGCTGTCGGGCAGTAAATCTTTTGTAACATTTTAAAACAGGTTCTACCATTAAATTTGGGTTTCCCATCTGCAAATCAACCACCCCGTCCCCCCATTCTCTTCTTGGCTCCAGGTAAATATTGGGGGCATTGAATCTTACCACACACAAGGAGGCCATTCGGCCCATCATGCCTGTGCTGGCCCTGGCCAGTAGGTTCATCCATCTCCTCTGCTACCACCGCCTGCTTCTACTCACTCAAGGTCTGTATCTCAGCCAGTACACCCTCTTCAAATGCCATTTTAACTCCGGCCTTCACGAAGCCCGCCCAATATCAAACCTGCCAATGAAAGCTGGCTGCTGCCAGGAACCTAGCTACAAGAGGCCCAGGTAAGTTAGATTTTATTTTATTTAATTTTTAAAGATTCCTTGTGGACCAGGCGGAGCAGGAGTACCTCAGTATACCTCAGATCATGACTTCAGCAGAAGAACCATAGAACCTCTGGAGAAACAGAGTGATTAGCACTTGCATCGTTTCTCCAGAGTTTCCACATATCTTCCACCAAAGTTACAGTGGACAATCGGTGTTTCTAGAAATGTAGGGGGAAAAATTCGGTTGGTTAGCGTCTCCTGTTACCGCCTCCAGGGGGCGCTAATGGGGCGCTAGGAACTTAGCGCCCAAGCGCGGTGATTGTAGGGCCGCTCGAGAAATTGACCAGTCATTTTGCAGCAGTGCTAAGCACAACTGCTGCGATCTCTTGCGTCCACAGATCATGACGTCAGTCGAGCGTGCAACGCCCCAGTAGCGCCCCGGACTGGATATTAAGTTGTGTCCCCTGCCTTAGCGCCTGCCGCTAGGAACGACAGGTAAAGGGGAACGTTTTCAAGTTGGGAAGGGGCTGGGGGAGCGCTATTTACAGGCGGGTGGTTCCTGCCTTTTCTTGTCGGCAAAATTTTTGGTACACGCAGGTTGAAAGGGAGAGAGACATCTGGAAAGATTTAATGCTGTCCTAAGGAGTTTTGGCCCTCAGCAGCATTTTTGAGGTTCCTAAGCGCTGAGCTCTTTCCCTAAGCCTATTCATTACTGCTTCCAACACAATGGCCTAGAAATTCACTATGGCCCCGCCAGCTGGCTAGCGCCCAAAAGTTAGCGCTGGGCGCGGAGCCAGTTGCGACCGTCAGATATTCAGTTTTCGCGCCCCAAGTCGGAACCGGGCGCTATTCCAGGGTGTGCCCGCCCCCGCTTGGGGCGCTGAAACTGAATTTCAGCGCTCTAGGCGCCGCTGCGCCACCCGCTGCGGAGCGGCAGGCTGCGGTACTGCAGGCCTCCTCCTTCTCTTAAGGGGGAGGTGCCTGCAACGGGGAGATCACCGCTGGATAGTGCCGGCAAATGAGCCCGGCACCACGGAGAAGTGCCGGGTTCGCGGAAAGCAGCCGGCAATGCCGCGGGGGGGTGGTGGAGGAGGCCGGGGAAGGAGGTGCGGGCAGGCGGCCGCCGAAAAAGCGGCCGGCCGCACCTCCACCTTAAAGCGCCCCACTAAGGCTACAGTACGGCCCCGTTTTCTGGCCGCTGTTTGCGGCCGCTGCGGAAGAGGCGGCCGCAACTAAATATGGGGATCGGGCCGGTATCGGGACGGAACCGGGGCACTGCGCACACCGATGACATCATCGGTGCCGGCGCAGCGCTAACGGCTACCGCCGCCATTACCGCTGCGCTGAATATCAGCGCAAACTCCTGTATTGGCGCAGAAGCCCTCTTTAGGCGGTAACTGGCCGCAAAGCTGGCGGCGCCTTACTGAATTTCTAGGCCAATTGCTTTAAAGGTCTCTCCAGGCCGAGATTCAAGGCTGCAATGAGCAGGTGTGACTGGCCAGCAAGATGGCCCCTCCCCTTTAAGAACTGGACGCTGCCAGTCTGTCTGGCTTCCATGGTAACTGACATCGCCTGAGCTTCGGTAGCGTTCTGAGGTAGTGCCTCACTCCCCGACATTAGCGCCTTAAGAGAGGTGTGTTGAGCCTGATTTAGCGTTCAAATCACCTCCAGGGACGACAGAGGTAAATTTTGCAGTCGAAGGCGATAATTACCGCCGGGCGCTAAACTTTGTGCCCAGCCGATATTAGCGCCCCAAAATGGGGGATACCCAATTTTTCCCCTATAGTTGAATGAATGGGCCTATTGGTATAGTCAACACTCTGCAAGTTAACGTTTCAGTTACGGATCCTTCATCAGAACTGGAGGCTGCTACAGAAAAACAGCATTTAAAAAGGAATGGAAACTGGGGAAAGGGGGAATACATTCACACACACATACACACATACACCACAGTAAAGACATTACAAGACAGAGTGAGTGTGTGACTAGCTGAAGAGTAAGGCAAGTAGAAATAGAAGCAGAAAGAATTGGCAAGGCGGAGCAAACTCCAGCAGCTTCATGATCTCACCATCAAACACATCTTCTTCTCTCCTTCTCTCTCCATTTTCTGACAGAACTGTTCCCTCTTCCACCGCCCCTACCACTTGCTTTTCTTTCCATGGCACCTTCCCATGCAAGCACGGGAGATGCAACACCTGCCCATTCATCACCTTCTACGCACTGTCCTGAGCTCAAAACATTCCCTCCAGGTGAGACAGCAATTTATGGGCACCTCCTCCATCTTGGTGTTCTGTATTCATTTCTCCCGGTGCAGTCTTCTGTACATTGTGGAGACTAAACGCAGATTGGGTGACCACTGTGCTGAACACCTCCACTTTGTCTGCAAGTGCAACTTTGAACTCCCTCTCAGTTGCCATTTAAATTCCCCATCACACTCCTACTGTCTTTGGCCTTCAACACTATTCCAATAAAGCTCAACCCCAGCGTGAGGAACAGAGTCTTATTTTTCTATTGGGCATTTTGCAGTTCTCTGGCCTTAATTTTGATTTTAATAATTAAAGACCATAAATATATCTCCCACTTTCTCCTTGGCAGGAATTGTTGGTGCTGCAGAATAGGTGTTCCAGTGTTTCAGTGGAGAGAGAGGAATAGATGCATGCTTAGGGTGAGGAGGACCCTCCATCGCAGCAGTGTGCTGGCGGAGCAGTTTGAACCCTTGGTGTTGACCTGCTCCTTTCTGCTCACAGTCTCTGGAGCCACTGGTCCCTGCTCTGCTTTGCCAGTTCTTTGTGCTTCCGTTTTTACCCTCTTTATCAACCCCATCCCACAACTGCCTCAGTTATTCACATAGAAACATAGAAGATAGGAGCAGGAGTAGGCCATTCGGCCCCTTGAGCCTGCTCCGCCATTCAATGAGATCATGGCTGATCATCCAAATTCAGTACCCTGTCCCTGCCTTCTCCCCATATCCCTTGATCCCTTTAGCCTTAAGAAATATATCTAACTCCTTCTTGAATATATTTAATGAATTGGCCTCAACTGCCTTCTGTGGTAGAGAATTCAACAGGTTCACCACTCTCTGGGTGAAGAAATTCCTTCTCATCTCTGTCCTAAATGGCTTACCCCTTATCGGTAGACTGTGACCCCTGGTTCTGGACTCGCCCCATCCTTCCTGCATCTAGTCTGTCTAGTCCTGTTAGAATTTTATAAGTTTCAATGAGATCCCCTCTTATTCTTCTAAACTCCAGCGAGTATAAGCCCAATCGACCCAATCTCTCCTCATACGTCATTCCTGCCATTCCAGGTATCAGTCTGGTGAATGTTCGCTGCACTCCCTCCATGGCAAGAACATCCTTCCTCAGATAAGGTGACCAAAACTGCACACAATACTCAAGGAGTGGCCTCACCAAGGCCCTTACAACTGTAGCAAGACATTCTTGTTCCTGTACTCGAATCCTCTCGCTACGAAGGCCAACCTACCATTTGGCTTCTTAACCGCCTGCTGCACGTGCATGCTTACCTTCAGCAACTGGTGCACAAGGACACCCAGGTCTCGTTGCACTTCCCCTTCTCCCAATCTATTGCCGTTCAGATAATAATCTGCCTTCCTGTTTTTGCCACCAAAGTGGATAACCTCGCATTTATCCACATTATACTGCATCTGCCATGCATCTGCCCAATCACCCAACCTGTCCAAATCATACTGGAGTTTCTCGGCATCCTCCTCACAGCACACACGTCCACCCAGCTTTGTGTCACCTGCAAACTTGGAGATATTACATCTAGTACCCTCGTCTAGATCATTAATGTATATTGGCCCAGAAATTCGGGTCGAGGGCTTTCCGCGGGTGTAAGCCCCGGACCTGCACTTACCTTGCGCACCGGCCGTTGAGCTGTGGGCCCCTGTGGAATTGCGATCCTGGGCCTCCTCCAACTGCCGGCGCGCAGTGCTTGCGTATCCCAGGGGCGCAGTTAGTTCGATGCGTCCCCTGGGATCACGTGAGCCATGGGGACCCAATCGGAGCAGGGAATGCTTCATTCATAGTTTTGACAGGAAGGGCTGTCAAACTTATAAATAGTATAAGCCCCAAAACATCACTAAATCTTCAAATAAATTTTTTTTTAAATCACAATTTTAAATAAACTATAAATTACATGAAATAACTATTTCAAACAATAATTTAAATTTTTGAAAAAAGTAATTTTATTTTCTAACAGGGCTAAAAATAAACTTACCTTTCTTTAATGTATTTAAAAATAATAAACCTGTGGAAAAAATGTTTTAATTTTAATTAATTCACCACTTACCTTGTAAAAAGCAGGCCTTGTGACTGCTTTATATATGTGTAACTTCTGGAGACTTACCCTCTCGAGAACACTACAAAAAAAACGTAAGTTCAATGTGCACGCGCAGCCTCTCCTGCGCACGTGTTCGACCTCTGAACCCCTTCGTTCAGGGGAACGGAAGTGCCGGTTTCCCGCGCATGCGCAGTGCATGCAGGAAACCGGCACTTCCATTGGGCTTACGGGTGAGTACCCCGTGCGTACTCACCCATGGAGACCTGAATTTCTGGGCCATTGTGAATAGCTGGGGTCCTAGCACCGATCCCTGTGGTACCACACTAGTCACTGCCTGCCACTCGGAAAAAGACCCGTTTATTCCAACCCTTTGCTTCCTGTCTGCCAACCAGTTCTCTATCCAAGTCAGTACCTTACCCCCAATCCCATGTGCTTTAACTTTACATGCTAATCTCTTATGCGGGACCTTATCGAAAGCCTTCTGAAAGTCCAATTACACCACATCCACTGGTTCTCCCTTATCTATTCTACCAGTTACATCCTCAAAAAATTCCAGTAGATTAGTCAAGCACGATTTACCTTTTGTAAATTCATAGAAACATAGAAGCATAGAAGATAGGAGCAGGAGTAGGTCATTTGGCCCCTTGAGCCTGCTCCGCCATTCAATGTGATCATGGCTGATCATCCAAATTCAGTACCCGGTCCCTGCTTTCTCCCCATACCCCTTGATCCCTTTAGCCTTAAGAAATATATCCAACTCCTTCCTGAATATATTTAATGAATTGGCCTCTACTACCTTCTGTGGTAGAGAATTCCACAGGTTCACCACTCTCTGGGTGAAGAAATTCCTCCTCATTTCTGTCCTAAATGGCATACCCTTTATCCTTCGACTGTGACCCCTGGTTCTGGACTCCCCGACCATCGGGAACATCCTTCCTGCATCTAGTCCGTCCAGTCCTGTTCGAATTTTATAAGGTTCAATGAGATCCCCTCTCATTCTTCTAAACTCCAGTGAGTACAAGCCCAATCAACCCAATCTCTCCTCATACGTCATTCCTGCCATCCCAGGTATCAGCCTGGTGAATCTTCGCTGAACTCCTTCCATGGCAAGAACATTCTTCCTCAGATAAGGCGAAGAAAACTGCACACAATACTCAAGATGTGGTCTCACCAAGGCCCTGTACAACTGCAGCAAGACATCCTTGTTCCTGTACTCAAAGCCTCTCGCTACGAAGGCCAACATACCATTTGCCTTCTTAACCGCCTGCTGCACCAGCATGCTTACCTTCAGTGACTGGTGCACAAGGACACCCAGGTCTCGTTGCACTTCCCCTTCGCCCAATCTATTGCCATTCAGATAATAATCTGCCTTCCTGTTTTTGCCACCAAAGTGGATAACCTCACATTTATCCACGTTATATTGCATTTTCCATGCTTCTGCCCAATCACCCAACCTGTCCAAATCATCCTGGAGTTTCTCGGCATCCTCCTCACAGCACACACACCCACCTAGCTTTGTGTCGTCTGCAAATTTGGAGATATTACATCTAGTTCCCTCGTCTAGATCATTACTATATATTGTGAATAGCTGGGGTCCAAGGACCGATCCCTGCGGTACCCCACTAGTCACTGCCTGCCACTCGGAAAAAGACCCGTTTATTCCAACTCTTTGCTTCCTGTCTGCCAACCAGTTTTCTATCCAAGTCAATACTTTGCCCCCAATCCCATGTGCCTTAACTTTACACGCTAACCTCTTAAGCGGGACCTTATCGAAAGCCTTCTGAAAGTCCAAATATACCACATCCACTGGTTCTCCCCAATCTATTTTACCAGTTACATCTTCAAAAAATTCCAGTAGATTAGACAAGCATGATTTACCTTTTGTAAATCCATGTTGACTTTGTCTGATCCTGTTACTGTTTTCCAAGTGCTCAGCTATTACATCCTTTATAATGGACTCTAGCATTTTCCCCACTATCGATGTCAGGCTTACCAGTCTGTAATTCCCCGTTTTCTCCCTACCACCTTTTTTGAATATTTGGGTAACATTAGCTACTGTCCAATCCATGGGAACTTTTCCAGAATCTATAGAATTTTGGAAGATGACCAGCAATGCATCTACTATTTCTAAGGCTACTTCCTTAAGTACCCTAGGATGTAGATTATCAGGCCCTGGGGATTTATCGGCCTTCAATCCCGTCAATTTCCCTAACACTATTTCCCTACAAATACTGATTTCATTCAATTCCTCCCTCTCATTAGACCCTATGTTCCCCGACATCTCTAAGAGGTTATTTGCGTCCTCCTTTGTGAAGACAACACCAAAGTATGTATTTAATTGGTCTGCTATTTCTTTGTTCCCCATTTTAAATTCCCCTGATTCTGACTGCAAGGGACCTATGCTTGACTTCACCAATCTTTTTCTCTTCACATATCTATAGAAGCTTTTACAGTCAGTTTGTATGTTCCTTGCAAGCATACTCTCATACTCTATTTTCCCCCTCATAATTAATCCCCTTGTCCTCCTTTGCTGAATCCTAAACTGCACCCAATCCTCAGGTTTGCTGCTTTTTCTGGCCAATTGATTTGTACTCTCCTTGGATCTTATGCTATCCCTAATTTCCCTTGTTAGCCACGGTTAAGTCACCTTTTTTGTTTTATTTTTATACCAAGCATGGATGAACAAATTCTGTAGTTCATCCATGCGATCTTTAAATGTTTGTCATTGCCTATCCACCGTCAACCTTTTAAGTAACATTCCCCAATCCATCCTACCCAACTCGCGCCTCATACCATCGTAGTTTCCTTTATTTAAATTCAGGACCCTAGTCTCTGAGTCAAATACTTCACTCTCCATCTTAGTGAAGAATTCTATCATATGATATTATGATCGCTCTGCCCCAAGGGGCCTCGCACAACAAGATTGCTAATTAATCCTTTCTCATTACATAATACCCAGCCTAAGATGGCCTGATCTCGAGTTGGTTCCTCGACATATTGGTCCAGGAAACCATCCCGTATACAATCCAGGAATTCCTCCTCCACAGTATTGTTACTAATTTGGCTAGCCCAATCTATATGTAGATTAAAGTCACCCATGATAACTGCTGTGCCCTTATTGCACGTGTCTCTAATTTCCCATTTAATGCCATCCCCAACCTTAGCATTACTGTTTGGGGGTCTGTATACAACTCCCACTAACGTTTTCTGCCCCTTTGTATTTCTGAGCTCTACCCATACAGATTCCATATCATCAGAGCTAATATCCTTCCTTACTATTGTGTTAATCTCCTCTTTAACCAGCAATGCTACCCCACCTCCTTTTCCTTTTTGCCTGTCTTTCCTGAATATTGAATACCCCTGGATGTTGAGTTCCCAGCCTTGGTCACCCTGTGGCCATGTTTCCATAATCCCAATCATGTCATATCCGTTTACATCTATTTGAGCAACTAATTCATCCACCTTATTACGAATGCTCCTCGCATTAAGACACAAAGCCTTCAGGCATATTTTTTTAACACTCTTAAACCTTTTAGAATTATTATTTACTGTGGCCATGTTTGATTTAAACCCTTGATTTCTCTGACTGCCACTTTTGCTTTTCTCCTTCCTGTCTTTTGCTTCTATCCTTGTTTCCCTTTCCTCTGTCTCCCTGCACAGGTTCCCAACCCCCTGCCATTTTTGTTTAAACCCTCCCCAACAGCACTAGCAAACACTCCCCCAAGGACATCGGTCCCAGTCCTGCCCACGTGCAAACCGTCCAGTTTGTACTGGTCCCACCTCCCCCAGAACTGGTTCCCAGAATTTGAATCCCTCCCCCTTGCACCATTCCTCTAGCCACGTATTCACCTGAAATATCCTTCTATTTCTACTCTGACTAGCATGTGGCACTGGTAGCAATCCTGAGATTACTGCCTTTGAGGTCCTATTTTTTAATTTACCTCCTAACTCCCTATATTCAGCTTTTACGACCTCATCCCGGTTTTTACCTATATTGTTGGTACATATATGCACCACGACAACTGGCTGTTCACCCTCCCACCCCAGAATGCCCTGCAGCCAGTCTGAGACATCCTTGACCCTTGCACCAGGGAGGCAACATACCATCCTGGAGTCTCGTTTGCGGCCACAGAAACGCCTATCTATTCCCCTTACAATAGAATCCCCTATTACTATAGCTCTCCCACTCTTTTTCCTCCTGTCCTGTGCAGCAGAACCACCCACGGTGCCAGGAAGTTGGCTGCTGCTGCCTCCCCCCAATAAGCCATCTCCCTCAACAATATCCAAAGCGGTATATCTGTTTGAGAGGTGGATGGCCACAGGGGAGTCCTGCACAATCTGCCTGTGCCTACTACTCTGCCTGGCAGTCACCCATTCCCTTCCTGCCTGTGCAGCCTTTACCTGCGGTGTGATCAACTGATTAAACGTGATATCCACGATGTCCTCAGCGTCGCAAATGCTCCAGTATGTATCCATTCGCAGCTCCAGTGCTGCAATGCGGTCTGCCAATAGCTGCAGCTGGATACACTTCCTGCACACATGGTTGTCAGGGACACAGGAAGTGTCCCTGATTTCCGACATGGTGCAGGAGGAGCATGCCACAGGGCCGAGCTGTCCTTCCATGACTTATCCTTTAATTAATTCAAATTAAATTAAATCAAATCCATACCACGTCTTCTCTGTGTAGCCAATGACTTTAATTTCTTTTATTTCTCTCATTATGACTCCTATAATCTCAAACTAATGTAAATTCTTTCATTTAACCATCTCCTCTTTTCCACTTAAGCACTTTATAGGTCATTCTTTTTCTCCTCATGTTAGTGTGTGTGTGTGTGTTTTCCTCTACATTCCCATGTTCCTTTTTAAGTGCTTTTTATCTGTAAGATCTTTCGGTTCTGCCTAAGTGTTGGCACTGAAACATTGGGCTCAATTTTACCAGGCCCGAGGAGGCGGGTTTGGAGGCGTGTGAGTTGTCAAAATCAAAAAAAATGGCAGCCGGGCCCAATCCTGCCTCCATCCCACCTCCGAGCAATTTTCCCAAATTCGTGTTTTCAGACCCCGTTTCCATCCTGCCTCCAAGAGGCGGGATAGGCCCTTCATCATCATCGGCAACCACTCGAATTCGAGTATGGTATGTCCTTCATCAGTCATCTACTTGTGGGTCTTCAGGTGGCTGTGGAGGCCAATCCGAGATCCACAGACTCTACTACAGTGTGGGCATGTAAGACTATTGGTAGTGACTGGAGTATGGGTCTTCTTAAGTTGTTGTCTCTCCTTACGGCGCTGGCGTTTATCCTCAGCGGCACACTGGAGATTCTTTTCATATAGTGCGGCACCGTTGTGGATGCATTTTCTCCAATTGTCTCTGTCCAGTGCGATTTCATCCCAGTTATTAATATCGATATGGAACTTTTTAAGGATTACTTTGATGTTATCTTTGTAACGCTTCTTTTGACCACCAGGAGACCTCTGCCCTTCCTTCAACTGGGAGTACAGAACCTGTTTTGGGAGACGTGAGTCTGACATGTGAATGACATGTCCAATCCATCGGAGTTGATGCTGCATGCTGAGCGTAGTGATGCTGTAGATATTGGCCTATTCAAGTATACTCCAGTTGGTACGCTTGTCCTCCCAGCTGACCCTCAAGATTTTGCGTAGAGAGTGTTGGTGGTATTGCTCTAAGGCTTTGAGATGTCTACTGTACGTAGTCCAGGTTTCAGCTCCATATAAAAGGGTGGGAAGGATGATGGCTTTGTATACAAGAATTTTAGTTTGGACTTGGAGGTCATGATTTTCAAAGACTCTCCTCCTCAGTTTAGAAAAGGCTGCACTTGCATAACTCAGGCGGTGATGGATTTCAAAATCAATGTCAGCTTTGGAGGATAAATGGCTACCAAGATATGGAAAGGTGTTGACATTTTCAAGGGTGTTATTATCAATCTTTATAGAGGGAGGAGTTGCAAGCTGATTAGGTGATGGCTGGTGGAGCACTTGGGTTTTCTTTATATTCATGGTGAGGCCCAGAAGTTTGTAGGCTCTGGAAAAAGCATTCAAGGTGTTTTGTAGATTATGCTCGGAAAGAGCAGTGATGGCGTTATCATCTGTATACTGTAACCAGCAGCGGTTCTATTTCAGAGCCCCTTACAGTTGAGACAGGAGTAAAACAGGGCTGCATCATTGCTCCAACCCTTTTGCAGTGTTCATCTCAGTTATCCTCCATCTCATCGGCAATGATTTGCCCACCGGAATTCAAATCCTTTACCGTACTGATGGCCGACTTTTCAATCTCAACAGGCTTAAGGCCAAGAGCAAAGTCTCCATCACTACCATTATGGAGTTACAGATAGGCCCTTAAGGCCCTTAACAACCATTAATTGCCTCTATAATCCCGTTTTGAGAGGCCTTTCTGATTTTCAAACATTTCCCCCATCCTACACGCCTCCTGTGGAACATGCCAGCTAATCCTGATGGTCTCACAATTGGATTGCTTACTAACAGCTGCAGCTCCACCATTAAAAAGGAGTTTTCACCAATGATCACTTGCAGGTAGCAGAACTTTGTTGTCTCAGGTCTCGGGGAGCTTTTAGCAGGCATACTCATTGTTGTGGAAGTTTGGAGCCTGACACCCATCTCCAGTGTGACCTGCTGGGAAACCCCACTCCCCACCTTGACTGAGCGCTTCCTCAACTGAGGCCTATACCAGAAGCATGGGAACCATTTATTTCCTTTCCACCTGGACATCAGATTCGGACGAAGACCAGCCGCGGCAGCAGCAGACCCATGAGCAACAGCAGCACCAACAGCAGCAGCAACAACAGGAGCACCAAGCTGCTGCTCATCCACCTGAAGCTGCACAGGCCAGAAGGCGCCAGCACGCGACTGCATTGCTGGCCAGGATGCAAGGGATGCACTCATGTTGGCCAGATTTGCTTAACCTGCACAATCAAACACTTTTGCCTCTCACCTTCTTACCAGACCATCGATAATGGACGAGAACCTGCGGATTGCTATCACTCTGACCACCATACTGACAATTGCAAGTCACCCTAAGCCCTTAATGTGGAAGTCCCATTTGCGAAATTACACAGGCCACAACTTCAACAGTTTGACATCAAATCTGTTTATGATACCATGACAAGGATGGCTGGTCAAAAAACAATACATCACAGCACCCAAGTGACTACCTTTGTGATTACTTGTGCTTTATCTTCCTCTTACACGTGCTCCTACATGGTGCTTCCCCTGTGGCTTCAGCAGATGTGGTGGCCCCTTGCTCCCTTTCTTGCTGCTCCTGTCTCGATACCTCTGGTGGGCATCCTCTGGGGTTGTGAACCTGCTGCTCCTGCGGCTGTGCAGGGGCTGAGGCGCCCATCTCAGTTGGGTGAGGACTCTAGTGGGACTCTGACTGAGTGCTTTGCAGTGGCACGGTCGTGTGAATGCTTGTAGAGGAGCCCCCACTTCCTTATTGTCTGTCACCAACATCCCTCTCATGGGTCAGCCCCACTTCAAAGCTAGCAAGTGGCTTGACAGCACCTTGCTGCACTTCAGGGGGACCATGAGGACCCTTTTCTGCACTGGAAGTCCTACTCCAGAGGACTTCCATGAAGGCCTGGTTTGTTTGCTCAATGGCTGACCATCGCTCCTCAAGAGATGTCATTCTATTGTGAACAATGACCATGTTTTCAAGACCCTGGCAACTAAGCTCCTTCATGGCCATAGCCATCCTCTCCTCTACCATAGCCATCCTCTCCTCTACGGTAGCCAGCCTTACCAGAGAGGTAGCCATCCTTTCCACGGAGGTTGCCATCCTTTCCATGGTGATGCGTTCATGTGCCAATGCCTCCACAAAGGCTCTGCTCATGTTTGTGATGGATCCCTCCATTTGCTCCACACTCGCAGCGACCCTGGAGGCAAAACCTGCCAGAGACTCCTGCACCTCTTCCTGGAGTTCTAGCACTGCTCTCCTTCTGGATGGACCCAGGGGCACAGGGTCCACATGCAGCTGAGCCGAGCTGGCAGAGTCCTGCGCCCACCAACAAGGACTCTCCACTGCTGTCCCCGTCTCCACCATCTGCTGATGCTCACTTGTGAGCTGTGATACACCAGATGACAAGACTACTCTATCTCGCGAAGTTCCCACCGATGTGTGAGTGTCTGTGCTGGTGCTGGGTGCGCTGAATTCTGCTGACGCTGTGCCCTCAGAGGTGGCAGCTTCCTCTGAGGAGCCTTGAGGCTCAGCCTGTTCCTCCTGGACAGTGGGGATGGGGGCTTTCGATGGTCCTGTGGGGGAGTAAAGGAAAGGGTTAGAGATGTGAGGTCAAGGTTACATGCACATTGAACAGTGCAGATGATCATAAGTCAATCTGTTAGAGCATCAAAATCATTATCAGTGACTCATGCAATGTCAATGAGAGAGATTCCAAACTATTCTGTCACCAGCTTGCTGTGATGCGCCCGTCTGTCCGTCCCCCACTTGGGAATCGTCCTCGATCCTGGCGATTTCCAGGGCTGCCTCCTCCCAGGTGGTGAGCTGGGCTACTGAGGGTGGCCCTCCTCCTGTCATGGCTCGTTCCCTCTTATTGTGGGCTCTCTTTTCCTGCAATGAGGGACATAAGTGGAGTTTGAGTGAGAATGAAGGAGTGAGTGTAGAGAATCCATAGCATAGATGCTTAGAAGGAGACAAAGGACCCTCCCTGTGTGTTGTAAGTTGTTGTCATTGCATCACAGTGATAGGGAGTGTGAGGGCTGCATGGTAGAATAGTTAGGTGAATGTTACCATAGAGAGAGAGGGAATGGGTAAGGGTGCAGGGATGTAAGTGTCAAGTGGGATGTGGAGGAAGAGGTTGGCAAGGCAGAGTGCTGGTGAGGAGAGGCGATGGGTGTAACATTTGCATGTTGAATTATCATTGGCCCACAGGTGTAAAGTCCGCGCCTCAATAATACACGGACTTCGGGAGAACAGTTTAACAGGTACTTTACTGAACAAGAGGCAGCTTGAAACTGAAACTACAGAAGCCTGCTAGTGCCTTTTATACAGGGGTGGTCACTGCCGGTACTGCAGTCTAAAACCAGTTCTTCCCTTAAAGGTACATACACAACAATTGGCATCTGTAAGGAATACCTATTATATTCACATGTGATCACATGCTGAGTTGTCATTGGCCTGCAGGCATCTGTAAGGACTACTATTGTTTGGAAGACCCAGGCTAGGGTTCCTAATGCCAGGCTTTCCCCAATGGTGCTGCTATGAGTAAGATCACAGACCTAATGCTTAATAAAAGAGTTAAACTGTAATACTCCGTTGTCCTGTAATTTATTATTTTTATACAAAGTGTGTAAATCAAGACAATGGGGATCAGATTGAGGGTGATGGGAAAGTCATACTCACTTTTCCTGTGTGGAGAAGGTCATGAAACCTCTTCCTGCATTGCAGCCAGGTTCTGCGGCTCATCAAGATGGAGTTGACCTCCTGGGCCACTTGCACCCACACAGCTTTAGTCTGCTGGTGTGGCTTTTTTCTCCCTGAGGAAGGAAACAGCACCTCCTTATTGGATCATGCTTACTCCACCAGAGCTTGGAGGGAGGGCTCATCGAAGCGTGGAGCACACTTTGGCCTACTGGTGGACATATTCGATCAATGAAGTGCTTACTACAATGGCCATAAAGTTTGCAGGTTCCAGAAGAAGCAAGGCTGCTTGCAAGCCTTAAATCCAGTAGCATTGATGATGTCATCGGAGGTGGCTTTCTGGATGAAAAGACTCATTGGGCCAGAGCTTCCCATACGCTGGAAATCAAGTGCCCAATTAGGGGACAATCGTACTTTTTCCCCACTTTACTTCAGAGTCGGGGTCTGACATGAATGGCCCCTGACACGCCCCAGCCCGTCCACAATGGCAAAATTGAGCCCATTATCTTCTCCATGGGTGCTACCTGACGTGTTTCCAGCATTTTCTGTTTTCGTTTCAGATTTCTAGCATCTGAAGTTTTGTTTTTGCTTTTTGTTTCATTGTTCACTGATGAATAGCACCAGCAGGCAGTGGCATAGTTCAGTATTATTCTCATCTACTCGCTAACAGATGCCATAACATGAGAAGTACAAGATAACCTTTGTTCTTTTGATTGATGCATTGGCTGGAATCTGAAAGTAATAGTGACATAGAAGGAGAGTGAGACACTCATCTTCAGTGGCATGGCAAAGCACAATCCAGAGACACATGACACTTCAAGTCAAGCTCTAACACTCTGCACTGATCATTGAGCTATAAAATGAATCGGGTCCCTGTAAATGTTTCTCCAGTGTTATCCCCCAGTAGACTTCAGCCTTTTAGGACCTTAAATCATTTGTGTATTAACGGAATTGTATATGCTGCACTGTGGATGATACCACTCAACATGTGATGCAAAGATTACCCTGTTATCTGTTACAAGTTCGTAACTGTGCACAACACACCTCCAACCTTTATTTGTGTTCAAGGCACCAACAAACCAATGTGCTATGGGACAAGCTCATGTTATTGCACAGCACCCCAATAAAATAGAGGCTGGACAGATAATGGCACAAAAGACCCTTGTAGCAAACTCAAAGTCCCACTTATAAGAACATAAAAATATAAGAAATAGGAGCAGGAGTAGGCCATTTGGCCCTTCGAGCCCATTCAATAAGATCATGGCTGATCTTCTACCTCATCTCCACGTTCCTGCACTATCCCAATATCCCTTGATTCCCCTAATATTGAAAAATCTATCGATCTCTGTCTTGAATATACTCAACGACTGAGCCTCCACAGCCCTCTAGGGTAGAGAATTACAAAGATTCACCACCCTCTGAGTGAAGAAATTTCTCCTCATCTCAGTCCTAAATGGCCGACCCCTTATTCTGAGACTGTGATCCCTGGTTCTAGACTGCTCAGCCACAGGAAACATCCTCCCTGCACCTAACCTGTCAAGCCCTGTAAGAATGTTGTATGTTTCAATGAGATCACCTCTCATTCTTCTAAACTCTAGAGAATATAGGCCTTGTCTGCTCAATTTGTCCTCATAGGACAATACCCCATCCCAAGAACCAGTCTGGTGAACCTTCGTTACACTCCCTCTATGGCAAGCATATCCTTCCTTAGGTAAGGAGACCAAAACTGTACACAATACTCCAAGTGTGGTCTCACCAGGGCCCTATATAATTGCAATAAGAAGTCTTTACTCTTACACTCAAATCCTCTTGTAATAAAGGCCAACATAACATTTGCTTTCCTAATTGCTTGCTGTACCTGCATGTTAACTTTCAGTGATTTGTGTACAAGGACACCCAGGTCCCTCTGAACACCAACATTTCCCAATCTCTCACCATTTAAAAATACTCTGCTTTTCTATTTTTCCTACCAAAGTGAATAACTTCACATTTCTCCACATTATATTCCATTTGCCATGTTCTTGCCCACTCACTTAGCCTGTCTATATCCCCTTGAAGCCTCCTTGCATCCTCCTCACAACTTACATTCCCACCTAGCTTTGTATCATCAGCAAACTTGGATATATTACATTTGGTTCCTTCATCCAAATCATCACTTAGCATGAATATAAAAGATACAAGCTGGAATAAAAGAAGGGGATAATACTAATAGTAGCTCCAGAATTCTATAATTAAGTTCTTTCTACATAGAGATGATTGCTAAAATCAAAATATTTCAGTCGTAAAAACTTTAATAATATCCCACAGGGATCAATATCTGTTGGCATGGAGCAGTGAGCCAGAATGATAATAACATTTCTTTAACATGGCTTATTTGAATGTGGAGGCAAAAAATGAAAGATTTCATTATGGAACATTGCAGCTTTAGAATCATAGAATCATAGAAATTTACAGCACAGAAGGAGGCCATTCGACCCACCGGGCTGGATTTTGTCAATGGGGCACATTGGGGGCGGGATTGCTGGTTTTCGGGTTTCAGTCCCGCCCTGAATGACATCTGATCAACCCACGCTATTTTCCCTTGATTGACCTTGTTAAGCCCTGCGGGCTTATCGGCCAATTAAGGGAAAGCTGGTGACAGAGGACGTCAGTGTATGACGTTTCATCTGTAGCAACTTTTTTGACAGATGAATTGTCAGCATTTGACAGCTTTGAGAAGCTGTCAAACACTGACAATATCTGTTCTAAGGTGAGCCCTTGCACAGAAGGCTCACCAAAACCTCTCTCCTCAGCAGAAAGCAGATGGCTGCTGCATCTGAGAATGCAGCAGCCATTCTGTCATCTCTGCCATTGAACATAAGAACATAAGAAATAGGAACAGGAGTAGGCCACTTGGCCCCTCGAGCCTGCTCTGCCATTCAATAAGATCATGGCTGATCTTGGACTCAAAGCCACTTCCAACCCGCTCCCCATAACCCTTCACTCCCTTATCTTCCAAAAATTTGTCTATCTCCACATTAAATGTATTTAATGACCCAGCCGTCACAGCTCTCTGTGGCAGAGAATTCCACAGATTTCCGACCCTCTGAGAGAAGAAATTCCTCCTCATCCCAGTTCTAAAAGGGCGGCCCTTTATTCTGAAACTATGTCCCTGAGTTCTAGATTTTCCCACAAGGGGAAACATCCTCTCTGCATCTATCTTGTTGAGCCCCTCAGTATCTTTTATATGTTTCAATAAGATCACCTCTCATTCTTCTAAATTCCAATGAGTATAGGCCCAACCTGCTCAACCTTTCTTCATAAGTCAACCCCCTCATCTCTGGAATTAACCTAGTGAATCGTCTCTGAACTGCCTCCAATGCAAATATATCCTTCCTTAAATAAGGAGACCGAAATTGTACGCAATACTCAAGGTGTGGTCTCACCAATACCCTGTACAGTTGTAGCAGGACTTCCCTGCTTTTATACTCCAACCCCCTTGAAATAAAGGCCAACATTCCATTTGCCTTTTTGATTACTTGCTGTACCTGCATGCTAACTTTTGTGTTTCATGCACAAGGACCCCCAGGTCCCTCTGAACTGTAGCATTTTGTAATCTCTCTCCATTTAAATAATAATTTGCTTTTTTATTTTTCCTGCCAAAGTATATAACCTCGCATTTTCCCATGTTATACTCCATCTGCCAAATGTTTGCCCACTCATTTAGCCTGTCTATATCCCTTTGTAGATTCTTTGAGTCCTCTGCACAACTTGCTTTCCCACCCATCTTTGTATCATTTGCAAACTTGGCTACATTTCACTTGGTCCCTTCAGCCAAGTCATTAATGTAGATTGTAAATAGTTGAGGCCTCAGCATCGATTCCTGTGGCACCCCATTAGTTACCGTTTGTCAACTAGAAAATGACTCATTTATTCCGACTCTCTGCTTTCTGTTAGTTAGCCAATTCTCTATCCATGCTAATATATTACCCCCAATTCCGTGGACTCTTATCTTATGCAGTAACCTTTTATATGGCACCTTATCGAATGCCTTTTGGAAATCCAAATACACCACACCCACTGGCTCACCTTTGTCCACCCTGCTCGTTACATCCTCAAAGAACTCCAGCAAATTTGTTAAACATGATTTCCCCTTCATAAAGCCATGCTGACTCTGCTTGATTGCATTATGATTTTCCAAATGCCCTGCTAGTGCTTCCTTAATGAAGAACTCCAGCATTTTCCCAATGGCAGATGTTAGGCTAACTGGTCTATAGTTTCCTGCTTTCTGTCTCCCTCCTTTCTTAAATAGGGGTCTTATATTTACAGTTTTCCAATCCACTGGGACCTCTCCAGAGTCCAGGGAATGTTGGTATATTGCAACCAATGCATCCACTATCTCTGCAGCCACTTCTTTTAAGACCCTGGGATGCAGGCCATCTGGTCCAGGGGACTTGTCGTCTTTTAGTCCCATTATTTTACCAAATACTATTTCCTTAGTGATAGTGATTGTCTTTAGTTCCCGCCTCCCTGTGGCCCCTTGATTATCCATTATTGGGATGTTGCTAGTGTCTTTTACCGTGAAGACAGATACAAAATATTTGTTCAGAGTCTCTGCCATTTCCCCGTTCCCCATTATTAATTCCCCAGTCTCATCCTCTAAGGGACCAACATTTACTTTAGCTACTCTCTTCCTTTTTATATACCTGTAGAAGCTCTTACTATCTGTTTTAATATTTCTTGCCAGCTTACTCTCATAATTCATCTTCTCTCTCTTTATTTTTTTTAGTCATCCTTTGCTGGTTTTTAAATATTTCCCAGTCCTCTGGTCTACCACCAATCTTGGCAACATTTTATGCCTTCGTTTTCAATTTGATAACATCCTTTACTTCCTTAGTTAGCCACGGATGGTGCTCCCTTCTCTTAAAATCCTTCTTTCTCACTGGAATATGTTTTTGTTGAGAGTTATGAAATATCTCCTTAAATGTCTGCCACTGCATTTCAACTGTCTTACCCTTTCATTTATTTTTCCAGTCCACTTTAGCCAGTTCTGCCCTCACGCCATTGTAATTGCCTTTGTTTAAGATCAGGACACTGGTTTGAGATACAACTTTTTCACCCTCCAGCTGAATTTGAAATTCAACCATACTAATGATCACCCTTTCTTAGAGGATCCTTTGCTATAAGATCATTTATTAATTCTGTCTCATTACACAGTACCAGATCCGAGATTGCCTGCTCCCTGGTTGGTTCCATTACATACTGTTTCAGGAAACCATCCCGGATGCACTCTATGAACTTGAGATGATGCACCTCCGGATCCTCAAAGATTGAAGCCTGCAAGAAGAAGCAAATGTAAGTCAACTTTTTCTAACACTTTACACTCACCTCTCATACTTACCTCTCCACACTTGCACCCATCACTCACCTCCACAGCGGACCTTTCAATCCCTCTCACCCCCACAGACCCATTGCTCGCCTCTCTGACCCTGGTGAGCTTTGCAGCCGTCAGGAAGCCCGCACTTGCAGGGGTAAAATGCGGATAAGTCTCAAAACTGCCTGTTAACTACCTGTTAAGAGGCAGTTAATTGGCTCTAACCCCTTCCCGCCTCGAGGCGATGGGTCCCTGCGCAAGTTGGGGACCCACCTCCAGGGAAGATGGCATGGAGGCAGGTTGGGAGCGGGGTCGGTTCCCGCTCCCTGTTTCTGCCATTTTCCTACCAGTCCTGCCTCCATACCCACCTCCCCAGGGCTGGGAAAATTCTCCCCAGAGTGTCTGTGCTAGTCAAAAAAGAGCTATTCACCCATATCCCTCTTTCCAGCTTTTGGTCTGTAGCCTTGTAGGTTACGATACTTCAAATGCATATCCAAGTACTTTTCAAATGTGATGAGGGCTTCTGCCTCCACCACCCTTTCAGGCAATGAGTTCCAGACCCCCACTGCCCTCTGAGTGAAAAAAGTTCTCCTCAACTCCTCTCTAATCTTTCTACCAATTACTTTAAATCTATGCCCCCTGGTTATTGACCTCTCTGGGGAAATAGTTTCCTTCCTAACCACTCTATCTAGTCCCTCATAATTTTATACACCTCAATTAAGTCTCCCCTCAGCCTACTCTGTTCCAAAGAAAACAACCCCAGCCTATCCAATCTTTACTCATAGCTAAAATTCTCCAGTCTGTAAGATTCTCAAAATTCACAGATCCCCCAAAACTCAGAGAAAAATCCTAAAGAAAAGGACTTTGGACTCTTTTCTAATCACTTCAGGGTGATAAAATTTATTGGGCCTAACAGAGGGAGGTTTAAGGTCAAAAACCAAGTTTTGGTATTTTAAAACGGCATGTTTGGGCTTGTAAAGGAAAAGGCTGCAACAGGAGATGGCATCAACCTCTGTAATAGACAGTTTGAGTATTGGAGTTAATCAAACGGTCTGGGGAACTGTCTAATGTCACTCATCCCCTATCAGACAATTTACATTCTAACAATAGACCCACGGAAGAGCAGTTCCCACCCAAATTACAGGACCCATCCAAAACATGCATAAAACAAATCACCTCGCCCAACTCCATAGAAATCTCAGGCCCAGTCAGGAAACTCGAAACCTGAACACAATGGCTACATTCAACTAAGAGCTCAACAGCTCATGGAACCATCCCAAAATCACTTCACACATTCATAAACAAGTTACTATTAACGAGCCCGCCAAAATCTTAAAATAAACCGGGACTGATTTGGCACGCAGATTAGGAGGCCCCAATTAGTATAATTGAAGGCCTGTTTTCTCAAGAAGACAGTTGAGTTCAGCAGTTACACAGTTGTAACAAGTTCTCTACAAGCTCTACAGTTCTCGGCAGTTCTCAGGAGTTCATCGAGTTCGAAGAAGTTCACAGTTCTGGAAGCAGGTCAACACACAAGAAGAAACCAGAGCAACAGTTTCAGTTACCATCAGACACCTCGCAGCAACAAGGGCCTTACGAAACAACCAACCGAATATTACCACCAACCAACTGGGTAATATTGGGCCACCGTGACCAAAGAAAACCAACTCGGGAGAAAACCGAAGATTCACAAGTTTACCACTCTGCAATCTATTCCTGACTTACCCCATGGTAAGATTATTACTTAAAAGGACTCTAAACCCTATCTCTAACAGAAGAAAAGTGGGTACTCACCCGATAAGTCCAATACGCACCCTACCGCATCAGCGGACTCGCGAAGACTGACCAGACATGCAGCCGAAGTCCTCTACTGCGTCCGGGGTATGGCAGGCACCAACCAACACATCCAGCGAACTCCGAAACCGCGAACCAGCTCAACTGTCAATGATTTGTTTGGTGAGCATTATCCCTGGTCCTCTAGAGCCCAATTTAGCTAGTAAAGTGGGATTGGGAAGGGTGAGGTATTTTTCTACTGTAATTCCCTCGTGTGTATCGAAGTGTTCCCCAATTTATTAGAGTGTTAAGATTGTTGTGTTATATTTTCTCTCTTGAATAAAGATCAATGTTTCTTGCACCAAAACCAGTTGTCTGCTGCACTTTTGTCACAACCCCCAAATAAGTCCAAGGTCTAGAACCAAGGGAGTGGGAGCGATTCGAACCGCTCATAAGTCAGAGGTGAAGCTGACCCACACACCAACCCCTACAAGTCCTGGCAGCATCCTTGCAAATCTCCTCTGTACTCTCTCCAGTGCAATCAAATCTTTCCTGTAATGTGGTGACCAGAACTGCACGTAGTATTCTAGCGGTGGCCTAACTAGTGTTTTATACAGTTCAAGCATAACCTTCCTGCTCTTATATTTAAAGCTTGAAGAAATACCCAAGTGCAAGAGGTTCCACACTCCATAACAAACCCTGCACAATTATTTGCTCTATGGTGTTACTCAATAGTTAAGTACCTGCTTACTTTAAGAACTTCTGCCTTTGAATGACAACTGAGGCAAATTCTCAGCTTCAGAGTTGTTGGAAATGCCATTAACACTGCAAATAATTAGCAGTTGCTGGTGCAACCTGAGGAGGATCCAAGCCCACGGATTCTCAATAATCTAACTCCCCATGTTGTTCAGGTCAGCAGTGGAAAAAAATCGCCAGTCAGCATGGGGGCCATTAGGCACTTACTACGTGCCTTAATAGCCTCAATAAATGAGATAAAAGCATGGCACTGTGCCAGCTGTGCAGAGCAGAGGAACAGGAGATATAGGCCCGGACTTTAAGGGGCCTATGACGGCGTACGCACATACGCCATTGTAAGTGCCCTGCAAGTTCGGGGTTTCCGCATTCGTTGTGCATGTGCGATAACCTGGAACTTGCGATCTGTCAAGTTTCTGCTTAACAGATTGTTCAAATCCACTGGATATTGACATTCGCTGGCACAGAATTAGGCTATTTTCCCAACTACTGCACAGCGAATACCCACCAAACCCTTATGCCTGGTAAAAGCAGGCATTAGGCCATCGTTTACCAGCGTAAGGGTTAAAATAAATGTTAAAATAATTTTTTTTAATGTTAACCATTCCCTTACATTTAAAATTAGTTTAGTTTATTTTTGCCCCATTTAAAAATGTTTCAATTTATTTTTCAAAAAAATTACATTTTTATTTTAACTGTTCAAGTAAATGGTATTTTAATTAATATTGAACCTGTGATAATTTATTTTTATTTCAATGGTGTGAAAATGTATCATTTAGGTGATTCCCATTATGCTTATGGGGACTCTGTATATAAATGGAACTCCATAAGCATAATTGGAATCCCCCTTTTTGATTGGTTGGGCCGGCCCACATGATCCCAGGGACGCTTGTGAACCGCATGCGCCCACGGGATATGTGGGCCTTTACGCAGGCATACGCCTACAGGCCCAGGACCGCAAGAGTCCGAAGCTCCGGGGTCAGCAGGTAAGTACAGCGTTTTCTTGTGGTATGGAGGCATTCACCCATGGCAAGCCTCCGACCACAGATTGCGACTGTTAACCCATAAAAGGAAAGCATGTTCAGATTAAGTGATGCCTTACCAGCAGGTTGGTGTGTTAGAAAACAACTAAAGTCCAGCGACTTTCTCTGTGGGAGAACGTGATGTTTAGGAGAGGCCAAATTTCAAGTAGAGCCTAAACCAGGTGTAGGGGGTGGTGTGGGGTTGGCGCGTGCACCCAGTCAGTTATGCCCCTGACTGTTTGTGAGCGGTTCGAATCGCTCCCACGCCCCTGGGTTCTAGACACCGGACTTAGGTACAGGCGGCGATACAGAAAAGACTCGAGTAGACAGGTGGTTTGGATGTGAGAAAACCAAGATTTTATTGAAATAGAAATTAACACAATCTTATGAAAAAGTTACTAGTATAAAATTACAGGCAAATACAAAATAACTATACTTATACAGGGAATGGGGAACACACGACACATCGAGGGAAAACAACTATCTTAACAATCCCCTTATCCTTATCCCACCCCTTATACCTAACTAGATTAAGCTATGAGGGGCCAGAATTCATGCTCACCAATCAAAGATCTGCTGAATTCAAAACAGCAGTGGGGCTTGGGGTTCGCTCTTTGTGCTCTCTGGGGCCTGCCGTCATCATGTGGTCTCGTGGCACTGCACGGGCGTCGTCCAGGTACAAGTACCCCAAGGTTAAAGTCTCTGCTTGGGTACTTTACCTCGCAGGGATGATGGTTCCTCTTCCTCGGGCGGCAGTTGGAGTTTGCATGAAGATAGTCGAAGGTCAGCTGGATTGAAGGCCCGATTATTCGAAGCATTTCTTCAATCGTCTTCCCAATTCGTCTCGCCTCACCACCTCGCCTCGTCTCGTCCCGCCTCGCCTGGCCTGGTTTGTCCGTGTCCGCCTAGTGCAATGCCGGGCGTTCCTGATGGGATGGGAAAGGCACGGGGAAAGAGCAGCAGCCACGAGGGCGAGGGGCCGGATCAGGAGCCAAGAGCAAGAGCAGAGAGAAGAGAGCGTCGGTTGCTAGTGGGCCTGCAATTATACTCCTTCGGATGGCCCTTATCTGTGCGCCAAATCAGGTTAGTTCATTGTCCCAATCTTGGCGGGCTAGTTTAAATAATTGTAGCAATCTAAACTAACTGTTTTTAGATGGCCGGCAATCGCACCTACTGGCCTGATTATCGAGTTGTTTTGTTATTAATGCATCCTAATCAGTCTGCCCAGCTTCGATGGCTTCCTTAAGCTGTTTCCGATTATTTATGCAAACAACTTGATGGCCTCAAGTATAGGCCTAACTGGTTTTGGTCTGTCTGTGATTAGGCTTAATGCATAATTCAGAGTCCTGCTGTCTGCTTTTCAAAATACATAAGTCTTTCTTCACAGAAACTGCAGCTTTGGTTTCGATTTCCCCAAAAGCTGCTTGTGCCACAGAGTCCAAGCTTTTAAATCTTGCAGGCTTTTGGCCATGAGGTGCGGACGTCATCTTTGGGTACCCTTTTTAAAATGTCCATGCAGGGTCCCTTTTATTAATAATAACCTTTGGGGAAATGTGGAAATTTTGCGAATCTTACACTGGTGCTAAGTGGACGAGGCATTCGTTAGGCCCTTCTGAAACCACTGATGTGAGGCACCTCTATATAAAGTGTGACCTGGTTGCATATTATCGTAATTTAAATTACCTGCTAGGTGCAGACCAAGGCTGCACACAATGTAAGAGCACAGTCTGGAACTAGTGGTGTCCATTACCATGTAGATTAGCTGGATCCCTGGGAAGATGACATGCTTGACTTGACTGGACCTGCACCGCTCATTGATGTTGACATCATAGAGATGAGGCGGGTCCACAAGTACAAAGAGATATGTCTTTGTGTAGTTGTGATCTCTGGTAGGTATACTCAGCCTTTAGAGGAATACAGCCCCCCAACCGTGGCCGCGCACCTTATAGGGAACGTTGCTTCACGATCTTCATGTGTTTGAATGCTGATTCTCTTGGTGAGGTACCAGTGTAGTGAAGCTTGTCGAGAAGCAGGACAACTCGGACAGCAACTTCCTGATTTCCCCATTTAGCTGTGCACGTGCGGTCACTGGACGTTGCTGTCCGATTTACACGTTAATAATGGTGAGCGCTGACAGTCTCACTGTTATTTTTGCCGCAAAATCCAGGCCAATGTCTTATTGGCTCTAATCTAACAATTGTCATAATGTCCCATAATCTAATGTGCATCTGCATCCCTAGTGCCAGTAGGTGATGTGCCTTTAGGTAGAAATATGTATGGTTACACAAACTGATACTTAGAGCAGCACTGTGCATGTGCTGCTAAATGCATAACACAGGACATTGTTATGTCTGACACTGGTGATAGGTACTCGATTGCCTTGGCCTGAGCACATGGAGTTTGATAGTGCTATTATCATTGTATTGTGTCTGACATTGGATATAGGTATTCGATTGCTTTTGCCTGTAGAGTGTGTTTGGATCAGCCATTAAAAGCAACATGAACTGAGCTCTTCTTACGGCCTCTGGATTATTTTTGCAAACACAACAGACATATATACCTGCACATGCACAGTGAGGAATCAAGTTTTGAGAGAAGGTAGAGTATCTTACGATGCATTCATAACACAAGTTTAGTGTCAGTGCAACGCTATTGCACTGATGCTAAGCTGGTAGTGGCAAGGCCTGAATTGACTTTGAAGGAAAATGGAGTGAGACTACTTCTCACAGGGAGTCTTGCTCCTCTTCACTCTGGTGTCTGCTCAGGCCCTACATTTAAATTAAAACTGGCTGCATTACTGGTGCTACAGTTATAGTGTGAACACATCTTTACTGCATGCAAGCTGTGTAAACTAGAAGGTGTGGTTCAGGAAGCTTTTATTAATGTATTGGCAGCAGGGTCATTTGATTGGAGGCAGAAGGAAATATAGTTTTGCAGTAACATAGGAGCAAGGTATGGATGAGCCCGTTCAATATAGAATGAATCAGAATTCTAGCTCTTTCAGGTCTTATTAACTGTAAACTGCAGCTTTTGAATGCATTTCCAGAGAGTCCACTTGAGAAATACTAACATGTACATTCTCAGTACACAGAGACCAATATATTTAGTGAAATCATCAATCTAAATGAAAACGAGCTAGCCATTCCTGCTGCGAAGAGGTAGCTCTATATGACTAATGATTCCATTCATAAATATTTTAGCAGCACTGATACCATTGCAATGTATTTGTGATAAATGAAAATTGTGGACAATCACGCCAGTAAAATATGAAATCAAGCACACAGCACTGGCTTTAAGAGATGGTATCAAGAATGCGGAGATTAATCTTTGTAACGATTAGGGGGCTGAAATTCCTTGGGATTTTTCTGGGTTTCCACCATAATTCCTATGAGAGATCAGTGGAACCTCCAGTAAAACAAAGAAGACCTGGGGGGGTGGTGATGTGGAGCCAGAGGCAGCTAATTCTTAAGGCAGGAGTTCCCATTGCTGAGCCTGAGGAGGGACCTGGTGCAGTAGCGGTAGCTGGGACATCGAGTGAGTGGAGGCAGGTTTATTGGCCTCTGCAAGGGCTTATGTGGGCCCCACTGGTCAGGTCCAGACCAGGCAAGTGGCTTAGGCCACTAAAATCTTTTCATCTTAAAAAGAAATTCTCCAGATTGGTCCCCTTGCTCGGAGTCAATAGCACCATAGTTCGGGTCAGGGAAGAAGGGCCCTGAGCACCAGAGCTTCCAGCAGGCAGGCACTGGTGCTGTGCTCAAAATAGCACTTGTGCCCACCTGACCTATGCAAATGAGGTGCCCTTTCACTGACCCAGTGAACTCCAGCAGGGTCAGCACTGGAGTGTAACAACGGGCACAACCCCAGCCTAACCCCCTAGATTGCAATGCGAGAAATTTCTTGAGTCTGAACAAGGAGGTTGATTTCTAGGGGGCAAAATTGGGTCACGCCCCCTTTGGGGCGCTAACTTTGCCGGGGCGCTACATTTAGCGCCTGAAAAAGTTTGCGCCCTGTAAGGGGTTTTCGATCGCAGAGGTTTCTCTCTCTAGAGGCCTCTCTCACTTGCACAGTAAAACCTTGAGTGGTTCAACCCACTCGCCCCTTAGGTTCTAGACACTGGTCTTGGATGCAGGAACTACAATGTAGAGAATACTCGATAGGCCAGGTTTAATGGAAACTAAATGAAATTTTATTGCATAGAGTAAAACAAATCAAATGCAAGTCAATAAAAGGGGTACATGGGAGGGAAAAACAAATTCATAATACATTACTAACTGAGATAGATACAGGCATATTATACTTTACAAAAGTCATCATGAAATGGGGAAACACACGGAACATTGAGGGACAACAACTCATTGTTAAAATTACCCTTTAAATGCCCACCCCCTAAGCCTATCTAGATCAGATTGTGTGGGGCCAGAAACATGCTCACCAATCCAGTTAGGAACTGCAAGAGTTTTGAAACAGGTCTGCGTTTTGATCCTTTCAGGCGCCCTGTCTCCACGTGGTCGTTGCGGGCTGCGACACTCTCTCTTCTTCCTCAAGGCGAAGGTCACGGACAGGCTGGACACTGGCAAGCCTGGACGTCGGCGGGGGCGGCGACCACCTGTTTGACCATAGTTAAAGAGGTCTCTTCGCAGAGTCTAGCTGATTACCATTTTAAGCTAGATTTCTTCTGTAGGGCTGCTGCCCTTTGTCTCGTCAACGGCCCGGGGTTTGTCGATGATCTCCCGATGGTTACCCTGGGGCGGGACGCAGACTCGAATCACCTTCTTGGTCTCTGGATCGACGTTCCTCCACGGTTCTCAAAAGGACAAGCTCAAAAGCGCGTCTGGCTGCTCCCTCCCGATGGCTACCCGGGACTCCAGTTATACTTCTCAAAGAAGCCTTTATCTCCCACCAAATCAAGGTTCATCTTTGTTTAACTTTTGGCGGGCTGGTACCACAACGGGGTAGTCATTATATTTAAACTGCTTTCGGGATGGCCGGTGATGGCCATCTCTGGTCTGGAATGACCTCGTATTGTTTTGAATGTCTTCTTGATGTCTTTAATGGGTCTTTGATGCTCCCCTTATGAATATAAAACTGTTTCCCTTTGTCTGGGTAAACGTTTAGATGGCCTTTATCTACAGGCCGATCTGACTGGATCTGCATCCAATCCATATGTATGTGGTTGTGTCTGGTTTCGTTTTCTCCGAAATGGCCTTCCAGAACATACTGTGGGCTGAATCCACAAAGGCTGTCTGGGGACTGCAGGAACCAGTTTAAAGTGTCCAGAAAGCTAGCCACGGGGTCTGGCGGCCATTTTATGTGTCCCTTTTCTGGGCTTCTTTTAAAACAGTCTTTTAAAAGTAAAGGCCTCTTCTGCCAAAGGACCCTTATCTGACAATATTAATTTTGCAAATCTTACAGTCCCCCCTGATGATAATATAATTTGCTTGAAGTATCATAACTCTGGGTGAGCCAAATTTTCTGACTCTCCACAATCAAACCAGCCCCTGTAATTACCTATCTATGATCCCATGACACATGCATTTCCAGGTTCAGAACACGTACAGTGTACATTAAGCATCTATAGATGGCAATACATTGGATTTAAAATCTGACACACTCATTTCCAGGCGTGGAGGGGGGCCTAATACCCCTACACCACCTGGTTCGTACATATTGGCCTAGAAATTGAGTTTTGGCTTAGCCAGGGCTTTAGCGCCGGAAGTTAGTGCCGGCGCTAAGTCCCCCTGCGCGCGCCAAAAATTCAGCAGGGCCGCGCCCAAACGGCTGCCGGCGCTACTGAAGTGTCTTTGCGGTGGTAAATCGGCGCTAACTGCCGTTTCGCGCCGCAATTCCGGCGCTGCGGCACCCGATGCGGTGCGGCAGGCTCGGGAAGTGCAGGCCTCCTCCTTCCCTTAAGGAGGAGCTGCCTGCACCCGGCCGCGGCCCGCGAAAATCTTTTTAAAAATGAGCCCGGCACCTCGGACAAGTGCCGGGCTTGCTTCTGTTCCGGGGGGGGGGGGGGAAGTCCGGGGAGGGAGCTGCGGCCAGGCGGCCGGCGGGAAAGCGGCCGGCCGCCGCGGGGCCTTTAATGCGCCGGCGCAAAGACTTGTAAGACTCTGTTGCCAGAGTCTTAGTTGCGGCTGCCACGGGCGAGGCGGCCGCAACTGAATTTCGGCGCTGGGGCCCGTCGGCATGGCAACCGGGACGCTGCGCACACCGATGACGTCATCGGTGCCGGCGCAGCGCTACCGGTCTACCGCGGCGGAAGGGCCCCAGGCAATTTCGGCGCCGGCGCCAATTGCAGCGCTAGGCCCTCTAGCGCCGCAAAATCGGCGCTAAGGGCACTCAATTTCTAGGCCATTATCTTTTATTAACAACAACTCACGTAATGAACTTCAACAATAAAAAATAAAGTACACATAAAATTACACATGAACACAGCAAACATAGAGGAGGGAGGGAAACTTTAACTTTATACAGAGCAGCAAAAATCTAAACGGGTGTCTCCTCGTCTACCCGCACATAATGCTCCCTCCATTCTCCTCTGTTCTCATACTTCCGCGAATGTCTGACCTTTTTACAGTGTACAAACAGTAAATAAATCACAATGAAAACCTGACACACTACAAGGATGAGAGAGGCTATCCTAATCCAAGAAGGGACTTCTATATTAGTGAACAGATCCCGCCACGGTGGGGTTACTATATCTAGTATGTTTGCCCCTATTTCTAAAGTCTTCTGCTCCAGTGTGTAAAAATTTTTCTGTGAAACGACAACGGCCTTTAGTATCTTGGTGAGGTGTTCAGGGAGAGGGGGAATGATATACCCAAAATGTGCAACAAATCGTTGCAGATCGGTGAAATTCTCCTTGACAGTGAGGTGAACAGTGGAAGGTTCAGGAATCGGGACAATTCGCTCTTGGGCCACTTGAACTTCTGCCTTGGGTTTGAAGCAAAAACTGCTGTCACTGACCGGACACCAACCGTGCTGTCCATGCTGGTAGTGGGGCGCTGCAGTGGTGACACAGTATGTCCCACCTCCTATATATGCCACCTGCGGGGGCACATGGCCTTGTGCCATTGCCTCCATGGTGCAATTTATAGGCTTCGCGCCAGCAGTTCTGAACCCGCACTGTGGTTTCGAATAGGCATTCAAGTGCTGGGGACACAGGATGATGTGTGCTCCCCGGCTCCGGCACCCCGAGAGGTCGGTACCCATCATTGCATGCTCCCATCGAATGATGTACGGTGGGACTGCTGTATAGCGAATGTGTGCACCCCCTTGAATGACTCCAATGTTCTCCACCCTGTATACCGGGGCAGGTTTAGCTGTCTTTCCCATAACTGGCATTCTTACCACGATACCCATAATGGTATGATTAGACCACCCACAGTCCACTGGGACTGGGTAGGCCTCTGAAGCTAGTCTGAGCTGGCACAGACTCAATGTATTCTCAAAAGGGTGGAGGGCTGTGAGGTGCTTGTTGCTGATCCAGGAGGGGACGAAACCTTGTTTTTAATCCTCCAGATTACTGCGGCCCTCGCCCAGTAACCACGCCCCATACAGCACGCACGCCTCGTTCTGCGCAGCCTGATCGGACGCATTCCGATCCTCCCTGATGAGAGCATTTACCGTTTTAGCGTGTTTCTCCAACTCAGCTATAATTTCTTTTAAGTGTAGTGTCATGGCCTGGTCCTCATGTAACTCAGAACCCACTACCTTATTCTCATCCGTCAGTATCTTTCTTAACCGCCCTTTTAAATCATTGATCTGAGTCTGCAGCTCCACGTCATCCAGAGTGTTGATGACGGAAGTCCCTGTGTTAAAAGCTGTAAAAATATAATTTACTGTACCCCTTCTTTGTCTCCCTACCCTGTCCAAAACCTCATGTGGTGTTGTGTACAATCCGGCTCTGTCTACATCAGCAAAGTTGAATTCATAAAACTGTCTGAACATGTTTGTTAGCAGGACCTGGTACAATTGCTCCGTTTCTTTGGGGCACCACTCTGGCAATCGCACCTCGGTGAGGTTTAAAATCACAGAGGCCACCGCGTAGTGCACCCCTTGGTACAGCACCTGACCTGTGGGCATTAATACCAATCCGTTCCCAGGTCCTTTGGTAGTGGTGGGGCACCCTTCCTTGCAGGCTTTGGCTACCGGAATCGTGGGCAGGGGCTTGCGGGGGCGGGCGATGAGCTCAGTGGCATTTACTGGGACCTGAGGGTATGGGACTCCACATGCCCGTGTGTTGACGTCCCATCTCATCCCTTTTCCAGCATCCTGCCACTGCCTTTGGAAAAAGATGGAGATGCCTGTGGGGCAGACGCGTTCTGAACCCCACATACAGATGTAAATCCCCTCATCTGGTTCCCATCATTTGTCCCAACAGACACTCAATCCCCCATGAGTCCCCGTAATAGTCCAATGGGTATTGTTACCCAGTCTCTCCCACTCGACCGTGGAGTTCTTCATGGTTTTGCTCAACTTGCGCAACCACCACCATCGGTCCAGAGGAACATGTCCGTAACATTCTGAACAGATCTTCTTCCCGACAGTGACGCTGACTCTGGGGGCGGTGATCCTCACCCTGGGACACATTAGAGAAGTCTCTCTGTACTTAAAACCCGACTGGCTGGAGTATTCCGTAGAGTTCGACCCCAGCCATCCTGGCCACCTCCCTTTGTGGAAATAGGCGGCTGTTTCCTCGACGTCACGTCTTCCCATCCCATCGGTCGCGATGGGGGCTGTGTCTCCGGAACAGCCATACACGGTCGAGTCCTTGGTGTAGCCCCGGTAGGCCAGGCTACACCCGACCACCGTGAATGCGACGACAATCCCTTTCATCATCCTTTTGGTTCCTGTAACAAATTAAACGATACAGCCAAGCTCCCGAGAAATTCTGGCCTAGGTGAAGGCATGATCGGGTCTTTCGACCTCGATCCAAAACAACAAACATGCTGGGCAGATTCCAAAACTATTACTTATCACACTATCATCTTAAAATTGCACCTTAACTTAACTAAACTTAAACTTAACTTATGTACAACGCCGCCCGTTCCTGGGCGGCTTGCCTAATCCCTGTTTGGACTGCAGCTCACCGCTCCCTGTGGCGGGGCTGCACTGACCTGTAGCTTGGGTCCCCCGCAGCCCTTTTCTGCCAATTGGGAACTGCGTTTTTCTAGGGATCTCCCAAGTCGTTGTCGGCTGGGGTAAGGGGAATCTGGCCAGAGTTTCCTTGACTGAGGCGTCCGAGCCGACCTGCGAGGGGGTATCTTTGGTGAGGCTCCCTTAGCGAGTGGACCTTTGGGCGGGACTTTAGCCCTCACAGGCCGTGGCTCCCCCACAGCTGCCGGCTTCGGCTCCCTTTCCTCAGGCTCCGCCCCTTTGGGATTTGGGTCTGTGGCAGACGACATCACCTGACCCTACAGGTGGAGAATCTCCGCCCCCAAATTCTACCTCCTCCAAACTTGAGTCAAGGGCGGGATCTACGTCCTCTGACTCCACCTCCTCCAGAATCGTATCAGGGGCAGGGCCTAGCTGTTCGGGCTCCCCCCCGATGGCATTCAGATCAGGAAGAGGGCCTTGGTCTTCGGGCTCCTCCTCGTCCGAGTCCCAGGCCAAAGGGCGGGACAGCTTCTCCCTTCAAGGAGGCTGCGATTCCAGCCTGTGTGGCCTGTGACTTGTTGCATGCCTCAGGCTGAGGATCTTTACCCTCAGACATGGCCTCGGTTGTTGGTTCTTTTGCACCCGGCTTAAACAGTTTGCACTGATTGATGTGAAACCATTTAGTGCGCCGGGGCAACTTCACTGCATATGCCATGGGGCTGGCTTTATCCACGATACTGCAGGGCCCCATGTACAGTGGTTCTAAACTCCCTACTCGGGCATAGTTTCTCACCATGACCTGACCTCCAATTTCCCACTCCTGTGCTTTACTGGGTTCGAGCAGCAGTCGGTTGCCCTGATGCTGCTTTCCCATGTTCCCAGCCGCTTGCCCATAAACCTGTTTCAGGCGCTCCAAAAGGGTCCGGGCAAACCTGTCCCGATTTACCTCTCGGAGCTGACCCTCAGTGAGCACCGGGGCTAGTACATGGGTGGGGGTTCGCATGACTCTCCCAGTCATTAATTTGTGCGGGGAGTACCCTTTACTTTTAGCCTGGCTAGCCCGGATCCCCATGAGGACTAGAGGCAAGGCTTCCGCCCATTTCTGGACTTTTACTTCCTGGGCAGTGATCTTCGCTGCCTGTGCTGCAACGACTCTGTCCAAAATCTGGATTGTTTCTTGTAGCACATCAGCCACACTGCCTTTTCCACTGACTTCTATTGTTCTTTGCTCTCTGTCCACCTGATGGCTGCATCTACCGGACGCCCATCCAGTAAGAGATCGGAAATCTACTGCTTAGTGAGATTTACCTTGCCAAAAACATAATCCGCTATCCTCTCATCCATAACATTTCGACCATTCAAACCTGGGTCCAATACATTGCAATCCTGCTGCCAGTGTCCTGCCGCGGTCGCCATTTTTCTGTAAGGGGTTTTCGATCGCAGAGGTTTCTCTCTCTAGAGGCCTCTCTCTCTTGCACAGTACAACCTTGAGTGGTTTGACCCACTCGCCCCTTAGGTTCTAGACACTGGACTTGGATGCAGGGCCTACATTGTAGAGAATATTCGATAGACCAGGTTTAATGCAAACGAAATGAAATTTTACTGCATAGAGTAAAACAAATCAAATGCAAGTCAATAAAAGGGGTACATGGGAGGGAAAAACAAATTCATAATACATTACTAACTGAGATAGATACAGGCATATTATACTTTACAAAAGTCATCATGAAATGGGGAAACACACGGAACATCGAGGGACAACAACTCATTGTTAAAATTACCCTTTAAGTGCCCACCCCCTAAGCCTATCTAGATCAGATTGTGAGGGGCCAGAAACATGCTCACCAATCCAGTTAGGAACTGCAAGAGTTTTGAAACAGGTCTGCATTTTGATCCTTTCAGGCGTCCGTTCTCCACGTGGTCATTGCAGGCTGCGACACTCTCTTCTTCCTCGAGTTGAAGGTCACGGACAGGCTGGACACTGGCAAGTCTGGACGTCGGCGGGGACGACAACCACCTCTTTGACCATTGTTAAAGAGGTCTCTTTGCAGAGTCTAGCTGATTACCATTTTCAGCTAGATTTCTTCAGTAGGGCTGCTGTCCTTTGTCTCGTCAATGGCCCGGGGTTTGTCGATGATCTCCCAATGGTTACCCCGGTCAGGACACAGACTTGAATCACCTTCTTGGTCTCTGGATCGACGTTCCTCCACGGTTCTCAAAAGTACAAGCTCAAAAGCGCGTCTGGCTGCTCCCTCCCGATGGCTACCCGGGACTCCAGTTATACTTCTCAAAGAAGCCTTTATCTCCCACCAAATCAAGGTTCATCTTTGTTTAACTTTTGGCGGGTTTGTATCACAACGGGGTAGCCATTATATTTAAACTGCTTTTGGGATGGCCGGTGATGGCCATCTCTGGTCTGGAATGACCTCGTATTGTTTTGAATGTCTTCTTGATGTCTTTAATGGGTCTTTGATGCTCCCCTTATGAATATAAAACTGTTTCCCTTTGTTTGGGTAAACATTTAGATGGCCTTTATCTACAGGCCGATCTGACTGGATCTGCATCCAATCCATATGTATGTGGTTGTGTCTGGTTTTGTTTTCTCCGAAATGGCCTTCCAGAACTTACTGTGGGCTGAATCCACAAAGGCTGTCTGGGGACTGCAGGAACCATTTTAAAGTGTCCAGAAAGCTAGTCACGGGGTCTGGCGGCCATTTTATGTGTCCCTTTTCTGGGCTTCTTTTAAAACAGTCTTTTAAAAGTAAAGGCCTCTTCTGCCAAAGGATCCTTATCTGACAATATTAATTTTGCGAATCTTACAGCCCACACACCCAAAATTCACTGGTAGCACCCCAAGAGGGAGGCGGGTCGCTACTGGAAGCGCCCCGCCTCGTTCTTGTGGCGCTGCGAGTGAATATCACAGCATTACGTGCAGCAGCGCCACACTCTGCAGCACGTTGCGCCATGGTACTGCAGGCCTTCCTCCCCTTATTAAAGGGGAGGGGCCTAGCGCAGCGCGAGACAGGGCCCGACTGGGCCACCAGGGATTGGAGAGAAGTGCCAGGCTCACGGAGCGCAGCCGACACCCCATGGGGGGGCTGCACAGGGGGCCGGGGACAGCAACGGGGGCAGGTGCTGGCAGGTGGCCAGCAACAAAAATGGCTGCCCGACACCTCCCCTTTAATTTGCGCCACCCCGGCCGCAGGTAGGGCCCCTTGACCCTGTCGGACATAGCGTCTGGCAGTAAGTCAGGGGGCGCTACCAAAGATCGCGGCCGGGACGCAAGGGGGGCGCTGCTCACAGCAATGACGTCATCGGCGGAGGCGCAGTGCCATGGGGCGCTAACGGTTACTGCCACCGCTAACCTCCCGCTGAATTTTGCGGGAGACGTTAGCGGCGCCGCGCCCAGGCACTAGTTGCTTAGGGCGCTAATGGGAGGCGCAAATCAACTGAATTTTTCCCCCCTACTTTTTTAGTCCTCACAGCTGACTTTCTCCTCTAAAAATTAAATTGACTTCCAAACCCATTCCAGAGTTCTACACATTTTACTGTTAAAGCAAAAGGCAATTAAAAGCTCATTGCTATTACAATTTTAAAACATTTAAACACAATTGCACCCACTGCTACTTCCTGCCAGATACACTTTCCTTCAACTATTAAGTGTTTGATTGACTGAAGGTGTACCTCTGCAGTATAGAATTAATTCTCTGGGCCATTCAATGGAGTAAAAGTGCATGGAAGTATAACACAAGGAATTAAATTGCCCTGTTCAGCCTATTTAGGCAGTAAATGCTGGGTTATCCATCATTCAGGTTACAACATATCATTTATCTCTGACAGTAATTCAAGCCACCCTGTAGAATATTTGCTGTAATCACACAAATTAAAGAGCACAACAGGAATTTTAAAGCTTAACCTTTGGTAACAAGTCAGACTTTATTTCTACTGGTCATAATAAAAGCAAAATTGCATGAATAACATCATGAGGGTTGAAGATACATATTAGGGACTCAATTACGGATGTCAATGTTTGGGCAAAAATTTCAAATTAAAAGATTAATCGAGGATTGCAGGAAGTACCTTATTGATCTAAAATTCATGGCAAAGGTAGTCTTATAATAAAATGCTGTAAAGGAAGGGCAGTGTTTGAGATTGTCCTCTCAAAAACCTTACCACTGTTGAGGAGCATTCACCCATTTAGCCCCCTGATTTGGTTAAGGATTAGGAATACATGTTTTCATGTCAATCAATTTTTACATTTTGACCAGAAATAATTTAGACAAATATGAAATTAATGCAAAAATCAAAAAGAGCATACAAAAACAAACACACAATGTTCACAACATAGCCATGAATGAAATAAAACAGAAGATCCCCTGAAGAATGGTCCAAAGTGGCGCCCCTTGCATGCACCAAAAACGAGGGACACCTCAAGGACAGAGGTCTGGAGTTTCTCATTGAAACTCCCTTGTTTTGCACCTTGAGAGAGCAGGAGATATGGAATACCTTGAGGACGCCAAATGGCTATTTAGTGCAATTGATACTGGCTTCAGCTGGCTGCACAGGACTGTTACATCATTGCATCACCCTATCAATGGACACAGTTATCCGAGCAGGATGCATCTATTATCAATCTGCTGAGTATAACATTCTGCTGTCTGTATCCCTGCAGAACCGGGAGGTCATCAGCCAGGCTTCCTCTGAGCCTTTTGATGGCCAACCTGGTGGGCTTCATACAGCAAGCTCAAACTGTACCAAATTTCCTCTTCTTCTCAGAAACTGAAGCAGTGGAAAATCTTTCTATTGCTGGCTTCTCCAAGAATTCAAGTATTCTGTAGTTTTTCTGCAAAAACAGGGGTGAAGTTAAACATTTATCTTTTTAATATACAAAATTTATTGTTAAAATACTTTGATATAGTAACATGTAATATTTTGTACTGTATGCCTCGGTTTAGTGCACATTAAACATTATAGCTATATTCTTGCATCTAGTGCTCATTTTCTCCAGTTTGGACATTGCACATTTTATATGTGCAGCTTTTCATCACAATTGCACCTGATTGAAATTTCATATTCATAAAACTGCACTAAATCACAATTGAACAGATAAGAAATTGTGCTATCAAAGTGGGTACATAAACTTCCAATGCAAATTCCTAAGGATGAATTAAAACAACCAGTCAACAATATGAGTACTCAACAAAAATTACCAATTATCAAGATGGCAAACTAATTAAATTGTTACAAATATTTTCTTAATATCCTTTGGGCTGCCACACTGGACTTTCATTAAACTGAGAAACCTAGTACTGGAAAGTTGGTTTGCAAAATAATATCAAAAATTACAAATGTTACAAGGAAATGATTAGACTTATCTATTCAATAGCATTTTATGTATTTAAAGTGTGTTTAAGAACATTTTTCATTGGAGGTTTGTGCTTTTCTGAGATGCCAAGGGCTTGAGTTCAAAGGCTTCACTGAGCCATCACTGCCAGCTGAAGATAGTAGATCTCAGCTTCCAGCACACATTTGCACCTACAATGACCAGAAATGTTTTTGTGGCTGACTGCAAGAGCGGCTATTCACAGAGCATGCCAGTACTTGCTGCTTGTAAGCCCTACTCTATTCACGACTCATGCACTGATGCAAAAGCAATGAAGATGGAACTATTTTTAGTATAGTCAAACTAACCCGATTGTTTTGTATTGAACATCAAAACATGTTAAGGCACAAGCTATTCAACATTTTCTGAAGTAACTTTCCAGAAAAAAAGAATGTAGTTCTACACCCAAGAGAATATTTATTTAGCAAATGCAGCCTGTTGCATCTGTGATTAATGAAACATTCCTCTCTCTAATATATTCTAAATGCTTAGATTAGATGCATTTATATTATTTATGTTTATCTCAGAACTCAAAATCAGACAGCCAAGACAAAAATGATTAATATAACAGTAGCAAGTTCTGAAGGAACTCTAACATTATTCATGTTTAGAGGGAGATGCAACGGAAGTCAAGCTCCCTACTGGTACAAGTTATAACATTGTAGCATTATAAGGGTTTTTCTCTTGTTACTTCAATTATGTATAGAGAAATATAAATGAATTTGAACTAACGAGGGTTAAAATGATAACTGTCTTTCCTCATGAGATCACACTTTTCTGATTATTTTCTGATTATTGATTACTCTGTGGGCATTCAAAACCTTCAACTGTTGTGCCCCAACAACCCGAAGAACATCTTAACGCTGCTGATATGAGCAAGATTTCAGGTACTTTACAATCTCACTGATTTCCTCCTTGTGGATACAAACCACAAACTGCACTCTGAAACAGTTACCCATTCACCAGGCTCAGAAGAGGCAGCTCCAAGGTGAAACAGAGGCTCTTTCCACTGTTCCCTAATAGCATTGCCATCTCCTCCCATTATCTGGAGCAGCAGTCATATGGTATGCATGCATTCTGACTGCCCCATTGGAAAAATGTTGCGTTTGTACAGCTTGTCGTTCCAATTTCAGTACATTTTCTTTCTACTACATAATTACCACTTCTATGTAGTAATGTATGGAATCAATATAATGCGATTTCCTGCATAAATGAGGAATGACACAGATCCAGGATTTAATAGATTTTAAAAGGAAAGCAAATTCTTTTTCAATGGGTACAAAATCGTCATAATATTGACATATTTAAGGCAGTGTCTGGTGTGCAAATAAAGGGTTAATTGATTGACCATGACAGAAAACAGGCTACAATTTATTGGCAATGGGCAAAGGTACACCATCACCTAGAGCTGGTGTTGTGTTGTGTAATCTTGGAACAAAGGTATTCCCAATATTATTCGTTACATTGCTTTTCTCACCCACCAAAGTATTTTGCATTTTAAAATATTAAGTAATATTGAACTAAAAATCATTGTTGTATTATTAGGGATCGACAATTCGTAATGATGCTGCTGGCTTCAAACTCTAGATATAAAAAAGGATCCTTCAAACAATATTAATAAGCAGCCATTTAGTCAATAATCACACCTGAATCAGATTAATTTTCTTGTATTTTAAACTATTGTCACGTTATATTATCCGATTAGTTTTCTCAGTGAAAGGACAAAATAAACCAACTCTTAAGCTCAGTCATTGAACTGAATCAGCTCAGTGTGATTCAGTTGGACCTAGGTCACTAATCTTAACATAGGGATAATTTATTCTGCAGTAACAGCTTGTGAGTTAAAAAAAAATTCATTCATGGGATGTAGGCGTCGCTGGCAAGGCCAGAATTTGTTGCACATCCCTAGTTGGCCTTGAGAAGCTGGCAGTGAGCCGCCTTCTTGAACCGATGCAGTCCGTGTGTTGAATGTACTTCTTCTTATCATGTCCACGGACAGTCTATACATAGCCCAGCCAGAACTGGACACATTTTTGCGCCTTGTTGTTGGATTCAGCAAGATCTGCAACAGTGCAGGGTTCCTCTAATGATGGGCATTGCAGGAGATATTGCATAGTCTGTGCCTCAGTTCCACATTCACAAGTTGTCGGGCTGGTTGAATATCCCCATTTGCTTAGTGACACCTTTGAGCAACCTACACCGGTCCTAAGTCTGTTAAGGCACTTCCAGATTGCCCAGTTGCAATTAGCTTTGTCCTGGATGGTGTCGAGTTTCTTGAGAGTTGTTGGAGTTGCACTCATCCAGGCTGTATCGATTTCTTTGTGGGTTCAATGACGAGACATTTATGAAAGAGAATGTCTTTTAATCTAAAGTATGTTCAACTCTTTTTAACAGCATTACAGGAGACACCATGCTAGTGATCCATCTAGAACGAAACTGAAACTAAACTGCCTGTCTCTCACATGCCCTCTGCTGGTCAGGCACAAGCAATCAATCAGGCAAACATGCTGGTAAGGCATCATAATCAAACAGGCAAATACCATCACTATTTGCTGATATCATTACATCTCCCTTTCTTAAAACAAAAGTATTTAAGTTTTAACTAACAACATGTTTTCTTTGTATTAATCTGCATTTTAACTGTAACACTTAATGAACTTACATTAACATTATCATTATCAAGGTTTTTTAACCTTGCTTTGATTGTTCACATGAAATATGTAAATACACTAGAACTTGAAGAAATAATAAGATAACATTACTTCCTTCTATAACAATAGTCCTAAAATTTGCTCAATGAGTCTCTCAGGAGGCTTCACGTGTCTTGAGGATTTTCTGATTGATTGTCCTTGAATCTGAGTTGTTGCCTCAGATGATGTGTTCTCAGCTGTGTGATCAGGTTGTTCAACAGTATCAGTCTTTTGACTTGCTGTGTGATCAGGTTGTTCAACAGTATCAGTCTTTTGACCTGCTGTGGCTGGTCCCATGAGAAGATCCCGACGATTTCTTCACAGAACAGCACCCTCATCTGTCTGAATGGTGTATGATCTTGGTTGGACTTCACTCAGGACAGTTCCCTTCTGAGTCCATATGTTTGTTTTGTCTTTGAACCTTACTTGGTCACCAGTGTGGAGTTCAGGTAGGTTTTGTGTTCCTCTGTCATAGTAGTACTTTTGCTTTTCTTTCTGTTGTTCTTTGAACTTCCTCACCTTCTCCCCCTCTTTTGTTTTCAGGAGGTTCTCCGGGATGGGTAGGTTTGACCTTAGCCGACGTCCCATAAGGAGTTGGGCTGGTGACTTACCACACTCAAGCGGCGTTGTGCGGTATACAAGCATGCTCTGGTAGAAGTCAGTTCCACTGTCTTTTGCCTTGTACATCAGTCTTTTCACTGTCTGGACCGATTTTTCCACTAGTCCATTGGACTGTGGATAGTGAGGACTTGACGTTGTGTGGACAAAGTCCCACTCTTTGGCAAAGTGTCGGAAACTTGCATTGTAAAACTGGGGTCCATTGTCTGTGAAGACCTCGCTTGCCACGCCATGTCTGGAGAATATGGCTTTCATACATGTTATCACAGCATCTGCAGTGGTAGTGTACATTCTACAAACCTCTGGATACAGGGAGTAATAGTCTGTGACTACAAGATAGTCCTTCCCTTGACATACGAATAGGTCAGTGCCTACCTTCTGGTAAGGTCTGTCTGGCGCTGGGTGTGGCTTTAGTGGTTCTACCAGATTGCTTGCTCGATATTTCAGGCATATTGTTCAGTTTGACACCTCATTTGTCACATCTTGGTTGATTCGTGGCCAGTACATCACCTCTCGTGCTCTTTTCTTACACTTTTCGATTCCCAGATGTCCTCCATGGATCCTTTTTAGCATCTCTTTTCTCAGACTCTTTGGGATAACTATTTTACTTCCTTTGTAGATGATGTCTTCTACCAGTGATAGTTCCGCCCTGCAGTTCCAGTACTCTGCCATGTCAGGTGAGCAGTCTTGCTTTATGTTGGGCCATCCATCCAAGATGCTTTTCCTCAGTCGTCTCATTGTTTCATCTTTGTTTGTCTCAGTCTTTATGAGCTCCATTTTTGCATCTTCTATGGGCAGTGCACTTGTGATCATGTCCACGTAGGCATTCACTTTTTCATCCATTTTGGTGTTTGCGGGCTCACTTGGGTCAACAGCTCTGGACAACGTGTCTGCTGTATACATCAGCTTACCCGGTGTGTACGCAACATTCAGTGTATAGTGTTGCAGCCTGATCATCATTCTTTGTATTCTAAGCAGACACCCATTTAGTGGCTTTTGGAACAATGCAATCAAGGGCTTATGGTCAGTCTCTACACTGATTGCTTGTCCTGCCACAAACTGGTGAAATCTTTCACAGGCGTATGTGATGCTGAGCAGCTCCTTTTCTATTTGAGCATATCGCATCTCCGCGTCTGTCATTGAGCGCGATGCATATGCAATAGGTTGCCAGTAGTCATATTTTTGCAGAAGAACGGCACCGAGCCCACTCTGTGATGCATCTGATGATATCTTGATGGGTCTCGCTGGGTCATAAAACCTCAGAACTGGTTCCTCTGTGAGCAGTTTCTTTAGATCGCTCCATGACTTCTCATGCTCATGATTCCATTCCCATTCTATGTTCTTTTCAGTTAGTCTTCTCAGTGGCGCCTTCTTTTCTGAGAGGTTGGATATGAATTTACCCATGTAGTTGATCATTCCATTAAACCTCTGCACGTCCTTTTTGCATTGTGGCTTTGGCATATTCTCAATGGCGGACACCTTTCTGGGATCTGGTCTGATGCCCTCACTGCTAAGGATATCTCCCACGAATGTCAGTTCTGTCACCCCGAGCTGGCATTTCTCTCCATTCAGCTTCAGGTTTGTTTTCCTTGTTGCTTCCAGCACTTTTTTCAGTCTCTCGTCATGCTCAGTTCTCGTGGTTCCCCATACTATGATGTCATCCATTGATGTATCAACTCCCTCCAGATGCTCATAGATCATATGGATAGTTTTGTGATACACTTCAGGAGCTGAGGCAATGCCAAATGGTAACCTTAGGAATCTGTATCTGCCAAATGGACTGTTGAACGTGCACTGTCTTGAACTTGCCTCGTCCAATTTCATCTGCCAAAATCCTGATGATGCATCTAACTTGCTGAAATACTTTGCATTTGCAAACTGTGCCATGATTTCCTCACGTGTAGGAAGCTTGAAGTGCTCTCTCTTTATTGCTCTGTTTAGATCTCTTGGATCCAGGCAAATTCTGAGCTTTCCATTCTTTTTGTCCACTACGACGAGGGAACTCACCCACTCAGTTGGCTCATCTATCTTCTGAATCACGTTCAGGCTTTCCATCCTGTCCAACTCTGCCTTTAGTTACTTTTGAAGAGCAAATGGAACTTTTCTGCATGGATGTATGACCGTTGGCATACTTTTATCTACTCTGATCGTGTGTTCTCCTGGCAGGCAGCCTCGACCCTTAAATAAGTCGTTGTACTCTTTCATGAGTTCATCATAGACTGTCTCTCCTTCGCTTTCCACAACGAGGACTCTCTTTACCAGGTTCAGTCTCTCACAGGCTTTTAAACCTAGTATGGCTTGCACATCCTTTGGCACCACGATTAATGCTAGCGTGTGCTCTCTGTCCTTGTGTGTCACTTTGACAATGCATCTTCCTTTCACTGGTATGTCAGTACCTGAGTATCCTGTCACTTTCACTTTTATTCCATGTATCTTTGGTCTGGGTCTAATTTTCTTAAAATCAGTCTCTGATATCACATTAACTTGTGCTCCAGTATCCAATTTAAATGGAATATGTATGTCATTCACTTTTAGTGTCAACATCCAGTCTCTTTTTTCTTCTTTGTTTTCAGACACAACATCTACATAGAACTCCTCTATCTCGCTTTCATCTACTGCATGGACCTTGCTTTGTTGTGCTTGGTTCTTACAGCAACGGGCATAATGGTTGTTTCTGTTGCAACTATTGCATGTTTTACCATATGCTGGACACTTTTTTGGTGTATGCTGTGTACTGCATCGACTACATGACTTTCGATTGTCCCTTTCATTTTTGTTCGCTGGCCACGCCTCTTTTTTCACATTGGCGCTCTTCTTGTTAAACGGTTTGTGTCCGTTCTTACTCACTGCATCCACTTTGCAGCTACTGCCACTGAACAGCTCTTTTGCCTGTGACTTCACAGCCTCTGTAGCCCTACACAGTGCTATGGCTTTTCCCAGGTCTAGATCTTGCTCTCTTAGCAGTCTTTCCCTTAGACCATTATCTGGAATACCACACACCAGTCTGTCTTTTATCAGTGAGTCTGTCAGTCCCCCAAATTCACATGATTTGCTTCTGTTTCTCAGTTCAGTCACATACTGATCAATAGTCTCACCCGTTTTCTGTACACATGTGAAAAATCTGTGCCTCTCAAACATCACGTTACGTTTAGGTATGCAGCAGGCCTCAAACTGTTCCATTATTTTATCTAGCTTCATTTTGTCTCCATCAGCAGCGAATGTGAAGTTATTATACACCTCCAGCGCTTCATCACCCACGACATGTAAGAACACTGACGATTTCTTTTTATCACTTTTCTCGTCAGCTCCGATTGCCACTAAATACAACTCCAAACGTTGTTTGAACCCCCTTCAATTTTCAGCCACATTACCTGCCAACTGAAGCTTCGCCGGTGGGTGTAATCCTACCATTTTTTGACTTCGTTAGCTATTCTCCAATGGTAAGTAACGATGTTCTCTTTTGGCTTGCTAATATGTGGAGAGCTGATTTAACTTCAGATTTTTCCTCTTCATCTCTTTCAATCACTTCTGACACCATGTATCGATTTCTTTGTGGGTTCAATGACGAGACATTTATGAAAGAGAATGTCTTTTAATCTAAAGTATGTTCAACTCTTTTTAACAGCATTACAGGAGACACCATGCCAGTGATCCATCTAGAACGAAACTGAAACTAAACTGCCTGTCTCTCACATGCCCTTTGCTGGTCAGCCACAAGCAATCAATCAGGCAAACATGCTGGTAAGGCATCATAACCAAACAGGCAAATACCATCACTATTTGCTGATATCATTACACAGGCAAGTGGAGAGTATTCCATCACACTCCTTATTTGTGACTTGTAGATGGTGGAAAGGCTTTGGGGAGTCAGGAGTTGAGACATTCGCCGCAGAATACCTAGCCTCTGACCTGCTCTTGTTGCCACAGTATTTATGTGGCTGGTCCAGTTAAGTTTCTAGTCCATGTTTGGACCAAGGCTGTAATGAGGTCTGGAGCGGAGTGATTCTGGTGGAACACAAACTGAGCATCGCTGAGCAGGTTATTGGTGAGTAAGTGCTGCAGGCAGTGACTAGTGGGGTATCGCAGGGGTCAGTCCTTGGACCCCAGCTATTCACAATATAAAATCACAATATATATTAATGATCTAGACAAGGGAACTAGATGTAATATCTCCAAATTTGCAGACGACACAAAGCTGGGTGGGAGGGTGTGCTGTGAGGAGGATGCCGAGAAACTCCAGGATGATTTGGACAGGTTGGGTGATTGGGCAGAAGCATGGCAGATGCAATATAACATGGATAAATGTGAGGTTATCCACTTTGGCAGCAAAAACAGGAAGGCAGATTATTATCTGAATGGCAATAGATTGGGAGAAAGGGAAGTGCAACGAGACCTGGGTGTCCTTGTGCACCAGTCGCTGAAGGTAAGCATGCAGGTGCAGCAGGCGGTTAAGAAGGCAAATGGTATGTTGGCCTTCGTAGCGAGAGGGTTTGAGTACAGGAACAAGGATGACTTGCTGCAGTTGTACAGGGCCTTGGTGAGACCACACCTTGAGTATTGTGTGCAGTTTTGGTCGCCTTATCTGAGGAAGGATGTTCTTGCCATGGAAGGAGTTCAGCGAAGATTCACCAGGCTGATACCTGGGATGGCAGGAATGACATATGAGGAGAGATTGGATCGATTGTGCTTGTCCTCACTGGAGTTTAGAAGAATGAGAGGGGATCTCATCAAAACTTATAAAATTCTAACAGGACTAGACAGACTAGATGCTGGAAGGATGTTCCCGATGGTCGGGGAGTCCAGAACTGGGGGTCACAGTCTAAGGATAAGGGGTAGGCCATTTAGGACAGAAATGAGGAGGAATTTCTTCACCCAGAGAGTGGTGAACCTGTGGAATTCTCTACCACAGAAGGCAGTAGAGGCCAATTCATTAAATATATTCAAGAAGGAGTTGGATATATTTCTCAAGGCTAAAGTGATCAAGGGGTATGGGGAGAAAGCAGGGACCGGGTACTGAATTTGGATGATCAGCCATGATCGCATCGAATGGCGGAGCAGGCTCGAAGGGTCGAATGGCCTACTCCTGCTCCTATCTTCTATGTTTCTATGTTTCTATGATAGCACTGTCGATGACACCTTCCATCACTGCTGCTGATTGAGAGTAGACTGATGGGATGGTAATTGGCCGGATTGGATTTGTCCTGCTTTTGTGGACAGGACATACCTGGGCAGTTTTCCACATTTTCGGGTAGATGCCAGTGTTGTAGCTGTACTGGAGCAGCTTGTTCTGGAGCATAAGTCTACAGCACGACAGCCGGGATGTCGTCGGGGCCCGTAGCCTTTGCTGTATCCAGTGTGCTTAGCCATTTCTTGATATGGAGTGAATCGAATTGGCTGAAGAATGGCTTCTGCGATGGTGGAAACCTCGGGAGTAGGCCAAGATGGATCATCCACTCGGCACTTCTAGCTAAAGATGGTTGCAAACGCTTCAGCCTTGTCTTTTGCACTCTCGTGCTGGGCTCTGCCATCATTGAGGATGGCGATATACATGGAGCCTCCTCCTCCTGTTAGTTGTTTAATTGTCCACCACCATTCACGACTGGATATGACAGGAATGCAGACTTTGATCTGATCCATTCATTGTGGGATCAGCTAGCTCTGTCTATAGCATGCTGCTTCCACTGTTTAGCATGCATGTAGTCCTGTGCTGCAGCTTCCCCAGGTTGGCACCTCATTCTTAGGTATGCCAGGCGCTGTTCCTGGAATGCTCTTCTACACTCCTCATTGAACCAGGGTTGATCCCCTGGCTTAATGGTATTGTTAGAGTGAGGGATATGCCGGGCCATGAGGTTACAGATTGTGGTGGAGTACAATTCTGCTGCTGCTGATGGCCCACAGCGCCTCATGGATACCCAGTTTTGAGCAGCTAGACCTGTTCTGAATCTATCCCATTTAGCATGGTGGTCGTACCACACAACACAATGGAGGGACTTTGTCTCCACAATGACTGTGCGTTGGTCACTGCTACCAATACTGTCATGGACAGATGCATCTGCGACAGGTAGATTGGTGAGGATGTGGTCAAGTAACTTTTTCCCTAGTGTTGGTTCTCTTACCACCTGCCGCAAGCCAAGTCTGGCATCTATGTCCATCAGGACTCGGCCAGCTCGGTAGTAGTGGTGCTATCAAGCTACTCTTGGTGATGGACATTGAAGTCCCCCACCCAGAGTACATTCTGTGCCCTTGCTACCTTCAGTGCTTCTTCCAAGTGGTGTTGAACATGGACGAGCCCTGATTCATCAGCTGAGGGAGGGTGGTAGGTGGTAATCAGCAGGAGGTTTCCTTGCCCATGCATGACCTGAAGCCATGAGACTTCAAGGGGTCTGGAATCAATGTTGACAACTTCCAGGGCCATCCCTCCCGACTGCATAACACTGTGCCGCCACCTCTGGTGGGTCTGTCTTGCCAGTGGGCCAGGACATACCCAGGGATGGTGATGGAGAATTCTGGGACATTGGCTGAAAGGTATGATTCTGTGAGTATGACTATGTCAGGCTGTTGCCTGACTAGTCTGTGGGACAGCTCTCCCAATTTTGGCACAATTTCCCAGATGTTAGTGAGGAGAACTTTGCAGGTCGACTGGGCTGGCTGTGTCCGTAGCCAGTGCTGAGGTCGATGCCAGGTGTTCCATCCAATTTAATTCTTATTATTGTTAAAACACAGACAGTGTAAAGCTGTCAATAACCAATATCATAAACTCTCCAGTGTTGACATACAATTCAGAGAAATTCAATTTTAATCCCTCCATTGATTTGCTGTCAAGCGCCAGGCTAAAGCAGAACAGACCTAAAGTTTTCCCCTAACCTTCATGAGTGCACATAAATTTTTGTCCTTCAAGCACGCACAAAACTCCACCCATGTACACTTGGTTGACTTACCAAGAAATGCCTCAGAGTAAAATTATGATTTCCCCCAGCAAACACCACCAGGCTGAAGAGGCTGGGTAAATGCTGACAGTTGACATGTATGACTATGGGCTACATAGGAACAGAAGGCGGCCGTACAGCCACTCGAGCATGTTCCACCATTCTATTATGTCATGGCTGATCTGTATCTCAAATTATCTGCCATATACCTCAATAACCTTATCTAACAATAATCTATCAATCTCAGTACTGAAAATTTAAGTTGACCCAACATCCACAGCCTTTTTGGGGAGATATATCTGAGAACAGTAGAGCATTCATCCACATCACGTGTAGGGTAATAATGAGAAAAAGTTGGTTCACTGCAGTTAGACAGTAAATAAGATTTTGAAACTTGCAGGAGTTCATTGGGAGCGTTAAGCGAAGGTTAATGAAAGTTGATGAAGGTTAATCATTAGGATAGTTAATGAAATGAGCAGCTTTTCATGATAGGAGAAAGCCTTTTATGTAAGATCCTGCCAATTGGCTCTTGCAGCCAGCAATGGATTCTATTCCTCAGTCTCTTTATGCTGCTCCTTCTCTCCTTGCATGGTTACTTTCATCTTCCAGGGCCTCCATGTTAATGTCTCTTTGCAGGGTAAAGTTGTGCAGCATGTAGCAGATTGCCATGACCCTTGACACTTTAGCTAGGCTGTACAGGAAGACATCCCTAGACTAGACAACACATTTGAACTGCTGCCTCAGCATATGAGCGATGTGCTCTATAATAACCCCAGTGGAAGCATGCATCCTTATTATACCTGCTTTCCGCTAGTGTCCTTGGGATGCCCCATATGCTGATGAATCTTGGTTGCAGAGGATAGCCTTCATATTGCACTTGCCTTTATACTAGTGGGAGGATAAACCGCTCTAAAATGAAGGCATCAGCACAGCTCCTGGGAAGGGAGTATTGACTTGCATAATCTTGCGATGATGGCTGCAAATGAGTTGAACATTCAAGCAGTAGAATCGTTTGTGATTTATATAGACAGTGACATTGTGCAATGCAGTATGCAGAGTCACATAGTGCAATCTATAATCCCCTAGACCTTTGGAATTCCTGGAATTCTTTGGAATTGTAAAATCATGTAGCTCCCTCATTCTGTTGCCCATTTGGGAAGAAGATAAAATTACTTTGCCAGGAATTTCCTCAGAGCTTCTCCCGCTTGCATGTAAACAGGGTTTTCACCAAACTTCCACCAAAGTTATTATGGGAAAATCCTTGAGGAAATTCATCCCCCTTGTCTGAGCAAACTTGGTGGGTTTATAAAGGATATTGTCATATATCCCTATTGCTCTTATGTGAAGGTATTATAGGATATTGTCATACATCCTTTACTTCTCATATATGTTTGAGGACTAGGAAACACTGACATTTTCTGATTAATACTCTTTATTAAATCAAGTCAATGAGATAATATAACACAACCCTTTAGATGCAATGCTAATGAGATATAGGTGCCAATTCTAACTCAAATACCAGGGATTCCTTCAGGAGATTGCAAGCGTGCCATCTTGATTGCTTACGCTAGCCTCAGCAAGACTAACTCAAAAATCCTCAAGGAGTTCCAGTGTGTTATAACTTTTATAGGTTTAATTACGTAAGACAAATGTGAGTGCCATATGTCATGATGTTCTGTGTGTGTGCTGTTAACACGTAACCTCCTTTAGTGTTATGATTAGCTGCTACCATTTGTTGTGCATGCCTTTGATGTCTTAGGTTTTTTATTACACTCTGGACATTCCACACATGAATGATCATTTGAAGTCTTATCTAATAGAATCATAGAATGGTTACAGCATGGAAGAAGGCCATTTGGCCTGCTGAGCCCGTGCTGGCTCTCTGCAAGAGCACCTCAGCTAATCCCACTCCCCCGCCCTTTCCCCGTAGCCCAGCAAATTATTTTCTTTCAGGTACTTATCCAACTCCCTTTTGAAAGCTGTGATTGAGTCTGCCTCCACCACCCTTTCTGTGCATTCCAGATCCTAACCACTCGCTGCATAAAAAACTTTTCTTCAGGTCGCCTTTGGTTCTTTTGCCAATCACCTTAAATCTGTGTCCTCTGGTTCTCGACCCTTCTGCCAATGGGAACAGTTTCTATCTACTCTGTCTAGACCCCTCATGATTTTGAATACCTCCATCAAATCTCCTCTCAATCTTCTCTGCTCTAAGGGGAACAACCCCAACTTCTCCAGTCTATCCACATAACTGAAGTCCCTCATCCCTGGCATCATTCTCGTAAATCTTTTCTGCACCCTCTCTAAAGTGCGGTGCCCAGAATTGGACACTTTACTCAAGTTGAGGCTGAACCAGTGTTTTATAAAGGTTCATCATAATTTCCACACTTTTGTACTCTATGCCACTATTCACGAAGCCCAGGATCCCGTAAGCTTTTTTAACTGCTTTCTCAAACTGCCCTGCTACCTTCAATGATTTGTGCACATATACACCTAGGTCTTTCTGTTTATACACCCACTTGAGGATTGTATCCTTTAGTTTATATTTCCTCTCCTCATTCTTTCTACCAAAATGTATCAATTCGCATTTTTCTGCATTAAATTTCATCTGCCATGTGTCCGCCCATTCCGCCAGCCTGTCTATGTCCTCTTTTCACTTTGCTTCCAAGTTTTGTGTCATCTGCAAATTTTGAAATTGCACCCTGTACACCCACATCCAAGTCATTAATATATATCAAGAAAAGCACTGATCCTAGAACCGACCCCTGGGGAACACCACTGTGTACCTTCCTCCAGTCCGAAAAACAACCATTCACCACTACTCTCTGTTTCCTGTCACTAAAGGCTGAAGCGCTTGCAACCATCTTCAGCTAGAAGTGTCAAGTGGATGGTTCATATCGGCCTCCGCCTGAGGTACCCACCATCACAAAAGCCAGTCCTCAGCCAATTCGATTCACTCCACAAGCTATCAAGAAATGGCTCAGCGCACTGGATACAGCAAAGGCTATGGGCCCCGACAACATCCCGGTTATCGTGCTGAAGACTTGTGCTCATGAACTAGCCGTGCCTCTAGCCAAGCTGTTCCAGTACAGCTACAACACTGGCATCTATCCGACATTATGGAAAACTGCCCAGGTATGTCCTGTCTACAAAAAGCAGGACAAATCCAATCTGGCCAATTACCGCCCCATCAGTCTACTCTCAATCATCAGCAAAGTGATGGAAGGTGTCAGCGACAGTGCTATCGAGTGGCACTTACTCACCTATAACCTGCTCACTGATGCCCAGTTTGGGTTCTGGCAAGACCACACTGCTCCCGACCTCATTACAGCCTTGGTCCAAACATGGACAAAGGAGCTGAATTCCAGAGGGGAGGTGAGAGTGACTGTCCTTGACATCAAGGCAGCATTTGACCGAGTGTGGCATGAAGGAGCCCTAGTAAAACTGAAGTCAATAGGAATCGGGGGGAAAACTCTCCACTGGTTGGAGTCATACCAAGCACAAAGGAAGATGGTTGTGGTGATTGAACGTCAATTATCACAGCTCCAGGACTTCACTGCAGGAGTTCCTCAGAGCAGTGTCCTAGGCCCAACCATCTTCAGCTGCTTCATCAATGAACTTCCCTCCAACATAAGCTCAGAAATGGGGATGTTCGCTGGTGACTGCACAGTGTTCAGTGCCATTGACAACTCCTCAGATAATGAAGCAGTCTGTGCCCACATGCAACAAGACCAGGATGATGTTCAGGCTTGGGCTGATAAGTGGCAGGTAACATTCGCACCACAGAAGTGCCAGGCAATGAGTATCTCCAACAAGCGAGCATCTAACCACATCCCCTTGACATTCAATGGCATTAGCATCGCCGAATCCCCCACCATTAACATCCTGGGGGGTCACCATTGGCCAGAAACTTAACTGGACCAGCCACATAAATACTGTGGCAACAAGAGCAGGTCAGAGGCTAGGTATTCTGCAGCGAGTGTCTCACCTCCTGACTCCCCAAAGCCTTTCTACCATCAACAAGGCACAAGTAAGGAGTGTGATGGAATACTCTCCACTTGCCTGGATGAGTGCAGCTGCAACAACACTCAAGAAGCTCAACACCATCCAGGACAAAGCAGCCGCTTGATTGGCACCCCATCCACCACCTTAAACATTCACTCCCTCCACCACCGGCGTACCGTGCCTGCAGTGTGAACCATCTACAAGATGCACAGCAGCAACTTGCCAAGGCTTCTTCGGCAGCACCTCCCAAACCCGCGACCCCTTCCCCCTAGAAGGACAAGGGCAGCAGGTGCATGGAAACACCACCACTCCAAGTTCCATGCCAAGTCACACATCATCCTGACTTAGAAGTATATCGCCGATCCTTCATCGTCGCTGGGTCAAAATCCTGGAACTCCCTCACAAACAGCACTGTGAGAGTACCTTCACCACATGGACTGCTGCAGTTCAAGAAGGTGGCTCACCACCACCTTCTTAAGGGTGTAAATCAAACAGGGCCACAGTTAAAAATAATTCTAAAAGGACTAAGATTGTTAAAAAAACAAGCCTGAAGGCTTTGTGTCTTAATGCGAGGAGCATTCGTAATAAGGTAGATGAATTAGCTGTGCAAATAGATGTAAATGTATACGATATAATTGGGATTACGGAGACATGGCTCTAGGGTGACCAAGGCAGGGAACTCAACATCCAGGGGTATTCAATATTCAGGAAGGACAGGCAAAAAGGAAAAGGAGGTGGGGTAGCATTGCTGGTTAAAGAGGAGATTAACACAATAGTAAGGAAGGATATTAGCTCGGATGATGTGGAATCTGTATGCTTAGAGATGTGAAATACCAAGGGGCAGAAAACGTTGGTGGGAGTTGTATACAGACCCCCAGCAGTAGTGGTCAGGTTGGGGATGGCATTAAACAGGAAATTAGAGATGCGTACAATAAGGGCACAGCAGTTATCATGGGTAACTTTAATCTGCATATAGATTGGGCTAACCAAATTAGTAACAATATTGTGGAGGAGGAATTCCAAGAGTGTATATGGGATGGTTTCCTGGACCAATATGTCGAGGAACCAACTAGAGATCAGGATATCTTAGACTGGGCATTATGTAATGAGAAAGGATGAATTAGCAATCTTGTTGTGCAAGGCCCCTTGGGGAAGAGCGATCATAATATGATAGAATTCTTCATTAAGATGGAGAGTGACGTAGTTGACTCAGAGACAAGGGTCCTGAATTTAAATAAAGGAAACTACGATGGTATGAGGCGTGAGTTGGCTAGGATGGATTGGGGAATGTTACTTAAAGGGTTTACGGTGGATAGGCAATGGCAAACATTTAAAGATCACATGGATGAACTACAGAATTTGTTCATCCCTGTCTGGCATAAAAATAAAACAGGAAAGGTGGCTCAACCATGGCTAACAAGGGAAATTAGGGATAGCATAAGATCCAAGGAGCAGACTTATAAATTGGCCAGAAAAAGCAGGAAATCTGAGGATTGGGAGCAGTTTAGGATTCAGCAAAGAAGGACAAAGGGATTAATTAAGAGGGGGAAAATAGAGTATGAGAGTAAGCTTTCAGGGAACATAAAAACTGACTGTAAAAGCTTCTATAGATATGTGAAGAGAAAAAGATTAGTGACGTCAAGCGTAGGTCCCTTGCAGTCAGAATCAGGGGAATTTATAATGGGGAACAAAGGAATGGCAGACCAATTAAATACATACTTTGGTTCTGTCTTCACAAAGGAGGACACAAATAAACTCCAAGAGAGGTCGGGGAACATAGGGTCTAATGAGACGGAGGAACTGAATGAAATCAGTATTTGTAGAGAAATGGTGTTAGTAATTGATGTGATTGAAGGCCAATAAATCCCATGTGCCTGATAATCTACATCCCAGGGTACTTAAGGAAGTGGCCCTGGAAATAATAGATGCATTGCTGGTCATCTTCCAAAATTCTATAGACTCAGGAACAGTTCCCATGGATTGGAGGGCAGCTAATGTAACCCCACTATTTTAAAAAGGTGGTAGAGAGAAAACGGGGAATTATAGACCAGTTAGCCTGACATCGGTAGTGAAGAAAATGCTCGAGTCTATTATAAAAGATGTAATAGCAGAGCACTTGGAAAACAGTGACAGGATTGGACAAAGTCAACATGGATTTACAAAAGGTAAATCATGCTTGACAAATCTACTGGAATTTTTTGAGGGTGTAACTGGTAGAATAGATAAGGGAGAACCAGTGGATGTGGTGTATTTGGACTTTCAGAAGGCTTTTGACAAGGTCCTGCATAAGAGATTAGCATGCAAAGTTAATGCACATGGGATTGGGGGTAAGGTACTGACTTGGATGGAGAACTGGTTGGCAGACAGGAAGCAAAGAGTTGGAATAAACGGGCAGAGACTAGTGGGGTACCGCAGGGATCGGTGCTAGGGCCCCAGCTATTCACAATATATATTAATGATCTAGACGAGGGAACTAGATGTAATAATGCCAAGTTTGCAGATGACGCAAAGCTGGGTGGGTGAGTGTGCTGTGAGGAGGATGCAGAGAAACTCCATTATGATTTGAACAGGTTGAGTGAGTGGGCAAATGCATGGCAGATGCAGTATAATGTGGATAAATGTGAGGTTATCCACTTTGGTGGCAAATATAGGAAGGCAGATTATTATCTGAATGGCAATAGATTGGGAAAAAGGGAGGTGCAACGAAACCTGGGTGTCCTTGTGCACCAGTCGCTGAAAGTAAGCATGCAGGTGCAGCAGGAGGTTAAGAAGGCAAATGGTATATTGGCCTTCATAGTGAGAGGTTTCGAGTACAGGAGCAGGGATGTCTTGCTGCAGTTGCACAGGGCCTTGGTGAGACCGCACCTTGAGTATTGTGTGCATTTTGGTCGCCTTATCTGAGGAAGGATGTTCTTGCCATGGAGGGAGTGCAGCGAAGCTTCACCAGACTGATACCTGGGATGGCAGGGATGACGCATAAAGAAAGATTGGGTCGATTAGGCTTATATTCGCTAGAGCTCAGAAGAATGAGAGGGGATCTCATTGAAACTTATAAAATTCTAACAGGACTAGACAGACTAGATGCAGGAAGTATGTTCCCGATGGCAGGTGAGTCCAGAACCAGGGGTCACAGTCTAAGGGTAAGGGGTAACCCATTTAGGACTGAGGTGAGGAGGAATTTCTTCACCCAGAGAGTGGTGAACCTGTGGAATTCTCTACCACAGAAGGCAGTTGAGGCCAAATCATTAAATATATTCAAGAAGGAGTTAGATATAGTTCTTAAGGCTAAAGGGATCAAGGGTTATGGGGAGAAAGCAGGGACAGGGTACTGAATTTGGACGATCAGCCATGATCTGATTGAATGGTGGAGCAGGCTTGAAGGGCTGAATGGCCTACTCCTGCTCCTATCTTCTATATCTAATTAGGGATGGGCAATAAATGCTGGCCTTGCCCTCGACACCCACATCCCATAAATGAATAAGAAAATGTAGCCAATTTTGTGTCGATGCTGCCACTGTCCCTTTTATTCCATGGGCTTCAACTGTGCTGGAAAGTCCATTATGTGGCAGTTTGTCGAATGCCTTTTGGAAATCCATGTACACTATGTCAACCGCATTGCCCACTTTAAACCTCTCTGTTACCTCATCAAAAAGCTCGATCAAGTTGGTTAAGCATGAATTGCCTTTAACAAATCCGTGTTGGCTTTCCTTAATTAATTTCTTCCCAATACATCCATCACCCCAGCCAATTCGTACCATTGCCTCCCCTCTGTATTCTTGACTGATTTACGATACACCTACTGTATTTCTTAACTCTTCTCATGGATGGTTAATGAGACAATGGGCAAGATTTTAACTCCGGTGCGGGATGGTGTCGTGTTATCTGCATTTCGTGTTATCCACCCGAACCTAAATGGCTGTGGGAGATTGATGCAATTTTAACTTAATTGTCCAATTGATTTCCAACATGTGGGAACCCTTGGCAAATGGGTTTTTCATGGCTGAAAGTCGCCCCCGATGATGTCATCATTGCTGCTGCATTTAAGGTCAAAAGCAAGTCTTCCTTCTTCTGCAGGCTTCCAAGCTTTCTCCATTTGGTGTAAGGGACCTGCAGGAAAGATGACAAGTGGGAGGCCCAGATCAGTTCCTCGTTTCAACGAGGTGACCCTGCAGGCATTGGTGGATGGGGCTAGGGCCAACAGGGAGGTGCTCTTCCCTTCCTCAGGGAGGAAGAGGCCTCCCAAGCAGACTAAGGCAGTGTGGATGCAGATGGCTGAGGAGGTCAACTCCTTGGGAGTGACACGACGACCTGGATTCAGTGCCGGAAAAGATGTCATGACCTTCAGTGCACTGGAAAAGTGAGTATGAATTTCCCATCACCCTCAGTCTGACCCCCATTGCCTTTCCTCACCAGCACTCAGTTTTAGCAATCTCTTCCTCCACATCTCACTTGTCACTGACATCCATGTACCCTTACCCATTCCCTCTCTCTCTATGCTCACATTCACATAACTATTTGACTATGCAGCCTTCACACTCCATATCACTCTGATGCTATGAAAACAACAGAAAACACACAGGGAGGGCCCTTGGTCTTGCCACCTCACTCCATCTTTGTCTCCTTCTAAGTATCTATGCTATGCAATCTCTACACTCACTCCTTCATTCTCACTGAACCTCCACTTGTCTCCCTCATTGCAGGAAAAGAGAGCTCACAACAAAAGAGAGCGAGCGACGACAGGAGGAGGGACAGCCTCAATAGTCCACCTGACCCCCTGGGAGGAGGCAGTACTCAAAATAGTGGGACTGGAGGATGATACGCATGTGGGGGACGGACAGACGGGTGGAACACAGCAAGCTGGTGACAGAAAAGTTTCCCATCTCTCTCTTTGACATTGCATGAGTCGCTGATAATGATTATGAAGCTCTAACAGATGGACTTATGATCATCTGCAAAAAGCAATGTGCATGTAGCCTTGGCATCACATCTCTGACTCTTTCCTTTACTCCCCCACAGGACCATCACAAGCATCCGTTCCCCCTAGCCAGGAAGAAGAGGCTGAGCAGCCAGACTACTCAGAGGAAGCTGCAACCTCTGAGGGCAGAAATCTGCGCACCCAGCGCAGACACTCACACCTCGGTGGGACCTTCGCGACATAGAGTAGTGTTGTCACCTGGTGTATCACAACTCACAAGTGAGCATCAGCAGATTGTGGAGATAGGGACAGCAGTGGAGAGTCCTAGTCAGAGGGCGTAGGACTCTTCCAGCTCGGCTCAGCAGCATGTCGACCCTCTGCCTCTGGGTCCATCCATGAGATCAGCGGTGATGGAACTCCAGGCACAGATGCATGAGTCTCTGGCAGGTTTTGTCTCTAGGGTCGCTGCGAGTGTGGACCGAATTGAGGAGTCCATAGCGAACATGAGCAGAGCCTTTGTGGAGTCATTGGTGAATGAACGCATCAGCACGGAAAGGATGGCAATCTCCGTGGAAAGGACGGCTACCGTAGAGGAGAGGATTGCTACGGTAGAGGAGAGGATGGCTACGGCCATGGAGGAGCTTAGTCGCCAGGGTATGGAAAACATGGTCATTGTTCAGAATAGAATGACATCTCTTGAGGAGCAATGGGCATCTATTGAACAGAGAAACCAGACCTTCATGGAGTCCTTCTGAGTAGGACTGCCATGCCATTGCAGATACGGGTCCCCATGGCCCCCCTGATGTGCAGCAAGGTGCTCTCCAGCCACTTGCAGGTGCTGAGGGGGACCTGGCCCATGAGAGGGAGGTTGGTGACAGACCTCAAGGAAATGCGGGCTCCTCTCCAAGCGCTCACACTTCCATGCCACTGCAGAGCCCTCGGTCAGAGCCCCACCAGAGTCCACACCCAAGTGAGATAGGCGTCTCAACCCCTGCACAGCCACAGGAGCAACAGACTGTTGACGAGCCCTCATAGGCTTGCCACCCCAGAGGATGCCCGCCAAAGGTGTTGAGACAGGAGCAGCAGCAAAGTGAGTAAGGGGCCTCTATATCTGCTGAAGCCACAGGGGAGGCACCACATAGGAGCACGCATAAGAGGAAAATTCTGCACAAATAGTCACAAGGGTAGTCACTTGGGTGCAATTTTGTGTTTACTGTAAAAATGCCATCACTTCGTTATTTTACATAAAATTTCTGATGGCAAATCTTGCAGTTGTATCGTTTGTCATTTCGCTATTGGGACTTCCACATTGAGGGCTTAGGCATACTTGCAACTGTCGGTATGGTGGTCAGAGTGCTAGGAATCCTCCGGTTCTTGGCCATTGTCAATGCTCTGGTAAGACGCTGCGAGGCAAAAGTGTTTGATTAACTAGGCTAAGCAAATCTGGCCAGGATGAGTGCGTTCCTTGCACCCTGGGCAGCAATGTTCTTGCGTAATGCTGCCGCTGGTTGATGGGCCTCTGCAGAATGTTCATTTTCACCCTCCTCCTCCTCCGCCTTGTAGGGGGATGGCGGGTGTGGAGCGTGCGCCCAGTCAGTTATGCCCCTGACTGTTGGTGAGCGGTTCGAATCGCTCCCACGCCCCTGGGTTCTAGACACCAGACTTAGGTACAGGCGGCGATACAGAAAGCTCAAGTAGACAAGTGGTTTGGATGTAAGAAAACCAAGATTTTATTAAAACAGAAAATAAAACAGTCCTATGAGAAGTCACTGGTATAAAATACAGGCAAATACAAAATAACTATATACTTATACAGGGAATGGGGAACACATAGCACATCGGGGGAAAAACAATTACATTAACAATCCCCTTATCCTTATCCCACCCCCTATACCTAACTAGATTAAGCTATGAGGGGCCAGAATTCATGCTCACCAATCCAAAGCAAAGCCAGCTGTTATAACGGATGCAGGTTTTGAGGCCGTCTCATCGCGATGGGTTCTCCTCTTCTTCTCCCTCAGGCAGTCGATGGCGGTAACGTTGTGCCTATAGGGCAGTTGGCAGTCTTAACTGCTTAGATTTTCCTATCCAAGCGTCAAACACCAGTACATTCGTTGTGGCATAGACACCTGCGTTTAATAGCAGTGCTCAACAAGAGGTTTGCCTCCCCAAGCGCCAGCTTATAACTAGGCGCTTGGCCTTTATCAAAAAGGTTTTCGCTGCCCTGCTCTGCTCTTATCGAGTTGTTACCTTCTTCTTCGTCTCTTTTCATCTTGTCTCGTTCAGGTACTATACAAGTCCTGGGCTGCCTGCTCAGTTTCGTCTCGCCCTCTTTTTTTGCGGCCTGGGTGTCCTGGATGACTATGGCCTTGGGTCTCGTTCCCCTCCCCTGCAGTTGGTATGGATGTCCTTGACTGCTGAAAATTTACTGCGGGGAGCGAGGAGAGAACCCGCCACGAGGCCAGGGCATGAGTACGGGCGGTGGCAGCCCAAGGCAGAGCACGAGTCAAGAGCCAGGAGCAAGGGCAAGAGCAAGAGTGAGATTGCTACCTGGGGCCTTCAGTTATACTCCTTTCGATGGCCCCTTATCTGTGCGCCAAATCAGGTTAGTTCATTGTTTCAATTTTGGCAGGCTGTTTTAAATGATTATAGCAATCTAAGTTAACTGGATTTAGATGGCCGTTTATCGCACCTAATGGCCTGATGTCCGGGCTGTATTGTCATTAATGCATTCTAATCAGCCTGTCCAGCCTTAATGGCTCCCATAAGCTGTTTCCGATTATTTATGCGGACAACTCAATGGCCTCAAGTATAGGCCTAACTGGTTTTGATCTGTCTATGATCTGGCGTAATGCATATTCAATGTTTGCTGTCTGGCTTTCAAAAAGTCCTTTTTCACAAACTGCATTTTAAGTTCTGATTTTCCCAAAGCTGCTTGTGCCGCTACAGAGTCCAAGCTTTTAAAATCTTGCAGGCTTTTGGTCACGAGGTCTGGACACCAACTTTTGGGTGCCCTTTTTACAATGTCCATGCAGGGTCCCTTTTATTAATAACCTTGGGGGAAATGTGGGAATTTTGCGAATCTTACAGCTTCCTCCTCCTCATCTGCGGAGGATATGTGATGAGCCACTTGGTCCTCAGGAATCTGCAAGCCACGACGCTGTATCATGTTGTGAAGTGCACAGCAATCCATGACGATTCTGGAGACCTTGGCTGCTGAGTACTGCAGGGCTCCACCTGATCTATCCAGGCCTCCACCTGATCTATCCAGGCATCTGAAGCGCTTCTTCAGCAAACCAATGGTTTGCTCAATTATGGCTCTGGTGGACATATGGCTGGAGTTGTAGCTCTCCTCAGCTTCGTTGGATGTGCTCCTCAACGGCGTCATTAGCCATGTCTTCAGGGGATAGCCCTTGTCTTCAAGTAGCCATCCGTTAAGTTGGTCTGGCGGACTGAATAGCGGAGGCACACTAGACTGGTGCAGCTTGAAGGAGTCATGCCAACTGCCAGGGTACTTGGCACAAACATGCAAAATGTCCTTCTTGTGGTCACACACCAGCTGAACGTTAAGGGAGTGGAAGCCCTTGCAGTTGACAAAAACACCTGGATTGCGATGGGGTGCCTTAAGGGCCACATGTGTGCAGTCAACGATGCCCTGCACCCTTGGAAAGCCTGCCAGATGAGCTAATCCAACCGCTCACGCCGTGACACTTGCTCGATCCTTGGTGAAATGGATGTGATTGTGCGCGAGGGCAAAGAGGGCATCGGTTACCTGCGTGATGCAAGTCATAGAGTCATAGAGTAATACAGCATGGATAGAGGCCCTTCGGCCCATCGTGTCCATGCCGGCCATCAAGCCCTGTCTAATCTAATCCCATATTCCAGCATTTGGCCCGTAGCCTTGTATGCTATGGCATTTCAAATGCTCATCCAAATGCTTCTTAAATGTTGTGAGGGTTTCTGCCTCCACAACCCTTTCAGGCAGTGAGTTCCAGACTCCAACCACCCTCTGGGTGAAAAAGTTCTTTCTCAAATCCCCTCTAAACCTCCCGCCCTTTACCTTGAATCTATGCCCCCTAGTTATTGACCCCTCTACTAAGGGGAAAAGCTCCTCAGCATCCATCCTATCTATGCCCCTCACAATTTTGTACACCTCAATCATGTCCCCCCTCAGCCTCCTCTGCTCCAAGGAAAACAAACCCAATCTGCCCAGTCTCTCTTCATAGCTGAAGCGCTCCAGCCCTGGTAACATCCTGGTGAACCTCCTCTGCACCCTCTCTAACGCGATCACATCTTTCCTGTAGTGTGGCGACCAGAACTGCACACAGTATTCCAGCTGTGGCCTAACCAGTGTTTTATACAGCTCCATCATAACCTCCTTGCTCTTATATTCTATGCCTCGGCTAATGAAGGCAAGTATCCCATATGCCTTTTTTACCACCTTATCCACCTGTTCCGCCGCCTTCAGGGATCTGTGTACCTGCACACCCAGATCCCTCTGACCCTCCGTCTTGCCTAGGGTCTTTCCCTTCATTGTGTATTCCCTTGCCTTGTTAGACCCCCCAAAGTGCATCACCTCGCACTTTTCCGGGTTAAATTCCATTTGCCACTGTTCCGCCCATCTGACCAACCCATCTATATCGTTCTGCAGACTGAGGCTACCCTCCTCGCTATTTACCACCCTACCAATTTTAGTATCATCCGCGAATTTACTGATCATACCCTTTACATTCATATCCAAGTCATTAATGTAGACCACAAACAGCAAGGGACCCAGCACCGATCCCTGTGGTACCCCACTGGCCACAGGTTTCCAGTCACAAAAACAACCTTCGACCATCACCCTCTGCCTTCTGCCACTAAGCCAGTTTTGTATCCAATGTGCCAAGGCACCCTGGATTCCATGGGCTCTTACCTTCTTGACCAGTCTCCTGTGCGGGACTTTATCGAAGGCCTTACTGAAATCCATGTATACCACATCCACTGCGTTACCCTCATCCACACACCTAGTCACCCCCTCAAAAAATTCAATCAAATTAGTCAGACATGATCTTCCCTTGACAAAGCCATGTTGACTATCCCTGATTAATCCTTGCCTCTCCAAGTGGAGACAAATTTTGTCCCTCAGGATTTTTTCCAGTAATTTTCCTACCACTGATGTTAGGCTCACTGGCCTGTAGTTCCCCGGTTTTTCCCTACTACCCTTCTTGAATAATGGTACTACATTAGCGGTTCTCCAGTCCTCTGGCACATCCACTGTGGCCAGAGAGGTCCTGAATATATGTGTTAGAGCCCCCGCAATCTCCTCCTTTGCCTCACACAGCAGCCTGGGGTACATTTCATCCGGGCCTGGGGATTTATCCATTTTTAGGCCAGCTAAAACCGCCAATACCTCCTCCCTCTCGATGTTAATATGTTCGAGCATATCACAGTCCCCCCGCCCTATTTCTATGTCTACATCGTCCTTCTCCATAGTGAAAACAGATGCAAAAAATTCATTTAGAACCCCTCCTACATCTTCCGGCTCCACACACAGATTGCCACTTTTGTCCCTAATGGGCCCTATTTTTTCCCTAGTTATCCTTTTACCCTTAATATACTTATAAAACATCTTCGGATTTTCCTTTATTTTGCTCGCCAGTGTTATTTCATGGCCCCTCCTTGATCTCCTAATTTCTTTTTTAAGTATCCCCCTGCACTTTTTGTACTCCTCTAGGGCTTCCTCCGTCTTTAGCCTTTTGTATCTACCAAAAGCCCTCCTTTTTTTCCTAATCCATTCCCGTATATCCCCTGACATCCACGGTTCCCTGTGTGTGAGTCCGACTGGGAGATGCCGCTGATGTCTGCTGCTGATCCCTGGAATGAGCCTGAGGCAAAAAAGTTGAGTGCGGTGGTGACTTTGACGGCCACTGGTAATGCTTGTCCACCTGGTCCTCTGGGCAGCAGGACTTGCTGTAGCTTTGCGCAGATGTCACTCAATGCCTCTCGCAAAAGTCGGAGCCACCTTTGGCACTGCTGTTCAGACATGTTGAGATAGCTGACCCTGTGTCTGTAGACCCTGTTTGGGGGGTATCTCCTGCGCCGATGGGCTTCCAGGCGCTGGCCCCTTCTGGCCTGTGTAGCCTCAGGTGGGTGAGCAGCAGTCTGGCGTTCCTGCTGGTGCTGCTGTTGCTGGTGCTGCTGTTGTTCCTGGTTCTGCTGGTGCCGCGGCTGGTGCTCGAGCTCCTCTAATGCCCAGATGGGAAGGAAATAGATGGCTCCCATGCTTCTGGTATATGCCTCAGTTGAGGAAGTGCTGAGGGAAGGTGGTGAGAGGGGTTTCCCAGGAGGTCACACTGGGGATGGGTGTCAGGCTCCAACCTTCCACAGGTGTGGTTAAGCCTTCTAAAAGTTGCCCCACACCTGAGACCGCTAAGTCCTGCCACCTGCAAATGATGGCTGATCAAATCTCCTCTTTAATGGTTGATCTGCAGTTGATAGTCAGCAATCCAATAGTGCTCCCGCCAGGTTTCACCGTCGTGTTTCCCACCAGGCGTGTTTCACGTGGGAAAAGGGTTAAAATCGCAAGGGCCTTTTAAAATAGGATTATAGAGGCCATTTAGTGCTTGTTAAGGGCCTTAACGACCAGTCCCACCTGTTGGATGCGGGACGGAGTTGGGACCATCAGACACAGTTAAAATTGCTCGGAGTCAGGAACCAGGCGGGGGGTCCCGCACGCCAGTTTTTGTGATTTTAACCCCCCACACACCTCCAATCCCGCCTCCACAGCTCAATGAAAATCCTGCCCAATGTCTCTCATACTCCAGGCCTGACCTTGTGTAGCCATTGCAGAATGAGTACTAATATGTGGGTATATATTTTAAAAGCTTACAATAATTATTCTACCTGGTACACCTACATTAAAAAACAAGGCACCAATTACTTGCTTTATACATCTATGTATTACACATTGAATAATGCAGTTGATATTGCCTGAAGCATCTCGGAATGGTCCAGAAGCAAAGAAGTGATGCGCTGCTCTGGCATTCACTGCCACTAACAGTGCTGTGTAACTTTTTTTTTAATGTATTCATTCCTGGGATGTGGGTGTCGCTGGCAAGGCCAGCATTTATTGCCCATCCCTAATTGCCCTTGAGAAGGTGGTGGTGAGCCGCCTTACATAAGAACATAAGAAATAGGAGCAGGAATAGGCCACTTGGCCCCTCAAGCCTGCTCCGCCATTCAATAAGATCATGGCTGATCTTGGGCTTAAAGCCACTTCCCAGCACGTTCCCCATAACCCTTCACTCCCTTATCTTGCAAAAATCTGTCTACCTCCGCTTTAAATGTATTTAATGACCCAGCCTCCACGGCTCTCTGGGGCAAAGAATTCCACAGATTTCCAACCCTCTGAGAGAAGAAATTCCTCCTCATTTCAGTTCTAAAAGGGCGACCGTTTATTCTGAAACTATGCCCCCGAGTTCTAGATTTCCCCACGAGGGGAAACATCCTCTCTGCATCTACCTTGTTGAGCCCCCTCAGTGTCTTATATGTTTCAATAGGATCATCACTCATTCTTCTAAATTCCAATGAGTATAGGCCCAACCTGCTCAACCTTCTTTCATAAGTCAACCCCCTCATCTCAGGAATCAACTGAGTGAATCGTCCCTGAACTGCCTCCAATGCAAGTATATCCTTCCTTAAATAAGGAGACCAAAGCTGTATGCAGTACTCAAGGTGTGGTCTCACCAATACCTTGCACAGTTGTAGCAGGGCTTCCCTGCTTTTATACTCCAACCCCCTTGAAATAAAGGCCAACATTCCATTTGCCTTTTTGATTACTTGCTGTACCTGCATGCTAACTTTTTGTGTTTCATGCACAAGGACTCCCAGGTCCCTCTGATCTGTCGTATTTTGTAATCTCTCTCCATTTAAATAATAATTTGCTTTTTTATTTTTCCTGCCAAAGTGTATAACCTCGCACTTTCCCACATTATACTCCATCTGCCAAATGTTTGCCCACTCACTTAGCTTGTCTATATCTGTAAGATTTGCTAAATTTCTGCATTTCCCTGAAGGCTGTTATTAATAAACGCGACCCTGCGTGGACTTTTTAAATCAAAAAGGGTACCCAAGATGGCGTCAGTGTCTCGTGGCAGCAAGCCTGTGGGATTTTAAAATGGACTCTGCAACGCAGACAGCTTTGTGGATCGAAACCCAAAGCTGCAGGCTTCTGTGAAGAGAGACTTTGTATTTTGGAACCAGACAGGACTCTGAATTATGCATTAGACCGAATTGGAGACAAATCTAAATTCAGTTTAGGCCTAGAGTTAAGGCCATCAAGCAGTCTACATATATTATCAGAAACAGATTAACAGAGCCATCGAGGCCGGACAGGCCCATCAAGGAACTTTCATGACAATACAAGTCAATTATCGGGCCGGTAGATGCGATTACCGGCCATCTAAAAACAGTTAGTATGGATTGCTACCATTATTTAAAATAGCCCGCCAAGATTAAAACAAAGAACTAACCTGATTTGGCGCGCAGATAAGGAGTTTCGACAAAGGTATAATTGAAGGCCCCCGGGTAGCAATCGGTGTGTTCTTTGGTGTGTGTTCTTCGGTGTGCTGTGCTGGTGCTGCTGCTCTTCGGCCCCTCACCCTCATGGCTGCCGTTCTTTCCCCGTCCCGCGCTTACCCCCTGGCCTTTGCCCCTGCCTTTTTCCCACTCCATCTGGAACTTGCCCCGGCACCGGGTCGGGCGTTCACGGACAATTCAGGCCAGGCCAGGCCAGGCAGGACGCGACGAGGGGAGGAGGGAAGACTACCGGAGGGAAGGCCACCTGAGGAAGACCAGCTGAAGAAGACCAACTGAGGAGACGAACTGAGGGGAGGCTTCGAATTATCGGGCCTTCAGCCTCAGCCGACTTTCGAATATCTGCACACCAACTCAATCTGGCGGCTGTCGACGAAGAATCATCCCTGCAAGGTAAAGTACCCAAACAGAGACTTTAACTTTGGGGTACTCGAACCTGGACAACGCCCTTGCAGCACTCAGAGGCCACGTGATGACGGCAGGCTCCAGAGAGCACCAAGAGTGAACCCCAAACCCAACCATTGTTTTGAGTCTAACAAACCTTTTGATTGGTGAGCATGAAGTTCTGACCCCTCATAGCTTAATCTAGTTAGCTATAGGGGGTGGGATTAGGAAAAGGGGATTGTTTAGATAGTTGTTTTCCCTCGATGTGCCATGTGTTCCCCATTCCGTGTATAAGTATAGTTATTACTCTTTTGTATTTTTGCATGTAGATGTGTACACTAGTAATTTTTCCAAAAGATTGTATCAAGTTTTTCCTCTTCAATAAAATCTTGGTTTTTGTTTACATCCAACCACCTGTCTACTCGAGTCTTCTCTGTACTGCCGCCTTGTACTTAAGTCCAGTGTCTAGAACCCAGGGGCGTGGGCGTGGGAGCGGTTTGAACCGCTCACAAAACAGTCAGGGGCATAACTGACTGGGCGTACGTGCCAAACACCACCACACGCCACCCCCTACATATCCCTTTGCAGATTCTTTGAGTCCTCTGCACAACTTGCTTTCCCACCAATCTTTGTATCATCCACAAACTTGGTTACATTACACTCGGTCTCTTCATCCAAGTCATTAATGAAGATTGTAAATAATTGAGGCCCCAACATCGATCCCTGTGCCACCCCACAATTACCATTTGCCAACCGGAAAATGACCCATTTATCCCAACTCTCTGCTTTTTGTTAGTTAGCCAATTCTCTATCCATGCTAATATATTACCCCCAACTCAGTGAGCTCTTATCTTGTGCAGTAGCCTTTTATGTGGCACCTTATCGAATGCCTTCTGGAAATCCAAATGTACCACATCCACTGGCTGACCCTTATCCACTCTGCTCGTTACCCTGCCTTCTTGAACCACTGCAGTCCATGTGTTGAAGGTATTCCCTGCTGTTAGGAAGGGAGTTTCAGGATTTTGACCCAGCGACGATGAAGGAATGGCGATATATTTCCAAGTCAGGATGGTGCCTTGTACCTTGCAGATGTGGAAAGCCTTTTAGGAGTCAGGAGGTGAGACACTCAACGCAGAATTCCCAGCCTCTGTCCTGCTCTTATAGTCACAGTATTTATGTGGCTGGACAAGTTAAGTTTCTGGTAAATGGTGACCCCCAGGATATTGATGATGCGGGATTCAGCGATGGTAATGTCATTGAATGTCAAGGGGTGGTGGTTAGACTCTCGTTTGTTGGAGATAATCATTGCCTGGCATTTGTGTGGCACGAATGTTACTTGCCACTTATCAGCCCAAGGCTGAATGTCATCCATGTCCTGCTGCTTTCGGGTATAGACTGCTTCATTATCTGAGGAGTTGAGAATGGAACTGAACACTGTGCAATCATCAGCGAACATCCCCAGTTCTGACGTATGATGGAGGGAAGATTATTGATGATGAAACAGCTGAAGATGGTTGGGCCTAGGACAATGCCTTGAAGAACTCCTGCAGTAATGTCCTGGGGCTGAGCTGATTGACCTTCAACAACTACAACCATCTTCCTTTGTGCTAGGTGTGACTCCAGACAGTAGAGAGGTTTCCCCGATTCCCATTGACTTCAGTCTTACCTGGGATCCTTGATGCCACACTTGGTCAAATGCTGCCTTGATTTCAAGGGAAGTCACTCACCCTCACCTTTTGGGCTAAGGCTGTAATGAGTTCTGGATCTGGGTGGTCCTGGTGGAACCCAACTGAGCATCGGTCAGCAGGTTATTGGTAAGTGCCGCTTGATAGCTCTGTTAACGACACCTTCCATCACTTTGCTGATGATTGCAAGTAGAACTGAAAGAAATTAGTATTAGTAAGGAAATAGTACTGGAGAACCTAATGGGATTGAAAGCCGATAAATCCCCTGGACCTGATGGCCTACATCCTAGGGTTTTAAAAGAGGTGGCTATAGAGATAATGGATGCATTGGTTGTCATCTTCCAAAATTCCATAGATTCTGGAACGGTTCCCGTGGATTGGAAGAGAGAAAATGGGGAACTACAGACCAGTTAGCCTGACATAAGTAACAGTGAAAATGCTAGAATCTATTATTAAGGACTTTGTAACGGGGCACTTAGAAAGTGATAATAGGATTGGGCAGAGTCAACACGGATTTATGAAAGGAAATCATGCTTGACAAATCTGTTAGAGTTTTTTGAGGTTGTAACTAGCAGGACAGATAAGGGGGAACCAGTGGATGTAGTGTATTTGGATTTTCAGAAAGCATTCGATAAGGTGCCACACAAGAAGTTATTAAACAAAATTAGGGCTCATGGGATTGGGGGTAATGTACTAACATGGATTGAGGGTCGGTTAACGGACAGAAAACAGAGAGTAGGAATAAACAGGTTGTCATAAATCGCAACTTCTACAAGAAGTAACTCAGGAAGTACTACTGAACGGCCAGCTGAGGGCGCCGTCTGAGGAGTATACATACTTGGGCGTGGGCCCAACTTGGCCAGAGACAATCTGGAAACAGGAAGCTAGTGACTACTAACTAGACCTCCATGTTTTGCTACAAGTCGATTAAAGTCTTGCTTTATGTACAACCAAGTGCGTAGTGAGTCTTTATTACGTCACAGGTCATTTTTGGGTTGGCAGGCTGTAACTAGTGGATCAGTGCTTGGGCCTCAGCTAATTACAATCTGTATCAATGATTTTGATGAGTGCTTGGGCCTCAGCTAATTACAATCTGTATCAATGATTTTGATGAGGGGACCAAATGTAATGGCCCAGTAATTCCGGGCACAACGCGTGAGTACGGACGGGGTACTCACGCGTGTGCCCGGAGGAATTGCCGGTTTTCAGCATGCACAGCGCATGCGCTGAAAACCGGCATTTCCTGTCCTCTGACCCAAGGGGTTAAGAGGCAGAGTGCGTGCGACTGCACAGACAGCGCGTGCGCAGTGAAATTCCTTTTTTTTTTCAGAGTTGCCCGAGTGTAAAGGCCTCCGGTCTTTATGCATGGAAAAACCAGATGTAAGTATTTAGTTTTTCAGGTAAGTGGGCTTTTAGTACAATGTAGAAATTTTTTTTCCACAGGTTTGTTATTTTTAAAGAATTTACAGTAAAGTAAGTATAGTTTTAGACCCTATTTTTAAAAATTTTATTTTTTTCAAAAAATTGATTGATTGTTTAAAACATTTTTTTAAACTTATTTATAGTTAATATAATCAGTGGGATGTTTTTTAAAATTTTATTTAAAGTTAAAGTAGTGTTTTGGCAGCCCATACTTTTCATGAGTTTGATAGCTCTTACTGTCAAACTCATGAATGAGTTTCCCCTCCCCTGATTGGCTGCACAGTGCTCACCTGATCCCAGCCGGCACATCGCACTAACTACGCCGCTGGATCAGGTAAGCACAGCGCGCCGACAGCTGAACCGGGCCAGTGACAGGAAATGCAAGCAGGCCCGGGCTTCAGATGTCGGCGCGCAGGGTGAGTGCACATTGGGGGCTTGCACGCGCGGCAAGCCCCCGATCCTAATTTCAGGGCCAATATATCCAAGATTGCTGATGCTACAAAGTTAGGTGGGAATGTAAGTTGTGAGGAGGATGCAAAGAGGCTGCAAGGGGATATAGACAGGTTAAACGAGTGGGCAAGAACATGGCAAATGGAATATAATGTGGAGAAATGTGAAGTTATTCACTTTGGTAGAAAAAATAGAAAAGCAGCATATTTTTTAAATGGTGAGAGATTGGGAAATGTTGGTGTTCAGAGGGACCTGAGTGTCCTTGTACATGAATCACTGAAAGTTAATATGCAGTTACAGCAAGCAATTAGGAAAACAAATGGTATGTTGGCCTTTATTACGAAAGGATTTGAGTATAAGAGTAAAGACGTCTTACTGCAATTATATAGGGCCCTGGTGAGACCACACCTGGAGTATTGTGTACAGTTTTGGTCTCCTTACCTAAGGAAGGATATATTTGCCATAGAGGGAGTGCAACGAAGGTTCACCAGACTGCTTCATGGGATGCGGGGATTGTCCTATGAGGACAGATTGAGTAGACTAGGCCTGTATTCTCTAGAGTTTAGAAGAATGCGAGGTGATCTCATTGAAACATACAATATTCTTACAGGACTTGACAGGGTAGATGCAGGGAGGGTGTTTCCCCTGGCTGGGGAGTCTAGAACAAGGGTTCACAGCCTCAGAATAAGGGGTCAGCCATTTAGGACTGAGATAAGGAGCAATTTCTTCACTCAGACGGTGGTGAATCTTTGGAATTCTCTACCCCAGAGGGCTGTGGAGGCTCAGTCGTTGAGCATATTCAAGGCAGCGATTGATAAATTTTTGGATATTAAAGGAATCAAGGGATATGGGAATAGAGCAGGAAAGTGGAGTTGAGGTAGAAGATCAGCCATGATCTTATTGAATGGCAGAGCAGGCTCGAAGGGACAAATGGCCTACTCCTGCTCCTATTTCTTATGTTCTTTTGTTCTTAGATTGATGGGGTGGTAATTGACCAGATTGGTTTTTACCTGCTTTTTGTGGACAGGAGATACCTGGGCAGTTTTCCACATTGTCGGGTAGATGCCAGTGTTGTAGCTTGGCTAGTTCTGGAGCGCAAGTCTTCAGCATGACAGCCGGGTTGTTGTCAGGGCCCATAGTCTTTGCTGTATCCAATGCGCTCAACCGTTTCTTGATATCATGTGGAGTGAATCAAATTGGCTGAAGACTGGCTTCTGTGATGGTGGGGACCTCAGGAGGAGGCCGATATGGATCATCCACTCGGCACTTCTGGCTGAAGTGGTTGCAAACGCTTCAGCCTTGTCTTTTGCACTCGCATGCTGGGCTCTGCCATCATTGAGGATGGGGATATTCATGGTGCCGCCTCCTCCCATTAGTTCTTTCATTGTCCACCACCATTCACAACTGGACGTGACAGGACAACAGAGCTTTGATCTGATACATTGGTTGTGGGATCGCTTAGCCCTGTCTATAGCATGCTGCCTCCGCTGTTTAGCATTTATGTAGTCCTGTGTTGCAGCTTCCCCAGGTTGGCACCTCATTTTTTGGTATGCCTGGTGCTGCTCCTGGCATGCTCTTCTACACTCCTCATTGAACCAGGGTTGGTCTCCTGGCTTGATGGTAATGGTAGAGTGAGGGATATGCCGGGCCATGAGCTTCCAGATTGTGGTGGAATACAATTCTGCTGCTGCTGATAGCCCACAGCACCTCATGTATGCCCAGTTTTGACCTGTTCGATCTGTTCTGAATTTATCCCATTTAGCAAGGTGGTGGTACCACACAACACGATGGAGGGTGTCCTCAGTGTGAAGATGGAATTTCGTGGTCACTGCTACCAATACTGTCATGGACAGATGCATATGCAACATGTTGTTTGGTGAGGACGAGGTCAAATAGGCTTTTCCCTCGTTTTGCTTCTTTCACCAGCTGCCGCAGGCCCAGTCTGGTAGCTATGTCCTTCAGGACTTGGCCAGCTCGGTCAGTAGTGGTTCTACCGAGCCACTCTTGGTGATGGACATTGAAGTCTCCCACCCAGAGCACATTCTGTGCTCTTGCTACCCTCAATGCTTCTTCCAAGTGGTGTTCAACATGGAGGAGTACTGATTCATCAGCTGAGGGAGGGTGGTACGTGGTAATCAGCAGAAGGTTTCCTTGCCCATGCTTGACCTGAAGCTATGAGACTTCATGGGGTCCAGATTCAATGTTGAGGATGCCCAGGGCCACTCCTTTCCGACTGTATACCACTGTGCCACCACCCCTGGTGGGTCTGTCCTGCTGGTGGGACAGGACATACCCAGGGATGATGATGGAGGAGTCTGGGACGTTGGTTGAAAGGTATGATTCTGTGAGTATGACTATGTCAGGCTGCTGCTTGACTAGTCTGTGGGACAGCTCTCCCAATTTTGGCACAAGTCCCCAGATTTTAGTGAGGAGGACTCTGCAGGGTCGACTGGGCTGGGTGTGTCATTACCGTGTCCGAACATGCCTTGCATTCCTCTGTTCGTCCTCCTCCTGTTCTTCCACAAAGTCTAAGTACAAGGTGATTCTCATGGTGTTGCTATTAATGATCATGTCACAAAATAGGTGGAAATTCTCCTTGCAGTCTTTCGGCAGGGCTCTTTAAATCATGTCAGCAACAGCTCAGGCCTTAGTAACCCTGCATTCTTAGGGTAGATGAATTGATCATACCCAGGCAGAAATATCAGGAAATTGCATGAAGGATGTTAATACATCATTTAATGCACATTTACATATTCAATCTGTTAACTGTTGGCACCAAAATATGTGGCCAGAAAATTATGTGGGACTGTTCTCCACCCCAATTTCCAATCCATTTTGACCATTTTATGCCTGCTTTTGAGACAAAAACAATCAGAAAATTTAGATTACTATGTTTGAACCTGTTTATTTTTCATCTCTTAGCTCATATTAATTCATGTCATCTGTAGTAGTAGTTAAAGTTTCATGGGTCTTGAATTCGCTGTGACTCATAGGTGTTTTATAATATTTTCCATTTGCTATGAATCCAAAGGCTTAGAAGAGGTGAATAGCTTTTGTGACCTGAAATATTAGTAATTCCTTGGATACTACTGTATTCATGTTCACAGTCTCATCTATTATCAAAGATTTCAACTGCATTATTAATATCTGATGGCTAGACCACAGATTGTGCTATTTTATTGATGGTTCTTGTTATTCCAGTGGAATCTGACTAATCTTTTCAAATTCGTGCTTAAATATTTCCCCCACATTTCCTTCATTAAAGAAAGAAAATAAAGACTTGCATTTATATAGCACCTTTCACGATCTCAGGATCTCCCAAAGAGCTTTACGATGATGTAATGTAGAAAACGAGGCAGCCAATTTATGCACAGAAAGATCCCACAAACAGCGATGAAATAAATGACCAGATCATGTGTTTTAGGTTTAGGTTGAGAGATAAATGTTGGCCAGGGCACCTAGGAGGTTATTTTGGTGAAAAGATGAAGACAGGTGCTAAATGGAGGTTGTGTTAATAAGGCACCTCTGGTTGAAAGTCTGCTTTTAGCACCCAATTTTGGTCTTAATTACTGATTACCATAATTTGATAGAGGTGCTAAAACATACACCTGCAGGTTTAGCACACAAGCGCTGATGAGAAGCAATTTTCGTGTAGCAGTATATGTGGACTCCATGCACCCTCTTCCACTGAAGGTGTGGAATGCGCTCGCTGATACACAGCAGCAGGTTTCAGGATGGCTCAGGGACCGAATGAGAGGGAGCACAGGTTCTCGGACATGGCACTGGAGGTCCCGGTGGAGGAGGTCCAGAGGAGGAGGGATGTCTTGTACTCGCAGAGGGAAGGAGTCCATCCTGCCATCCTGTCCCCCTGTCCTGCAGCAGCTGGTGCTGCTCTGCCTGGCCTCATGTCCTCCTCCCATTCCTCCTGCAGACCAAGGGGGGACCCCAGCAAGATGCCGATGACCAGACACTCCCTTTCTCCTGGTGACTCCTATAAAGTGTCCAATAAGGTAGTGTTAGTGCACCACTTAGACTTTTTAGGTGAAGTCCTCAGAGGATTTCCAGAATAAATGTTGATAGAGTGTTGGTGAAGTCTTGATAAACTGTCCCAGAAAGTCTCCCGATGTGTTTCAAAATCCTCTTCAAACCTCCAGCAGCATAGAATCATAGAATGGTTACAGCACAGAAGGAGGCCATTCGGTTCATCGAGCCCATACCAAATGAACAGTAAAAGGAGATATGCCTTTAAGTAGAACTTGAAATCCTCAACAACGACTTGTTTACTGCCAATCAGCTGGTTGCTGTTAGGAGAGAGCGCGAGGTCAAGCGTTATCCACTAAAATGTTGTGCAGACTCATTAATGAGCGCTAGCAGGCAATTTAAGTGGCAATCATCCCCTTAATGATCCTCTGGGCAGCTGTTCCTAGCGCAAGCTTCAACTGCTTTACCAAGATGATGTCTTGTGTTAAGCACGGGCTAAACTGGAATTTCAGCTCAAGACCCTGAAGGGATAATTACTAGTCCTAGCCCTTTTCGGGCTACCCCAGATCAGGCGTATTCCCCAGATGTTCACCTTCAACTAAAGTTAGAGATAGCCGAATTCTATAAGATGCTTAATTGGGTCTAAAGGTCCAGGCTATCTCTCTCTAAAGGAAAGGAATGACTGAAAATGTTACCGTCCTCCAGATAGCACTTTTAATAAGTTTAACTAGACTGTAACCTTTCGGATATTATGAGGGTCCGGAATACTCCCCCAGAATCCTGCAACTCCTCACAAAAGAGTATACAGAGATTGAGTTTGCGAGTTTGATATAGAAATACTAATTGAGACAATTCTAAAAATATATACATTTATTAAAGAATCGACATTCAGTTAACAGCTTATGAGTCAGTCGCGACTTTAACAGTTCAAAATACAAATAGCTTACATTTCTTATTCTCAGAGATCCTTATTCTCAAATCTTAACTTTGTACATTTTTACATTTCTTATTATTTCTTAATCCAGAATATCCACCAAAATCAAATAAGAGTAACTTTTCGATCCCCGAGACTCAAAGAATTAAAAACTTACAGAGACTGCCTCTGAAGTTGAGAAATGCTTGCCCTTTCCAGCGACTTCTGACGTTCCATCTGAAAAGCTCTATGTTTATACCTTTTTTAGTGGTTTATTCTTTGAAGTTTTCTGATGATGTAAGCTAATTATCTCTAGTCTACCTCTGTTGAATTCTTTTCTATTCTTACTGTCAATTTAGCTGCTGCATGCATAATTATGTCTCTACCTTTAGGTGTTCCAAAAACTTATAAAATGGCTACAACAGATTTATCTCTTTGATGTCATTTTTATTGAAGGTTTTCCATTCAATTCTTAATATTGGCTTAACTGGTTATTAGCAGACATTGTGACTCCTAAATATTCCATTTTCAATTCAAACACAATGTGATTGCTTGGTGCATCTATTGAAGTCATATTTTCAAAGAGTTCTGTAGATATCATATTTACAATATGTAAATCAAAAACACTTCAACTAGGGGATTTGTTTTCCTAGCCATCTTAATGGTTATACCACAGACTTATGTTTCCTGTTTTTCATTTGATGTTACTTTATCAAAGGCACATGTTTTTTTTAATATTCTGTGTTACTGTTCAAAGTGTCAGTTTTTAACACTTTACTTGGGCATTGCTATTGTGTTGGTTCCAAACTGCAGACTTTTCAGAAGCAAGCCTTTGCTTTTTCAATAGGGCCATTGTTTTAGTATTAACAATCAATTCCCATTTCAAAAGCTTGTGTGGTGTTTACAACTTGTGTTAACACTTCATTTTATCTCAGAAGCCTGTATTGACACAACTTGTGTCGCCGAGGCTTTCCAGACTTTTAAACCAAGTATGTCATGTATTAATAATATCAGAAATCTGTTCATAGGATGGTGTATTTCTTGGAATATGGCTATTTCCTTTACACCCCCCTGTTGACCAAAAGATGAGCTCATAACATCAGGACAGAGTTTGGTCAGTGATACTAATAAGGTTACAATAGCATATTAATTTCACGAGATGCACAATCATGTGCTACATGAAAATTCCTTTGAAGTCATCCTAGGAAAATGTTTTGCCTTATTTTAAATTGAACACAATTTAAAAGGATGATAAGTACATAGTCATGCAATTAGTGAAATAACATGTGCATAGAATGTCCAATCGGTAGATGTACGTTCTGTAGAGATGAGTTATTCATACGAATCAAGGAGACGTCAGTTGAAACTAGTTGAAGCTTGACACGCTGTTCCTTCGATCCGGTGTGTTTAGAGATGTGTGTTGTCGTAAAGGCCTTGCTAGGCACTTAGTTGATTCCTTCTTCATCCACGGTGTCTTCATCCTTTGCTGAAGTAACTCGTTGATCTTTCCTTGTTTCGGTCGTTGCTTTTCGCAAATCCAATTCCTGATGCATTATAGGGTTCTCAAAATTCCCACATTCCCCAGAGTTATTAATAAAGGGACCCTGAAGGACGAAGTGATAAGGGAACCCTAAACAAAATGGCTTCTGGACCTTGTGGCAGAAGCCTGCAAGATTAGAAAGCAGGGCCCTGCAGAAACGGCAGGTCAATTCAAAAGGACTTTTGAAAACCTTGACATGCCTGGGCCTGTGAAAGACTTGTTATTTCTGAGAGCCAGACAAATAGACAATGCAGAATATGCATTCTTAATCAACTCAGGAAAGACTTAGGCCTAGAAATTCAGTTGGGTGCGCCAGCTGTTAGCGCCTTAGGAGGAGTAGATCTCGAGCGCTAGGCGCTTAGCGCCCGGGCGCAGCGCGATCTGCGCCTCGCCCCAACTTCAGTACACATTTAGCGCCGGCGCAAAGTCTTAGCGTGCACCCTGCTGCGCGCGCAGATCATGACGTCATTTACTAGTGCAACGCCCTTTGTGCGCCCTGAACCGGAACTTCACTCGCGCCGGCCCATTGTGCGCCAGGCGGCCCTAACGACTGTGAAGTGGAATGGTACACAGCTGAGGCGGGCCGCGGGGAGCGCTAATTAAAGGGCACTTACCCTGCACTATAAAGGCCAGCCATTTTACAGCATTCACTCTTGTGCAACGGTTTTTTGGAGAGAGACCAAGGAGGAGAGCTTACTGGTTTGGACCAACACTAGGACAGGTATTTTTGGCTCAGGCCAGAGCTTAGCAATTATCTTTGCCTTCATTGAGAGCTCATTGTTTGCCAGCATATAATGGGGGCTGCATTGGGTGCCAACGCTGACTTTCAGTCTTATGCCAGAAGGGCTTACAGACGCCGTGAGAGAGTGGCAGCCCTGGCTAGACGCAGAGGGAGCAACAGGCGTCGCCAACTGAGGCCTTACCCACCCAGGGTATACTGCCAGCAGTCCTCCTATCTGACCATGCCTGCCGCGATGTGTGTAAGGAGGCTGCGATTCAGAAGGGAGGTGGTTGCAGACATCTGCCAGCTGCTTCAGAGAGATCTGCATCCACAGCTGATGCGCAGGACGTCTCTGTCGGTGGCAGTGAAGGTGACGGTGGCTCTCAACTTCTATGCCACTGGCTCCTTCCAATCCGCTGCTGGGGACATCGCTAACATCTCCCAGTTCGCCGTGCATTGCTGCATCCGCCAGGTGACCGAAGCCCTTTTCAGAAGGAGACATCAATTCATCTCCTTCCCCATGACCCTGGACAAGCAGCAGCAGCGTGCAGTGGGATTTGCAAGAATAGCGGGCTTCCCCATGGTGCAGGGCGCCATTGACTGCACGCATGTGGCTTTGCGGGCACCTCTGGAGCATGCCGAGGATTACCGCAACCAGAAGGGCTACCATTCCCTCAACGTACAGCTGGTGTGTGACCACAGGCAGCGCATCCTAGCTGTCAATGCCCGCTTTCCAGGCAGCAGCCACGATGCCTTTATCCTGCGACAGACAACTGTGGCTGACATGTTCCAGGCACAGCCTCCCCCAAGAGGATGGCTTATCGGGGACAAAGGCTATCCTTTGTTTACCTGGCTCATGACACCGCTCCGCGCGCCCACGACCCCTGCTGAAGAGGCATACAACGAGAGCCATCAAGCGACTAGGAACATCATAGAACAAACAATCGGCGTCCTCAAGCAACGGTTCCGCTGTCTCGATCGCTCTGGGGGAGCCCTCCAGTATTCACAGGAGCGAGTCTCCCAATTCGTCGTCGTTTGCTGCATGCTGCACAACCTGGCTATCCGCAGGACTCAGGCACTGCCACCTCACGTTGGACCCCCACCTCAGGAGGAGGAGCAGGAGGAGCATGAGGAGGAGGAGGACGAGGAGTACCAGCCCAGGAGGGAGGCACAAGGTCCAAGGGCCGCCCGTCGGCGGCTTATTGAACGTCACTTCTCGGCCCCCTGTCAGGGAATGGCTTGTGCCAATGAAAGAACACGATTGCAGCCGCTCCGCAAGCCCTCAGCCGGTTAAGGCAGCAAACACTTTAAAGATCAAACATGGACAATGTTAATAAATAAAATGCTTTATTGTACAAACTCAGGGCCCTTCCCACATGAAAACCAAAAACAGACGAAACCCCCAAAAAACACTCAAACACATTACTCGCTCCCACAACCTGGAGAGGATTAACAAAACAGTGCAACTAAAATGGCCGTCATCCTCGGACTTCGTAAAATACAAACATCACATCCTCGGCCTTCAAAAAACAAACATCCAATTCTCGGCCTCAAAAAACAAACATCCAATTCTCGGCCTCAAAAAACAAACACAACTGGCCACACATTCGACTTTTGGCCCGCTAGGGCGATGCCTTGGCCATCTTTGTGTGGCCCCTGCCCGCCCTGCTGCTCCTCCTCAAAGTAAGGCCATTGGCTGCTGCAAGGCTGGGGGCAGGCTCCAGAGGGGCACATGTCGTGACGGCAGATGCCCTTGGGGGTCGGCCTAGTCGAGGTCTGGCCGTCGAGCGGGCGGCTGTTGAATGCTGCAGCTGTGGCTGGCCAGCATCAGTCGCTGCAGCAGCTCCTGGCAGCTCCACTGGGGGAGTGGCAGTGGTGGCTGGAGGAATGGGGGCAAGCTGGCGGATGGCAGGCGCTCGCTGGTCGCCTGAGACACTGGCACTCGCCCGGGCCAGCATTGCAGCATGCGCACCAATCTGCCGAGGGACAGACCGCTGTGCTGCTGCAGCGCGCTGGGTGCCCTGGCGATGCCTGGCTGACACAGCGAGTGTGGCAGCAGTGAGTGCCCGTGTTGACCTGTTCAGTGACCTCATCAGAGCACCCAGTGACTGCACGGCACCACTGATCAGCTGCCCACTCGCTGCCTGAGCTGCCCCGAATGCCGCCCGACTCGCTGCCTGATCTGTCCCGAATGCCGCCCGACTCGCTGCCTGCTCTGCCCCGAATTCCGCCAAACTGATGGCCTGTGAGGCCCCAACGTCGGTGACACTCCGAGAGAGGGACTCGATGGCCTCAGGCAACCGTGCCACTACCCCCATGAGTTCCGTGTGCCGGCGCTCCGAGTCCGCGGACAAGTCCTCGAGGCGTTCCATCTCCTCGGCGAAGACCATCTCCGGACTGGAGGCCGGACTCTCCCTCTGGGGAGAAGGCCGCCGAGCTGGCCGACCCTTCCTGCGTTGCTGGACGCCGCTGGGCCCAGCAATTGGACTCCCCTCCGACCCTTCCCCCCTCTGGGGAGAAGACGCCGAGCTGGCACCCCCCTCCCGCGTTTCTGCAGGCTGCAGGCCCCATGAGCTCCCCTCCCCTCCGACACTTCCGCGACGCTCCCCTCCAGGGAAGACGTGTCCCCTACATTGTCATGGGTTGCCACGGCTGAGGGTTCCCCTGATGGGCCGCCTTCCTCTTGCTCCTCCTCCTCCTCCTCCTCTGAGGGGCTGTCACTGGCAAGTTCAGGGACCTCCTCCTCACCATCTGAAAGCAGGAAGGCACAAGAGTAGCTTTAGAGTGAGGAGAGGGCGTCAGTGAGGGATGCATGAGTGGTGGCATTCAGCGCATTGGTCGGACAGTGGCAAAGGATGTAGATCTGATGCGCAAGTGGGACGAGAGAGGTCCAAACGTTGATGACCTTACCATTGGTGCCCAGAACAGGGTCGGCATCTCCACATGCAACGGGGCCAATCACCCGGCCACCCATGATGCGCTCCACGCGATGTTGCAGCTCGGTGAGCGGCTGGATCTGGGGTCGGCCTCCCCGGTCGCAGTCCGGCTCTTCTTGTTATTGGCCAGCTTGGCCTGCAAGAGAAAGGACGGCCTCTAAGTACAGTGTGTAGCCCTGATCTTGTGTGCACTGCCTCCCATGGTGGAATAGCCTGGCCAGTGTGTCGCCCTGATCTTGTGTGCACTGCCTCCCATGGTGGAATAGCCTGGCCAGTGTGTCGCCCTGATCTTGTGTGCACTGCCTCCCATGGTGGAATAGCTTGGCCAGTGTGTTAAGTGCAGAATGTGCAATTGATGTTCATGCCTGTTCCATAGCTGCTGGATGAGGGCTGGCCATTAGGGCTTTCAGGTCCCTTTGCCCATAATGTGAGGTGCACATGCAAGGATGAGGAGGTCACTGGAAAGGGTACTCACCCTGACAATCCGCGTGAGGTCATTAAACTTTTTGCGGCATTGGACACCGGTCCTGGGGACCTCGCTGTTGGCTGACACCTTGCTGGCGACATGCCTCCAGGCTCTCTGGTAGGCGCAGACCGGCGCCTTCCTGCCATTGTCCGGGTACAAAATATGGTGCCTCTTCTCCACACCACCAACCAGCACACTCAGATCACACTCTGAGAAGCGCTGCGCTCGTTCACGGGCCCTCTGCATGGCTTCAGGTGCTATTTGGGTCCAGCAGCAGTGTTCAGGCCTAGCTGGAGGGCTCCACTATCCAGGGCGTGGCAGCAGACAAAGTCGACCCTTCCCCCTTAAGAGCTGGCCAGCGCCAGGGTGTCTGCTGTCAATCACAAGATGGCCGCACCTGCGCTGCGCCCGGCCTGGGCGCTCTCGCTCAGCACCTCCGGCTTGGCGCCTAAAGAGAGGCGTCCAGCGCCAGTTTTAGCGCTCGAGCAAACTCTTAGGGCGAAGCTAATGAATATCGGAGAAGTGGCCTCGATTTGGCGGCGGGCGCAAACTTTAGCGGCCGCCCGACTTTAACGCCCCAAAGGTGGCTACAATGAATTTCTAGGCCTTAATCTTGAACCCATCAAACCTTTGCATAAATAATCGCTTACAGTTTAAACTGGCTACCGAACCAGGAAGATACCGATTCACATTATGAATAACAAACACCGAGACATTAAAGAGCGTTTAGCGAAGGGGCAACCACCCAAAAAGCAGTTAAGGTGAACGGCTATAATCACTTCAATGAGCCCGCCAAAAATTAGACAAAAAACTAACCCTGATTTGGCGCACAGATAACAAACTCTGAAGTAGTATAATTGTAGGCCCACCGGTAACCGAAAAGAGATGGCAGAAGCAGGCAAGGCGAGAAGAAGATGGGCCGACAAGCAGGCAGAGAAGGGCAGCGTGGTGAAGGGTTGGGGACGAGCAGGCACACGCTCAGGTCCAAGAATACTCGGAACTCAAGGAAGTAGACGGGCACGGTGGGGCAGGCCCAATCGAAGACGACTAGGCCGTAACCGCAGCCTTATACGAGCACTGTGGTAACAAAGGGCCGGGTAAACCATACCTTCAGACCATTACCACTGCACAGGTAGTGATCTAGGCTACCGCGACCGAGCCAACACTGAAGGCTGCCAACCGAACCCCAACCACAACAAAACTTCGACGACCAGACCACCACCAGAAGAACAGAACCCGAAGTTTTCCACTCTACAAGGTAAAGGACCCAACAAAGACTTTACTCCCTATATCTAACGGAGAAAAGAGGGTACTTTACTCAGACGACTCCACCACCGCGCCCTGAGACCACGTGACGACAGCAGGCCCCAAAGGACACAAAGAGCGAGCCCCAAAACCGCAACCAGCTCAATCGACAGGATCCGATCTGTCCAGAAACCCTTATTGGTGAGCATAATCCCTGGCCCCTCACAGCACAATTAGTTAGATATTGGAGGTGGGACAAGGGTAAGGAGATTAATACTGAGATTTTTCCCTCGATGTGCCGTGTGTTCCCCATTCCTAATTAAGTGAACTCTTGTATGCCTGTAACCATTCTAGTAATTCTCAGTTTTGTAATATTTATTGTGCCTTTTAACAAAAATACAGTTTTCTTGTACCAAACCAGTTGTCTATTCCAATTCTGTATCGCTGCCTGTACCTAAATCCGGTGTCTAGAACCCAGGGGTGTGGGAGCAATTCGAACCGCTCAGGAACCCAGTCAGAGGCAAGCTGACTGCACACACGCCACCCCTACTGTGAGGGTGCCGGTCAGTTCCTTCAGTAACCCCTAGATGGCACCTTCACTGGTTGGTTTCCCTTTGCTAAATTGTTACTTGTTTACGTAACTGCCTTTTATCAGGTTCATTGGTTTCACCTGTTTCTGCTTGTATTTAAGTTCTGTGGTTCTTCCCTTTGTTCTCGGTCTTGACAAGGTGCTGACAAGTTGCTCATTTTTGATAAGGTGCTCAGTTTGGACAAGCCGGTTGCCCTGTGGCAGCTTGTCTCGAGCTCAGTCTTGACAAGCCGGTTACCTCACGGTAGCTTGTCTTCAGCTCCTATCTTGACAAGCCGGATGCCCTGGGGTAGCTTGTCTTGAGCTCAGTCTGGACAAGCTGGTTGACTCACAGTAGCTTGTCTTGAGTTCCTATCTTGACTAGCCATTTGCCTATGTGGTAGCTTGTCTAGAGCTCCTATGTTTTGTAACTGTTTACCTGTGTGATTCTAGTAAAGTACTGTTATTTAAGACTGCATATCTGCTTCTCGCCTCGTCTGTCTGCACTTGGGTCCAGAACCAGCCTCGCCCGGGCAGCACGGCCCCGTATCTACACGGCCCCGTGACAGCAACCCTGACACCTACAGAAATGGCGACCATGGCAGGACACCGGCAACAGGGGTGTGATACAGTAGACACTGGATCGGGAGAGCAAACCGTGATAGAAGAGAGGATTTCTGATTAAGTATTCAGTAAAGTGAATATCACTAAGAAGTGGATCACTAATCTGTTAAAGGCTGGGCGTCTGGTGGATGCTGCAGCTAAATGGACAGAAGGATCATAGGAAATCCATAGAAAAGGCAGTCTGGCTGATGTGCTTCAAGAAACAGATCCAGCTTCTGGACAGGCTCGTTGAAGCACAGGCAGCCGAGATACAGGAGTCAGCCCTGGATGTCCAAGACAGGACTCTAGCAGGTGAGAAGTTGCTGGTAGCATTGCAGGCCCTAAACCAGGAAAGGGTACAGTTAATTGGGGAGCATAAGGCCAGGTTGGAATACCTATAGTGCCAGGTCAGAAAGCTGAACAGAGACATGGGGGACCATACAGCTGACTGGGAATGAATGGGGAACGACACTTACCGGACGGTCACAGGGACCCAAGGGAGAACTAGTGTATGCTGGGATAAGTGGTGGGAGTCGGAACAAGGAATTTATATCTGTATGTGGGGGTCACAAAGCGCCTGTCCCACAGGCATATCCATCATCTTCTCCGCATCATGGCAGGATAAGGGGAAGGGGGTGGAATGGGATTCCCGCCTACACACTTGCATAGTCCCACGCTACCCTGCCCCAGTCAAAGCCACTGAACTAGTGGCATGCGCCCGAAAGCCCCTGCCCACAACTCAGGCAGCAAGGACACACAGAGAGGGGCACCCTGCCACCACCAAGGGACCAGGGAATGGGCTGGTATGAGTGCCGACGGAAAAGGTACTATACCAGAGGGTACACTACGCGGTAGATTCCGTGATTCTAAACATTACCGAGGTACACTTACCTGAGTGGTGCCCCAAAGAGACAGAACAGCTATACCAGGCCCTGTTAAAAGAACTGTTCAGGAAATTATACGAGTTTGATTTTGCCAATGTAGACAAGTCAGAACTGTACACTACACACCATGAGTATTTTGGTAATGCGGGGAGGCAAAGAAGGGGAGCCTGGAATGATGTTTTCACAGCATTTAACACAGGATCCTCTGTCATCAACAGCCTGGATGACATAGAATTGCAGACACAGGTAAACGGTTTGAAAACACAGTTGTGAAAAATCTTTAATGGATGAAAATACAGTAGTAGGCTCAGAGTTACACGAGGACCAGGCTATGACGGTCCATTTAAAAGAAATCATTGCTGAGCTGGAGAAGCATGCAAAGACTGTAAATGCCCTCATAAGAGAGGACAGAAATGCTTCAGATCAGGCTGCACAGAATGAGGTGTGCATACTGTACGGGACATGGTTGCTGGGCGAGGGCCGCAGTAACTTGGAGGATTTAAAACAAGGTTCAGTCCCCTCCTGGATCAGCAACAAGCACCTCACAGCCCTCTATCCATTTGAGAATGCATTGAGCCCGTGTCAACTCTAGCTAGCTTCTGAGGCCTACCCTGTCCCAGTAGATTGTGGACGTTCAAACCATACTATCATGTGGATAGTAGTGAGAATGCCGGTCATGGGTGGGACAGCCCGACACGCGCTGGTATACAGGGTAGAGAACATTGGAGTCATTCAAGGGGGTGCACACATCCGTTTCACAGCGGTCCCACCTTATGTCATAAAGTGGGAGCACGCTATCACAGGTACTGACCTCTCAGGGTGCCGGTGCCGGGGAGCAAACATAATACTGTGTCCCCAGCACTTGAACGCCTATTCAAAACCACAGTGCGGGTTTAAAGCTGCTGGCGCAAAACCTATAAACTGTACCATGGAGGTAATGGCACAAGACCATGTTCTCCACAGGTAGCATATATAGGCGTGTAGGGTTCTCAAAATTCACACATTCCGCAAAAGTTATCAATAAAGGGGACCATGAATGGACAAGTTATTAAAAAGGGTCCCCAAAAGAAAATGGCTTCTGAAACCTCGTGACAGAAGCCTGCAGGATTTTAAAAGGCAAGGCCCTGCAAAAGCAGGCCCATTCAAGGCTTTGAAGAGAAACCTGGCATGCATGGACCTGTGAAAGACTTTGTCATTTCTAAAGCCAGACAGCTAGATAAACACAGAATAGGCATTCTTCATCTTGAAACAGATCGACTCAGGATAGACCTAATCTTGAGGCCATTAACTTTCTGCATAAATAATCGGTAACAGCTCAAAGTAGCTGCCAAGCCAGGAAGAGACGATTAAACTTCATAAATGACAAACAGCCAGGATATTGAAGCCGTTAAGCAAGGAGACAACCACCCCAAAAGCCGTTAATGTGAATGACTGTGAACACTTTAGACGAGCCCGCCAAAATTAAACAAAGAACTCGACCTGATTTGGCGCGCTGATAAGGGGTGAAGAACCTGTATAATTGTAGGCCCACCGGTAGCCAAGCTCGCTCTCTTCTTCTCTTCCCGTCCCGCGCTGACACCGAAGGATGTCCACCATAACACCGGGGGCCAAACGCACGGCAGAAGAGGGCCAGCCATCGGGGCACGACAAGAAATGAAGCCAAACAGCAAGATTGAGGTCGCAGCACGGCGGAGCAGGCTCAACCGAGGACAACTAGGCCGCAAAAGACCAAGCCTACACCGAAGACCACCAACCGAGCCCCAGCCGCAATGAAACTCGACGACCAAACCACCACAAGAAGAACAAAACCCGAGGTTTCCACTCTACAACCTAAGGTATCCAACAAAAGACTTTACTGTCCCTATTTCTACCAAAAGAAAAGGGGACTTACCAGACAAATCCATAACCGTGCCCTTACCGCATCAGCGGACTCAACCCAACTGAGGAACCTTCGCAGTTCCCAAGACTGAGACCACGTGGGGACGGCAGGCCCCAAAGGACACAAAGAGCGAACCCCAAAACCGCAACCGACTTAACTGACAGGTTTCGAACTGTCAAGGAAACCCTATTGTTGAGCATAAATCCCTGGCCCTTCTTAGCTCAATCTAGTTAGGTATTGGGGGTGGGACAAAGGTAGGGGGATTATTAATGTGATTGTTCCCTCATTGTGCCGTGTGTTCCCCATTCCCAACTAAGTGTACTTTTATATGTCTGTAATTATTCTAGTAATTTCCAGTGCTGTAATATTGTTGTGCCTTTAATAAAATTACAGTTTTCTTGTACCAAACCAGTTGTCTACTCTAATTCTGTATCGCCGCCTGTACCTAAGTCCGGTGTCTAGAACCCAGGAGTGTGGGAGCGATTTGAACCGCTCAGAGACAGTCAGGGGCAGAGCTGACTGGGCACACGCCACCCCCTACAGAAATTGTGACCGCGGCAGTGCACCAGCAACAGAGGTGCGATACAGTAGACAATGGTTCGGAAGAGCAAACCATAATGGAGGAGAGGATTTCTGATTATGTGTTCAGCAAGGTGAATATCACGAAGAAGTGGATCACCAATCTGTTAAAGGCTGGGCGTCCGGTAGATGCCGCAGCTAAGTGGAAAGAAGGGAAGGATCACAAGAAACCCCTAGAGAAGGCAGTCTGGCTGATGTGCTTCAAGAAGCAGATCCAGCTTTTGGACAGGCTCGTTGAAGCACAGGCAGCCGAGATACAGGAGTCAGCCCTGGAGGTCCAAGATAGGACTCTAGCAGGGGAGAAGTTGCTGCTAGCATTGCAGGCCCTAAACCAGGAAAGGGTACAATTAATGGGGGAACATAAGGCCAGGTTGGAATACCTACAGTGCCAGGTCACCGAAGCCAAGAGCAGTGAGCTGAGGTTGCGGGAGAAGAGTGCCCGCCTCGCGAGACAAGTAAGAGAGCAGGAGGAGAAAGTAAAAGATATAAAGGCAGCCTATAAGTTGGCAAGCGAACAAGGGTTTGAAGATGCAGATCATGGCCCCTGCAAGGAACAGATAGAGAATCTGAGCCTTGCACTAAGAAAGGCAAAGGGCATGGTGTGCCTCATAAGCTCGAAGGCAGCCCAGGTTGACTTTACAGGGAACCTGGGGAGGACGGTTCAGACACCACGGGTAGTGCCAAGGGACAACCCGGTCGAGGAGCCGGAGGTCCCACGACCACCACCCGTAGCGCCAGGTTTTAGCGAAGTCTGGCAGCAAGGGGGGGTGGAGTTAGGGGTAGAAGCGGAGGTGGAACAACCCCCGCAAGAGAGGCTGGAGCCAGGGCCAATGTGCCCAGCCCGGCAGCGGAGGTTTGGCCCACCCGCTAATGACGGGGAAGAGGGACCCTTCCAAAACCAGTTTGTAGTACCCTACAGCACCCAACAGCTTAGGGCTATGGTGAGCCATATCCCAAAGCTCACCGAAAAAGGGGACCCCTTGGTCCACTTCAGGGAAGTGGAACAGGCAGCCAGCATCAACGAATGCGATGATGCTGAGCAGACCAAAATGCTGCTGTTCTCTTTGGAGGGTAGGCTCCTGCAGTCCCCCTCTGATTAGTGTAAGAGGGGACAGTGTGCATATGGGGAGCTCAAGGAGGAAGTTCTGGAGGCCATGGGGATGAATGAGGGAAGTCCTTTCTCCTGTGTGGAGAAGACCGTCCAGCTCACAGGGGAAACCCCGCAGGCTTTCGCGGACAGGTTATGGCCGGTTTATAGGAGTGCCTGTCCGGGGGCACCTAAGCAGGCGTTCCTGGACCAGGATCAGCTGGCCCACTGGCTCCGTTGCCTGGTGACAAACAGCTTGCCACAGGTCCGGGCCAAGGTGGAAGTCTGGTTCGACCCCAAGAATCCCCAGACCACCGAACTTACGGTGATCAGACAGTTGACCCTAGCCTATAGGAATGGTAGGGGAACCGATGCACACCCACCTAAGGGGAAGGTGCATGAGGTAAAACCCGGACAGGGTAGGAAGGAGTGGCATCAGGAAGGGAATAACCCTTCTAGCACAAAGCTCAATTGTTACGGGAGCGGGAAGGATGGACACTGGAGGAAGGAGTGCAAAAACCCTTGGAAGGATAACAAGAGAAAGAATTCCACAGCCCCAGCCCAAAAGACAGAGACAGGAATCCCTCCCGCCACGGTAGAGTCATTTTTGGACACCATGAGGTCCCTATTGACTGGCCAAGGGAGAGTAGCAGCCACGACCGGTGCTCTGACCCCATCAGCCCCATCCAACCCACAGCCCTGACTAGAACCAGCACAGCCTGTTTACCTGTGTTCCTTTCAGTACGACTTATGGAAGAGACCCCTCGTGGAGATGGAGGTAGAAAAGGTAAGGGGGACCTATCTGTTGGGCACGGGGGCATCATGCACCGTGATCCATTCAGCTAACCCCACCACCTCACATCTATCTAGTGGGGTCCCATGCAGCCTGTTGGGATTCACAGGCAGAAAACAGGCCTGCTCATTATCCATCCCGCTCTCCATTCGTTTAGGAACACTCTGCTCTAAGTGGACCTGTATCCTAATGAAGTGGGCAGTGGAGGGGGGAAAGGGGATCCTAGGAGCCAACTTTATTGTAGGCCACAGGATCCTGGTGGATTTAAGAAATCATTGCCTATGGGGGGCAAACACAGGAAAGGAAGGCGGAGTAGTAGTCACAGAATCACAGAATCACAGAAACCCCACAGTGCAGATAGAGGCCATTTCGGCCCATCGAGCCTGCACCGACACATATCCCACCCGATCCCCGTAACCCCTACACCAACACATATCCCACCCTATCCCCGTAACCCCACGTATTTAATCCCCCTAACACTAAGGGTCAATTTATCATAGCCAATCAACCTAACCCGCACATCTTTGGACTGTGGGAGTCACCCCAGGGAAAGAAGGGAAGGGGACCCTGTGCACCATGAAACCTAAAGAGGGTTATAACCTCGAGCTCATGGTCAGCAACACCCCAAAGGAGTTCCAGGCATTTGTGCAGGCCCACCTAGCCACATTTGCCACACACAAACATGACTGTGGGAGGGTCAACGGGTTTGAGGTCAGTATAGGCGGGGACCCCATGGCCCGACCACAAAAACAGTACAACTTCCCCAGGGAAGCGAAGCCAGACATGGAAGCAGACATGTCCTCCTTAGTACAGCAGGGAGTCCTGAGACCGATAGCCACCCACGTAAACTCTCCACTGTGGCCGGTTAGAAAGCTGGACAACTCCTGGGGGGCCATGGTGGACTATCGGGTGCTCAACAGCAACATCCCAGCCTGTGCACCCACGGTAGCAGCAGTTGCCGATCTGATAGGAAGTATCCCAGCATCCGCGACCACTTTCACGGTGCTGGATATTTCCAACGGGTTTTGGTCCATCCCTTTAAGGAGGGAGGACCATTACAAGTTTGCCTTTTTACTTTTAAAGGGCAACAGTACACCTGGAACTGTTTGCCTCAGGGCTTCCACAATAGCCCCAGCATTTTCCATCAGTACATGGCAAAAAGTTTAAAGGATGTCAGCCAGCCCAGACAGTTGGTACAGTATGTGGATGATCTGCTCCTATTCACCGACACGAGAGAGGAGCATGGCCCACTATTGGCCGAACTGCTGGAGTTACTCAGGCAAAAGGGTTTCAAGGTGAACCCAAAGAACGCGCAGATCGGCCAGCAGGAGGTGAAATTCCTGGGCCTGACCGTACGTGCTGGGGAAAGGGCTATAGATAAGACTAGAAGGGAAATGGTACAGGAGTTACCAGTCCCCAACACAGTCACGGGTGTGAGGTCTTTTCTAGGGCTAACAGGGTACTGCAGAGATTTTATTGAGGACTATGCAGCCACAGCAGCCCCTCTGCTCCGACTCCTACACAAGGGAGTGGAGTGGGCATGGGATGAGGGTTGCCAGGCAGCATTTGTCAGGCTCAAGGAATATCTGCAGACCGCACCAGCTCTAGGGGCCATAGATGGGGGAAAAGAGTTCTTCCTGGAGGTAGCAACCAGCGGGAACAGCCTGAGTGCTGTGCTGCTCCAAGAGCGGCATGGCAGGCTGAAGCCGGTGGTCTACTCCTCCAGGATACTCACGGATGTGGAGAAGAACTACTCCAATTGTGAGAGGCACCTCTTGGCCACACATTGGGCTGGGGAAAGCTCGCTGATCTTCACAGGCACCTCTCCCATCACCCTCCTCACCCATCACACACCCACCCAGATGCTCCTGGACGGGGAGTCAAAGATGGGACAGTAAGCAGTGCCCGCATTGCTCGCTGGACCCTGCTTCTCTCACAGATGGACCTAAAAGTAAAAGGGCTCTGCGAGCCAAAGCTTGCGGCCAACTTGGTATATCCTGGAACAGCCCACCGGTGTTCCATAGAAGGGGTTTGGGAAGTGGACATAGGTTTACGGGCCGGGATACACCCCACAGGCCGCGAAATCTATGTGGATGGCTCCAGCATGGTATCTGCTGGTGAGCGACTCACAGGTGTGGAGTTTATGACCCAGCGGCAAACATTGCCCTGGCGATTAAGCTCCCCAGCACCATGAGCGCCCAACAGGCTGAACTGTCCGTGGTAGTGTACGTTGTTACACACCCCGAAATCTTCCCCACCCTGTACACGATTTGCTCGGACAGTATGTTCACCTGCAATTCATGTACGGCGTACCTGGCCATCTGGTCCCGCCACGGATACACCTCCGCCGACGGGAGACCCCTCACAGTGAAACCCCTGCTGGAGAAAATCTTAGCAGCAGTGGGGGAGGAAAGGGACGTTTTCATCCATAAGGTGGAAGCCCATTCCTCCACAGAACCCCATAGTCAGGGCAACCAGCAGGCTGACATGCTAGCTAAGGAGGGTGCCCGCACCGGCACTTTCTGGGATCCATATGGGTCCAGTCCTGTAGCAGCAGTCAGGGGTAGGAAAGGGACACCAGGGAGTGCAGGGGTAGCTTTAGCCCCGAACCTTAAGACGGTCCAAACCCAAGACCCCGTCCTCAAGGCAGTCCTCAGTGCAGTGGCTGAGGGAAAAAGGGTAGAGGGCCCTTACGGCACAGCCGCCCTCTCTGTGAAAGAAGGCATGCTGCTTAGGGGAGAACACTGGGTAATACTACAGCAGCACCAGAGGGAATTCCTTCAACTGGCCCATGAGCGTCCAGAAGCAGGGCATCCCAGGCCTTAGACCACCTGGCAGCTGGTGGAACAGGCAGGATGGTGGCCAGGACTCAGGTAAGATGTCCGTGAGTTCTGCGCCAACTGTCTGGTGTGTGCTGCTAACAACCCTGACCCCCACAAAAGGAAGGTACCTATGGGACACATCAGGAGGGTAGAGGGACCATGGCAGTCGATACAGGTCGACTACATCGGGCCCCTGCCCACCGCCCAGGGAGGCTATAAGTACTGCCTAGTCCTGGTAGATGTGTTCACGAAATGGGTAGAAGCCTTCCCCTGCAAAACAGCCACAGCTCTGGGTACAGCCAGGCTCCTGGTCTAGGAAGTGTTCTCATGATGGGGGCTACCACAGTATGTGGAGTCCGACCAAGGGAGTCACTTTACTGGGCAGGTCATGCAGAATACCCTTATGGTGCTCAGCATTGAGGGGAAGTGGCACGTTGCCCACAACCCACATTCCTCAGGGATTGTGGAGAGAATGAACAGGACCTTGAAGGAAAGGCTGAGGAAAGAGACGGTGGACTTGCCTAGAAAATGGGCAGAGGTCCTACCGTTGGTCCTGATGGGGATCTGAGCCAGCCAGTCAAAAAGCACGGGGTACTCCCCGCACGAGCTGATGACTGGCAGTGTTATGCGGACCCCCACCCATGTACTAGCCCCGGTGCTCACAGAAGGTCAGCTCAGGGAACTGAACTGGGACAGGTTCGCCAGAAACCTCTTTGAGCACCTTAAACTGTAGGGGCTGGCGTGTGGTGGTGTTGTTTGGCGCGTACGTACGCCCAGTCAGTTATGCCCCTGACTGTTTTGTGAGCGGTTCGAATCTCTCCCATGCCCCTGGGTTCTAGACACCGGACTTAGGTACAGGCGGCGGTACAGAGAAGACTCGAGTAGACAGGTGGTTGGATGTAAACAAAAACCAAGATTTTATTGAAGAGTAAAAACTTGATACAATCTTATGGGAAAAATTACACTTCTACAGGCAAAAATACAAAAGAATAATAACTATATACTTACACAGGGAATGGGGAACACACGGCACATCGAGGGAAAACAACTATCTTAACAATCCCCTTATCCTTATCCCACCCCCTATACCTAACTAGATTAAGCTATGAGGGGTCAGAACTTCATGCTCACCAATCAAAAGGTTTGTTAGACTCAAAACAACGGTTGGGGTTGGGGTTCGCTCTTGGTGCTCTCTGGAGCCTGCCGTCGTCACGTGGCCTCCAGGCGCTGCAAGGGTGTTGTCCAGGATCGAGTACCCCAAAGTTGAAGTCTCTGTTTGTGTGAGGGTGCTGGTCAGTTCCTTCAGTAACCCCTAGATGGCACCTTCACTGGTTGGTTTCCCTTTGTTAATTGTTACTAGTTTCTCCTGTGTTTATTATTTAACTGCCTTTTATCTGGTTTATTGGTTTTGCTTGTATTTAAGTTCTGTGGTTCTTCCCTTTGTGCTCAGTCTTGACAAGTGGCTTAGTCTTGACAAGCCGGTTACCCTGTGGTAGCTTGTCGAGCTCAGTCTTGACAAGCTGGTTGCCTCATGGTAGCTTGTCTTGAGTTCCTATCTTGACAAGCCGGTTGCCCTTTGGTAGCTTGTCTTGAGCTCAGTCTTGACAAGCCGGTTGCCTCATGGTAGCTTGTCTTGAGTTCCTATCTTGACTAGCCGTTTGCCTATGTGGTAGCTTGTCTTGAGCTCTTATGTTTGTAACTGTTTACCTGTGTGATTCTGGTAAAGTGCTGTTATTTAAGACTGCATACCTGATTCTCGCCTCGTCTGTCTGCACTTGGGTCCAGAACCAGAGTCGCCCTGACAGCAAGACTGAGCCAGTATGGACCCAGCAGCGATGGAGGAATTTCATTCTATTCTCGTCCGTTAAGGTGCTTTCCTCGCCCTTCTTGCGTCCCTTCGGAATATAATCCATTGAGCATGCTAACTCTGGAAAACGATGGCTCCATCGCTTACAAAGAGTATGATCATACGATTGCCATGACATGTACCTGCCGCTAGTGGATGAGGAGGAGGATTCTGTTTTGAGATTTCTGAACATCTGCAGTTCGTGATCAGTCAGAATGGGAAATATCATTGCTTGAAAATCCAAGAAGATCGCCATGTGTACTAATACAGACTTTTTCATTTTTGACTTCTAGTTATAAATGCCCAGGCGGGTGTGTGGCTGGCTACTGTTGTACACGTGTGACTGTGACTTCGGATTTATCAAGTTTGAGCCTTTTAAGTCTTTTCCCCCCTTGGGTATCCATACCACTATAATATAGAAGTGTGGATAATTTAAGCATATGCTCTATTTTCATTTAAATGATTATCCTGTGCCTTATGTCTTTATAATGAAACGAGGGCCATTTTATAATTGTCTGTTTCTGGTTATGTGCTTTATGGTTTGTTTTGAGCAATGTTTTGCTGCTTGTTTGCTCATGTTGCTGGTTGCCCAAATTGCAGGAGGTGTATTGGCCATTTCATCACTGCTCTTGGGCAGCAAGCTTTCTGGGTTTTTTTGTTTTGCTAAATGTGCTCTTGGTAGTTCTGTCTTGAGTAATTGATCTCGTGTTTTTTTTAATGTTTGAAGCTGAGTGTTTAACTGTAGAGGCAGTGACTGTGCTATATGATGCTTTTTTGGTCGTACAGGCAGAGTTTTGTACACCAGGACCATGAGTACTGTCTTATCTGTCCTTTGGTTCCTGCTTCCAGACTTCCCCCCACCCCCCCCCGCCCCACATGATTGAAGGTCAGCTAGCCTACACTGGCCGTCGCCACCCTGATCGTCCAGGAGGAACATCAGATGCCGTTCCTAGGAGAGGGGGTCCTGTGAGGGTGCCGGTCAGTTCCTTCAGTAACCCCTAGATGGCACCTTCACTGGTTGGTTTCCCTTTGTTAATTGTTACTAGTTTCTCCTGTGTTTATTATTTAACTGCCTTTTATCTGGTTTATTGGTTTCACCTGTTTTTGCTTGTAATTAAGTTCTGTGGTTTCTTCCCTCTGGGCTCAGTCCTGACAAGGGAGTCAGTCTTGACAAGGGAGTCAGTCTTGACAAGGGAATCAGTCTTGACAAGGGAGTCAGTCTTGACAAGGTGCTTAGTCTTGATAAGCCTGTTGCCCTGTGGTAGCTTGTCATGAGCTCAGTCTTGACAAGCCGGTTGCCAGTGGTAGCTTGTCTTGAGTTCCTATCTTGACAAGCCGTTTGCCTGCGGAAGCTTGTCTTGGGCTAAGTCTTGACAAGCCGTTTGCCTAAGTGGTTGCTTGTCTTGAGCTCCTATGTCTATGACTGTTTATCTGTGTTATGTTTTTGCTTTTATTTATGTTCTGTGGTTCTTCCCTTTGTGCTCAGTCTTGACAAGTTGCTCAGTCTTGACAAGTGGCTTAGTCTTGACAAGCCGGTTGCCCTGTGGTAGCTTGTCTTGAGCTCAGTCTTGACAAGCCGGTTGCCTCATGGTAGCTTGTCTTGAGTTCCTATCTTGACAAGCCGGTTGCCCTGTGGTAGCTTGTCTTGAGCTCAATCTTGACAAGCCGGTTACCTCATGGTAGCCTGTCTTGAGTTCCTATCTTGACTAGCCATTTGCCTATGTGGTAGCTTGTCGTGAGCTCTTATGTTTGTAACTGTTTACCTGTGTGATTCTAGTAAAGTACTGTTATTTAAGACTACATACCTGCTTCTCGCCTCATCTGTCTACACTTGGGTCCAGAACCAGAGTCGCCCTGACATGTTTGGGTACTTTACCTTGCAGGGATGATGCTTCGTCGACAGCCGCCAGATTGAGTTGGTGTGCAGATATTCGAAGGTCTGCTGAGGCTGAAGGCCCGATAATTCAAAGCCTCCCCTCAGTTGGTCTCCTCAGTTGGTCTTCCTCAGCCGGTCTTCCTCAGGTGGCCTTCCCTCCGGTGGTCTTCCCTCCTCCCCTCGTCGCGTCCTGCCTCGCCTGGCCTGAATTGTCCGTGTCCACCCGACCCGGTGCCGGGGCTAGTTCCAGATGGAGTGGGAAAAGGGCATGGGCAAAGGCCAGGGGGTCAGCGTGGGACGGGGAAAGAGTGGGAGCCACGAGGGCGAGGGGCCGAAGAGCAGCACCAGCACACCAACCAACAAGAACACCGAACACGAACACACGAACCACCGATTGCTACCTGGGGGCCTTCAATTATACCTTTGTCGAAAATCCTTATCTGCGCGCCAAATCAGGTTAGTTCTTTGTTTTAATCTTGGCAGGCTATTTTAAGTAATGGTAGCAATCCATACTAACTGGTTTTAGATGGCCGGTAATCGCATCTACCGGCCCGATAATTGACTTGTATTGTCCTGAAAGTTCCTTGATGGGCCTGTCCGGTCTCGATGGTTCGTTAATCTGTTTCCAATAATATATGCAGACTGCTTGATGGCCTTAACTATAGGCCGAAACTGAATTTAGATTTGCCTCCGACTCGGTCTAATGCATAATTCAGAGTCCTGTCTGGTTCCAAAATACATTGGCCCAGAAATTCGAGTCAGGGGCTTGCCGCGCGTGTAAGCCCCCGATCTGCACTTACCCGACGCGCCGGCCATTGAGCTTCAGGGACGCCTGGAATTGCTGTTTTAAAATGTTGACTCCCGGGCAGCGTCTGACGTCACGCCGCCCAGGAGTGCAGCCAGCGCGAAGCCTGTAGCGCGCTGTGCAACTGAGACACGCCCCTTGAGGTCTCAGTTTAACAGGACACACCCCCAATGTTTCTGCCAAGCTGCTAAGCATTTTTACATGCAAAGCAGCAGTTTAAATAGGTTTTTGGAAGTTTTTTGAAGCTATTGGTAACTTTTATAAACTTTTAAAAACATTTACATTATTTTGAAGAATCTGAAGTAGTTTTAAACAGAATTAAAGCAATTTAAAGAATTTTAAAAGCCCTAAAAGAATTTTTTTAATTCCATTTATTTATTTAGCAATGTCGTCGTCATACGTGTCTTCACACTGTTCCCTTTGGGGAACTGTATGAAGTGGTGGAAGGATTTATGGCCATGATTAACGCTCATTCCGTGACCGTAACCATCTTTGAACCAGCCATTAGGGCGGTTAGTCCTATGGCGGGAGGGTTTTACGGGCTCCCACAAGCTATACAAGGAGGGGGGGCCACCCACACCCACGGACGCAAATATCCCACTGGATGTCAACCCAGAATTTAGAGCCGGAGCTCCGACTCCACTTGCCGGGACTGTCTGGAGCGGGGTTCGAAACCCTACCCTGATCTGGCCCAGCGGCGGGGATCCTATCGCTATGCCAAAGGCCCAATCCGATTAGCAACGTGAAATGGCTGGAATGAGCACAATTCACGGCATTAAAAGAACTCACAATTGAACTGATGATGACCTCAGCAATCTCCTCAAGGAGGTGGAGGCGCAGCGCCTGCTCATCATTGGTAATGAGAAGTCAAAGGCGCCGCAAAAAGGGCAGATGATAGCTTGGTCTTTCAAATGGCAGCATAGGGCTCCAGTCACGGGGAGGGAAAAGGCGCAGGAAACGTATGGGTGTCACCTTTTGTGCGGAGTGGGCCTTTTGCGTAGCAGTAAGCATCCCCGCCGCTGGGCCAGAAGGAGTAGGGTTTCGAACCCCACTCCAGACAGTCCCGGCAAGTGGAGTCGGAGCTCCAACTATAAATTCTGGGTGGACATCCAGCGGGATACTTGCGTCCGTGGGTGTGGGTGGCCCCCCCCCCTCAGATGGGTTGTGGGAGCCCGTAAAACCCTCACGCCATAGGACTAACCACCCTAATGGCTGGTTCAAAGATGGTTACGGTCACGGAATGAGCGTTAATCATGGTCATAAATCCTTCCACCACTTCATATAGTTCCCGAAAGGGAACAGTGTGAGGATACGTACGACGATGACCTCTCGCGCAATGCACCTCCTTGGACCCTCAGTCGCAGATGCGAGGGGGCAAATCGTGCAATTGTTAAATTTTTCATTTTATTGACATGTAAAATATTGGCCCAGTAATTCCCTTCCAAATGCGCGAGTACGGTCGGGGTACTTACGCGTCTGGCCGGAGGAAATGCCGGTTTTCAGCATGCACAGCGCATGCGGGGAAAACCGGCATTTCCTGTCCTCTGAACGAAGGGGTTCAGAGGCAGAACGCGTGCGCAGTAAAATTCGCCGCTTTCATTCATGCTTTCAGTGAGGTCAAGTCCTTACAACTTACACACGAAAAAAGCATGGGTACAGTTGCTCCAGAGGCTGCGGAGGAAGATATTTCTTATCGTGGAGCTTCTGAAAGTATGTATGTCTGTATATATTCCTTTGCGTGTTATGTATATATTCCTTTACTTATGTGTATGAATGTATTATTTAATTATGACTTTCAGAGAAAGTAACTTATTGGAAAATCATAATTAAAAACATACATTCATACACATAGGTAAAGGAATATAAAACATACATACATATACGTAAAGGAATATATGCGGACATACATACATAATTACTTATTGCTGATGAAAAGTTTCTTTCTTAAAAGTGCTGGAAATGTTACATTACTCATTTTAGAACACTCATTTTCACATTCAATTTACACAGCCACAATTGCTCCTTCTACCTACCGTTCTGAAAACCCGTTTAAAAAAAAATTTTTAACTTTAAAACTTACTTAAAATTTCTTAAAATAACTTCCCTCCCTTTCCCAAACAAAAATATTGCCTTTCAGAAGCTCCACGATAAAATATATCTTCCTCCGCAGCCTTGGAACAACTTTACACATGCTTTTTTCAAGTGTAACTTGTAAGGACTTACCCTCACTGAATCCATGAATGAAATCGACGAAGTTCACTGCGCAAGCGCTGCCTGTGCAGTCGCACGCGCTGTGCCTATGAACCCCTTCATTCCGAGGACTGGAAATGCCGGCGTTCCCCGCATGCGCTCTGCATGCTGAACGCCGGCATTTCCAACGGCCAGATGCGTGAGTACCCAGACCGTACTCACGCATTTGGTCACGAATTTCTGGCCCAAAGTCTCTCTTCACAGAAGCCTGCAGCTTGATTTCGATTTCTCCAAGCTGTCTGCATTGCAGACTCCATTTTAAAATCTCACAGGCTTGCTGCCACGAGGCACGGCCGCCATCTTGGGTACCCTTTTTGATTTAAAATGTCCACACAGGGTCCTGTTTATTAATAACAGCCTTCGGGGAAAGGCAGAAATTTTGCAAATCTTACAAAATAGGTCCATGAGTGGGCGGCTGGGAACATGGGAAGACAGCATCGGAGGAATCGATTGCTGTTAGAACCCCGAAAACACCATGAGTGGGAAATAGGGGATCAGGTTATGGTGAGGAATTTTGCTCAGGTAGGAAGTCTAGAAGCGTTATACATGGGGCCCTACAGCATTGTAGAAAAGGCCAGCCCCATGGTATATGCCATTAAGATGCCTCGGCGCACCAAATGGTTCCATATTATTCAGTGTAAATTGTTTAAACCCGAGAGGAGAGAACAGCCCATTGGGATAAGTTCTGAGAATAGAAATCCTCAGCCTGCAGCAGGAGCAAGTTCACAGAATGCACAGGCAGGTGCAGTGGCTTGTTTTAGGGGAGGGGCCATCCCGCCCACCGCTTGGGACACTCCCCCACTCTTCTGGGATTTCGATGAGGTGGGATGTGTGGGCGAAGACTCCGCCCCTGACCCAGGTTTAGATGAGATGGGACCTGAGGGCGAGGACCCTCAGTCCGTAGCATCAGGCTGCGAAGGGCTACCTGCCTCTAGCCCAGGTTCAGGAGAGGTAAAGCCTGAGGAGGAAGATCCCCAGCCAGCGGCAGTGGAAAGCCCACAGACTGCACCGGAGGGGGCAGTGGCTCGGGTTATAGGCCCACCAGCCAGAAAAACCCCACCCGCCAAACTCCCCAGAAGGTCCCCACGAACACCCCAGCCAAGGAAACCGTGGTCACCGGCTCACCAGTTTAACGGGACAGCCTCCTGAGTCAGGGGTAAATCTAAGGACAGAGGTCCCCAGCCAGCAGCCACAGGCTGTGAGGGACCGAAAGCACAGGACAGTGCGGCCACACCGAAGGGAGCGGTGTGCCACAGACCGAACAGGGATTAGGCTGGCTGCCCAGAGATGGGCAGCGGATGTACATAGTTATGCAATATAATTTTAGTTATTGTTAAGTTTGGGTGTTTAGTTTAAGTTTAAACGAGGTGATTGGTAGTTTAAATAGTAGTAGTATTGTTAAGAGTGTTTTTATTGAGTCGAGGTCGCGAGACTCGACAATGCTTCACCCAAGCCAGAGAATCTTCTCGGGACCTGGCTATATGCTCTTGTGTCTCTTTGCAGGAGAGGATTTCAAGATGAAGAGGGGCGTACTCCTACTCGCCCTGATAGGAATGAGCCTTGGAAAGCGAGGTGACGTGGAGGACTCCCACATCTATGGGTGCTCAGGAGAGAGAGCACCGGTCGTGACTGCCGGGGGCGGCGAACGAGGCGCGGAGGAGCTCGCTATCTATTCCCATGAGGGAAGATGGCCAGGGTGGCTGGGATCCAACTTCACCCGGTACTCCAGCCAGACCGGGTTCACCTACGGGGAAGCCTCCCTCCCCTGCCCCAGCGTACAGGTTGTGGCCACACGGGTCGGGGTCACTGAGGGGAAATGCGTGTGCCTGACTTGCAAAGGACAGATTCCCCTGGGAAGGTAGCGGTGGCTCAGAAAGCTGAGCAGAGACATGGGGGACCATACAGCTGACTGGGAACGACTGGGGAACGACACCTTCCAGACGGTCACAGGGACCCAAGGGAGAACTAGTGTATGCTGGGATAAGTGGTGGGAGTCGGAACAAGGAATTTATGTCTGCATGTGGGGTTCACAAAGGGACTGCCCCACAGGCATATCCATCATCTTCTCCGCATCATGGCAGGATAAGGGGAAGCGGGTGGAATGGGATTCCGACCTACACACTTGCATAGTCCCACATTATCCAGCCCCAGTCAAAGCCACTGAACTAGTGGCACGCGCCCGAAAGCACCTGCCCACAACTCAGGCAGCAAGGACACACAGAGAGGGGTGCCTTGCCACCACCAAGGGACCAGGGAATGGGCTGGTACAAGTGCTGACGGAAAAGGTACTATACCAGGGGGTACACTACGTGGTAGCTTCCGTGATCCTGAACCTTACCGAGGTACACTTACCTGAGTGGTGTTCCAAAGAGACAGAACAGCTATACCAGGCCCTGTTAAAAGAACTGTTCAGGAAATTATACGAGTTCAATTTTGCCAATGTACACAAGACAGAACTGTACACTACACACACGGAGTGTTTTGGTAATGCTGGGAGACAAAGAAGGGGAGCCTGGAATGATGATTTCACAGCGTTTAACACAGGATCCTCTGTTATCAACAGCCTGGATGACATAGAATTGCAGACACAGATAAACGGCCTAAAAACACAATTGAGGAAAATCCTGATGGATGAAAATAAGGTAGTAGGCTCAGAGTTACATGAGGACCAGGCCATGATGGTCCATTTAAAAGAGATAATAGCTGAGCTGGAAAGACACGCCAAAACTGTGAATATCCTTATAAGAGAGGACAGAAATGCTTCAGATCAGGCTGCACAGAACGAGGTGTGCGCACTGTACGGGGCATGGTTGCTGGGCGAGGGCCGCAGTAATCTGGAGGATTTAAAACAGGGTTTAGTCCCCTCCTGGATCAGCAACAAGCACCTCGCAGCCCTCCATCCATTTGAGAATGCATTAAGCCCATGTCAACTCTGGCTAGCTTCTGAGGCCTACCCAGTCCCTGTAGATTATGGACGTTCAAACCATACTATCTTGGGTATAGTAGTAAGGATGCCGGTCATGGGTGGGACAGCCCGACCTGCACCGGTATACAGGGTAGAGAATATTGGTGTCATTCAAGGGGGTGCACACATCCGTTTCACAGCGGTCCCACCTTATGTCATAAAGTGGGAGCATGCTATCACAGGTACTGACCTCTCAGGGTGCCGGAGCCGGGGAGCACACATAATACTGTATCCCCAGCACTTGAACGCCTATTCAAAACCACAGTGCGGGTTTAAAGCTGCTGGCGCAATACCTATAAACTGTACCATGGAGGTAATGGCACAGGACCATGTTTCCCCACAGGTAGCATATATAGGAGGTGTGTAGGGTTCTCAAAATTCCCACATTCCCCAAAAATTATCAATAAAGGGGACCCTGAATGGACAAGTTATTAAAAAGGGTCCCCAAAGAAAATGGCTTCTGAAACCTCGTGACAGAAGCCTGCAGGATTTTAAAAGGCAAGGCCCTGCAAAAGCAGGCCCATTCAAAGCTTTGAAGAGAAACCTGGCATGCATGGACCTGTGAAAGACTTTGTCATTCCTAAAGCCAGACAGCTAGATAAACACAGAATATGCATTCTTCATCTTGAAACAGATCGACTCAGGATAGACCTAATCTTGAGGCCATTAATTTTCTGCATAAATAATTTCAGGAGAACAGCAACCATGATACCACACAACCCTGCCACGGCAACCTCTGCAAGACATGCCAGATCATCAACACAGATACCATCATCACACGTGAGGACACCACCCACCAGGTACATGGTACATACTCATGTGACTCGGCCAACGTTGTCTACCTCATACGTTGCAGGAAAGGATGCCCCGGAGCATGGTACATCGGCGAGACCATGCAGACACTGCAACAACGGATGAACGGACACCATGCAACAATCACCAGGCAGGAGTGCTCCCTCCCAGTCGGGGAACACTTCAGCAGTCAAGGACATTCAGCCTCCGATCTTCGGGTAAGCATTCTCCAAGGCAGCCTTCGAGACACATGACAATGCAAAATCGTAGAGCAGAAACTGATAGCCAAGTTCCGCACTCAGAAGGACAGCCTCAACACGGCCTACATGTAACCCCACCTGACGTAGGGTCATCCAGACTCGAGTCGTCGTTGGCTTGTTCTCGCTACACAGATGCGGCCGGACCTGCTGTGATTTCCAGCAAAAAAAATGTTTTTTTGTCTGTTTTTTGTTTTTCATACAGACCCCAGCATCTGCAAAATTTGACCCCTTGTGACCCCACCTCATTGTTCTTTGATGTAATGTTTTCCTGACTGACCTGTTTGGACACCATTCATACCTTTGATTGCTGTGATTATCTCTCTGCCGAGGTGTGATAAATGGCAGTTAGAAAGATTACCTGTAATCATCTGGCATTATTCTCTGACTATATAAGCTGTGTCTTTATGCATCTCTCCACTTCACCTGACGAAGGAGCAGCGCTCTGAAAGCTTGTGATTTCAAATAAAACTGTTGGACTATAACCTGGTGTCGTGTGACTTCTTACATTTGTCCACCCCAGTCCAACACCAGCATCTCCACACCATGCATAAATAATCGGTAACAGCTCAAAGTAGCTACCAAGCCAGGAAGAGATGATTAAACTTCATAAATGACAAACAGCCAGGATATTGAAGCCGTTAAGCAAGGAAAAAAACCACCCCAAAAGCCGTTAAGGTGAATGACTAAACACTTTAGACGAGCCCGCCAAAATTAAACAAAGAACTCGACCTGATTTGGCATGCCGATAAGGGGTGAAGAACCTGTATAACTGTAGGCCCACCGGTAGCCAAGCTCGCTCTCTTCTTCTCTTCCCGTCCCGCGCTGACACCGAAGGATGCCCACCATAACACCGGGGGCCAAATGCGCGGCAGAAGAGGGCCAGCCATCGGGGCACGACAAGGATCAAAACCAAACAGCAAGATCGAGGTCGCAGCACGGCGGGGCAGGCTCAATCGAGGACAACTAAGCCACAAAAGACCAAGCCTACACCAAACACCACCAACCGAGCCCCAGCCGCAATGAAACTCGACGACCAAACCACCACAAGAAGAACAAAACTTGAGGTTTCCACTCTACAACCTAAGGTATCCACAAAAGACATTACTGTCCCTATTTCTACCAAAAGAAAAGGGGACTTACTGGACAAATCCATAACCGCGCCCTTACCGCATCAGTGGACTCAACCCAACTGAGGAACCTTCGCAGTTCCCAAGACTGAGACCACGTGGGGACGGCAGGCTCCAAAGGACACAAAGAGCGTACCCCAAAACCGCAACCGACTTAACTGACAGGTTTCAAACTGTCAAGGAAACCCCATTGGTGAGCATAAATCCCTGGCCCTACTTAGCTCAATCTAGTTAGGTATTGGGGGTTGTAATGGGGGTGGCGTGTGCCCAGTCAGCTTCAGCTCTGACTATCTCTGAGTGGTTCGAATCGCTCCCACACCCCTGGGTTCTAGACACCAGACTCAGGTACAGGCAGTGATACAGAAAATCGAGGAGACACGTGGCTTGGTGCAAGAAAAACCACAATTTTTATTAAAGGCAAAATAAAGTCACAATCTTACTGAGAATCGCTGAAATAATTACAGGCATATAAAATTACGCTTATATGGGAATGGGGAACACACAGCACATCGAGGGAAACAAATACATTAAAAATCCCCTTATCCTTATCCCACCCCCAATACCTAACCAGATTAAGCTACGAGGGGCCAGGAATTCATGCTCACCTATTCGAAACCTGTTGAAATAACTGGTTGTGAGTTTTGAGGTTCACCCTTGCTGTCCTTTGGGGTTCGTCATTGTCACGTGGTCACAGGGCACGGCAATGGAGTTGTTTGTGCGACACACCCTGCTTTTCCTCCATTCGCGATGGGTCTTCTTCTTCTGACGGTTTGGTCGCCAACGGTTTTATCACGGTTGGGGCTCGGTTGGCGATTTATACCGTTAAACTGATTTTTCTACCCATGCTTTGAACGCCAGTTTATTCATCAAATGCCAGCTTATAGCTCGGCCATTTGTCCTGATTTCACTGTCCATGCATCAAACACCAGCTTATAACTGGGCCGTTTGACCCCCAACGTGTCTTTCCGCTGCCCTTCTCTGCCTTTACCGGATTTACCATTTCTCGTTGTCTCATCTCGTCTCATCTCGTCTGTTCGTGGCCCCGTATGTCCTGTGTGTCTTTGAATCGGGTCTTGTTCTCCTCCCGCGTTTGGCCCCCGGTGTGGTAATGGGCGTCCTTGGTGTTGAGCAGCGCAGGGAGCAGGAAGAGAGCCCACCACGAGGCCAGGGCACGAAAGTTGAGAAGCAAGCGGGCAGAGCAAGAGGGCCAGAGAGCTAAGAGACCGATCATCACCGGTGGGCCTACAATTATACCCTGTTCTTCACCCCTTATCTGCGCGCCAAATCAGGTCAGTCCTTTGTCTAACTTTTGGCGGGCTCGTTTAAAATGATTACAGCCATTTACTTTAACGACTTCTGGGGCGGTTGTCTCCGTGTTTAATGGCTTCGATACCCTGGCTGTTTGTTATTTATGAAACTTAATCGTCTTTTCCTGGCTTGGCAGCTACCTGTGAGCTGTTACCAATTATTTATGCGAAAAGTTGATGGCCTTCAGATTAGGGCCATCCTGACTTGATCTGTTCCAAGGTGAATGAATGCATATTCTGTGTTTACCTAGCTGTCTGGCTTCACAAAGTCTTTCACAGATTCATGCATTTTGGGTTTCGTTTCAGGTTTTGAAAAGTGCCTGCCTTTTTGCAGGGCTTTGCTTTTAAAATCCTGTTGGTTTTGGTCACAAGGTTTCAGAAGCCATTTTGGGTACCCTTTTCTAATAACTTGTCCATACAGGGCCCCTTTATCCATAATTTTGGGGAATGTGGGAATTTTGAGAACCCTACAGGGTGGGACAAGGGTAGGGGGATTATTAATGTGATTGTTCCCTCGGTGTGCCGTGAGTTCCCCATTCTCAACTAAGTGTACTTTTATATGTCTGTAATTATTCTAGTAATTTCCAGTGTAGTAATATTGTTGTGCCTTTAATAAAATTACGGTTTTCTTGTACCAAACCAGTTGTCTACTCTAATTCTGTATCGCCACCTGTACCTAAGTCCAGTGTCTAGAACCCAGGGGTGTGGGAGCGATTCGAACCACTCAGAGACAGTCAGGGGTAGAGCTGACAGGGCACACACCACCCACTACAGGTGGGACATATTGTGTCACCACAGGTGCACCCCACTACCAGCATGGACAGCATAGCTGGTGTCCAATAAGTGACAGCAGTTTCTGCGTTAAACCCGAGGCAGATGTTCAAATGGCCCAGGAATGAATTGTCTCCATTCCTGAAACCTCCACTATTCACCTCACTGTAAAGGAGAATTTCACCAACCTGCAGAAATATGTAGCACATTTCGGCTACGAAATCCCCCCTCTCCCAGAACATCTGACCAAGATACTAAAAGCAGTAATCGTCTCACAGAAACATTTCTACACGTTAGAGCAGAAGACAGTAGAGATAGGGGCCAAGATATTGGACATTATAGTTCCACCCTGGTGGGACATTTTTGAAAATATAGAGGTCCCTTCATGGGTTAGAATGGCCTCCCACATCCTCGTGGTTTGCCAGCTGGGAATAGTATTGTACCTAGTGTGCACTCAGTGCAAGGGAAAAGGCCAAATACTAGAGTTCCAAAACCAAAGGACTTGGAAAGAGCATTATGTTAAGGTGGAGCGAGATACACCTGTTTGAATCTTTCGTTGTGTATTTTTGAATAAAGATTGTTGTTTTTTTGTGTTTTGTTATTTTCAATAAAGACTTTGACGCATTATTTTTAATAAAGATGTGTGAGTACCAAGTGGTGCAGGGGTGTTGGACCCCCTCCATGCTTGGATATGTGTAAATAATTGTATTTTGCCTATGTATGCTTATGTACACTAGATTTTTGAAGAATGGGAAATGCATGTATCATGGGATTTTAGACAGGTAATTATGGGGAAGATTGGCTGTGGAGGGTCCGAATTTTGCTCACCTTCGTAAGTATGATACTTAAAGCAAGTTTTAGTATCAACAGGGGGGGGTGTAGGGTTCTCAAAATTCCCACATTCCCCAGAGTTATTAATAAAGGGACCCTGAAGGATGAAGTGATAAGGGAACCCTAAACAAAATGGCTTCTGGACCTTATGGCAGAAGCCTGCAAGATTGGAAAGCAGGGCCCTGCAGAAACGACGGCAGGTCAATTCAAAAAGACTTTTGAAAACCTTGACATGCCTGGGCCTGTGAAAGACTTGTTATTTCTGAGAGCCAGACAAGTAGACAATGCAGAATATGCATTCTTAATCAGCTCAGGAAAGACTTAATCTTGAACCCATCAAACCTTTGCATAAATAATCGCTTACAGTTTAAACTGGCTACCAAGCCAGGAAGATACCGATTCACATTATGAATAACAAACACCGAGACATTAAAGAACATTTAGCAAAGGGGCAACCACCCAAAAAGCAGTTAAGGTGAACGGCTGTAATCACTTTAACGAGCCCGCCAAAAGTTAGAAAAAGAACTAACCCTGATTTGGCGCGCAGATAACAAACTCCGAACTAGTATAATTGTAGGCCCACCGGTAACCAAAAAGAGATGGCAGAAGCAGGCAAGGCAAGAAGAAGACGGGCTGATGAGCAGGCAGAGAACGGCAGCGCGGTGAAGCATTGGGGATGAGCAGGCACACGCTCAGGTCAAAGTTACTCGAAACGCAAAGAAGCGTTGGGGACGAGCAGGCACACGCTCAGATCCAGGAATACTCGGAACTCAAGGAAGTAGACGGGCATGGTGGGGCAGGCCCGATCAAAGACGACTAGGCCACAACCGCAGCCTTACACGAGGAACGACCACGAGCACCGTGGTAACAAAGGGCCGGGTAAACCATACCTTCGGATCATTACCACTGCACAGGTAGTGATCTAGGCCACCGCGACCGAGCCAACACCAAAGACCGCCAGCCGAACCCCAACCGCAACAAAACTTCGATGACCAGACCACCACCAGAAGAACAAAACCTGAAGTTTTCCACTCTACAAGATAAAGTACCCAACAAAGACTTTACTCCCTATATCTAACGGAGAAAAGAGAGTACTTTACTCAGACGACTCCACCACCGCGCCCTGGGGCCACGTGACGATGGCAGGCCCCAAAGGACACAAAGAGCGAGCCCCAAAAGCGCAAACGGCTCAATCAACAGGATCCGACCTGTCCAGAAACCCTTATTGGTGAGCATAATCCCTGGCCCTTCACAGCACAATTAGTTAGATATTGGGGGTGGGACAAGGGTAAGGAGATTAATACTGTGATTTTTCCCTCGATGTGCCGTGTGTTCCCCATTCCTAAATAAGTGTACTCTTGTATGCCTGTAACCATTCTAGTAATTCTCAGTGTTGTAATATTTATTGTGCCTTTTAATAAAAATACAGTTTTCTTGCACCAAACCAGTTGTCTACTCCAATTCTGTATCGCTGCCTGTACCTAAGTCTAGAACCCAGGGGTGTGGGAGCGATTCGAACTGCTCAGGAACCCAGTCAGAGGCAACCTGACTGCACACACGCCACCCCCTACAGCATTGCCAAGCAACGTGTGGAAGAGCCGGCGACACCGCCTGACTGACCTCGTCAATAATTCGATCGCATCCATTTCCTGTGTCGTACTCCAAGCTGGGTCTTGAAAGATAGTGTACGACTGCACCTTGTATTGTTCCTCCTTTTCGGTATCCCGCAGGACATCTTTTGATATTGTCTATGGAGGCAGTTTTAAGAATATGCTTGCCATTCGGCTGGTTAATATGTATTTGAACTGTTCTTTTGTTAATAACAGAATGTATTTGAACAGGTTTTTTCCACTTCAACCTTAAACCAGGTTTCTGCTCAAACTTCTTTTCCTGTACCCATTCTCCCACTATGGGTTGCCATGCTTTATATGTCAATTTTTTCTGCCTATTTGCTTCCTTATCCTTTGATCAATTTGATGAATCTCCTCTGTTACTTCTTTTTTAAAATCTGACTGTCGCTGTCGGGTCAAGGAATCAGAGAGTGTAGAGGCAATAAAAGAACCATGGGTAAGCGGTGTATGCATCTCAACCCCATACATCAGATAATATGGAGTTTTTGGGGACACTGTCCCTGATGCAGATGTGGGCACATTATTGAGTGAGAGCTGCACCTTCAGAATGATGTTGGTCTACTTATTCCCCCTGATTCTCAACAGTTTGACCAATAGCTTTATTACTTCCTGGTTTTTACATTCCACCAGTCCCGCTGATTGCGGATGACGTGTCATGCTGTGCTTTAAGCCAATCCCCCTTTGTTCACAGTAGTCTTTGAAGACCTTAGATACAAAGGCTCCACCTTTATCGGAGTGTAAGATTTTGGGTGCACCAGCTACAGTAATCATATCAGAAATACCCCTGGCGAGTGCGTTTTTCAAAACAGTTTTTGTGGGGACCAGTCAGGGAGTGCATCCATCTACACAAACAAGAACATGTCTATATCCCAAAGATAGGGGAAGTGGTCCAATAAAGTCAATAAAGAATGTTCCCATTGGCTCATCAGCTTTCACAGGAGCCAATGGTGGTGGCTTAATTAGTGATGACTTATTGGTTAAATAGCATGGCTCACAATTTGCCACATATGTTTTACAGGCTTTAAGCATGCCTGGCCACCAGTATAAGGGAGTCAATTTGCAGAATGTTGTTCTGGCACTACAATGTGCTTGACTTATGCCCTCGTGAGCTTCTTTTACAAGCTGCTCTCGTTTGTGTCTCGGGGCACCTCTCGGTTTCCCTTGGGCAACTTAACTAGTACAATACCCATAGGGGTTTCCGAGTAAAAGTACTTTGGTGGATATCCTGGTGGATTCTCTTTTGTCGGGTCTAATAGCTGAATCAGTTACTCATCCTGATTAGCTGCCCGTTCTGCCCTAGTGATTACACTAACATTGGCAGACCCCCTTAGAGGGGGTGTCATGCAGACCGAACGTTTTGCTTGTTCGTCTCCAAGGCTGTTTCCTTTTGAGTGTACTGTCCCAGTGGTATGCCCATTTACATGAGTCACCTGACAATTATTTTTCTCCATTCTCGAACGGAGAATATCTTCCCACAGTGTGGGTTTAATAAGGTCTGCTTTTTCTAAAGCATACTATAATGCTGCGGCTACAGCATATTGCGCTGTCTTATAGCCAAGGGGTATAGACAGTAATTCATCTGGATAAAAAGAATAGGAATCTCAAAAAGTCCCTACTACTATCCGCATCCCAGCTGTGGATTGTTGGGATGTCTCTTTTTTAATCGTCATTGACGATCCATCATAGTAAATAACTTGATGGTATTCTGTGAGCGGTCTCATAGGTATTTGTCTGATTCCCTCCTCCATATCATCATCCTCTATGATGGGGAGATGCTCTAACATTGCACATTGATTTGGATGGCGTTGTAGATAAGGATAGTATCTATTTATGAGTTGCTCGAGGAGATCTTTGCCTCCCTCCTCTAGGCAAGTTCGATCAAGCGGTGTTCAAACATGTTTTTCCCTGTCATCCTGGTCTGTGGATGCTTCTACAAGTCTGGTTGAAATTTTAAGGTAATGTTTCATGTTTGGTTGTCCTATAATGAGGGAACAGGCCAATTGTGCTACCAGTCCTACATCTCGGGTCACCGTGATTCCATATATAGTAATAGGTATTTTGTAAAAATTAATTATTTTGGTTTTGTCTTGTATGAATCCCCCTCATGATTTTTTATAAATTGGGCTTCCCAAACCTGTCCACTTAGTTTTTATAATTGCAGGATCCATTACAGTGTAATCAGCTCCTGTATCAAACAGGGCTTTCACTTGTGTGTTTGTGGGCAAGGTTGCCAAGGCATGGGGGAATTCAAGAGGCCCCGGCTGGGTGCCAGGCCTCCAATCCTGGGATTGTTCATCCTCAGGATCCTGAGCTTCATTTGCTGCTTTATCTTCAATTATTTTAATTGATTTTTGTTCCTCCCTCTTGGGGTTTTCATGTTTTCCAGATCCCTGAGGGGGTTTGTCGGACCGTTTATTTTCTTGACCATGGCTGATCTTCGACCTCAACTCCACTCTCCTGCCCGATCCCCATGTCCCTTGATTCTTTTAGAGTCCAAAGCGCTATCGATCGCCATCTTGAATATACTCAATGACTGAACATTCACAGCCCTCTGGGGTAGAAAATTCCAAAGATTTACAACCCTCTGAATGAAGAAAGTTTTCTCATCTCAGTCCTAAATGGCCAACCCCTTATCTTGAGACTATGGCCCTTAGTTGTAGACTCTCTAGCCAGAGGAAACAGGCTCTCATCAACTACCCTGACAAGCCTCTCAGAATCTTGTATGTTTCAGCGAGATCACCTCTCATTCATTTTTTAAATTTGTTTCTGGGATGTGGGCGTCGCTGGCAAAGCCAGCATTTTTATTGCCCTTATTCTTCTAAACTCCAGAGAGTATAGACCCAATCTACTCAATCTCTTCTCATAGGACAACCCTCTCATGCTAGGAATCAATCTAGTGAACCTTTGTTGCACCCCCTCTAAGGCAAGTATATCTTTCCTTAGGTACAGAGACCAAAACTGTGCACAATACTCCAGGTGTGGTCTCACCAACGTCCTGTACAATTGCAGCAAGACTTCCTTACTATAGTACTCTAACCCCCTTACAATAAAGGCCAACATACCATTTGCCTTCCTAATTACTTGCTGTACCTGCATAATTTCGACTTAGTACCCCAGTCCCAATTATCCAAGGTCCTGAAATTATACCATGAGGCACTATTGTATGAATGTTTAATTCATCTCTGTGAAATTCCTCTATGATGCAAGTAGAGCTGCGTCGTGCCTCAAATAGGAGCATGTCTGCTTGATATCATTTTACATGATTTTAGATAAACAGTGTAATATGATTTACAGCCGACATCAGTTAGCTACAGCTGAAACCTAGGGACCGATTGTTTGAATGTGTGCTCTCTGGATGAAGTCCCGCTGGTCCTCTGCCACTCTGTGTTTCCTTCCCCAGGATCGTGATTACCCCCCGACCCCCCTCATGACTTTCCTTGCTTCTAGCTGAGATAGCTGTTTGGGGGTGAGTGGCGGGGGGAGAACTGACCGATTCTATTTAAATGAGGCCCGTACCTCAAAATGGCTCTGGCTTCTTTGCTGCTGGACTGAGGGGCTGGCCGGTGTGCTCCACCAGTCTGCTGCCCAAAAGTTAAAATCTACCCATTATCTCTTGCTGTATTCTTCTGTTTCTGTGTAATTGTCTTACTTGTAAATAAATTAGGTTAATAGTGTTAGCCTGAATGTAATGGTCTGGTATTTGCCACCTTTTGGAGTGCAGGAGGAGAGTGTGGGCAGCCTATGTTGTCTCCATCATGTAATCCTGTGGTAAAAGAGAGATTGTCATTTCATGCTTTCCCATTCACTTCATGCATAACAGTACACGTTTCTGTTCACAGGATCTTTGTATGGAAGCTATCTTTTGCTGTTAAAACGAATTTATAATGTTGGGAAAAAGCCTGAATTTTAACAAACCCATTTAAAATAAATGAAGTTATGCCTCAGCAAAAATAGCAGAGAGTTATTTCAGGCATTTCAGTGTGCTAAGTGTTTGTACACTAGTATCCCAAGCCATCACTTCAGAGGACATCTCTTTTTCCGCTTGCAGCAATCACAAGCAATAAACCTGTGAAACATCTGTCCTTAGTATAGTTATCTCCAGCTGTCATTTCTTACGTGGCTCGGTGTCAATTTTTGTCTTATAATACTCCTGTGAAGCGCCTTGGGACGTTTTACTATGTTAAAGGTGCTATATAAAAACAAGTTGTTGTTGTTATCTTTCATGCCACCTAATATACAAATAATTTGCATTTTTCAGCAGCAACAACAACAAAAACTACTTGCATTTATATAGCGCCTTTAACATAGTAAAACACCCCAAGGCACTTAAGCAAGAGAGGCACCCTTCATCTTTAAAGTTGTTTTCAATTGGGTGATGTTTGCACTGTTAAAATTGATGTACCTGTGGCAGTATTTGATTCCTCATGTTATAAATGGAGGCCCTTCTTTTAGTGATAGATCGATAAACTGTTTCAATGAGGGTAATTTTAAAGGTTTAACCAGAATAGAATCATAGAGCATAGAAAATAGGAGCAGGAGTAGGCCATTCGGCCCTTTGAGCCATGGTTGATCCTCTATCCCGTTGATAATTTCTAAGTGTCCTGTTATCACATCCTTTATAATAGACTCTAGCATTTTCCCTACTACTGATGTTAGGCTAACTGATCTGTAGTTCCCTGTTTTGTCTGTCCCTCCTTTTTTAAATAGTGGGGTTACATTTGCCACCGTTCGATCTGCAGGAACTGTTCCATAATCTATAGAATTTTGGAAGATGACAATCAATGCATCCACTATTTCCATGGCTACCTCTTTTAGTACTCTGGGTTGCAGATTATCAGGCCCTAGGGATTTATCAGCTTTCAGTCCCATTAATTTCTCCAGCACTTTTTTTTTACTAATACTAATTTCCTTTAATTCCTCCTTCTCACTAGACCCTTGGTTCCCTAGCATTTCTGGGAAGTTATTTGTATCCTCTTCTGTGAAGACAGAACCAAAGTATTTGTTTAATTGCACCGCCATTTCCTTGTTCCCCATTATAAATTCTCCTGTTTCTGACTGTAAGGGACCTACATTTGTCTTCACCAATCTTTTTCTTTTTACCTACTTGTAGAAGCTTTTACAGTCCACTTTTATGTTCCTTGCAAGTTTACTCTCATACTCTATTTTTCCCCTCCTAATCAATCTCTTGGTCCTTTTTTGCTGAACTCTAAACTGCTCCCAATCCTCAGGCTGCTACTTTTTCTGGCAACTTTATATGTCTCCTCTTTGGATCTAATACTATCCTTAACTTCTTTTGTTAGCCATGGTTGGGCCGCTTTTCCTTTTGTGTTTTTGCGCCAGAAAGGAATGTTTAACTGTTGGTTGTAAATTTACACTCACTTCTATTAATTTAAGCCTGCTCTTTTAATTTCTGCAATGTTCTCTGGTTACTGCAAGGGCAAACCTTGGAGAAGTGCATTTCTGATATGAGGTTAGGTGTCTTAAGTAAACGGATCATTTTCAGGTTGGCTGTTTGCAACTAGTGAGGTGCTGCAAGGATCAGTGCTTGGGCCTCAGCTATTTACAATCTTTATCAATCACTTAGATGAGGGGACGAGTGTAATATATCCAAGTTTGCTGATGATACAAAGCTAGGTGAAAAAGTAAGCTGTAACGAGGACACAAAAAGGCTGCAAAGGGATACAGACAGGTTAAGTGAGTGGGCAAGAAGGTGGCAGGTGGAGTATAATGTGGGGAATTATGAAATGATCCACTTTGGTAGGAAGAATGGAAAAGCAGAATTTTTTTTAAAAGGTGAGAGACTAGTAAATGTTAGTATTCAGAGGGATTTAGGTGTCCTTGTACACGAATCACAGAAAGTTAACATGCAGATACGGCAAGCAATTAGGAAAGCAAATGGTATGTTGACCTTTATTGCAAGGGGATTGGAGTATAAGTGTAAGGAAGTCTTGCTGAAATTTTATAGGGCTTTGGTGAGACCACACCTGGAGTACTGTGCACAGTTTTGGTCTCCATACCTAAGGAAGGATATATTGCTTAGAGGGAATGCAATGAAGGTTCACTAGATTGATTCCTAGGATGAGAGAGTTGTCCTATGAGGAGAGATTGAATAGAATGGACCTATATTCTCTGGCGTTTAGAAGAATAAGAGGTGATCTCATTGAAACGGAAAATTAGATGGCTTAATGGGGTAGATGCTGGGGGGTATATTCTCAGGATAAGGGGACGGCCTCTTAAGACTGAGATGAGGAGAAATTTCTTCACCCAGAAGGTTGTGGATCTTTGGAATTCTCTACCCCAGAGAGTTGTGAATGTTCAGTCGTTGAGTATATTCAAGACTGAGATCGATAGATTTTTTGACACTAAGGAAATCAAGGGATATGGGAATAGGGCAGGAAAGTGGAGTTGAGGTAGAAGATCAGCCATGATCTTATTGAATGGCGGAGCAGGCTTGAGCGGCCATATGGCCTACTCCTGCTCCTATTTCTTATGTCTTCTCTGATCATCTGGAAATGTGTTTCTGCCCGAGTAACCATCTTCATGAGGGGAGAGGTAAAGGGAGAAAACTGAAACATAAAATGAAGCTAAAATAACTCAATGGCATATTTTTTCAGATTATATCTGGTTTTACATGCCAGAAATTTTTTCTAGTAAACATTATCAGTGAACTTGCATTGCCTTTTGAATGGTCATAAGTTGCTATTGTTCACATCCAGGAATTTCTGGGTTGAATGCTGGGAAATCCTGCAAATAGAAATTCCTCATAGCAGCCCCTTTTTGAGACAGGCAATACTTTATCATGTCAATTTAATTTTACAATATCTTTGGTTCATGGCAAGTGTGGCCTTTAATTCAAATAATGTTTGATGTATTTATTTATTCTATCCTCTTGATTTAGATGAATTCAAACAATCATCAATCTTTTATGAATTCTATAACACTGACCAGGATTTTAATTTTCTACAAAACATTTTCTTTTGTGCAAATCTAGTTATGTTGTTTTTGAGTTTTCTATAATAACTGTGGCTCGGAATTTGCGATGAGAATAACGGCGAGGCTATCAGTGCTCACCTTTATAATGGAGGAATCTGACAGCAACTTCTGGAGTATGCACATGCAGTTAAACGCAGAAATCCGGAAGTTGCCGTCAGAGATACCCTGCTCTTCCACAGGATTCGCTATTCCAGTCCTCGCCGATAGACTTGGCATTGGAATGACTGCAATGGCGTGAACTTGCTAAACATGGCTGATAAAGTTAGGGCTGGTGCATTCAGGATTAAGTGATTTTATAACAATGTGATAAGTGATAATTACTGCTGAACAACCTCTCTGGTCCTGAAAAATTAATTTTACAATTGTGGAGTCTCATTCCCTCAGAAGAACATTAGTGTTGGAGATGTAAAAAATGTATATTTTTTTCACTTTTTCTGTCTATCTCTTTTATCTCTGTCCCTTAATCCCATCTGTATTTTTCAATCTTTCTTTTGCTTTCTGTATATCATTTAAATCTAATTTATACTTCCTGGTTTGGTCTTTGTGTGGCTTAGTGAGGATACTTTAATCTGATTGGTTGAAGAGCCTCACTGTTGCTTTCCTTGTTCACGGATGCCATAGACTGCCTGTAGAGGACGCACACTGAAAAAGACACCGTATTCGAGAAAATCTCCACTGACAAAGCCGGCGAGCAGTTTGTGGGCAGCTGTCAGCGAGGTGAATGGCGAGTGCCATTCCTTCACCGCTGAGAGCAAAATCCGAGCCATTTATTTTGAGCACATATTAGTCCATGTTTTGATATATAGTAATTACCAGCATAGATCTAGGAAATGTGAGTCTTGTGCTCTTATCTGAGATAAAAGGAAAACATATGGCATGAGTATAAGTGCAGCAATTAGGTATTCAGTCATCAGATATTATTTATTACTGTTGGTTTCAGACACAGAAAGGTGAAGCAGTGAATTGAGCAGTCTTACATCTCAATTAAGCTTACCCTGTAGCTTTTGCAACATTTTTGAATAAAGTATCTGATTATTCCGAGAATTAGTTGTGTCAGTGCTTAATTCAGATTTTAATGTCAAAATGCAGAAATACTTCAATGATCAGTGGATTTAATGAGGTGCCCTTGTATTCTCGCAATGTAGAATAAAGTTTCTAGGTATGATGAGCTGTAGTAATGAGGCAAAGGGCTGGTGGTATTCCCCGATGATGGGCTATGATGAACAGCCAATTTAGGACCATTTGATCAAGATGCCAACTGCTAAATGTTTTACCATTTAGAGGGTTATTTTGGAGGGGGAGTGGGACAATAAATCATAGCTGCTTCTTGTTGCAGGCAACTAAAGCCTGTGACTTTTTCCACGGTGCATCTATCATCGAGCATTCAAAGTTCACTGCTCTCTGAAATAAACCAACAACTGTCTTGTTGTCATGCACAGGCTTAAGTCATTGTTTTTTAGAAGACAATGGCAATTTCTGTTGTTGTACTTTATTTTCCATCCAGATATAACAAAGTTAGATCGACAAATACCAACATTTATTCCTAAAATCCCTGCCATTAACTTCAGTGGTAAACCCAGGATATTGTGAAGCAAAATGACAGAGAAGATGAATGCCATTACACATGCATTGCCCTTCAGTTCCTGAGCCTTCTATTTAATTAATTAACTGCCAGCTCTGCTGAATCTCTAACTGCAGCTTTTTGGACATTATTAAAAAGGCCTCCTTATTGGGCCTATTTGTTTGCACTCGTTTCCTTCTTGACCTCACGTCTCATTATTGATCTCCCTGCCATTTTTCACTTCATTAGCCTGAATCTAAAATACAAAATGTGGACCGTTTACTGCCTGCAACGCAAGCAATTACACAGATTTTATACTTCTTCGTGTCATCTTTGAACAAACAACAATTTTCTGTGTGCGGGAGTGGGAGGGGGAGAACATTTATGAACCAGTTATTAAGAGGGGCAAAAGATATAGGGGGCGACTTCTGTTTGTAATGGCAATCAAGCGGGCAGTGGGCAGGTGTACATTTCACCCGCCCAATGACGTCAGTGGGAGACCTGATCCATTTTGGTAGTCGGACCACATTTAAATACGAAGTGAGCTGCCAACGTTAATCATGCTGCTTATGAGCATCTCTCTGTTTGGGCAGGCAGGAAATCTGGTGGGCCTACCAATTCTTAAAGCCAAACTGCAGCTTTTAAAGGGGAGGTGGCATTTTCAGTAGTGATGAGTAGACAGTGTGTTACTGAGGCAGCTAGCAGAATAGCAGATTTGGGTGTCCTCATGCAAGAAACACAGAAAGCTAGAATGCAGTTACAGCAAGCAATAAGAAAGGCAAATGGCATGTTGGACTTTATTGCAAAGGGGTTGGAGTATAAGAGTAAGTAAGTCTTGCTACAATTGGACAGGGCCTTGGTGAGACCACACCTGGAGTACTGTGCACAGTTTTGGTCTTCTTATCTAAGGAAGGATATACTTGCCTTGGAGGCGGTGCAACGAAGGTTCACTAGATTGATTCCTGGGATGAGAGGGCTGTCCTATGATGAGAGATTGTGCAGAATGGGCCTATACTCTCTGAAGTTTAGAAGAATGAGAGGTGATCTCATTGAAACATACAAGATTCTGAAAGGGATTGACAGGGTAGATGCTGAGAGGTTGTTTCCCCTGGCTGGAGTACCGAGCACTAGGGGGCATAGTCTCAGGATAAGGGGTAGGCCATTTAAGACTGAGGTGAGGAGGAATTTCTTCACTCAGAGGGTTGTGAATCTTTGGAATTCTCTGCCCCAGAGGGCTGTGAATGCTGAGTCTTTGAGTATATTCAAGGCTGAGATAGATAGATTTTTGGACTCTAGGGGGATCAGGGGATATGGAGATCAGGCGGAAAAGTGGAGTTGATGTCGATGATCGGCCATGATTTTATTGAATGGCGTAGCATGCTCGAGTGGCCGTATGGCCTACTCCTGCTCTTATTTCTTATGTTCTTATGTTAATAACAATGGCCATGGCATTCAGATTTTCAGTTACTGCCTTGATCATCATGGTGCAAGTGACCAGGAAGGAGGCACTCTTTATTTCAGATGGGTAACAGCTGCCCTGGCAAATTAGGCAAGGCAATGGCAGAGGTAGCTGGGTAGGTCAATGCCAGCAGCATAATTTCCAGGATCTAGCAGCAGTGCAAAAAGAAATTTAATGACCTTACCAAGACTGCCAATGTGAGGCCCCTCTTCACATCTCTCTTACTCCCTTTACAGCCCTGCAACAGCAGTATTAGCCCTAGCACTAACAATCCTCCAAACCCCAACCCATGCACTGCACAAGCCTCTCCTTCAATCACAACGAAACACGTGCACTCACACACACACCAGCTACTGCCCTCACAATGATTCTCCCTCTTCCCCACACTTGCTGCGTCTTCCTCTCAGCATGCACTCTATGTTTGCTACCTCAGACATATTCACAGCTCTTCAACAGGACATATACTAGCCCCCTCCCACTCACTTGCAGGACAAACAGGCATGCAATTGGAGTGAGGCCTCAAGAGCAGTTGGAGGTTCTGCCACATTGCAAACTTTGACCTCAGTGGAGGAGGTGGCCATTGACATTATTGACAGAGTGAGACCACACAGCATTGGAGATGGCCCAGCTGGAAGCCATGTGCAGTAGGTAATTTTCTCTTCCCTTTCTCTTTCTACTTAACTCTCCCAGTCATAAACATACACAGCATAACAATTTGGCGCTGCATTGATCTGCCACTCATTTGCTACTGCTTATCTTGTCATTGCATGCTCAACATTGTCTCTCTGATGCTTTGCCAGATCCTACGGACAACACCCACCCTGCACCTTCACAGACAAATGGAGAGCAATCTCCCAAAGTTGCACCTTTACTCGCTCTTACCCTTCCAAGCACCAACACAGAAATCGGAACCCCGTGGTATAAATAGTCAGTTAGAGGAGTCTGCGCTAGCTGATTTACTCAGTACATGTGAGCAGGAGCAGGTGGAAAGGAAAGCCAGGGAGTTGGCTCACCAGAAGGCAAGCTCAGACCCTAGCTCCACTGAAGAGGACAAAGATCTAGACTTTAGGGGGGTGATTTTCATTCAGAAGTGGGGAAGGAGACGGGACTACAACTTTCGGGGTTGTAGTCCCGCCTCCATCGAGATGCGGAAAATCCATGCGATTTTAACTTGATTGACCTTGTTGAGCCCGCTGGGCGGGCTCAGCAGGCCAATTAAGGGCTACCCGGCAACAGGTGACGTCACAGACTGAAATTTCATCTGTCAAGACGTTTTGACAGATGAAATATCAGTGTTTCACAGCTGTTTGAAGCTGTCAAACACTGACAGTCTTACTTCTAACCTGAGTCCTTCTACACAGGCTCAGTTAGAAATCTCACCGGCACAGAAAGCTGCAGGCTGTCACTTTTCACGGATCGCAGCCATTCTGCTTTCTGCGCCGGTTGGATGATGGACTCCCGAAGCCTAGAGAAAGGAAGGCTGAAAATGTAAGTACAGGTCATTTAAACTTTTTTACACACTTTAGACACACCAAACACACTTACCTTTGCACTCATGCACCCATCACTCACCTGAACACTGACATCTTGACCCCTCCAAGTCCTTCAACCCGACGGCCCGACTCCTCTAACTCGGTGTGGTTTGGAGCCGTTGGGAATCCCACACTTCAAGCTTTCAAATAGGGATTAGGCTAAAAACTGCCTGTTAACTACCTGTTAACAGGCAGTTAATTGGCACTAATCCCTTCCTGCCTCAGATAGGCGGGTCCCAGTACGGGGCGGGTACCCACCTCCTTTGAAACTTACATGGAGGCGGGTTGGGGCGGGATGGTGTCGGGACCCCCGAATTCGGGACTGTAATCCCCCGCACGCCTCCAATTCTGACTCCACGGGTCAATGAAAATCGATCCCTAGGAGTCTAGCCTTTAATAGGATAATTGCTGACTGTATTGGACTTCCTGCCAGAGAGCTACGGCAACATGTCAGAGATTGTTGAGGCGTCCACTACCAACTTGTGTAGGGTTTTGGTGCATGCCATTGGCACTCTGTAGTCAACCACAGTGCATATGGTCACTGCAGCCATGCCCTTCATGCACGAGTCTGTGGCACCAGTTGTTGCATCTCCCAGAGATGCTCATACTGGGGCAATGCAGGCTCTGGGCTCCCCTATCTCATCCACCTGTGACAGGGTGGGAGACCAAATGGGCAAGGGGTTCAATCAGATCATGGATGTCCTACAGTCTGCTCTCCCGCAGATTAGTGGGACAGCTGAGCCTCATCCCAATAGCATAGGAGTCGTGCAATGGGAGTGAAACTTGTTGCCCTCTCTCAGGTTGGCAACACATCTGCACCCTTGCCACCCCCTCAACTAATACCTGCTCTGCTGCAGGAATTTGTTGAAGTCTGTAGCCGAACCCTCAGTCTTGAGCTCCAAATGTTATTGACCATGAGCATTTCAAGAGCCCTTATCTGAGCCACAGCAATCTTCCACCTCACATACTGAAGCACTGTAGGATACTAGACTAGGTAAGAGAGCACTTCAGAAGGTACTATGGCCTAACACCTGGGTGTTAATTAGTATGTAGGCATTTGTGTAAGCCAGTAAAATGATAGACCATTTTGAAACCTTTGTGTGCAGTGTTGATGTAGTTGCTGGTGACCATACAGCATCAGGTGACATGACAATCAGTATCTTCAGGCAGATTAAGTTGCCCTTGCGATTCATTAAAGCAGCGGGCTCATATGAAGGAGCCTGCAGAGTGATGAGGGTATAGTCAATGATGCACTGAACATGGGGGAAGCCTGCAATCTGCGTGAAGCCCAAAGTTATGCTGGTTTCTGTTATCCATCAGAAAGTAACTTGCCAAAAACTATTATAAATTGTAAGCAAAATATCTCACAAATCTTTGCAGCATTTTAAATGAGAGCAGGTGAGAATCCCTTTAAGTAGCACTGGAACTGACCATCCCTCAGCCTCGACGTCCCATGATTGGCATGAAAATTGCTTTGGGACCTTAATTGAGTTATTTGACCACTTTTCAAAATTTTATTGAGGGCCCTGCCTATTAATAGTAGGAGCAAGATCCATCTAAATAAGAACGGGCCGACCTTGGCCACTTGGAAGTTGGCATTTTGCTTGGAATTTTCAACCTACATTTACAGGTCAAAACGGGACAATAGCTAGGTGAAAATCAATCCCCTTAAGCCTTGCTTCCATTATAAGTTCTTTTCTTGGGGTAAATGCTGTATGACTTCAACTTCAGAGTAGAGGAAACCTTTCTTAATTCTGCTAAATTATGACTTTCAGGGGGGGTAATTTTTAACTTTGCTGCTAGCAGAGCAGATTGCTGACCCATTATTGAATGCGTCTGATTTTCATCCCATCAGAGTCATCCTGACAGGAAAATTCAACTCTTCATTACGAGTTTCTTTTTTATGTGGCTTGAGAATCTGCACATCAGCACAGTATAAATGTGGAGCTGGAGTTCACCTTTGATCTCTGTGGCTTGTCAACAGGCAGAAGTGGATGTCAATTTGATTATGTGCCATCCACCATCACAGCTGAATTCCTCAGATGTCAAATCTATTTCAATGTGAGTGCAGCAAACCATTGGACTGAAAGCAAAATCAAATGAAATGGTTTTGAGCAGATTGACTCTACTTGCTGCTGTAAACCTGACTATTTGTGTACAGATTTTGACAAATACTCCATACTGGCTGAGCAAATATGGAGTGTAAGTATGATTTTCTTACCATATTGCTGGATGGATCTCATTTTCTCCCTGGTACAATCAGAGCTCTATGGAGGAATAGATGTAAAAAACATTCTGATTTTAAAGTTCAGACTTATTTATTTCTCCAAACCCATTTTGCAATTATTTATAATGGGCACATTTAGGTTTTTAAATTTTTGATGTGGCAAGTTGCTGAACTTGTGAGCTGATAATGTCGCAGTGAGGGAAACAGGGCATCTGGGACCTGAGTGAGCAGGTCAAGCAATTGTGTATCCCCTTAACCAATAAGATTGAAGGATTGTGAAATACACAGCTGAAGGACGGGGAAGGAAGTGTAAATTAGAGTGGGTGAATGCAATGCCAAATCAGGCACACAGAGAGAAATAAAGAGAGGGGAAGAAAGATTGTATTAAGAGAGAGACAAAAAAGAGACAGAAGAAAAAGTAAAAAAAATTAACATTTAAAATTTTACATTTTTAAAATCGCCACCAACAATTAAAACCTGAAGGAATGAGACTCTACACTTGTAATAGCTAATTTTCAGTGCCAGAGAGGTTGTCCAGCAGTAATTAACACTCATCACATCATTAAAGGGTTACTTTGTTTCTTAACCTGTCCCATTACCATCTCCCCTTGCCTTGAATATCTCTTAATGCCTCTTTACGTCTCCTGCCTTCCATCCTATCACAGATCTTCCCTTTTGTTCTTTCATCCCCTCCCCCATTTCCCAGCCCCTAAACTTGCTTTAAAATCTGTTCCTTTTTCTGCTTTTTTCCAGTTCTGACGAAAGGTCTTCGACCTGAAACGTTAACTCTGTTTCTCTCTCCACGGATGCTGCCTGGCCTGTTGAGTATTTCCAGCGTTTTCTGCTGTTATTTCAGATTTCCAGCATCCGCAGTATTTTGCTATTGTATTAGTGTTTGGTTCACTGCCACCTCTCTTCTAGGAATGCCCACCTTGAAGAAGTTCTGCTCTTCTCTCCGACAGGATTTCCGTTTGTCTCTTCAACCTTGTTCATCTTCATTGCTTTCAGTTTCCCTTCTCGTGTTTGATCAGGTATCTGCCAAGACTCGGTTTCACAGCCACATCTCTTTCCTCAGTAACTGTCTCCAGTTCTGACTTATTCCACGTGGATTCCAACTAAACTTCCACCCTTCATGTTTCGGATCCACCCAGAATTACAAATATCTCCAAGATATTCATCGTTCCTCGAACTACTGCTCTCACCGCATCTTGAGATCCACGCTCAATGCCATGTGGTGCCACATGAACACTCTTGACCTCTGTCTTCAGCAGCACCGACGCACTCTATCTGAAAGCTGTCCGGGTCATCAGTTCCATTTCATCCTTCGACTCATCTGACGCTTCAACAAAAAACTTTTTTTCTTCCTTTCTGATGTCAAGGATCGCAAGCTTCATCAACTCTTGAACACCAATGCCCCTCCGGAACCTTCTTCCCCTTCACTTTCCTCTGACCCCACTTCTCCCAATCTCAACCCCTGCCGCGTTTTCAGTATCCCCTCTGAACTTCCCCTCTCTGATCCCGAACAATCAGTCCTCAGCAAAGGCCTGAGCTTCATCCCCTTACGCCCCCTCCTCAATGAATTTCGAGCTCGGCACGATGCTGAGCTCTTTTTCTGCCGCCTTCGTCTCCGTGCCCACTTCTTTGGCCAGGAGTCTTCCCCCCGCATGGCTGACCTTTTCTCCCACTTTCAGAATTCTCGTTCTACCTGGACCCCTCCCTCTGGCCTCTTACCCTCTCTAGATCTTTTCATTGCTAACTGCCGCCGTGACATCGGCGTCTCCATTTCTCTGCTCCCCTCACTCACTCCAACATACATCCCTCTGAACTTGCAGCACTCCATTCTGTCAGATCCAACCCCGACTTTGTCATTAAACCTGCTGACAAGGTTTTGCTGTTGTTTGGCAAACCGACCTCTACCTAGCTGAACGCCAACTCTCCGACACCTCCTCCTACCTCCACCTGGACCATGACCCCACTACCGAACATCAAGCCACCGTTTCCAAGACTTTCACTGACTTCATCTCCTCTGGAGATCGTCCCCCCACGGCCGCCACCCTCATAGTTCCCCAACCCCGCACAGCCTGTTTCTACCTCCTTCCCAAGATCCACAAACAGGACTGCCCTGGTAGACCCATCGTTTCAGCCTGTTCTTGCCCCATGGAACTTATCTCTTCCTATCTTGACTCTATTTTTTCTCCCATTGTCCAGTCTCTTCCCATCCACATCCGCGACTCTTCCGACGCACTCCACCACTTTAACAGTTTCCAGTTTCCTGGCCCCAAGCGTCTCCTTTTCACTATGGACGTACAATCCCTCTATACCTCCATCCCCCACCAGGATGGCCTGAGGTCACTCCGCTTCTTCCTTGATCAGAAGTCCAACCAGTCCCCATCCACCACCACCCTCTTCCACCTGGCTGAACTTGTTCTCACTTTGAACAACTTCTCCTTTGACTCCACTCATTTCCTCCAAATCAAAGGTGTTGCTATGGGTACCTGCATGGGTCCTAGCTATGCCTGCCTTTTCGTGGGATATGTGGAACACTCTTTGTTCCAGTCCTACTCAGGTCCCCTCCCTCACCTCTTTTTCCGGTACATTGATGACTGTATTGGTGCCGTTTCCTGCTCTCGCCCTGAACTAGACAATTTCATTCACTTTACTTCCAATTCCACCCGTCCCTCACCTTCACATGGTCCATCTCCGACTCTTCCTTTCCCTTCCTTGACTTCTCCATCGCCATCTCTGGGGATAGGTTATTGCCAAACATTCACTACAAGCCCACTGACTCCCACAGCTACCTGGTCTACACTTCCTCCCACCCCGCCTCCTGTAAGGACTCTATTCCATTCTGCCAGTTTCTCCGTCTCCGCTGCATCTGCTCTGACGATGCCGCCTTCCATACCAGTGCTTCTGACATGTCTTCCTTTTTCCTCAGCTGAGGATTCCCCTCTACTGTGGTTGACACGGCCCTCGACCGTGTCTGTTCTATCTCCCGCACTTCTGCCCTCACCCCTGCCCCTTCCTCCCGGAACCACGATAGGGTTCCCCTTTTCCTTACCTTTCACCCCACCAGCCTCCACATTCAATGGATCATCCTCCGCCATTTTCGCCACCTCCAGTGTGATCCCACCACCAAATGCATCTTCCCCTCACCTCCCCTTTCAGCATTCCGTCGGGACCGCTCCCTCAGCGGCACCCTAGTCCACTCCTCTATCACACCCAGCACCCCATCCCCTTCGCCCGGCACCTTCCCGTACAAGCGCAGGAAATGCAACACATGCCCTTATACCTCCCCCCTTCCCACTGTCCAGGGCCCCAAACACCCCTTCCAGGTGAAACAGCAATTTACTTGTACTTCTTGCAATTTAGTATACTGTATTCGCTGCTCACGATGCGGTCTCCTCTACATTGGGGAGACCAAATGCAGATTGGGTGACCGCTTTGCGGAACACCTCCGTTCAGTCCGTAAGTGGGACCCCGAGCTTCCGGTGGCCTGTCACTTTAATTCACTGCTCCATTCCCACTCAGACCTCACCTTCCTCGGCCTCTTGCATTGTTCCATGGAAGCTCAGCGTAAGCTCGAGGAACAGCACCTCATATTTCAATAAGGCACTTTACAGCCCTCTGAACTCAACATAGAGCTCAACAATTTCAGATCATAACCTCGGCCCCTATCAGATATATATTTTTTATCCACACTTTTTGTTTGTGCTTTTTTTTTTCCCCTCCCACATGGTAGCTGTCTTCCATTCTGCCAGCGCATTTCACACTTCATCTAGAGCCATCCTTTGTTTCTTTACCTTTCCCATTACCATCTCCTCTTGCCTTAAATATCTCTTAATGCCTCTTTACTTCTCCTGCCTTCCATCCTATCACAGACTTTCCCTTTTGTTCTTTCATCCCCTCCCCCATTTCCCAGCCCCTAAACTTACTTTAAAATCTGTTCCTTTTCCTGCTTCGTTCCAGTTCTGATGAAAGTTCTTCGACCTGAAACGTTAACTCTGTTTCTCTCTCCACGGATGCTGCCGGGCCTGCTGAGTTTTTCCAGGGTTTTCAGTTGTTATTTCACATTTTCAGCATCTGCAGTATTTTGCTATTGTACTTAAACTAGAATGGACAAGATTTCACTTTCTGTGGCAAGTTTAGTTTTTATCTACCGTGCAAATACAGCAACTTCACAATATTCAATGCATTTCAATGGTGAACCAGACAGCAAGATGTAATTTTCGTGAAGCTAACAGCGGAGCGGTGCAACTTGGACAGCAACTTTTGAATATTTCAGGCTAACCGTGCATCTGCCCCTCCCCTGAAGTTGCTGTACCATTTGCGCATAAATAATGGAGAGCGCCGTTAGCCTCACCATTATTTTGACAGCAAAATCTGGCCCATTGTTTAAAGGGAATTAGACCCAAATTGTAAAGACTGTCTTTTTATATCATTATTAAATAATTTTCTATCTATTTTTGTTCTTATTTATTTTCCATGATCTCTTTTTTGCAATTGTCTATTTATGTTATTTTGAATCTTAGTACTGCTTTGGAATTAGCATAAAATGAAAACTTCTATGCTCTGTTGCAAGACTGCTCAGGGAATAAAATCACCTTGGGCGCTATTGCAAAATGAGCGCTAGCGATACGGCAGTCCATTTTACACTCTGCATGATTTTCTTTTCCATTGGCAAGGAAAATCAGGCGGAGTCTAAAACAGTCTGCCAATTTACCATTGCCCATTTTACACTACCATCCAAGATGAATTTATACCCACTTCATGTCATTTAAGAGTCAATTATTTGATTCGGGTACAGTGCCAGTGAGACCAGATCAAAGTGCAGCACATTTTGCCAGCTCAGCTCTTCATCCCCATTGATCTCAGTTTTACCAGGGCTCCTTGGTGCCAAACTCAATCGAATGCTGATGTGAGGCCAGTGACTCTCACTTCTCCCCGAGCATTCAATTCTTATTTCTATGTCTGGATCAAGGCTGTGAGAGCGTCAGTGGATTATTGATGAGTAGGTGTTGACTGATGACATTAATGATGACCCCTTCCATTACTTTGCGATGATTAGAAAGGAACTGAGAGCATTAATTGGCCTGATTAGATTTGTCCATTTTTCGTGGATGGGGCATAGCTAAGCAATTTTGCACACTGTTAAGTAGGTGCCAGTTTTGTAGCTGCATTGGAACAGCTTGGCTAGAGGGATGTTCTTTGAACTGATAACCTTTGCTGTATCCAGAGCACCCAACTGCTTCTTAATGTCATGTGGAGTGAATTGGATTGGTTGGGCACTGGCATCTATGACTTTGGAGACCTTGGGAGAAGACCAAGTAGGATTGTCTACTCAGCACTTTTTGCTGACATTAAATTGAGGCCCTGTTTGCACTCTCAGGTGGACTTACAAGATCCCATGGCACTATATGAAGAAGGGCAGGGGAGTTCTCCCAGTGACCTGGCCAACATTTATCCCTCAAACAACACTACCAAAAACAGATGATCTGGTCATTTACCTCATTGCTGTTTGGACCTTGGTATATGCAAATTGTTGCTGTGCTTGCCTACTTTGCAACAGTAACTACAATTCAAAAGCACTTGATTGGCTGTGAGGCAGTTTTGGATGTCCCGAGGATGTGAATGGCACTATATAAATGCAAGTTCTTTCTTCCTAACTCAGAAGGATCTAGGGAGCGCACCCCCTGGTAGGGGAGGAAAGTTGTCTGTGTAAGTCAAATTTAAAGTGATAGAGACAATTAAAGGAGAGAGTCACAAAGCGGTGTGGTGCTGAGTGAAATGCTCGCGAGGAGGGTTTTCCTCTGTGCCATTGTACCCATAGCTCAGCACTGCAGCATGCCTGTAAGAAGATGCAACAAGTTTCAGTTAACAGATGACTGTTACCTGTCCCTGCACATATACAAGCTCTATGCTGCACGGTGTCCATGCAACAAATGGTAGAGCTTGGCACCTTCCCCTTTGTTAATCCAGATCCCGAGAAGGCAGGCCACCACACTCATTTTCAGAAGGGTTTTCCAGCAGCCGCAGAAATGGTTGGTGGTATGGCCAGACAGGTAATGCTGACTTCTGATCACCCTGACATGCCTTCTTTCATGCAGGACCAAAAATGTCTTCTTTGGCTCTGTACTTTCCTATGTTCCTTTGTTAGCACTCAGCTCCATTATCTTATTCATGGTTTTAAATGTTATTGTAGCTGCTGATTTGTCTGCCTTTTGTTATTTATTTCAATAAAAACCGTGACGTAAAAAGTGGAAATTGAAAATCTCATTTAACCATTGACTGTACTAGATTCTGAACACTTAACTGCTGTAGGCTGTGGTCTCAGCTGAGGGCTTCTGTGGGACATGCACTCCCAACTTCAGGGCACGTCTGCCCCTTTAAGTTTCTCACCACCTCTTCTGAGATCTTCCAACCTCGCACTGGTGGGCTCCCTCTTGGTGGTGGGAATCCCCCCAAGAGCCTGCCGTGCAAAGTGAATGACTCCAAATCTAAGAAAATAGGTTGTGTGTTGGGGAAGATCTCAGGGAGTGGGTAGAAGTCCCATCCTGCTGGAACGCTGCCCTTAATAGGAGAATCCTGGCTCTGTAGTCAAAGACTGAAACACAGTTTTCATGTCATATTATTATTAGTTATATTTTTCTCACAAATTAGCTAGTATGCTATGTTATTTGAAAGTGGAACATATTGGATCCAGGAGAACCCAACATGGTACAAAATCTGACTTGAGTATTCAAGGTGAATAAATGAGCTCAATTTTCAGTGTGTCGTGGAGTCGGGATTGGAGGCGTGCGGGGGTTTAAATTCCCGAAATCGGGGGTCCCAACACCATCCCGCCCCAAACCCGCCTCCATGCCACTTTCAAAGGAGGCGGGTACCCGCCCCGCACTGGGACCCACCTCCCCGAGGCGGGAAGGGATTAGTGCCAATTAACTGCCTGTTAACAGGCAGTTTTTAGCCTAATCCCTATTTTTAAGCTTGAACTGTGGGATTCCCAACGGCTCCAAACCATGCCAAGTTGGAAGAGTCGGGCCGTCGGGTTGAAGGGTTTGGAGGGGTCGAGATTTCGGTGTTCAGGTGAGTGATGTATGCATGAGTGCAAAGGCAAGTGTGTTTGGTGTGTCTAAAGTGATTAAAGAAGTGTAAATTACCTTTTCTTACCTTTTCAGCCTTCCTTCCTTTAGGTTCGGGGAGTCCCTCATCTCACCAACACAGAAAGCAGAATGGCTGCGATCTGTCAAAAGTGACAGCCTGCAGCTTTCTGTGCAGGAGAGATTTCTAACTGAGTCTGTGGAGAAGGACTCATGTTAGAAGTAAGACTGTCAGTGTTTGACAGCTTCAAACAGCTGTGAAACGCTGATATTTCATCTGTCAAAACGTCTTGACAGATGAAATTTCAGTCTGTGATGTCACCTGTTGCCGGGTGGCCCTGAATTGGCCTGCTGAGCCCGCTGGGCAGGCTCAAAAAGGTCAATCAAGTTAAAATCGCGTGGATTGGCCGCATCTCGATGGAGGCGGGACTATAACCCCGAAAGTTGTAGTCCCGCCTCCAGCCTGACTCCTGAATGAAAATCCAGCCCAATATGTGTAAAGAAATTACTTTAGTATCTGATTGGGAGTAACTAAGCTGGTCTTCGTATTCAAATACTCAAAGTGAAAAATGTAGATTTAATTACCTCATTGCACTTTAGATCCTCGTCAAATATTTAATTATGGAGACTCATCAATCCACAGTAAATGCACAATTCGGTTTCATTTTTCCAACCCGTCAATTTGCAGCCAATTTAGTAAATGTGATATTAGTTAATTGGTGACTTCTGCTCATGATGATCAGTCAGACATTTCAGCACTGAGTAACCTTACTGGTTTTTAAAGTCTGCGCTTCTTTACTGCTATAGGAATGGTAACAGTGGGAGTGGGAAACCTAAAAGCAGCCAGCTTAATGTGTATAGGAGATAGTAAGCGCTAATATTTTATAACTACAAAATGGAATGAAGCAAGCAGGCAAAATATTGAATCATACATTTAGAATATAGACAATCAAATGCTGAAATTACTCTTAAACCTGGTAATATAGTCACACTGAACAGCTGTATAACTTCAAACAGAATTATTTTTTATACAGTTAAAAATAAACGATGAAATATGCTGCGATTGAAGGAATCACTAAAGCTTTAACGCTGAAAACGTGCTACTGAAAAATACATAAACATGTTGAATTTTATACAAAAACACCTAACAGCCCCAAGTTTACATGGGCCTGCTTCTGGTGTAATTCCACTTGGAGTGCATCAGAAATCCCTGGACATGAGTCAGGACCCGAATACATTTGGATACACTGGGTCCTTGGCTTTGCTGGGATTTCTGCAGAGTCTTGACTGGGGCAGAATCTCCATCCTCCACAGTACTGGGTGGAATCTTACCTGGAAGGCCGAGCCGAGGTGGGACTGCTGGTTTTCAGGTTCCAATCCCACCCCCAGCGACGTCTGATGAGCTGACGCTATTTTCCCCTGATTGGCCTTGTTAAGCCCACCCACTGGCCTATTAAGGGAAAGCTGGTGTCAGATGACGTCACTTGATGATGCTTCATCTGCCGGTTTTCTTAAAGGCATATGCACCACATTTGTTTGACAGATGATTTGACAGTATTTGACAGCATTGAGGTGCTGTCAAACAATGACAATCATTGTCCAAAGGTGGGCCCTTGCACCCAGGCTCTCCAATTACTCTCTTCTTAGGATAAAACAGATGGCAGCTGCAGCTGAGATTGCAGAAACCATCTGTCACTTCTCCTGATGAGATGAGCCTACACAAACACTTCACAGATTGTCACCTGCAGAAACATCTAAACACATTAATCATTACTTTCATAACTTTTCCTTACCTCTGCAACTCACCAGTGTCCCATTGAATCCTTTAAACCACTTCTGCAGCTGTCATATATACACAAAAATTACAGTAGACCCACATCATGCCTCACTTACCCTGGCGGGGTTCCCCGATGTCGGGAAGCTCACAGCAGCAGTGGAAAAATGGGAAACAGCCTCTTAACTGCCTGTTAACTACCTGTTAACAGGCAGTTAAATGGCTATAATCCTCTTCCTGCCTCTAGGAGTCAGGACCCTGTGCTAATCGGGGACCCGACTCCATGGAAGATTGGTTGGAGGCGGGTTGAGAGCAGGTTTGGGACCCGCTCCCATTTTTGGGGATTCTCCCAGCAGTCCTGCCTCCAGATCCGCCTCCTCAGGGCTGGTAAAATCCAGCTTGTCTCCCATGTCAGGCAGTGCTTAGAACATAAGAAAATAAGAATTAGGAGCAGGAGTAGGCCATACGGCCCCTAGAACCTGCTCTGCCATTCAATAACATCATGGCTGATCTTCGACCTCAACTCCACTTTCTCCCCTAGAGTCCAAAAATCTATCTATCTCAATGATTCAGCATCCACAGCCCTTTGGGGTATAGAATTCCAAAGATTCACAACCTTCTGAGTGAAGAAATTCCTCCTCATCTCAGTCTTAAATGACCCCTTAAATGGTGAAAAGCTAAAAACAGTGGATGTTCAAAGAGACTTGGGGGTTCAGGTACACAGATCATTAAAATGTCATGAACAGGTACAGAAAATAATCAAAAAGGCTAATGGAATGCTGGCCTTTATATCTAGAGGACAAGAGTACAAGGGGGTAGCAGTTATGCTGCAGCTATACAAAACCCTGGTCAGACCACACCTGGAGCACTGTGAGCAGTTCTGGGCACCACACCTTAGGAAGGCTATATTGGCCTTTGAGGGAGTGCAGTGTAGGTTTACCAGAATGATACCCGGACTTCAAGGGTTAAGTTACGAGGAGAGATTACACAAATTAGGGTTGTATTCCCTAGAATTTCAAAGGTTAAGGGGTGATCTGATGGAAGTTTTCAAAATATTAAGGGGAACAGATAGGGTAGAGAGAAACTATTTCCGCTAGTTGGGGATTCTAGGTCTAGGGGTCATAGTCTAAAAATTAGAGCCAAACCTTTCAGGAGTGAAATTAGGAAACACTTCTACACACAAAGGATGGTAGAAGGTTGGAACTCTCTTCCGCAAATGGCAATTGATGCTAGATCAATTGTTAATTTTAAATCTGAGATTGATAACTTTTTGTTAAGCAAAGGTATTAAGGGATATGGGCCGAAGGCGGGTATATGGAGTTAGATCGCAGATCAGCCATGATCTCATTGAATGGCGGAAAAGGCACGAGGGGCTGAATGGCCTACTCATGTTCCTATGTTCCTACTATTACCCCTCATTCTAGACTCTCCAGCCAGGGGAAACAACCTCTCAGTGTTCAGTGAGATGAGGCATACTGGCCCTCAGAAGGATGTAAGTGGGCTCCACCGGGAGTCTAGGCAGGGAGATGGCCTGAATCCCTGAAGAAGTCGCATAGCAGTTGCATTCAGTGTAAAAAAAAAATAAACTTAATACAAATCAACTGTTTTTAGCCACTTTTCCATACAGGAGCTCTGTTTTTATCCTGTAAATCTTCAAGAAATTTCACCAATAATTCTTTTTTTAAAACCAGGAAATAGAGTCATTTTCTTTTCACAAACCAGTTCAGATGATTGTCATGTGCAAATTAAATCAATAAGTGCAGCCTGGCCACGTTCGCACTTCTTGCCTATTGAATTAGTGCTGAAAGGTTGGAAGTAAATCATGCAGTAAATAATGTTTGTTTTATCTTGTCTGTGATTGACAAGTGTAAAAACTGTAAAGGAGTTAAATGAAAAATGGTCCCACATTACAATAAATGAAAGTTACTTTCAGCACTTAACTGTCTCTTTGGAATGTTTTATTTGATGTAACATTTTATAACTAATATCACGCTAAATTACTTTTAGAACTGTATCTTACATTGATATGATTACTTCAAATGCATAAGATGCAGATACCCTTCATTTGGACATGTTTATCGGATCTATGTGCATGTTACATTCTAATTCTCACTTCTTCATTTTTCAATGCATTAGCTTGTATTGTGGCGGAGCCACTAAGGGACTCCGATCAAATGTATATAATTCCCTTTAACAATATGTTAACTACAGCCTGAGTCTGTATCTTTGTATATACTGTTTGCATGTACAGAGCGCGGTCCCTTTAAGAGCATGGGCAAACGCAATGACGTCACGCCGTTCATCACGTGATCCCCCATCGGCGGGAAAAATGTGATGACGTCATGACGCCAGCCACGGGACCGCCCAAGCAGTCCTTGTGGAGCCTCCGAACTGACTAGACCTGTATTCGTAGTTCTCGTGCATTTGTTTGTTAAACTCAGTTTGTTTTATATTAAACATCGTTGTTGATCGCCTGAGTCGACCTCAGTCTCTTGATAGGAACTAGACATTCCTACATTGGTGACCCCGACTTTTGCGAACGGTTTTCGCAGAAGGAACGAAGCATGGAAACAAACGCCATTGCATTGAAGCTACCGCAATTCTGGGAGCAACAAGCGACCTCGTGGTTCATCCAGGTCGAAGCCCAGTTTGCACTACGGAACATCGTTGCGGATCAGACCCGTTACTTTTACGTGGTCTCCGTACTCGACAGCTCCACCGCCTCGTGGATCGTCAGCCTGCTTGAAAACCCCCCGGACGACCGCAAGTATGAAACAATCAAGGCGCGGTTGTTACAGGTCTTCGGGCTCACGAAGTCGGAGCGTGCCCGCCGACTGCTCGCTATGCCCGGCCTCGGGGACTCCAAGCCGTCTGAGCTCATGAGCCAAATGCTCACGCTCCTTGGCTCCGAACCGGAATGCTTCCTCTTTAGGGAGCTCTTCCTCAGTCAGTTACCGGAGCAAGTACAAGCTGCCCTGGCCCGGTCCGAAGTCACAGACTGCGCAGCGCTTGCTGCCAAAGTGGATAAGACCTTCGCAGTGACGCAGCAGTACTGCACTGCCACGAGGCGCCCATCCCCCACAGACGCCGCCCCAGCTCCTCAACCTGCGGGGTTGTGCTTCTACCACGCCCGTTATTGGTGCGAAAGCAAAATGTTGCCGCCCTCCCTGCAGCTTCTCGCCCAAAAAAACCCAACATCAGCTCTGGCAAAAGAGGACCGGCTCTAACGGGCGTGCCGCGGCTGCGATGGCAATCGGAAATGCTGGAAAGCTTCTGTTTATCACCGACTCCCTCTCTGGTCGATGTTTACTATGCGACACCGGGGCGCATTGTAGCATCCTACCCGCGTCAAATCTTGATATACAGGCTGGGAGGCACGGCCTCTCCCTCGAGGCAGCTAATGGCGGGGCTATTCAGACCTTCGGCAGACGGCAGGTCCAGGTGTGTTTCGGCGGCCAGCGGTTTTGCTGGGAATTCATCACGGCCATGGTCTCGCAAGCCATCCTCGGTGCGGATTTCTTGTGCGCCAACAGCCTCCTGGTTGATGTAAGGCACCGCCGTTTAATCAATGCGGCACGTTCCACTCCATCCCTTGCCACCGAAGTAACGCCATGTCGCAAACCGTCTCCTGTGCGTTCCCGCCTCCGGATGAGTTCGCTCGCCTGCTAGGAGATTTCCCAGACCTGACCAGACCCACCTTCTCCTCCAAGGCCACGAAAGATGGTGTCGAACATCACATCAGCACTACTGGCTCCCCGGTCTACGCACGGGCCTGGCGCCTCGAACCTGGCAAGCTCGCGGCTGCGAAAGCGGAGTTCGCCACAATGGAATGGCTAGGGATTATTCACCGGTCGAATAGTCCATGGTCATCGCCTCTACACATTGTCCCAAAACCTGGTGGCTGATGGCGGCCATGCGGCGACTACCGACGCCTAAACGACGCCACTACTCCTGATCAGTACCCAATCCCTCATATCCAAGATTTCTCTGCCTATTTGGCAGGAAATACCATTTTTTCCAAAGTCGACCTTGTCCGTGGCTACCACCAGGTCCCCGTGCACCCCACAAGACATCCCGAAAACTGCAGTCATCACCCCATTTGGTTTTTTCGAATTTCTGCGGATGCCGTTTGGACTGAAGAATGCTGCACAGGCTTTCCAGCGCCTGATGGACTCCGTACTTTGGGACCTCAAGTTTATATTCGTCTACCTCGACGACATCCTCATCGCCAGTTCCAACAAAGTGGAGCACATCTGCCATTTACGCACCTTCTTTAGTCGCCTCAGCCAACACGGCCTGATCATCAACCCGGCCAAGTGCCAGTTCGGCCTGCAACAGATTGATTTCTTGGGCCATCGCATCACATCGGACGGCGCAATTTCTTTGCAAACGAAGGTGGAGGCAGTAACATCTTTTCCACGCCCGCAGACCATCAAGGCCCTGCAGGAGTTCCTCGGGATGGCACTGCTTCGTGCCTAAGGCAGCTCTGCTCATGCAGCCCCTGTACGAGGCCCTCAAGGGCAAGTCTGGCAAGGATCCGGTAAGCTGGACGGTCGACATGGACCGGGCGTTCGTTGACACAAAAAGCACCCTCGCCAACGCGACCATGCTGGCGCACCCGCTGCCAGGTGCCACCATCGTCCTCACCACCGACGCGTCAGACTACGCCATCGGCGCAGTGCAGGAACAGTGGGTAAATGGAACGTGGCAACCGCTGGCGTTCTTCAGCCATCAACTACGGCGAAACGAGCGGAAGTACAATATCTTCGACCGGGAGTTGCTGGCTCTTTTTCTGGCCATCCGCCATTTCCGGTTCTTGCTGGAGAGACGTCCTTTCACTGCTTTTGTAGACCATAAGCCACTAACGTTCGCTATGGCCAAGACTGCCGAACCGTGGTCAGCCTGACAACGACGTCAGTTAACGTTTATCTCTGAATGCACTACTGATATTCAGCACGTGGCCGGTAAAGACAACCTGGTGGCGGATTGCCTCTCCCGCGTGACCGTTCAGGCAGTCCAGCTCGGCATCGACTATGCCCTCATGGCTGCGGATCAAGCCTCGGATCCAGAGGTGCAAGCTTACCGAACCAGCCCCTCTAGCCTCCACGCGGCCAACGTCAAATTCCACGCCGCAGGCACCACGCTACTTTGTGACGTCTCCATAGGAGATCCTCGCCCTATCGTGCCGGTTGCCTGGCGCCGAAAAGTGCTTGACGCCATACACGGGCTGTCACATCCGGGCATGAAGGCCTCTCAAAGGCTGATGTTGTCCAAGTTCATTTGGCGGGGCATGCATATGGATGTCCGCGACTGGGCCAACACCTGCGTAGTCTGCCAAAAGGCCAAGGTGCAGCGTCACGTCAAAGCTCCATTGGCCACCTTCGCTGTTCCGGAGCGACGGTTTGATCACGTGAATGTGGATCTGGTAGGGCCACTTCCACCTTCTCATGGGTTTACAAACATCCTTACGATGGTAGACCACACCACTAGATGGCCAGAGGCAGGTCCCTTGTCATCCACCTCCTCTTGGGTCGCCCGTTTCGGGGTACCGGCGGACATCTCTTCTGATCGTGGACCGCAATTTTCCTCTGAGCTCTGGAACGCAGTGGCTCAGGGGCTCGGCATCAAGCTCCATCGCACCACAGCCTACCATCCACAGGCGAACGGCCTGTGCGAACGGTTTCACAGGTCGCTCAAAGCCGCACTGAGGGCCAGCCTCCAAGGCGCTGGGTGGGTGGACAGGCTACCATGGGTCCTGTTGGGTCTTCGCATGGCACCCAAGGAAGATCTTCGCTCGTCCTCGGCAGAGCTCGTCTATGGCCAGCCGCTACGCGTACCAGGGGATTTCCTTCCGACTCCAACAGAGCCATGGTCCGCATCCAATCAACTCATCAGCCACCAGAAGGCAGCCAGGTGTTTTGCACCAGTACCAACATCGCATCACGGCTTTCAGAGCTCCCACATCCCAGCAGAGCTGAAGAACGCCGAATATGTGTTCATCCGCCACGACGCTCATCGGGATCCGCTCAAGGCCCCTTACACTGGTCCGTTCCGCGTGCTAGAGCCGGGAGACAAAACTTTCTCGGTGGATATCAGAGGTAAACCGGACCAAATTTCGGTTGACCAGTTGAAGCCGGCACACTTGGACCTTGACCGCCCGGTCGAGACTGCACAGCCGCCAAAACGTGGCCGACCGCCCACAGTCGCCATGCCAGATCAAGCGCCACCGCCCGCCAGCCCACCCACCGTCCAGCAGCTTCCACTCCAACTGTGCAGAAGTCGCTCTGACAGGCTTGTCAGGCCTCCTCGCCGTTTCACTTTTTCTGTTGAAGGCAATTCTGGGGGGGCGCATGTGGTGGAGCCACTAAGGGACTGCGATCAAATGTATATAATTCCCTTTAACAATATGTTAACTACAGCCTGAGTCTGTATCTTTGTATATACTGTTTGCATGTACAGAGCGCGGTCCCTTTAAGAGCGTGGGGCAAACGCGATGACGTCACGCCGTTCATCACGTGGTCCCCCATCAGCGGGAAAAACATGATGACGTCATGACGCCAGCCACAGGACCGCCCAAGCAGTCCTCGTTGGGCCTCCAAACTGACTAGACCTGTATTCGTAGTTCTCGTGCATTTGTTTGTTAAACTCAGTTTGTTTTACATTAAACATCGTTTGTTGATCGCCTGAGTCGACCTCAGTCTCTTGATAGGAACTAAACAATCCTACAGTATAATGATAACATATCCTTTCGATTTATCATTATCCATTTGTGATCTACAAAAGCATTGTTTGCATATGGTCCAAATTTGAATCTTGTATAATGTAATCAATTGGTTAGAATATTTTTTAGACAAAGGGATGTATACAACTTTCAGAAATTGGCATTATCCATTATATAACCTGTGCGATGGGAACCCGGGATCGGCCAATCTTCCCCGCTGCCCCCACCCCCCACGATATCCGACACCCCCAACCCTAGTGATGTCAGATTCCCCCAATCACCGCGATGTCAGACACCCCCCACCCCCCTCGATGTCAGACTCCCCCCACCCCCCTCGATGTCAGACTCCCCCACCCCCCTCGATGTCAGACTCCCCCCGCCCCCCTCGATGTCAGACTCCCCCCACCACCCTCGATGTCAGACTCCCCCACCCCCCTCGATGTCAGACTCCCCCACCCCCCTCGATGTCAGACTCCCCCACCCCCCTCGATCTCAGACTCCCCCACCCCCCTCGATGTCGGACTCCCCCCATCCCCCTCGATGTCAGACTCCCCCACCCCCCTCGATCTCAGACTCCCCCGCCCCCCTCAATGTCAGACTCCCCCCACCCCCCTCGATGTCAGACTCCCCCGCCCCCCTCGATCTCAGACTCCCCCCACCCCCCTCGATCTCAGACTCCCCCCACCCCCCTCGATGTCAGACTCCCCCACCCCCCTCGATCTCAGACTCCCCCACCCCCCTCGATGTCGGACTCCCCCCATCCCCCTCGATGTCAGACTCCCCCACCCCCCTCGATCTCAGACTCCCCCGCCCCCCTCAATGTCAGACTCCCCCCACCCCCCTCGATCTCAGACTCCCCCACCCCCCTCGATCTCAGACTCTCCCCACCCCCCTCGATGTCAGACTCCCCCCACCCCCCTCGATGTCAGACTCCCCCACCCCCCTCGATGTCAGACTCCCACCACCCCCCTCGATGTCAGACTCCCCCACCCCCCTCGATCTCAGACTCCCCCACCCCACTCGATGTCAGACTCCCCCCACCCCCCTCGATGTCAGACTCCCCCACCCCCCTCGATCTCAGACTCCCCCCACCCCCCTCGATGTCAGACTCCCCCCACCCCCCTCGATGACAGATTCCCCCACCCCACTCGATGTCAGACTCCCCCCACCCCCCTCGATCTCAGACTCCCCCCACCCCCCTCGATCTCAGACTCCCCCCACCCCCCTCGATGTCAGACAACCCCCACCCCACTCGATGTCAGACTCCCCCCACCCCCCTCGATCTCAGACTCCCCCCACCCCCCTCGATCTCAGACTCCCCCCACCCCACTCGATGTCAGACTCCCCCCACCCCCCTTGATGTCAGACTCCCCCACCCCACTCGATGTCAGACTCCCCCCACCCCCTCGATCTCAGACTCCCCCACCCCCCTCGATCTCAGACTCCCCCCACCCCCCTCGATCTCAGACTCCCCCCACCCCCCTCGATGTCAGACTCCCCCACCCCCCTCGATGTCAGACTCCCCCCACCCCCTCGATCTCAGACTCCCCCCACCCCCCTCGATCTCAGATTCCCCCCACCCCCCTCGATGTCAGACTCCCCCACCCCCCTCGATGTCAGACTCCCCCCACCCCCCTCGATGTCAGACTCCCCCCACCCCCCTCGATGTCAGACTCCCCCACCCCCCTCGATGTCAGACTCCCCCCACCCCCTCGATCTCAGACTCCCCCACCCCCCTCGATGTCAGACTCCCCCCACCCCCCTCGATGTCAGACTCCCCCCAGCCCCCTCGATGTCAGACTCCCCCCACCCCCCTCGATCTCAGACTCCCCCCACCCCCCTCGATGTCAGACTCCCCCCACCCCCCTCGATGTCAGACTCCCCCCACCCCCTCGATCTCAGACTCCCCCCACCCCCTCAATCTCAGACTCCCCCCACCCCCCTCGATCTCAGACTCCCCCCACCCCCCTCGATGTCAGACTCCCCCACCCCCCTCGATCTCAGACTCCCCCCACCCACCTCGATGTCAGACACCCCCCACCCCCCTCGATGTCAGACTCCCCCCACCCCCCTCGATCTCAGACTCCCCCCACCCCCCTCGATGTCAGACACCCCCCACCCCCCTCGATGTCAGACTCCCCCACCCCCCTCGATGTCAGACTCCCCCCACCCCCTCGATCTCAGACTCCCCCCACCCCCCTCGATGTCAGACTCCCCCCACCCCCTCGATGTCAGACTCCCCCCACCCCCTCGATCTCAGACTCCCCCACCCCCCTCGATGTCAGACTCCCCCACCCCCCTCGATGTCAGACTCCCCCCAACCCCCTCGATCTCAGACTCCCCCCAACCCCTCGATCTCAGACTCCCCCCACCCCCCTCGATCTCAGACTCCCCCCATCCTCCTCGATCTCAGACTCCCCCACCCCACTCAATGTCAGACTCCGCCCACCCCACTCGATGTCAGACTCCCCCCCACCCCCCTCGATCTCAGACTCCCCCCACCCCCCTCGATCTCAGACTCCCCCCACCCCCCTCGATCTCAGACTCCCCCCACCCCCCTCGATGTCAGACTCCCCCACCCCCCTCGATGTCAGACTCCCCCCATCCCCTCGATGTCAGACTCCCCCCACCCCCCTCGATCTCAGACTCCCCCCACCCCCCTCGATCTCAGACTCCCCCCACCCTCCTCGATCTCAGACTCCCCCCACCCCCCTCGATCTCAGACTCCCCCCACCCTCCTCGATCTCAGACTCCCCCACCCCACTCGATGTCAGACTCCGCCCACCCCACTCGATGTCAGACTCCCCCCACCCCCCTCGATCTCAGACTCCCCCCACCCCCCTCGATCTCAGACTCCCCCCACCCCCCTCGATCTCAGACTCCCCCCACCCCCCTCGATGTCAGACTCCCCCACCCCCCTCGATGTCAGACTCCCCCCATCCCCTCGATGTCAGACTCCCCCCACACCCCTCGATCTCAGACTCCCCCACCCCACTCGATGTCAGACTCCCCCCACCCCCCTCGATCTCAGACTCCGCCCACCCCCTCGATCTCAGACTCCCCCCACCCCCCTCGATGTCAGACTCCCCCCACCCCCCTTGATCTCAGACTCCCCCCATCCCCCTCGATCTCAGACTCCCCCCACCCCCCTCGATCTCAGACTCCCCCCATCCCCCCTCGATCTCAGACTCCCCCCACCCCCCTCGATCTCAGACTCCCCCCACCCCCCTCGATGTCAGACTCCCCCCACCCCCCTCGATCTCAGACTCCCCCCACCCCCCTCGATCTCAGACTCCCCCCACCCCCCTCGATCTCAGACTCCCCCCCACCCCCTCGATCTCAGACTCCCCCCACCCCCCTCGATGTCAGACTCCCCCCCACCCCCCTCGATCTCAGACTCCCCCCATCCCCCTCGATCTCAGACTCCCCCACCCCCCTCGATGTCAGACTCCCCCCACCCCCCTCGATCTCAGACTCCCCCCCACCCCCCTCGATGTCAGACTCCCCCCACCCCCCTCGATCTCAGACTCCCCCCATCCCCCTCGATCTCAGACTCCCCCCACCCCCCTCGATCTCAGACTCCCCCCATCCCCCTCGATGTCAGACTCCCCCCACCCCCCTCGATCTCAGACTCCCCCCACCCCCCTTGATCTCAGACTCCCCCCACCCCCCTCGATCTCAGACTCCCCCCACCCCCCTTGATCTCAGACTCCCCCACCCCCCTCGATCTCAGACTCCCCCCACCCCCCTCGATCTCAGACTCCCCCACCCCCCTCGATGTCGGACTCCCCCCACCCCCCTCGATCTCAGACTCCCCCACCCTCCACAATGTCTGACTCCTCCCCCACCCCACGATGCCTGACTCCTCCCCCCACCCACGCGATGTCTGACTCCCCCCATGCAAATTCAAATTCAAATTCAAATCGCTTTATTGGCATTACAAGTTACATCTTATGTTGCCAAAGCATCGAAAAACATTTATGGTTTAACACGTAAACGCAGATCTATCCATACAGTGTATAAACAGATATCTCCCTGAGTGTATAAATATACATTCATATAATTTGTATATACTCTTTTCTTAGATTTAATGGTTGTCCCTCTGTTTATGGCAAGCTGTAACATAGTGTGCCGCTAGGGTTACACAATTTCTCTGTTCCCCTAGTAGGTATGGGAGTTTTTGGTCATCATTCAAATTCCTGAATTCAGGGCATATTTTTGTGAACTTTGGGTAGAAATTCTCCCTTATGCCCTGATATTTTCCACAAGCTGTGAGGAAGTGCATCTCTGTCTCCACCACTCCCTGACTGCAGTGAGAGCATATCCTGTCCTCTCTTGGCAGCCGGGTCTGCCTGTGTCTGCCTTTTTCGATGGCCAGGCTATGTTCACTAAGTCTGTACATTGTCAAGGTTTTTCTCAGTTTGCTATCCATGCCCCGCGATGTCTGACTCCCCCAACCCCCGTGATGTCTGACTCCTCCCCCCACCTCCCGTGATGTCTGACACCCTCCCACCCCGCGGTGTCTGACTCCTCCCCCCACCCCCATGATGTCTGACTCGTCCCCCCACCTCCCATGATATCGGACTCCACCTTCCCATCCTCCGCGATGTCAGACTCCTCCCCCTCACCCCCACGATGTCTGACTCCTGCCCCCCACCCCCGTGATGTCTGACTCCCCCCACCCATCGCGATGTCTGACTCCCCCCACCCCCGTGATGTCTGACTACCCCCACCCCCGTGATGTCTGACTCCCCCCACCCCCGTGATGTCTGACTCCCCCCACCCCCGTGATGTCTGACTACCCCCACCCCCGTGATGTCTGACTCCCCCACCCATCGCGATGTCTGACTCCCCCCACCCCCGTGATGTCTGACTACCCCACCCCTCGTGATGTCTGACTACCCCCACCCCTCGCAATGTCTGACTCCTGCCCCCCACCCCCGTGATGTCTGACTCCCCCCACCCATCGCGATGTCTGACTACCCCCACCCCTCGCAATGTCTGACTCCCCCCCACCCCCGTGATGTCTGACTCCCCCCACCTATCACGATGTCTGACTCCCCCCCACCCCGTGATGTCTGACTCCCCCCACCCCTCGTGATGTCTGACTCCCCCCACCCCTCGTGATGTCTGACTCCCCCACCCCTCACGATTTCTGACTCCCCCAACCCCATGATGTCTGATTCCCCCCACCTATCGCGATGTCTGACTCCGCCCCCCACTCCCGCGATGTCTGACCCCCCCACCCCTCACGATGTCTGACTCCCCCACCCCCGCGATGTCTGACTCCCCCACCCCCGCGATGTCTGACTCCCCCCCACCCCCGCGATGTCTGACTCCCCCCTGCGATGTCTGACTCCCCCCCACCCCACGATGTCTGACTCCCCCCCACCCCCGCGATGTCTGACTCCCCCCCACCCCCGCGATGTCTGACTCCCCCCTGCGATGTCTGACTCCCCCCCACACCCCGTGATGTCTGACTCCCCCCCACCCCCACGATGTCTGACTCCCCCCCACCCCACGATGTCTGACACCCCCCCACCCCCGCGATGTCTGGCTCCCCCCTGCGATGTCTGACTCCCCCCCACCCCCCGTGATGTCTGACTCCCCCCCACCCCCACGATGTCTGACTCCCCCCCACCCCCACGATGTCTGACTCCCCCCACCCCCGTGATGTCTGACTCCCCCCCACCCCCGCGATGTCTGACTCCCCCCCACCCCCACGATGTCTGACTCCCCCCACCCCCGCGATGTCTGACTCCCCCCCCACCCCTGTGATGTCTGACCCCCCTCAACCCCGCGATGTCTGACTCCCCCCCACCCCCGCGATGTCTGACCCACCCCCACCCCCGTGATGTCTGACTCCCCCCACCCATCGCGATGTCTGACTACCCCCACCCCCGCGATGTCTGACCCACCCCCACCCCCGTGATGTCTGACTCCCCCCACCCATCGCGATGTCTGACTCCCCCCACCCATCGCGATGTCTGACTACCCCCACCCCCGCGATGTCTGACTCCCCCCCCCACCCCCGCGATGTCTGACCCACCCCCACCCCCACCCCCGTGATGTCTGACTCCCCCCACCCCCGCGATGTCTGACCCACCCCCACCCCCGTGATGTCTGACTCCCCCCACCCATCGCGATGTCTGACTCCCCCCACCCCCGTGATGTCTGACTCCCCCCCACCCCCGCGATGTCTGACCCACCCCCACCCCCGTGATGTCTGACTCCCCCCACCCATCGCGATGTCTGACTCCCCCCCAACCCCGTGATGTCTGACTCCCCCCCACCCCCGCGATGTCTGACCCACCCCCACCCCCCTCGATGTCAGACTCCCCCCACCCCCCTCCATGTCAGACTCCCCCCAGCCCCCTCGATGTCAGACTCCCCCCACCCCCCTCGATCTCAGACTCCCCCCACCCCCCCTCGATGTCAGACTCCCCCCACCCCCCTCAATCTCAGACTCCCCCCACCCCCTCGATCTCAGACTCCCCCCACCCCCTCGATCTCAGACTCCCCCCACCCCCCTCGATCTCAGACTCCCCCACCCCCCTCGATGTCAGACTCCCCCACCCCCCTCGATCTCAGACTCCCCCCACCCACCTCGATGTCAGACACCCCCCACCCCCCTCGATGTCAGACTCCCCCCACCCCCCTCGATCTCAGACTCCCCCACCCCCCTCGATGTCAGACACCCCCCACCCCCCTCGATGTCAGACTCCCCCACCCCCCTCGATGTCAGACTCCCCCACCCCCTCGATCTCAGACTCCCCCCACCCCCCTCGATGTCAGACTCCCCCCACCCCCTCGATGTCAGACTCCCCCCACCCCCTCGATCTCAGACTCCCCCACCCCCCTCGATGTCAGACTCCCCCACCCCCCTCGATGTCAGACTCCCCCCAACCCCCTCGATCTCAGACTCCCCCCAACCCCTCGATCTCAGACTCCCCCCACCCCCCTCGATCTCAGACTCCCCCCACCCTCCTCGATCTCAGACTCCCCCACCCCACTCAATGTCAGACTCCGCCCACCCCACTCGATGTCAGACTCCCCCCACCCCCCTCGATCTCAGACTCCCCCCACCCCCCTCGATCTCAGACTCCCCCCACCCCCTCGATCTCAGACTCCCCCCACCCCCCTCGATGTCAGACTCCCCCACCCCCCTCGATGTCAGACTCCCCCCATCCCCTCGATGTCAGACTCCCCCCACCCCCCTCGATCTCAGACTCCGCCCACCCCCTCGATCTCAGACTCCCCCCACCCCCCTCGATGTCAGACTCCCCCCACCCCCCTTGATCTCAGACTCCCCCCATCCCCCTCGATCTCAGACTCCCCCCACCCCCCTCGATCTCAGACTCCCCCCACCCCCCTCGATGTCAGACAACCCCCACCCCCCTCGATGTCAGACTCCCCCACCCCCCTCGATGTCAGACTCCCCCCACCCCCCTCGATCTCAGACTCCCCCCACCCCCCTCGATCTCAGACTCCCCCCACCCTCCTCGATCTCAGACTCCCCCCACCCCCCTCGATCTCAGACTCCCCCCACCCCCCTCGATCTCAGACTCCCCCCACCCCCCTCGATCTCAGACTCCCCCCACCCTCCTCGATCTCAGACTCCCCCACCCCACTCGATGTCAGACTCCGCCCACCCCACTCGATGTCAGACTCCCCCCACCCCCCTCGATCTCAGACTCCCCCACCCCCCTCGATCTCAGACTCCCCCACCCCCCTCGATCTCAGACTCCCCCCACCCCCCTCGATGTCAGACTCCCCCACCCCCCTCGATGTCAGACTCCCCCCATCCCCTCGATGTCAGACTCCCCCCACACCCCTCGATCTCAGACTCCCCCACCCCACTCGATGTCAGACTCCCCCCACCCCCCTCGATCTCAGACTCCGCCCACCCCCTCGATCTCAGACTCCCCCCACCCCCCTCGATGTCAGACTCCCCCCACCCCCCTTGATCTCAGACTCCCCCCATCCCCCTCGATCTCAGACTCCCCCCACGCCCCTCGATCTCAGACTCCCCCCATCCCCCTCGATCTCAGACTCCCCCCACCCCCCTCGATCTCAGACTCCCCCCACCCCCTCGATGTCAGACTCCCCCCACCCCACTCGATCTCAGACTCCCCCCACCCCCCTCGATCTCAGACTCCCCCCACCCCCCTCGATCTCAGACTCCCCCCACCCCCTCGATCTCAGACTCCCCCCACCCCCCTCGATGTCAGACTCCCCCCACCCCCCTCGATCTCAGACTCCCCCCATCCCCCTCGATCTCAGACTCCCCCACCCCCCTCGATGTCAGACTCCCCCCACCCCCCTCGATCTCAGACTCCCCCCACCCCCCCTCGATGTCAGACTCCCCCCACCCCCCTCGATCTCAGACTCCCCCCATCCCCCTCGATCTCAGACTCCCCCCCACCCCCCTCGATCTCAGACTCCCCCCATCCCCCTCGATGTCAGACTCCCCCCACCCCCCTCGATCTCAGACTCCCCCCACCCCCCCTCGATCTCAGACTCCCCCCACCCCCCTCGATCTCAGACTCCCCCCACCCCCCTCGATCTCAGACTCCCCCCACCCCCCTCGATCTCAGACTCCCCCCACCCCCCTTGATCTCAGACTCCCCACCCCCCTCGATCTCAGACTCCCCCCACCCCCCTCGATCTCAGACTCCCCCACCCCCCTCGATGTCGGACTCCCCCCACCCCCCTCGATCTCAGACTCCCCCACCCTCCACAATGTCTGACTCCTCCCCCACCCCACGATGCCTGACTCCTCCCCCCACCCACGCGATGTCTGACTCCCCCCATGCAAATTCAAATTCAAATTCAAATCGCTTTATTGGCATTACAAGTTACATCTTATGTTGCCAAAGCATCGAAAAACATTTATGGTTTAACACGTAAACGCAGATCTATCCATACAGTGTATAAACAGATATCTCCCTGAGTGTATAAATATACATTCATATAATTTGTATATACTCTTTTCTTAGATTTAATGGTTGTCCCTCTGTTTATGGCAAGCTGTAACATAGTGTGCCGCTAGGGTTACACAATTTCTCTGTTCCCCTAGTAGGTATGGGAGTTTTTGGTCATCATTCAAATTCCTGAATTCAGGGCATATTTTTGTGAACTTTGGGTAGAAATTCTCCCTTATGCCCTGATATTTTCCACAAGCTGTGAGGAAGTGCATCTCTGTCTCCACCACTCCCTGACTGCAGTGAGAGCATATCCTGTCCTCTCTTGGCAGCCGGGTCTGCCTGTGTCTGCCTTTTTCGATGGCCAGGCTATGTTCACTAAGTCTGTACATTGTCAAGGTTTTTCTCAGTTTGCTATCCCATGCCCCGCGATGTCTGACTCCCCCAACCCCCCGTGATGTCTGACTCCTCCCCCCACCTCCCGTGATGTCTGACACCCTCCCACCCCGCGGTGTCTGACTCCTCCCCCCACCCCCATGATGTCTGACTCGTCCCCCCACCTCCCATGATATCGGACTCCACCTTCCCATCCTCCGCGATGTCAGACTCCTCCCCCTCACCCCCACGATGTCTGACTCCTGCCCCCCACCCCCGTGATGTCTGACTCCCCCACCCATCGCGATGTCTGACTCCCCCCACCCCCGTGATGTCTGACTACCCCCACCCCCGTGATGTCTGACTCCCCCCACCCCCGTGATGTCTGACTCCCCCCACCCCCGTGATGTCTGACTACCCCCACCCCCGTGATGTCTGACTCCCCCACCCATCGCGATGTCTGACTCCCCCCACCCCCGTGATGTCTGACTACCCCCACCCCTCGTGATGTCTGACTACCCCCACCCCCTCGCAATGTCTGACTCCTGCCCCCCACCCCCGTGATGTCTGACTCCCCCCACCCATCGCGATGTCTGACTACCCCCACCCCTCGCAATGTCTGACTCCCCCCCACCCCCGTGATGTCTGACTCCCCCCACCTATCACGATGTCTGACTCCCCCCCACCCCGTGATGTCTGACTCCCCCCACCCCTCGTGATGTCTGACTCCCCCCACCCCTCGTGATGTCTGACTCCCCCACCCCTCACGATTTCTGACTCCCCCAACCCCATGATGTCTGATTCCCCCCACCTATCGCGATGTCTGACTCCGCCCCCCACTCCCGCGATGTCTGACCCCCCCACCCCTCACGATGTCTGACTCCCCCACCCCCGCGATGTCTGACTCCCCCACCCCCGCGATGTCTGACTCCCCCCCACCCCCGCGATGTCTGACTCCCCCCTGCGATGTCTGACTCCCCCCCACCCCACGATGTCTGACTCCCCCCCACCCCCGCGATGTCTGACTCCCCCCCACCCCCGCGATGTCTGACTCCCCCCTGCGATGTCTGACTCCCCCCCACCCCACGATGTCTGACTCCCCCCACCCCCGCGATGTCTGGCTCCCCCCTGCGATGTCTGACTCCCCCCACCCCCCGTGATGTCTGACTCCCCCCCACCCCCACGATGTCTGACTCCCCCCCACCCCCGCGATGTCTGACTCCCCCCCACCCCCCGCGATGTCTGACTCCCCCCCACCCCCGCGATGTCTGACTCCCCCCCACCCCCACGATGTCTGACTCCCCCCACCCCCGCGATGTCTGACTCCCCCCCACCCCCGTGATGTCTGACCCCCCCCAACCCCGCGATGTCTGACTCCCCCCCACCCCCGCGATGTCTGACCCACCCCCACCCCCGTGATGTCTGACTCCCCCCACCCATCGCGATGTCTGACTACCCCCACCCCCGCGATGTCTGACCCACCCCCACCCCCGTGATGTCTGACTCCCCCCACCCATCGCGATGTCTGACTCCCCCCACCCATCGCGATGTCTGACTACCCCCACCCCCGCGATGTCTGACTCCCCCCCACCCCCGCGATGTCTGACCCACCCCCGTGATGTCTGACTCCCCCCCACCCCCGCGATGTCTGACCCCACCCCCACCCCCGTGATGTCTGACTCCCCCCACCCATCGCGATGTCTGACTCCCCCCACCCCCGTGATGTCTGACTCCCCCCCACCCCCGCGATGTCTGACCCACCCCCACCCCCGTGATGTCTGACTCCCCCCACCCATCGCGATGTCTGACTCCCCCCCAACCCCGTGATGTCTGACTCCCCCCCACCCCCGCGATGTCTGACCCACCCCCACCCCCGTGATGTCTGACTCCCCCCACCCATCGCGATGTCTGACTCCCCCCACCCCCGTGATGTCTGACTCCCCCCCACCCCGCGATGTCTGACTCCCCCCACCCATCGCGATGTCTGACTCCCCCCCAACCCCGTGATGTCTGACTCCCCCCCACCCCCGTGATGTCTGACTCCCCCCCCACCCCCGCGATGTCTGACTCCCCCCCACCCCCGCGATGTCTGACTCCCCCCCACCCCCGCGATGTCTGACTCCCCCCCACCCCGCGATGTCTGACCCACCCCCACCCCCGTGATGTCTGACTCCCCCCCACTCCCGCGATGTCTGTCTCCCCCCCGCCCCCCCGTGATGTCTGACTCCCCCCCACCCCCGCGATGTCTGACCCACCCCCACCCCCGTGATGTCTGACTCCCCCCACCCATCGCGATGTCTGACCCCCCCCACCCCCGCGATGTCTGACTCCCCCCCACCCCCGCGATGTCTGTCTCCCCCCCGCCCCCCCGTGATGTCTGACTCCCCCCACCCCCGCGATGTCTGACTCCCCCCCGCCCCCCCGTGATGTCTGACCCCCCCCACCCCCGCGATGTCTGACTCCCCCCCGCCCCCCCGTGATGTCTGACTCCCCCCCACCCCCGCGATGTCTGACCCACCCCCACCCCCGTGATGTCTGACTCCCCCCCACCCCCGCGATGTCTGACTCCCCCCCACCCCCGCGATGTCTGACCCACCCCCACCCCCGTGATGTCTGACTCCCCCCCCACCCCCGCGATGTCTGACCCACCCCCACCCCCGTGATGTCTGACTCCCCCCACCCCCGCGATGTCTGACCCCCCCCACCCCCCGCGATGTCTGACTCCCCCCACCCATCGCGATGTCTGACTACCCCCACCCCCGTGATGTCTGACTCCCCCCCACCCCCGCGATGTCTGACTCCGCCCCCCACTCCCGCGATGTCTGGCTCCCCCCCGCCCCCCCCGTGATGTCTGACTCCCCCCACCCATCGCGATGTCTGACTCCCCCCCCGCCCCCCCGTGATGTCTGACTCCCCCCCACCCATCGCGATGTCTGACTCCCCCCCGCCCCCCCGTGATGTCTGACTCCCCCCACCCATCGCAATGTCTGACTCCCCCCACCCATCGCGATGTCTGACTCCCCCCCACCCCTCGTGAAGTCTGACTTCCCCCACCTATCGCGATGTCTGACTCCTCCCCACCCCTCGTGAAGTCTGACTTCCCCCACCTATCGCGATGTCTGACTCCTCCCCACCCCTCGTGAAGTCTGACTTCCCCCACCTATCGCGATGTCTGACTCCTCCCCACCCCTCGTGAAGTCTGACTTCCCCCACCTATCGCGATGTCTGACTCCTCCCCCCACCCCCCGCGATTTCTGACTCCCCACCACCCCCCGTGATGTCTGACCCCCCCCACCCTCGTGATGTCTGACCCACCCGCACCCCCGTGATACATAGAAACATAGAAGATAGGAGCAGGAGTAGGCCATTCGGCCCTTCGAGCCTGCTCCGCCATTCAACGAGATCATGCTGATCATCTAAACCCTAGCACCCGGTCCCTACACCGACAGCCATC